>NC_081413.1:570224040-570874040 GCF_030272615.1 Cryptomeria japonica
AATTGACCTCATCCCCAAATTCATTGGAACTACAAGTACGAAGGAGGAAGATCACATATAACACAAAAAAAAAAATTTGGGTTTACATGGAAAAGACCTAAATGTCTCAATGTGTTGCATCATCCCCAAAAGATGAAACAAAAGTAAATTTACAATAAATACAATAATTTACACATAGATAAATGTCACAATACATGTGTTCCATTTGTGTCCAAATGCTAGCAAAGCATCATCCAAAGATTGCTAACACACCAAGCAACACATCATGGGGAATAAAAGTACATAAAAGAAAACACAAACAACAAAATAAGTATTATGAAGTGCTAGTAGGAGAGTCTAGTTCCATACATGGTGAATCACCCACTAAAGAAGGATCATCATGCATGCTCCTAGAAGCTAAACTCGTAGGTTGCATAAAAAATATGGATAATTCTACATTGTTTTCAGTGTTTTCATTCATATCATCAAAATCATCATCTAAATAAAGCACAATAGGTGGTGTGGTAGTGATAATAGTGGTATCATAAGCATTATCAACAACATAATAATTGATTTAGAGAAGTCACCTTTAGAATTGATAGCAAATAATTCAATGAGTACTTAAGCTTTTGGCTAGGTTGGGAAAGGTAAGACTCAAGCTTAGGAGAGGTAGGTCAAGACTTGGGAAAGGCAAAGACAATTGAGGGATCAATCCAAGATCCAAATTGAATAGGAGAAAAGTTATCAGAGGAAGATTTTCTTGATTTGGAAAGCTGAAGAGCTACAACATGACATCATCTCCCACATTCTTTGGCATTGTGATTTTGTCTAGTGCGGTAGGGAGCTTGTCTAGGAGAAATTGAGGTGTCACCCAAAATCAATCTCTTTTATTCCTTTATTGCTAGAATAGAAGAAGGAATAGAAGGAATCATTGGAGGTTGGGAAATAACAAGAGGGAAAGGTCCTTTCATAACAATTTGGTTTCCTCTATGTTATGAAGAAATGAGGAACAAAATAAATCTTTAAAGTGTGAGGAGGAGGTCTAGGCTGTGCTAGGTATTTTCCTTGTAGTCTTGCATAGGATGATGAAGGTGGAAGTAAAAGATAAAGACTAGACTTTTAGGGATGGGTAAGGATACCAAATTCAAGCTATGATTCATTAGATACCTATGAGACAAGAGAAACTACAATCCTAGCCATAGAAGATGAAGGATACTTAGTGGTAATGGTTGGAATGGGACTCGGGGAACTACAAGCATACAATTGGGAAATTCTACTAGCTTTGAATTTTTGGTAGCATAAAAACAAAATGTACTCATGAGGCTTAACAAGTTTAGCTAGATAAGGCCAAAGGTAATCAAGTAAAAAGTTTCCATAGTGAGGTGATGATGAATAGTGTACACCTCGCCTTCAACCAGAAACTTTAAACACTTGTTGATCATGAAAAAGACCACCCTCATGGAAGTAAGCCAAGGGTGACCTAACTTCACATGAAATTAGTGTGAGGCTAGAATTATGGAAAAGGGTACATCCAAGCTTTTAGGTTTGACCTAGATACAAATAATTATAGTACCAAGGGTAGTATGTGTGGAACCATTATGCACTCTAACTGATATATTTGGTTTCCCATACGTGTCTTGGTTTAATCTATTCACAAAGAGGAAATATTCTATAATAACATCCACCATGCATACATGATCAAGGATTACTCCTTATGTGGTTTGATCATTAATTATAATGGTAATGTACATAGGCCCATCAAGTGAATAAATAGGAGCATCGATGTGAGTAAAGGTAAGGTTAGGTTTAGGTTTAGTTTGGTGAAGATTAGCATCTATCATGTTAACAAAGTTTTCAATAGAGGCATCATAATGAGTGGTATTTATTTCAATGGAAGACTCTAAAAGGTTAGTTGAATAGGATGATGTCAGATTGGTAAAGGTTTTCAAGTTTTGGTTTGGAGCTATGAATTAGTTTCTTTGTCATTTACACTAGCCACCTAAATGACATAAGAGTCAATGAGGTCTTGCACATTGTAGAATTTTTTTATATAAATAAAGATTTTGTCCTTTTAGATGTCTTGTCATGTACTAGTGGTATCTCTATGAATCCTTAGCATAAATTCATATTTAATACTCCTATGGATCTCTATACAACAAATTAATATATGGTGGATTAAGTGAAAAATATCAAGGTCGCTCCTACTACCACTCTGGTTTCCATCTTGTGAAGTGGCTTAAAAATGCCCTTTTAAAATAAAAGCAAAAGGCTAAAGCCTGTTCTCAAAAAGAATTATATAGAAATAACTATAGGTGATGCAGGAAACTCTATTGGGGCTATACATGCTTGTTTGGAAATAGAGCAATGTCTAATGGAAATCAAAGTGATATCCTTGTCAGGGGTATAGACGCTTCTATGGAAACAAGGCTCTATTCGGTTGGCTATGGAAGGTTGGATAAATTCATGTAGCTTAGTTCATTCACATACTTTTTGGCTCATCTTATCCAGTGAAGAAGGAATTAATCACACACACACACACTAGAGTAGTGAAGAAGTTTACCCTCACGTGCAAATTTATAATGTGCAAATTTTTAATTATAAATCAAAGAATACATCAATACTCTCTTAAATCTTATATTGTAATGTTACATGCCTAACATTTCTCTTGTCTTAAAGCATGGGGTTTATGTTGTCTCTTCTTTCATGGAGTGTAATCTTTGCTCTGGGAACCGTGATCTTTGCAGACAATTGTCTTGTGGTCTGGTTATCATGAGTCAATTCTATCCCCTCTATTATTGTGTCAAATTATCATCCAAAATAATTTGATGAAAGGTTTGATGTTCTTTTATAGTTATGTGATGAATGATGTTCCTATGTTTAAACCTTCCTTGGCTGAAGGCAATTTGAATATTAGTAGGCAGGCACAATGATCTCTCAAAGGTTTCCTTGAAAAATTCCATTGTGGAAATCCAATTAGATATATCCAATATGGACTATTAGGATTCACAATGAGTAAAGTGTCTAGTTTGCATAACCAAAGATTTTGTATTCACCTCCATGGGCGAAGGTTCTATCACAAGTTGGCAAAAACTATAGACTTCTCCACAACAATCAGTTCTTCAACTTTTAATTTTGTAGATGGCAACATCATTCTTGCATTGGTCTTAATGCACAGTGGGCCCTATTGCCATGAGTTGAGTAGTTGTTTTCCTTTTAGAGTCCAAGCCCGCCTCACTAGTGTAAAGCAGAAAATCGCAAGCGAACCCTAAGTGTTCCCCCCACCACTCCAAGGGGAAAGGGGGTCACTTAGGATTGACGGTTTTCACTTAGGGGAGACTTTACATTCAAAAGAGGGGTTGAAACCCACAAGATCCAATCCCACACAATGCAAGATTGGATTCTAAATGAGTTTCAAGGGTTAAGACAACAAGGCTACCCTCTTTTGTAAAGAATGTAGATAGAAGGATCAAGCTAGGAATGCATAGAAAGTGAGAAAGATTCGCTTATAAAAAGAGATAGGGATATAGGATGAAGCTGCAGACCTGGAATTAGTAGTAAAATGTCGAGACGGCACTGTCCTGCAAATTTGAGCAAAAGTTGACGGGACGATGGCGCCCGGCGTGCACACGGTCCTACGAAAAATCCGCGAAATGAAGGGGGATCTGTTCGTCTCTGTACAAGGATTCCAAATCTTCAATTTCAGCTGCGTACCTGCAACCTACACACAGAAAAGCGAAGATGATTGGGGGGTTAGGGATTAGGGGTTTTCCCTTAGGTCAAACCCCGGTTTTGGAATTAACCAAGAAATGAGAATGTTGTAAAATGTAAATGATTGTAAAACAAGTACTAGTACCTTGTTGTAAGATGTTTGTATTCTTACATGCGAAGGTGTAGATGTTGTTGTATGTTGTATGTTGTATGTTGTAGTATGTGATCTCCTCTTCAATGGTTGAATCCTTGTCTTGAATGCAACACTTAGCCTTGAATGGAGACTTAGAATGCTCAATTGCTTTGAAGGAATGCTTGAATGCTTGAATGTTTTAATATCATTTCTGCCTTTTTTTTTCATCCATCCCAAAATGGGAGAGGAAATGTAGTTTATATACTTGCCAATTAGGGTTGATAGACTGATTTTTCCGACCTTAGGCGAACCAGGAAACAATATTTTCCAATTTGCAAACTAAAAGACCCGAAGCCCCATAAGAGACTGGGCCCAAAATAGGGCTAGGGACCAAGGCGCTGGGCGCTCTGGTCCCACCTCCCGGGACAGCAGAGTGCAAGGAGGATCAGGCCAGGGTGCAAGAAAATGCAGTTTTTGATGTCATGGACAAGTTTCGAGGTCTCCATTCAGGTTTAGTGTTGCGTCGCCATCGTGAAGACCCAAGTGCGGTCGAAATTGCAAGTGTCACAATTTTAGGACGCTACATTTAGCCCCCACTTTAGCGGGAGTATAAGCGTACGCTCATACTTCCGATAAAGTACAAGGAAACAACATTGAAAGACTTTTACCACGTCAAGAAGGCAAGACACACCAAGCCCCCAGTGGACTAAGGATCTTATGACTTCGATTGACAAAGTAAAAGGGAAGATCACGAGGGAGAACCATGATTATCAGTAGTAAGGTTCCCTCACTATGAGTGATGCAAGAGAAATACCAAAAATTTTCAAGGCAAAGCTAAGTTCGCCAAGAAATTTTCAAGTATTCCTGAAGGGATAGACAGGGTGTATGCCCCCCTACGTTAAAGCGATCGCACACGCCTCAACGGGGGTGATTGCTTTAAGGTAGTGATACACATAAGAAATGAGAAGGGAAAGGAGCACGTTATCGCAAAGATTTAGCCCCCAAGTGTGAGATAAACCCAAGGATAATAGACACAAAACACAAAGCATGAGGTGACTTCGCTTTCCTCGGGGTCAGTATGGTGTATGATAATTCATGTATATCATATGTATGTATGCATAATTGTTCTTCATTCCCCAATCAAGGAAGGTCACCTAGAAGAAGGGAACACATGTGTCTTTTGAGTCAACATGAGAGAGACCAAAAGAGATCTCAATGCTTTGCATCGTCCTCAAGTAGACAACACTAAGGACAACAAATAGAAGAATGAGAATAACACATAGAAGAAGTAACAAAAGAGAGGAGGAGAGAATCTGCTATGCTAATGAAACTAGTCTAGCACGTCATCTACCCCCCGATCTTGCTGATCAATGTTTCGGGAAGGTAGGGAACATGCTAGAGGAGGAACATCCAACACAGCAGATGGAGCTATCACAAGATCCAAACAAGGGCTATGTTCATGTTCCAAGCCACGTTGTTTTTGTCTAGGAGCCAGGATAAGTGCTTTAGAAAATTTGTTAGATAAATGGTTATCAATATCAACAAGTTCATATTCACTATCAGAAGCAAGAGAAGTAACATTTTCATTATGAATAACATTTTCATCTATATCATCATCAAGATTTATAAAAATAGGATCTTTAACTCGCACAAGATCAAGAGCATCATGCATCTTATGTTTAGGAGATTTTGGAGAAAATGGAATAATGCTTGTTGAAGGTGTTCTTGGAGATTGTGAAGTTTGAGAAGCAGCTGCTTGAGCTCTAAGACGACGCTTTCGTTGGCATTCACGCACAAAATGATTTCGTCTAGTCTTAGTAGGAAGTGGAGAAGATTGAGGAGGAGGAATGTTCTCATCCTTATCACTTGGGTGTTTAGGTTGTGGTCTCTTAGGCTGAATAATAGGAGAAGAAGAAGCTCTCTTCTCTCTATAAAAAGAAGGAGAAGGAACTGCTCTGTATAAAGGAGGAATATTTGGTTTAGGAAGGAGACCAAGTCCATCATGACGAGGAGGTATAGGTCTACTTTTAGAAAGTTTTATAGACATAGTCACATCCATAGGAATGGGTTGGGAATATTCTTGAGGAAAGACATTAATTTTATCTTTCAAAGGAAGAACTTCCTTCTCAAGAACAATAGGAATATCAAGTTTGGGTGTTCTAGGTTCACTTAAAGATAGGATCATATCTATTTTCCACTTTTGATAAGATTTGAAAAGATGATCACTTCGCGAAGGAAGAGATTGGAATTGTTTAGACCAAAAATAATCAATAGGAACACTAGAAGTTCTTTCAGCTGGTTTAAAGAGACTATGATTGACAGTAACAACTTCACCATTATGGGGAAATTTCAAACATTTATGAATAGGAGAAGCAATAGCTTTCATGGAAGATAGCCAAGGATAGCCTAGCTTCACACGAAATTGTTCGGATGAAGGAATAATAGAAAAGTTCACATCAAGGGATTTGTTATGAACTTCAATAGGTAATGTAATAGAACCAATTGCAGGAGAAGAAAATGCATCAAATAATTTCACAATCACATCTGTTTTGTCATAGATCACTTGATTCAATTGCAAAGTAAAAAGAAATTCTTCAGTAATAACATTAACCATGCACGAAGGATCAATAAGCACTCCACGACAAGGTGTATTCTTGACTTTTGCAACTATGTATAAAGGACCATCGGGTGCCCTGATAGTTTCACTAGAATCAAATGTGATGGAAGGTTCTTTAGGGTTTTCTTGCTGCTCTACAAAGTTAATCACATTCGGAGTCATAGACACAAGCCCATCAGATGAGAAAGAGGAATCATTAGTCTCAATCGCATTAGAGGTATGAGAAGGTAATGGATCAGTAAAAATCTGAAGATTTTGGTTAGGAGGAGCTACAGATTTGTTGCCTTTATCATTCACTCCAGAAATAGAGATAGTATTATTATCAATCAAATCTTGAATTTTACCCTTTAAAGCAAAACGTTTTTCAGTATCATGCCCAAGTTGATGATGAAATTGACAAAAAGATTTGTTATCAAAATAGGGTGAATTAATCTTTGCAGGATCTATTTGCCTTATAGGAGGAAGAGTAAGCACATTTTGTTCCAATAACTTATTCATAATACTATGCAATGATTCATTCAAAGGAGTAAACTTTCTTTCTTTCTTGAAAAACTTAGAAATAGGAGGCACACCTGATAGAAATAGGAGGCACACCTGATGCTGCATTCACATTGTTGTTGATGATGTTTTCATTGAATTTAACGGACTCTCTGTTTGGTTTAAACTTCCCAAATGGTTGTTGACTACTATCACCCTTATCACTCGGAGCCATAGGATGTGATTGTTCCATTTGACTCACAGTCAGTTGATAATTGTGAAGAGTTGCACACAACTGTTGGAAAGAAGTAAACTCAGAAAATAGAAGTTTATCTCGAATATCTTTTTGTAGATTAGAAATAAAGATTCTTTGAATATCATTGTCAGGCACTGGAAAAGAAATTTGAGCATATAAATGCTTATATCTACCAATGAAATCAGTCACTTTTTCTTTAACACCTTGTTTACAATGCATTAAATCAATCAAAGTAACTTCAGGACTTATATTGTTTTGAAATTGTTGAATAAAAGCATTTGCAAGTTGTTCAAAAGAAGTAATAGAATAAGAAGGCAACGAGCAATACCATTGTAGGGCTTTATCTCTTAATGTTCTAGTAAACAGTTTCGCAAGCAACCTTTGGTCATAAGCAAAATCGGTACATATTGTTTGAAAAGTCTTAACATGTGTTAGAGGATCACCTTTACCATTATAAAGCTCCAAATGCGGGATTTCAACATGTTTAGGAGGGATAGCTCGAACAATGTCAAGAGAAAGTGGGCTCGCAACATCAAATGTGGGCACACTAAACTTAGATTGATTCATAGAGGCAATTTGTTGCTGTAAAGAAGAGACAGTTTGTGCAAGATTGTTAATGGTCGCTTCAGTTGAAGAGTTCATATTAGATGTGTTAGATTGAGATGGAGGTGTTATGTTATTGAAAGAAGGTAAAGAGTAAGGTGATGGGACACTATGATAGTTAGTCATAGGAGAGGATTGGAAAGGAGGAACACTACAAGGAGGAATGGAATGGTTAAATGAATTGCCCCCTTGCGTCATGTTCATTTGTGGAGATGTAATAGGAACACTCATTGAAGGAATGAATGAAGAAGTCGGATTGAATGAAGGCAGAGGGTTAATTGAAGAAGAAGGATAGCCCCCATGACTAGTGATCATAGGGGGAATGTCTTGTATAGAAGTAGTCATTATGTTTGATGTAAAGGTAGGCATGCTGGCAATAGAAGTTGTCAAAGGAATAGAATGATTAACTTGAGTGGGAGGTTGTGTATAACCTAAAGTTTTGGCACAACTCTTCATAGGCATCACATTCGAATCCACAATGTGTGCAATACCACGTAAAATATCAATTCCATTCTTATCACTTTGAACCATATGTTTTAGACCCTCAATTAAAGGAAGAGCTTGACTATCGGGGTATTCTTGAGACATCCATTGTCGAAAATCGTCAAATTGGTTATCCAATTTCAAAATTTGTTCTACAGAAACCTCATGGAGAGCTTCTTCCTCATTAAGAGGATTAGAGGAATTACCCATGTCCTCGTTAAAAAGGCTATTCAAATTAGGTTCCATCTCCTCAGCAATTAAACCTTGGAAAGACTTAATTCTAAGGCTTCGTCTAACGGGAATAGTGTAAGTAGGGCTTATTGTTGTAAAACTCATGCACTAGAGAAGGAGAGAAGATTTTGAATTTAGAGGTAGCAAATTTCAGTAAAATCAGCCAATCTCCTAGATTTAAGCTGTTAAATGCAATCACGACAATCTCCCGAAGTTTCAGAAAAAATTTCAGGGACCGTGGCGCTCGGAGTGCACACGGTCCTCGCAACTTTTTTCAAAATTTGCAGGGATGAAAGTTATGATGATTTTAGAGCTAATTTGAAAAAATTGTGTGATTTTACGATTTGTAGATAGGCCAAATTAAAGTTGCAATCTCAAAATTGAACCCTACCCAGATTGTTGGAAAATGCAAAATTTAAATTTTGAAAAAGAGAGGGAAACTGAAATTTTGAATTTTATGATTTTAGAGGGAATACCAAAAGCAATGCAAGTTTTGAAAATTAAAAGTTGACTCAATTTCACGCAAAATTCAATTTTGAAAGCGGAAATCAAAGTTGGTGCAATTAAACACTTAATTTCACAAGTCACAAATTGCAAGAATTTGAATAAAGCACTGAAATTTCGAATGAATGCCAACACACTTTTCAGATTTAGGATAGTAAGAAACACAATTTTGACATGAATTTTAATTTCAACAATTTTTGAATGATTAGAAGCCTTAATCCAAGCAATCCCTAGACCAACTTTGACTTTAATTTTGAAAGTGTTGTAATTGATAAAATCAGCCAAAATTCTGGATTTTAGCAGAAAAATACAGTAAGATCTAACTCCCGAAATTTCAGAAAAAATGTCGGGTACGATGGCGCTCGGGGTGCACACGGTCCTCGCAACTTTTTTCCAAATTTTCAGGGATGAAAGATTTTATGATTTTATTGCGGAATCCAAAGTTACAACTGATTTGGAGATGTTTTGATCAATGAAATTATCAGTCAAAGGTTGAATCAAGAGGGTTTCAAAAATTAGGGTTTTGACACTTAACCACTTAATTTTCAGAATTAAAGCACAAATATGAATTGATAATTTGTAATAGAAGGGCAGATCTGAAACAAGCATTAACAATTAAACATTTCGCAAGTTCAATTTTCAAAAGGAAAATTTAGGGTTTTTATGCAATCAACCTCTAAAATTTGCAAAAGATCAAACATGGAAATGTAATTAAGGAAGCAAATTTTCAGATCTAATCATGAATAATCAGAAAGGATGTTCAAGTCAGGTTCACCAAAATGTAAAGCGGAAAATTGCGAGCGAACCCTAAGTGTTCCCCCCACCACTCCAAGGGGAAAGGGGGTCACTTAGGATTGATGGTTTTCACTTAGGGGAGACTTTACATTCAAAAGAGGGGTTGAAACCCACAAGATCCAATCCCACACAATGCAAGATTGGATTCTAAATGAGTTTCAAGGGTTAAGACAACAAGGCTACCCTCTTTTGTAAAGAATGTAGATAGAAGGATCAAGCTAGGAATGCATAGAAAGTGAGAAAGATTCGCTTATAAAAAGAGATAGGGATATAGGATGAAGCTGCAGACCTAGAATTAGCAGTAAAATGTCGAGACAGCGCTGTCCTGCAAATTTGAGCAAAAGTTGACGGGATGATGGCGCCCGGTGTGCACACGGTCCTCCGAAAAATCCGCGAAACAAAGGGGGATCTGTTCGTCTCTGTACAAGGATTCCAGATCTTCAATTTCAGCCGTGTACCTGCAACCTACACACAGAAAAGCGAAGACGATTGGGGGGTTAGGGATTAGGGGTTTGCCCTTAGGTCAAACCCCGGTTTTGGAATTAACCAAGAAATGAGAATGCTGTAAAATGTAAATGATTGTAAAACAAGTACTAGTACCTTGTTGTAAGAATGTTTGTATTCTTACATGCGAAGGTGTAGATGTTGTTGTATGTTGTATGTTGTATGTTGTAGTATGTGATCTCCTCTTCAATGGTTGAATCCTTGTCTTGAATGCAACACTTAGCCTTGAATGGAGACTTAGAATGCTCAATTGCTTTGAAGGAATGCTTGAATGCTTGAATGCTTGAATGTTTTAATATCGTTTCGGCCTTTTTTTTTCATCCATCCCAAAATGGGAGAGGAAATGTAGTTTATATACTTGCCAATTAGGGTTGATAGACTGATTTTTCCGACCTTAGGCCGACCAGGAAACAATATTTTCCAATTTGCAAACTAAAAGACCCGAAGCCCCATAAGAGACTGGGCCCAAAATAGGGCCAGGGACCAGGGCGCTGGGCGCCCTAGTCCTGAAGGACCAGGGCGTTGGGCACTCTGGTCCCACCTCTCGGGATAGCAGGGTGCAAGGAGGATCAGGCCAGGGTGCAAGAAAATGCAGTTCTTGATGTCATGGACAAGTTTCAGGGTCTCCATTCAGGTTTAGTGTTGCGTTGCCATCGTGAAGACCCAAATGCGGTCGAAATTGCAAGTGTCGCAATTTTAGGATGCTACAACTAGAAGCCCCACTTTCTTGCCACACATCACAACCACGAAGAATAGGAGTCATGTTGTGCATTTCCTTCAAAGAAAGCCTGCTCACTCGCCGTATGTCACATCTTTGGGAAGGTCTCACCAAAAGCTCAAAAAACATCATCAGAAGCCCCGCAAACTCTCCATGAATGTTGATCACATCTCCACTATAGTGGGACAATGATTCTCAACTGTTAGAATCCTGAATATCATGCAGAGTGAATGATGGAAACAACTGGGAAATGGATGCACATGCATGAAACAAAAAAATTTGAGGTGTTTTGAAACTGACAAAATCATGAGGATAATGAAAGCAGTTATTCCCTCAATCATGATCAAAGAACATATGCTTTCCATGCCAAAAATTAAGGGAGAATTGACAACTCAAAGCTTTCCAACATAGAGGGAGTTGGAAGCACTATTTTGCCCTCACCTCTGCAGGGTCTTTGAGGGTCGAGCAATGATATCTTTTGGGACAATGGTTATAAAAGGGGAATAATTTTATGTAATGGGAATCACTTTCTTGGTCTCATGGATTTGGTCACTATTCTGAGATATGTTCTTTTAAGAGTTCAAGCTTCCAAGAATTTAGGGTCTTAAGACTCTTCAAGTTGTCTTTGAAATGGTTGTTCATTTCTAGTTATTTGAATACATTGTGATTTGCATTTGGAGCCTTTGTGATATTTAATGAATGACAAACTATGCCCTTGTTGCTTTTATGCTATCATAGATAATGTATTGTTCCTATGGCAAATGTATGGTTATTGTCTTGTCTGTATTTCTCTAGTTTCCCTTCATAAAATGTGAATCATGCTAAGTATTTACTCCTTCATTTTTCATAAAGAAAGGATCTAGATTATAGCATATTCACAAGAAAGTTAATCGGATTAATGCTTTCACTCGACGTTTACACTACTCTCATAAATAGGATCTGGATAAGGTACCTTATGCCTTTGTCACTTTGTGTGCCCTATTCTCATTCTAAGATGATGGATAAATAGTATAGTGTGCTTGATTAGGTGAAATAAGTATACTCTCTAACACCATTTCATGAGATGTCTGAAGTGTTTTAAGAGATTCATATTCATTAAAGCTTCATTTTTTAGAATCTTTGGATCTAGGTTATGATTTCTTCCTTCCCTTTTTTTCCCTTCCAAAATTTGAAGAGACGGATTCTAAAATATTGGAGGTTGCATCCTATCCCACATCTCTGAAACTTCCCAATTGCCTTATTCTTAAGGTGAAAACCTTATTGGGCATCTATTCTCCTCATTTTTCATTTTTTTTTTGTGAAAATAAGATAACCCTTACAAATTTTCCATAATTTGTCCTCTTTTCCTTCATAGTCAAGAGAAAGAGACATTTTGTTCATCTTGTTTGTCATTGAATATGCATTATTTGATGTTGGAATTACCTCTTTAAGTTAAAATTTTTAAATTCTAACTTAAAATGTGAACTTCCCTGTTTTGATGCAAAATTAGGTTTTAACTCTGATTTTGCATTCATTTTTATTGTTGTGTAAAGTCGGATTTTGAGTTCAACACTACACTTGAGTAGTCATTTTCAGTGCAGATTGGACCTATAAGTCCGAGTTGCACTATTTTGGTCATTTGAATGTAGTTTAGACCTATAAGCCTGATTTGTACTTTAAATGTGCATGCTTTTGCAATAAATGTTTTGGAGTTTATTTTTAATTGGGTTTCTTTACCCATTTACTTTCTAATCTTCTCATTATTGTTTTCTTGGTGGATTTGAGAGAATGATTTCTCAAGCTCTTTTCATTTATTTTAGGTATGTATCGATTTTCTTATGCTCTTCCTTTCAATTTTATTATGCCCTAGTTCTTGTTTGAAATTGGATTTGAAACCCGATACATATCATAGTATGCAATGGGTTACAAACCCTATTTCATGTTTCATGATGCATTTCATGATGTGTGGCAAACACACACACCCCGTCATCTTTCTTCCCCTTTGTTCTATTTTTGCAGTCGATGTTGGTCGGGGAGATCACCCTAACCCACAACACAGTGAATGTTTGTGGTGGTGATCGAGGTTTTATCCCCGACCACCCCCATTTTACTTTCTTTCTCTACGTATTGGTGGGCACTTTTGTACCCTCAACGACCACCATTGTTTGCAATGATGATGGTTGAGGTTATGAACCCAACCACCATTTTCTTTAGTCGATGCTTTTCACAAAGTGTTGTGCAGGGTTTAAACCCCACCTGACATTCGCTTTGATTGCTTTTCCTTTTAAAAAGTGTCGATTAGGGTTTAAACACCACCCTACACCTTTGTGACACATGTGGTTAGTTTCGATCAATCTTTAAACCCTGCCCAACACTTCCTTTGTTTTTCCTTTGTACATAATGTAAATCGGAGTTATAACTCTGATATGCATTGTCCTTTGTTATATTTTTCCTTTGGTTATGTAATGCATTTCAGATTTATAACTCTAATATGCATTGTCCTTTGTTATTACTTTTATGTCAAAATGTAGACCAGACTTACAAGTTCAATATGCATTTTGGTTTTGATTTCACTTGTTCAAATTAGACTTATAAGTCTGATTTGCACCCAAAGCACACACATACAAACTGGTTACTTTTAATCAATTTGTGATGGATCAATGGACTTTTTATGAAGGTTAATCATTTCAAATAATGATATTTTCGTATTGTAGTGCATTTACTGCAAATTTCAAGATCCTCACTGAGCAAGAAATCAACGAAGTTTAAAAAGTAAGAAATACATCTAGTGTTTCCACCTTCTTTGGTGACGTCAAAACATTGACAATATCAAGGATAACGAGATCGGTCATGTGGATCTTGATGAGTTCTTGAAGAGGGTGAAATCGCCACTAGTATCCTACAAGATGAAGCCCACCATAAATAGTGAAATTCATCTAGTGGTCGCATTTCCCAGGTCAGCTCAAAATCCAGAGTTTGTATTGGCTCTTGCTAATAAATATGATTCTACCACCAAATCAGTGAAAGATGCCGATGGGAAAACGCTCATCAAACTTGATGAGGATTTCTTTGACACCATTTTCAAATTTTCTTCAATTGATCAGTATGTAGATATTGATATGCAATCAACGATGGCATATTTTGATAAAAAATCAAAGAAATGCAGGAAGAACATGAATGAGAATTGGTTAAAAATACCTAGGCCTACAATTTCAAGATGGCCTGAAAATATTCCTTCTTGTGACTTCATTGAAGAAGTTAATGATTTGTTTACTCTTCACAGCAGAGTAAAAGGACTCCCAACTTCCAATACCTACCACAATTGGATGTATCAATAAATCCATGTCATAAGGAAGAATAAGAAGAAGATCTTTTGGAGTAAACAGATTGCAGATTCCTTGTGTCAATAGCTGACCAAGGTGATTACCACTTTGAAATTTTATATGACTTATTATCTTGTCTATGTAGTTTCCTCGATGAGGCATTTTCTAGGTTTATCAACTACAAGTGACAAGAGTCAAGTTCCTGTTTATAAGTACTTCTCTCAGTTAACTCTCTCAAAGAGTTTACATCATTTCAGGAGGGTAAATGATTCTTTCTTTTCTCATTACATGTGTTTATTTGACAAGGAGCGTCAAAACAAAAGTGTCAGATGAAGCATGGAAGGTGGTGAGTGAGTTTGGTTGCATTTTTCTTCAGTTTCCTACCTTCACATACATCAAAATTGGGTGTTTTAATAGAGAATCATTCATGCTCCCAAGATATCCATTTGATAAGATCATCCTTATGGAGATGGCTCGTCAAATGATTTCCATTCACAAACATCAGTCTGGAGCTCATAAGACAACTTTGAAATTTTCCATTTCTGTAGGGAGATATTCTATCAATTCCATCTACAAGGCTCATGCCATGGAGGAGGAAATGAGAAGAGTGACCATGAAAATATTCAAGTCCAGAAATTTCTTTGATTATAGGGGAATGGAGAATAAGATTAAGAAGAACTACATACATATCCTTCAAACTGAAGATGTGTGGGTAGATTGTAGGACTAAAGAGGATATCTGTAGAATGGATTACTATCATTTGATGTAGAAAAAATTGAGAACTTTGATCTTGTCTATGTTCTTGAAGATCTTGAAGAAAATGGTGAGATCCTCGATCCTACATATGAAAGAAACAAGGTTGTTGGATTACCTCTACCTCTCATACAATGGTCCCAAAAGGATAACACTTCAATAAGGGCCAGATGTCAAAACAATTCTTGATAATACCACTACTTGGTTAAACCTACATGGTGTGCAGATGAAGCCTTTCCAAAAAGTCAATTGAAGAAGATGTTGCAGGTCCCAAGGGAAAGACTTCTAAATTAAGAACCAAGAATAGGCAAGAACCTACAACTCTCAAGGGTCCTAAATTCAAATTTACCATTAGAAAAGGTAAAGCTCAAGGCGAGTCTTCAACACAAGAGACTCAAGTTCCTGATGAAGTTGAGGGAGAAGAAGTAAATGAAGATGACCAACTTCAAGATGATAAGCCAGACAATGAACAAGAACAAGAAGGGGATTTTGATGAGAAGGGATTACTTGAAATCCCAAGTGCTTCCCAGTCTCAAGAGACACACAAAGGTATTCCTCCTTCATCATGTGATATCACAAGTACTAGTTTAATCTCTATCTCCGATGCTATTCCTTTGAGTACAACTGTGTCAATTCCTTCACAAGTTCCTGAAGCACATGTTATTCCTTATACTTCCACATTTGAGACAACCCTTGATACACCTCATAAAAACCTAGATACCATTTTCCTTCCTAATTTGTCTGAGGTCACATCTACTATGTTGGAAGATTTTGATAATTTTATGTCAGAAACCCAAGTTCCTCCTCAAGTTTCTAATTTTTTCAATCCACCCACTATTGTCACTTCAACTCCAGCTATTGTTACTACCAACATACAGTCTCAAGAGTTGACAACTCAAGTTCTGACTTTTGGAGTGGATGAAGATGCTTCTTTTCCACCTTGGCTAGAAGCCATCTCTCCTAATGACTTTGATTTCAATCAACTGGTACTAGTTAAACCCAAGGTCACAAAGACAGCTAAGACTTTATCCAAGTTGAGGATAGATCAATCTAAGAACAAATATATAGAAATGGTTATTCCTCCTCCTAACACATATTTGGACAAAGTATAGGATATTGATTATGTCACCAAGAGGATAGATTTGGGCAAGAAAATACATCAAGGTAAATTTGAAGATGCTTAAACCTCATTCCACCATCTTGTGGCAATGTTCAATGAGGAGAGAGAGAAAAAATATAAGCTAAAGAAACAAGTAGATCAGCTCACATAGGCCCTAATTAACATTACCAAATCATCAGAGGTATTCAAGCCGGTCACTTCTTCAGTGGATGAACAAATTGTCAAACAAAATGAATAGGTGAATTCTCATGGGAGAACAATTGGTGAATGGATGGATAGATTACTGAGTCAAGGAACACATCTCATGTTCAGTAGTTACTCTTGTCAACAATCTGGAGGAGGCAAAGATTGAAATTGATAAAACTTTGAATTTGTTTTCTAATGAATTAGAAGCACATGAGAAGGACTTTGACTCCTGGTTGAAGTTAGAAGATTTTCAACTAGATGTTCTAGTTGATAATGGAGTGATCCCTTCAAGGGATATGTATATTGAACAAAGAGAAATTATAGAACACCAATTGAACACAATTGAGGTCCTTATCAAATATTTGAGAAAGACACTAAAGGAATGTAATGACAAAGGGAAGGATGTCTGTAGACACCTAAAATTGTCCTGCTTAATTAAATAAATATTATTTATTTGTTTAATTATTTCACCCTAAGTCTTCTATTAATTAAATAAATCTTTATTTATTTAAATAATTCATTTAGCTTCTTCTAGCCTTTTTCTAATTTAAATAAAATAATTTTATTTATTTAAATTATCTTGCTCCTAAATTAAATAAATATTTTATTTATTTAATTGATCTCACTTTCTCTATTAATTAAATAAATATTAATTTAATTAATTAATTCATTAGACTTTTCCTCTATGACACGTCACTTATCTCTTAATTTTTTTTTTACCTACCCCTTTCATCATTTTATTATTCTGTCTACCTACCCTTTAATCTTAGCTGACCATTTATTCACTTCACCTTTTAATCTTATCCCTCCATTTCCTAAAGTGTCTTCTATATAAGAGGATGTTTCCTTCAATATCAACCCTAATCACCTAATCAATCAATCAATCTTATGCGATCAAGCGTCTTCAACCATAATTTGTTCTTTGTTGAGCTCTTGTGCACATATAAAATCTGAGAGTAAATATATCAAACAAGATCAATGGAGATAAGAGACAATGGAGATTGAAACCCTACTTGACATGTGAATGGTAATATTGCTTTATTTTGTGAATTTGCATGATCTTAGGTATCTTCATTGGTGTATGATGAATGTTTGGTTGTAGAACTAGGGTTTTAGTTGTGGTTAGATCTTTATGGTTTTACAAAAGGTTTTTATCATCATTTTTCACCGTATACATTTTGGCACACCCGGTGGGACTCTTGTCCTTTTTATTTCTAACATTTTATTTGCAAATCTAAATTTTTTGTGAAGTTGCAGGTCCGATTTGCGACGATTTTGATTTTTCTGCGTTTGCGACTGGTTTTTCCGTGTTTGTGTTTTGATTCTGCCTTTGTGATTTCTGTTTTTTCATTTTTGTTTTTCTATCAGTTTTGCATGTTCAGATCCTAAAACAACGTCTATGCATTATATTTTTTGTGTCTGTGATCATAAATCGCGTCTGTGTTGGATATTTTCATGTTTCTATATTTTCTATTGTTGCAGGTGCAGGTTTACTAGGAATTGCATCTATGACTTATATTTCTGCAGGGTATGTGCAGGATCATGGTGTGCCAAAATAGGCCCTTAAGTGGCAATGAAATTTCATAAAATCAGAGTTATGCAACTTGACATGAAAAATTGAATAAGTTATGAACATTATTTTTAAAATATGTAAGAAGATAATATATAGAAAATTGAATGCAGTTTCTAAGCTACTAGTTGTTTTTTGAAAAAAAAAAATCTTATTTGGTGAAAATTTCAAATTTCAATGCAGTGGTACTAAAATTTCAAGAAAAAGATAAGAAGTAGGTGTATGTCTGACCACCCTAATTACAATCAAATCATAATATTTTTTTATAAGATTTATAATATAAGTATTAGACTCATGTCCAGATGTGACACATATTTTTTTATAATTTTTTATAAAGTAAATAATTATTTATGATTTTTTTACTATAGCTTTTCAGAAATTTAGAAACTCATATGTTTGACCACCTTAAATTGGTCAAAACCTTATGAAATTCAATTTTTTTTAATTTTTCCCTATAGTATACAAAGCATAGGATGTGACGCATGTTTCGGATTCAAAAAATGTTACATGGTTTGAAAGTTATGAGTGTTTTCCAATCAGTCTATCAATTAGGACTTTTGTCAGAATTCAATTAGAAAATAAATAATAATTATTTATTAAAGTCAAAATAAGACAAGTCTTATACTGTTGGAAAGTTGAGAATGTCCTTAAGAAACCCTTTTCGTTTTATCAATTTTGGCTATAAAAAAAGTCGTCAGTCACCAGTGTAAAGTCTAGAAAATCAAGGAATACTGAAAAACACGTTTTTTCAGTTGACTTTCCAGGCTTGTCACTTCCAAGCCAAATCCAAAAGCAAACCCGAAAAAAAAGATGGAGGGAAAAATTTATGTTTTAAAATCGGATATCCATTTTGAAAAAATAAAAAAATATTATTAGTAAATTGGGCATAACTTTTGTGTTTTATATCAAAATTTTGATTTTTTACAGGCGTTGGAAAGGTAATTAAGAGATCTATGATATGGAATAGGTAGATTTTCAATTATTTGTTTTAAAAAATAATTATAATTCATTTAAATTCATCCTTCATTTTTAAAACATAAAAAACTCATGACTTTTTCATATGATTTCCCTATTGCATGAACTTTTGTAACAATCATCTCAAAATAAACTAAATAAGTAATTAATAATAGAAAATTTATACTAAATAAGTAATTAATAATCGAAAATTTAAGAATTTTATTGAGTTCCATAAATTTTAATAAAACATGTTATCTATGTTTCTTCCTTTCTCCACCTCTCTTTCCTAAACCTATCACTCCACATGTTTGTTTCTTCCTCCCTCTCTTTTGTCCATATTTATACATCTCTCTCTAGACCTATATCTCTAACTGTCATTGAATGCCTCATTCATTCTCTCAAGCTCTACAAGGTGCTTATATTTCTACCTCATCATAATTTCCTCCTCTATGTCACTCTCTCTTCCCTAAGATATAGACTAGTCTCTCTGCATTTCCTTCTCATCTCTAGCAAAAAAATTCAGAGGGGACAAGGAGAGGCATAGGGAAGTATCAAAAAAAGGAGAGGGGGAGAGAGGTGAGAAGGAGAGAGTAATTGGGGGGGAAGAGAGTGTGAGAGAGAGAGCTAGAGGTAATTAGGTGGTAGGCGAAGAGAGAGAGAGGGAGGGGGTGATTGGGGTGAAGAGAGAATGAGAGGGAGAGTTTGAGATTATTAGGGGGTAGGAGGAGAGAGGGAAAGGGGAAACTATCAACAAAGAGAGAGGAGAGATGGGGATAGAGGTGAAGAGAGACATAGAGAGTAATTAGGGGGTGGGGAGATGGGGAGAGAGAAGTATCTATAAACCCATAGGAGGAGAGAGGTGATCGAGGGTAATTGAGGGAAAGAAATAATGTGAGAGAGAGTTGGGTGTAATTATCGGATAAGAAGAGAGGGAGAAGAGTAACTATCAACAAAAGGAGAGAGGGAGAGATGTGGAGAGAGGTGAAGAGGGTGATAGAGAGAGGATATTTAGGGGGAGTAGAGGGGAAGAGGGAAGTATTAACAAAGAGATGGACTAGAGAGAGGGTAATCAGGGGGCTCTCTCCCCATCTCTCCCCCCTCTTCCTTTGTTGATACTCCCTCCCTCTCTGTCCCCCTCCCTTTCCCCTAATTACCTTCTCTCTAGACCTATCTCTTTGAACCTCTCTCCTCATCTCTTTGTCTCTCCCTTTGTTGATACTTTCCCATCCCCCCTCTCCTCACAACCCCTAATTACCCCCAATTCTCTCTAATTCTCTCTTCCCCAAATACCATCTCTCTATCATGCCTATCCCCACCTCTAACTTTACCATATTACCCCTTACATGTCGTTAGAGGTCATATTGTGTCCTAATGAGTCATATGGTGTCCTATGAACCCTTAGGACACCATATGATGTCATTAGGGGTCATATGGTGTGCTAGGGGGTCATATTGTGTCATAAAGGGTCATATGGTGTCCTATGACCTTTTAGGACACCATATGACTCCTTAAAACACTATATGGTATCGTTATGGGTCATATGGTGTCCTAAGGGGTCATATGGTATCCTATGACCCCTTAGGACACCATATGGTGTCATTAGGGTTTGTATGGTGTGCTAATGGGTCATAAGATATCATATGACCACTGACGACACCATATGACCCCTAAGGTGTCGTTAGGGGTCATAGTGTGTCCTAAGGGTTCATATGGTTTCCCATGACCCCTTAGGACACCATATGGTGTCATCATGGATTGTATTGTGTCCTAAGGGGTCATATGGGTTCCTATGACCCCTTAGGACACCATATGACCCCTTAGGACAACATATGATCCCTGAGGTGTCATTTGGGGTCATATTGTGTCCTAACGGGTCATATGGTGTCCTATGACCCCTTAGACACCATATGGTGTCCTATGGTGTCGTTAGGGGCTGTATGGTGTGCTAAGGAATTATTTTGTGTCTTAAGGGGTCATAGGACGTCATATGACCACTTAGGACACCATATGACCCATTAGGTGTCGTTAGGGGTTATATTGTGTCCTAAGGGTTCATATGGTGTCCTATGACCCCTTAGGTGTTGTTAGGGGTCATATTGTGTCCTAACGAGTCATGTGGTATCTTATAACACCTTAGGACACCATATGGCATCTTATAACCTCTACCATATAGCATCATTCGGGGCTATATGGTGTGCTAAGGGGACATATTGTATCTTAAAGGACCATAAGACATCATATGACTCATTAGGACACCATATGACCCCTCAGGGGTTGTTAGGGGTCATATTATGTCCTAAAGGGTCATATGGTGTCTCATGAACCTTTAGGACACCTTAGGACGCCATATGATGTTGTTATGGGTCTTATGGTGTCCTAAGGGGTCATATGGTGTTCTATGAGCCTTTAGGACACCACATGGTGTCATTAGGGGTCGTATGGTGTCGTTAGGGGTCATATGGTGTGTTAAGGGGTCATATGGTATCCTATGACCCCTTAGGACACCATGTGACCCCTTAGGTGTTGTTAGGGGTCATATTGTGTCCTAACGGGTCATATGGTGTCCTATGACCCCTTAGGACACCATATGGTGTAGTTGGGGGTTGTATGGTGTGCTAAGGGGTCATATTGTGTCCGAAGGCGTCACATGACATCGTATGACCCCTTAGACACCATATGATCCATTAGCTTTTGTTAGGGGGCATACTATGTCCTAAGAGGTCATATGTGTCTCGTGACCCTTTAAGACACCATATGACCCCTTAGGACATCATATGGTGTCGTTATGGGTCTTATGGTGTCCCAAGGGGTCTTATGGTGTTCTATAACCCCTTAGGACACCATATGACCCCTTAGGACACTATATGACATTGTTAGGGGTCATAATGTGTCATAAGGGGTCATATGGTGTCCTATGACCCCTTAGGACACTATATGATGTCGTTAGGGGTCATATTATGTTCTAAGGGGTCATATGGTGTCTTATATCCCTTAGGACACCATATGGTGTCATTGTGGGTCATATGGTGTCCTAAGGGGTCATATGGTGTTCTATGCCCCTTAGGACACCATATGGTGTTGTTATGGGTCATATGGTCTCCTAAGGGGTCATATGGTGTCCTATGACCCCTTAAGACACCATTTGGTATTGTTATGTGTCGTATGGTGTCCTATGGGATCATATAGTGTTCTATGACCCCTTAGGACACCATATGGTGTCGTTAGGGGTCGTATGGTGTGCCAAGGAGTCATGGTGTCCTATAACCCCTTAGGAAACTATATGACCCCTTAGGTTTTTTTAGGGTTTATTTTGTGTCCTAAGGGGTCGTATTGTGTCCTAAGGGGTTATATGGTGTCCTATGACCCCTTAGGACACTATATGAAGTCGTTAGGGGTCATATTATGTCCTAAGGGGTCATATGGTGTCTTATGACCCCTTAGGACACCACATGGTGTTGTTATGGGTTGTATGGTGTTCTAAGGGGTCATATGGTGTTCTATGACCCCTTAGGACACCATATTATGTTATTATGGATTGTATGGTCTCTTAAGGGGTCATATGGTGTCATATACACCATATGACCCCTTAGGATGCCATATGACCCCTTAAGAGACCATATGGTGTCATTATGCATTGTATGGTGTCCTAAGGGGTTATATGGTGTTCTATGACCCCTTAGGACACCATATGACCCCTTAGGTGTCGTCAGGGGTTGTATTGTGTCCTAATGGGTCATATGGTGTCCTATGACCCCTTAGGACACCATATGACCCCTTGGGACACTATATGGTGCTATGGGTCGTATGGTGTCCTAAGGGGTCATATGGTGTCCTATGACCCTTTAGGACACCATATGGTGTCGTTAGGGGTTGTATGGTGTGCTAAGGGGTCATATCGTGTCCTAAAGGTTCCAAAGACATCATATAACCCCTTAGGACACAATATGACCCCTTAGGTATTGTTAGGGGTCATATGGTGTCTCGTGACACCATATATCCCCTTAGGACACCATATCATTTTGTTATGGGTCTTCTTGTGTTCTAAGGGGTCACATGGTGTTATATGACCCCTTACAATACCATATGACTCCTTAGGACACCATATGGTGTTGTAAGGGGCCGCATGGTATCCTAAGGGGTCCTATGGTGTCCTATGACCCCTTAGGTGTCGTTAGGGGTCGTATTGTGTCCTAATGGGTCATATGGTGTCCTATGACCCCTTAGGATACCATACGACCCCTTGGGACACTATATGGTGCTATGGATCGTATGGTGTCCTAAGGGGTCATATGGTGTCCTATGATCCCTTAAGATACCATATGACCCCTTAAGACACCATTTGGTGTTGTTATGTGTCATATGGTGTCCTAAGGGGTCATATGGTGTTCTATGACCCCTTAGGATACCATATGACCCCTTAGGACACTATATGGTACCATTAGGGGTCGTATGGTGTGCCAAGGAGTCATATGGTGTCCTATGACCCCTTAGGTGTCGTTAAGGTTTATTATGTGTCCTAAGGGGTTGTATTGTGTCCTAAGGGGTCATATGGTGTCCTATGACCCCTTAGGACACTATGTGATGTCATTAGGGGTCATATTATGTCCTAAGGGGTCATATTGTGTCTTATGACCTGTTAGGACACCACATGGTGTTGTTATGGGTCGTATGATGTTCTAAGGGGTCATATGGTGTTCAATGACCCTCTAGGACACCATATTATGTTGTTATGGGTCGTATGGTCTCCTAAGGGGTCATATGGTGTCCTATGACCCCTTAGGACACCATATGATGTCATTATGCATTGTATGGTGTCCTAAGGGGTCATATGGTGTTTTATGACTCCTTAGGACACCATATGACCTCTAAGGACACCATATGGTGTCATTATGGGTCGTATGGTGTGCTAAGCGGTCATATGGTGTCCTATGACCCCTTAGGTATCATTAAGCATCATTTTCTATCGTTAGGGGTCATATGGTATCTTATGACCCCTTAGGACACAATATGACCCCTTAGGTGTTGTTAGGGGTCATATTGTGTCCTAACGGATCATATGGTGTCGTACGACCCCTTAGGACACCATATGGTGTCGTTAGGGGTTGTATGGTGTGTTAAGGGGTCATATTGTGTCCTAAATATTCCTAGGACATCATATAACCCCTTAGGACAACATATGACCCCTTAGGTATCATTAGGGGTCATATTGTGTCCTAAGGGGTCATATGGTGTCTCGTGACACCATATGACCCCTTAAGACACCATATCATGTCGTTATGGGTCTTCTTGTGTTCTAAGGGGTCATATGATGTTATATGACCCCTTGGGATACCATATGACCCCTTGGGACACCATATGGTGTCCTAAGGGGTTGTATGGTGTCCTAAGGTGTCATATGGTGTCTTATGACCCCTTAGGACACTATATGACCCCTTAGGTGTCGTCAGGGGTCGTATTGTGTCCTAATGGGTCATATGGTGTCCTATGACCCCTTGGGACACTATATGGTGCTATGGGTTGTATGGTGTCCTAAGGGGTCATATGGTGTCCTATACCATATGACCCTTTAGGACGCCACATTATGTCATTAGGGGTTGTATGGTGTCCTAAGGGGTCATATGGTGTCTTATGACCCCTTAGGACACCATATGGTGTCATTAGGGGTCTTATTATGTCTTAAGGGATCATATGGTGTTTTATGACCCCTTAGGACACCATATGACCCCTTAGGAGACCATATGGTGTTGTTAGGGGTCATATTGTGTCCTAAGGGGTCATATGGTGTTCTATGACCCCTTAGGACACCATATAACCCCTTAGGAGACCATATGTACTAAGTTTCAAATATGAAGAGATATAAGGGTGAAGAGAGATGAAGAGATAAAGAGAGGGAGAAGGAATAAAGGACAGAAACATAAATAGAGATATAGATATTAAGGAGTATGAAGTGAGAAAAAGAAAAACTAAAGGACAAGGATGGATAGAAAGAGGTAGACATATCTAGATATTGAAAAGGAGAGAGGAAGATAGAGATAAAAAATGAAGATAACGGGAGAGGGAGATGAATAGATATAGAGAAAGGGAAATATACTTCAAGAGGGCGATAGAGGAAGAGACAGAGAAGTAGATTAATCATGTATAGAGGAAGATATATAAAGATAGATGAACATATAGAAAGAGAGATTGATATAGAAAGAGATGGAGATGTGAAGATGGAGATAGCGATAGATATGTATAGAAAATTATAGAGAGAGTAAGACAAATGGAGGGAGAGATGAAGTGAATAAGTTAGATTTAAAGATAATGAGATATAAATATACATGAAGATAGATCTATAGGGATATAGAGATAGAGGTGACAAGATAGGGATAGAAAGGAGGTGATAGAGACAAGTAATATATAAGTATAGGTAGGATACGGTAGAGAAGGGAGATAAATAGAGAGAAGAGAGATTATTAGAGAGAAAAATAGAAATAAGTTGTGACAATGATGGAGTGGGAGAGGGAGAGATAGGAATAGTGTGAAATTTTGCCAAGATCAAGAGCTCAATGAAATGTACAAAATAGAGACACAATATACGCCAAGAATAAACTGTATTCTCATCAATAGAAAATGATCAACAATAATGATTCAATAGTTACATATAATGTAGATGAGCTTGCTTATATAGGCAAAGCTAGGGATATGTGAGCACACAAACATGACATGTGGCTCAATAAGAAACAAGGGTAGGTAGGAGAAATAATATAATAGTCTACATGAGGTGGATCACCCACTAAATGTGGAGTGTAACAACAAGATCAACACCATAAAAGGTGGAATTTCTCCTACACACACTATCCCAATGTGGTACAAACACCCAAGTGTCTCATACACAAACTACTATGAAATGAATTATCCTAAGTAAACTTAAGTAAAGTGTAATAATATTCAAGATGAATAATTATTTACACCAACACCCCCCCTTAAGTGCAACTTAGGGGAATGCACTTAAGTCTACAATGCGACTAAGCAATGCAAGATGGGTCCCGACTACTAGGCCATGTTAGGTACCCATGTACAAATGCAAATGCATGCAAACTAATGCAATGAAATCTCTCACAAAGTGGGGAAAGAGAGAAAAACCCAATGGGAAAAAAACCTCCCCCAAAATAGAGATGAAAACATACAAGAGAACTCTCATAGAAGAATGTGAAGAACAATACCCCATGTGAGGAAAAAGTCCCCCCCATATGAGAGAAGAAGAGAAGTAAAACTGTGACCCCCCCTCAATGGAGAATCTGCACCAATGATAGAAGCTCGATGTATGAAGAAACTGCTCCACGAACGTTGAACAACATTCCTCCCCTTAGGAAGAGACAAAACCAAAGGTGTATCCATGAAGTCTCCCCAATCATGAAGGGAAGATGTATGAAGAAAACTCATGATGAAAGGAATCACTGAAAACTGCTCAAGTGTCCCCATGTCGATGCTGAAAGATACCCCCTCCAAAGGTGGTAAACTGTGCCACACTGCTGAAAAAGGCACTCCAAGATCTAGTGGAGATGGATGTAGAACATGTCCCAAAGACTCACATGTCTCCTCAAAACATAAAGAGACCTCCTCCAACTGCTGTACATAAGTATCCACAATCATGTCAACCTCGAAAGAATGATCATGTAGAGAATGAACAAGAGGGTCAGAGTGTTCCCTCACAACAATCGAAGAAGGATCATCTTCATCAAAGAGAAGATGAATGTCATTAATGATGTCTCCCAAATCTGCAATGTAGGATTCCACAAACAAACCTGTAATATCTGTCAAGTAATCATCCCATGAATCTAAAGCTGGAAGACAATGAATATCCTGTTGCACTGAATCACATGAAGGCAAAACTGTCACACTATCCACATCATCAGGTGCAATAGGTGATGTGATATCAATATGAGGAGATGAAATACAAGACTCAAGAATGGGGTTACATGTGAGAATCCCCATGTTCAAGTGTCCAAAGTTCTCCTCAAAATTTGAACCATCACAATAAGTGTGATCATAATGTGTAGAATCATCAAATGTGAAATCATCATCATCAACAAAATCTGAAAAGGAGTATAACCGAGATGCATGATCAACCACCCTAGTCGCAATGATAGCTCTAGTCTCCAAGTCTCTAATGAAAACTGAGTCAGGTGTGAACTCCACAACTCTCTTAGTTGCGCCATGTGTGATTTGATAGATAGAAAGGAGATTGTTTGTCAAGTGGGGTACACACAACACATCATTGAAGGAGTTATCCCCAATGTCAATAGATCCTTTCCCAATCACATCCATGTATGTATGATTGCCCATCAAAATCTGAGGCATGGTGCAAGGCTCAAATGTAGAGAACATAGACTGCGAAGATGCCATATGATGAGAAGCCCCTGAATCTAGAAGCCATCTCTCTGAATCATGATTGATAGTAGCACATAGAGCTTTTCCTTTTCTTGTTCCAAAATGGTGAGTCTTCCCACTTGTAGAAGCCATGAATTCTTGCCCTTTTCCTTTTGAATGTGAGGAAGTGGAAGTTGATGAATCATCCTTCTTGTAGACTTTAGTCAAATCAATGTTATGCTTTTTGATGATATGTGTGAGCTCATCAATCTTCTTAGAATGGCAACGATGCTCCTCATGACCAATCTTTTTACAATAAGCACAAGTAGGTCTCTCCCTATTTGGTGAATTATCTCTCTTGGAAGAGGATGAATCTCCTTGTTGTGGAGAAGATGGTGCTTTGTCCTTAGGCTTTGATTGCCATTTCTTCTTGTTTGAGTTGTCCTTTCCTTGATTTCCTTTGTTCCCTTGATTTACCACTAATGCTTGAGACTTAGAAGCCTTAAGAATGTCCATGCTTATCAACTTAGTTTGTTCCATCATCAACATTTCATTGAAAGCATCAAATGTAGGCATTTTGTAGCTTGAACCCATTGTCATCCTATGGGTTTGGAAACTAGAAACAAATGCTGCATATTCTTGTGGAAGCTTACCTATCAAGTTGAATATCAATTGAGTATCCTTCTTATCAATGCCACAATCTTTGAGTTGTGCCCTCAACTCATTTGCCTTAGTGACATAATCTTGTATAGTATCAAAGTTCTTGGGATCTAACATGGTGAGATCACTATCAATTTGATATCGCCTAATCTCATCAACTTGACCATACAAGTCTTGAAACTTTTGCCAAGCATCCTTGATTAGAGTACATTTCTCAATATGAAAAATGAGATCCTTTGATACATACTTTCTTAAGGTACCAATTGCCATGATATTTTTAGTGAGTCAATCCAAGTGACCAACTGGATCAACCTTAGGATCAACGGGAGCAACAATAGTTCCATCAATGTAATGAGTGAGTCCTTTTTCCATAAGTTTACTCCATGCATCAATTTTCCAAGTAGCATAATTATGTGGAGTTAAGAGAGGAAACTTAGAAGAACCCATAGCAGCAAAAAGGAAGGAACACAAGAGCACAAAAGCACAAGAGACACCCCCCCAAATTCACTCAATCAAAGTACCCCCCCCAAAGTGATGATTTTGGCACTTTATACTTAGTGTGATTACAATGAGCCACTTGCAAAACAAGGCAAAGTGGACTTATGATGCAAATTTTACAACTTCCCAAATGAGATACAAGAGACTTCAATCAATAGTGCAATGAATCTAACTGAGATTCAAGCAAATATACAAGTACCAAGAGAGCCAAAAATGGCCAAAATCTGAAAGTACAATTTCTACTTACAATGACATCAATCTGATAGCATCATGTGAAAGTAGACAAAAAAATACGCACTTTCAAAAAAAATGACACCTGAAAAGGAGGTCGTTTGACCCCAAACGAAGCCTCTGAAGTTGCAAAAACTAGGATTACTCAGGTATAGTCACCAAAAACTGCATTTTCTGAAAAATCTGTGCATCAAAATCAAAAAATTTCTTCACCACTACGGAGAGCACGAAATTCTAGCCCATTTAAAAAAAAAATTGCACCCAAAAAGGAGCAAAAATGAGCAAGTTATGGCCATTTGAAGTTGAACTGCAAAATCAAAAATGCAAATGAGAGGGGCCTGCAAAATTTTCAAACCCTGCTGATGTGGTGATGATGTCAGCAAGTCACTGTGTTAAATTTGATAGCTGTATGACCGTCGCAAAAACTTCGCCTCTCTCCAGACTGGGCATCCGTACTGTACGGACGAGCTGATGTGGCAGATGACTGTGTTGTCCGTACAGATGACATGGCGTGGTGACTATGTGTACGGAGGGCCTGCGTGTCACATTGTATGAATTGTACCAGTGGGCTAGTGGCCGCCTGCCACATGGCAGATGCGGATTCATTGGTTTTCCTGTTGACAGGGTGTCTGCGTGGCGGGGTCTTTGGCCGGACAGGAGGAGCGGCGTCCGAAGCGGTCGGTGGGAGGAGCTGTGGAAATCGCCGTCGGGGAGTCTACCACCGGGGAGACATGGGAGAAGGATGCAGAGTTCGGTGGCATTGGGGGAGCTGAGGCGCTCAGGCGGCGTCGGCGTCGGGGGCGTACACAGCGCGGGCGACAGCGGTAGGTGAGCGTGCGGAGCCGAGACAGGATGGGATGTGGCGGCGACATCGGGTACATGCGAGGACGGGGTACCGATGATGCTGCAGGCTCTGCGTCGACAGGTACGGCGGCGAACAGTAGACCTACAAGTACGGGGTCATAGGGGGGGTCTACAGAACCCCCAAAAATTGATTTTTGCCTTTTTTTTTTTTATTCTTTTCAATTTTTTTTTCAATTTTTGATTTTTGAAAAATAACTTTAGAAAAATAAAAAAAATTTTCGAAAATTATAATAAAAAATTCGAAAATCCGTACGATTATAGCAAAATTGGCAAAAAAAATTTTCTCACCAAAATAGGCTGACTTTATAACCAAAATTCATGGAAATGGCCTTCTGGACGCAATGGCGAGGTCGGATCTGGTCTAGGACGCCTCCAAAAGATGCTTCTCCTCAGATTTACCTCTTCACGTCATAATAATGCCTCTTCAAGACGAATCAATGAAGCCCCAATGGCTCTAATACCATGTGAGATTTTGCCAAGATCAAGAGCTCAATGAAATGTATAAAATAGAGACACAATATAGGACAAAAATAAACTATATTCTCATCAATAGAAAATGATCAACAATAATGATTCAATAGTTACATACAATGTAGATGAGCTTGCTTATATAGGCAAAGCTAGGGATATGTGAGCACGCAAACATGACATGTGGCTCAATAAGAAACAAGGGTAGGTAGGAAATAGGTGTGGGTAGGTAGGAGAAATAATATAATAGTCCACATGAGGTGGATCACCCACTGAATGTGGAGTGTAACAACAAGAGTGGAGTGTAACAACAAGATCAACACCATAAAAGGTGGAATTTCTCCTACACACACTATCCCAATGTGGCACAAACACCCAAGTGTCTCATACCCAAACTACTATGAAATGCATTATCCTAAGTAAACTTAAGTAAAGTGTAATAATATCCAAGATGAATAATTATTTACACCAACAAATAGAAAGATGGAGATATATGCAGAGATGCATGTAACTTGGGCATTTATTTATCTAGATGGGATGATAAAATAAGTAACATAAGTAGAGAAGAAAGATATAGATAAAATATATTTATATAAGTATAGATAGACAAGTGATACATAAAGGAGGTGATAGGAAAAAATGAGACTTTGTATGCAAAATTTGTGAGCATTTAAAGTTTTAAAATTGAAGGACTAACTTCAAATTATTATAATTAATTTTTGGTATATAATATCATAAAACTACCTTATCCATTTGATATGTCTCTGAATTACCTTTCCAATGCCTATAAAAAATTAAAATTTTGATAAGAAACACAAAAGTTATGCCCATTTTACTAAAACATACTTTTTATGTTGATAAAAATAGATATCCAATTTGAAAAGTATGACATCACAATAGTGACATTAAAAATCGGATATCTGTTAATATCGGATATCCGATTTGAAAAGTATGACATCACAAATTGGATATCTGTTAATATTGGATATCCGATTTGGTTTGGTCTTACCAAACCAAATTCAAATTTTGGCCGACCCAAACAAAAAGTCAAAGCGGATTTTGGTGTGTTTGGAAAGGTTTGAAACACATTTTTTTCTCCATTGCCACTTTTTGGCCCCCCATGATCTTGCACATACCCTACATTTTTGTTCAGAAGTCGCATTTGTGTTGCATGTTTTTCACGTTTCTATTTTTTTGTCTATTTTGCAAGCTCCATATGTTTGATTTCACGTTAGCGCTTCACATTTTCGTGTGTGTTTTGAATTCGCATCTACGTTTGGTATAATCACGTTTTTGGCATCTTTTTCATTTTTAGGGTTTTTGATTTGATTTTTGGCCTAACCCCTTGTATTGGACTATGAAGTGGTGTAGCTATTTTGAAAAAGAGCAAATGACGTACTGTTGAAGGCCCCCTTTCACATTTACATTTGGATTTCTAAAATATACCTAACTAGTGTGCTTGCAGGTGGGGGTAATCTATCAAAACTACTTATCATTTGTTGCAAGGGTAATCTAGATGTGTGTCTTTGGATTTTTAGTCTAATTAGGGTCACATCTCTTTTTCATTTGAGGTTAAAGAACTTGTTTGAAGTGTTTGGTGCACTTTTCACATTTTATGTTTGTAACCCTAGAGTTGATAACAAAAGTATCCTCTCCCCTCCCCTTCCATTGGATCTTGGGTGCAAGATAAATTGTTATCATCTTCTATTTAGGTAAGAGGGCTTGTCTCGTGAGTAGCCCATAAGGCCAAGTGAGAGAGCATGACCCAAGTGGTACTTCTTTTGCTTGCTATATAAATTAATATGTTAGGCGAAAGCCACGATGACTTGGTGACATGTATCTACACTGGCGGTTCTCCCTAGAATCCACACTTGTGTTGGATGCATTAAAAATTCTCTTTAGGGATTAGGAGTGGGTTCTTAAATGAGTCGCTACCACATGAGTAGACACCAAGGACCACAAAAATTCCCCCACTAAACACCTTTGTTGTAGAGGCCAAAAATTATTACATTTGATGGTTCAGGGAGTGCGGATCGTACCTCATAGATACCCCTCATGTACACTTTCATGTTGAGACATGAATCCCTCATTTGATCTTTGATCTTTTGAGGTAAGAGAATCTAGTATGCCTGAGAAGTGAGTGTCGTGGTGGGGGAGCCAGTGCTACCAGAATCTCTAGTTGTCTACTTCTTTGAGATATTTCTATGTCGTAGGGGCCCCATTGAATGGTTTCTCTTTCCAGTCTAGGTTGTGCATGTTTTCAAGTGTCTTCAATTTGTGCTATACCAGTAAAAATCTTTTGAACATACACACACACATTTTGGACAAACACACTCTCAGACATTGTGTCTTCATTGTTTGTTGTGTCTTCTTGCCACAAAAACATTCAACATCAAGATTTGGTCACATTCAACAACTTTACATTTGGACAAAATCAGACACTTTATCAGAAACTACATTTGTGACATTTTAAACCATGTCTGGGTTCAGAAACCGCATTTGAGCAGTGCAAAATCATGTTTTTGTCATAAAAGCAAAACATTATCAGATCAATAGATTAAACCATGTCTTTGTTCCTTGAAAACATGTTTGCGTTCAGAAACTGCGTCTACACAGAGAAAAATTATGGTTTTGTCAGATAGAAAAAGATTGTCATTTTAATAATTAAAATGACATCTATGTCCCATAAAATTGTGTCTTTGATCAGAAACCGTGTCTGTGCAGGATAGTTTCACATCTCCATTTCAGAACAACATTTTGCAAACTTGAAAAGAGAAAAATGGGCTTAAGTTTTGAGATTTAAAGAGCTTCTAAGGTGTTTCCTATAGGGCTTCATCATGTTCAATCAACTAGTCTTGGTCACATATTTCCCTTCATTTGCAATCCCTCATACACATTTTCCAAACTAGAGTCAAAAGGTTGCTTTGTTGTCCTCATCATATCTTGCAAACCTTCTATAGCGCATCATTAAGTGGTTACCGCATTAGATCTATCATCTTAGGGTCTCATTTGGTCATCTTTAGTCAAGGTCAACTTACCTCATCAAGAGATCTATCGTCTCTTTGGAAGTCACACCTTACATTAGATCACACATATCTTGGACTTGTACTTTTGGACATTGCAAGACAACCCTAAATTCTTTCCATCTCATATCCTTTCTTGGTCTTCCATAGTCTTCATATTTTCTTCCATCTTTCATTTTAGTCAAGGTCAAGTTCATGGTTGAAACCCGTTCCCAAAGGTCTAGAATAGAAGTTGAAGAAGCTCTAAGATCTCTCACCATGAGTACCTATGAGTTTGATGGAGATTAATTTTACAACCCATTTGACAATCGCAATAATATACTAGACAAAGACAATGAGAACAACAATGATAATGAAAATGCATCTATCACTTTTGCAAACATTGAAGAGAATATCATAGATCCAAGGTTCAATAGATTGGTTGAGGAAATCATGAGAAGAGAGACAATACTTTTTTCAAGTCATGGCGCAAAGTGGGGTGAAGCTACCTCATGATTTTTATGTGTCACAAATTATAGAAGAGGACCCTAATCAAGGAAATCAAACAAATGAAAATCCTAGAGGATCTAATGGTGGTAATAGGAGAGAGCTTTTTGTGCCTGAGTCACCTTCATCCTTATTTCAAAAACCAAAAGTTCCCAATACGTATGATCATGCCAATTTTACTTGGAACTCTCATGAACAACCTCGCAGTTGTCCTTTCCAATGGAGGAGAAATACCACTACACATGCTCATGATGATACCCAAGATTATACCAATGCATAAAATTACACCCAAATGAACATTCAAAATCATGACACGAGTAGACCCCCTATCAAATTTGGGGGCAACACTGAAGATCACTCCTATGATACCTCCTATTCTCATGGTCATGACATATATCGACCTAGACCTAGTGCTCCTCATTACAATACCATACCAAGTGGTCCATATGAAATCTATAACTATGTTCCTCCTCCATATGAACACATTTATGATCAATACCATCCTTGCATGCATTATATCCCTCCTTCTCCACTCCGTGGCTCAAGCATGGGACTAGCTCAAAGAGAAAAGACACCACCCAAGAATGACTTGCAAAAATAATCAAGGATTTGCAAAAGCAAATGGCGGACATGCATACACCAAAGCAACAATACACAATAAAAGACATATGTCCTTTCCCATTTGATAGAATCATTCCAATGCCTCCATTTCCTCCACATTTCATGACACCAAAATTTGACAAGTATAGAGGCAAAGGGAATCCTAAGGCACACATAAGAGAATTTTTCACAGCTTGCATTGAGGTAGAAGGAGAAGAAACATACTTGATGAGATTGTTCCCACAAAGTTTAGGTGGATAAGATATGGAATGGCTCTCCCAACTTCCACCTAGAATCAAATCATGGAGTAATCTAGCAGAGGTTTTCATAGAACACTTCTCATATAACATTGAAATGGATGCGTCAGTGACTACCTTGTGCAATACTAAGCAGAAAAATGGGGAATCTTTTTCTTCATTCTTACAACGATGGAGAGGCCTTGCTAGTCGATGCTCTTGTGATATCCCACACACAAAAAAAATGGTACAATTGTTCACTCAAAACATCAAAAAGGATATTGGATATGAGATAAGAAAGGCTTGTTTGTCTACCTTCAAGGAAGTCATAGAAAAAGGATTGGCAACTGAGAAAGTCTTTATTGGACAAGGTATCATTAAGATATTCAAAGAGAACAAAGAAGAATCAAATGGGAAAGACAAGCCCTACTTTTGTAACAAGAATAAGAACACAATCAATGATGGGGTAGTAGATGCAAATATTGTAAAAGCAAAAGTGACTTTCCCCAATGCAAATTCATCCAATGTGAATAATCAAGTGAACACTCAAATGCCATCAAAGCCTTGAAGGAAATAAACTCCATTGGGAGAGCCAATTGAGACAACATTCAAGAAATTGGTTACAAACAAGCTCATAACACTACTAGACAATCCACCTTATGAACTAAAAGTAAAACCTGCATGGTGGAATGATGGTGAGTATTGTGAGTATCACAAGAGCAAAGGACACACAATTGGCAATTATCACAAATTGAAGGATGTTATATAAGATATTATTGACAAGGGTGACATAGAAGTTTATGGTCATACCTCCAATGAGGAACATGCGATGTTTAAGGAGCCATTCCCTAAACATGATAAAGGAAAAACCAAAACAGATAATCAAGTCAACTATGCTAAGATGTCCTATTATTGTGACTTAACCATTAACTATATTGCAATGGACAATTATTTTTCTACCATTATCATATAGTAAAAAACTCCCAAAGGTTCTACCCAAAGGAGTAAAGTTGTTTTAAAAGGAATTGGACCATGTTCCTCATCCTCCAAAAATGAAACCTCTGAATGAAATGTCACAACTCGTCGAGGTAAAGTAACCTTGCAAGGTGTTCCATCCAAGACCACAAAATCATCATCTACCAAAAATGAGTATGACCTTGTAGATCAGTTAGGGAAGATACCCAACCTCATTTCCATTCTTGAGCTCTTACATAAGGCCATTCTTGACAAAGCATTGAGAGAGACCTTTGTACCATTGATCTAAATGCGGACTAGTTTCAAGCCATGGTGGGATACCTTTCCACTTTTCATTTCCTTACATTCATAGAAGCCAATGATGTCTCCATATGCCAACCACACAATTCACCCCTCTACATAGAAGCCTTTCTCCATAAAAATCATATTAAACAAGTCTTGATAGATGGAGGAGAAGGTTTGAGAATTTGTACATTGAACACTATTAATTCAAAGAACAAGATCACCATTAAAGCATATGATGATAAAGAATGCTCATCCAAGAGAACAATCACCTTACCTTTGAGAATTGGGCCAACCATGAGGGATGTGGTTTTCCATGTCCTTGATTTAGATCTCACATATAACATACTTTTGGGACGTTTGTGGATTCATGAGATGAGAGAAGTACCATCAATATATCAAATTCCCTTATAATGGAGTTGAAGTAACAATAAGAGGTGACCCAAATCCATTTATGTATTTTAATAACCTATGAATATGATAAAAAATAATATTTCCAATCAATAGAGAAGCAACTCCATCATTAGCGTATGTGGATCCAAAATCATTAAAACCTTCTACATCAAAACAAGGTGAGCTTAAAGGAAAATACAAGGACAAAGGCATGGGAGAATTTACTTTGAATCAAACTATGTATTTAAGACAAATAGTGGATTCTCCTAAAGATTATGGATGACCACATCCCTCTAAGAAAGTATCCACCATTACATATAATGGGATCCCTCTATATTCTATAGATGGGGTGAGATGGAAGAAGAATATCTCTACAAAATGCTTTATAAAGAACCTGCAGGTATCTAAAAATGGTTAATGCTTGCGGTGTCATACTTTCACATGCCTGTGTTACCTTCTTTTAGGGTTTTTGCATCTTATTAACATTTCTTCTATTTCGTGCACTAGATATTTATCATTTGTCAACATCTTGTCATTCTTCTACATTTCTTCCCTCTTCGATTGTGTTTCCTGCAATTTTCAATTAGGTCTTATCAACATCATCTGTGACTTGCAAGATTTGGTCGTGATCAATCTTACCATGTCAATTGGACATTGTTAATCCTAATTGATGTCAAATTAGGGTTTTGTGTCCTTAATCTTTATCATTATCAATCATTTTATCATGTCGATTGGATATCATCAACCCTTCTTGATGTCAAATTGAGGTTTTCTCCTTAATCTTTGTCATCTTCAACCAATCTTTGATCTATTATCAGTCATTTTGGATCATTTTGCATCCTTGTCAATCATCAATTTGTGAATTCCTTATCAATTTACAACCAATTCATCATTGGTATTTTGTCATTCGACCTTTATCAAGTTAACCATTTTATCAATCTTTGATTGATTTGTCATCAATCTAAATCAATCATCATTTCTCATCAATTTGGACCGATTAGTAATTGGTCCTCATCAATTGGAGCCTATCAATTTTATCCTTGGTCAATTATTGATCAACTTGTCATTGATCCTTATCAACCAATGTCGACACTTTATCAATTATCACTTCTCATCATTTAACCATGATCTAATCGACCTCATATCAATTGCATCAATCATTCTAATCTTGTCATGACCTAAATGACATTCTTGCATTTCTAATTTGTCTCCTAGGGTTTTATGATTCATTCATTTAATCCTATTTTAGATTTCCCTTCTAGGTTAAATAAATTTATTTATCCTAGATCTCTCTTGTAATAATTAAATATTTCATTTAATTGGCTAATTATGTTCCCTTTGTGAATTAATTAATAAATGAGAATTTATTAATTAATCTCACCTAATTTCTATTTCCTCATTTCCAATTTTTCTAATTTCCTAATTCACTAATTTCTCTTTTCCACTTAATTTGCTAATTTTCAAATTTAATTTCCCACTAATTATCCTCTTCTAGTTGCTCCTTTTTTTGTGCTTTGTTTTGTCATAAGTGTTGACATAGCAGCACGTCATAGCTGTTGACATAGAAACTTGTCCTCACACCTTGCATGGGAAATTCATCATAGTCATGACATAGTAGGTGTCATAACCTTTCCCTTTTCGAATCATCATGCCAATTTCAAATGAAATTGCTTTTTTCATCCTTTCATCAATTTGTCTATAAATTGGTCTCTCTCATCATTGATTTTTAACCACATCTCAGATATCCTCACGCTGTCAATTTTGCAATCAATTATCTTTCTTTTTTATCACTTTTGCACTTGTAGGTGAGATCCACAACATATTTGGAGGAAAAAGAGAAACAATGGAGGTTAATGGAGGCAACATCTACACTTTGGTTTGCATTATGTTTCGATGTTATGCTTTTATTCCTTTATTGAATTTGATAGGATCTATTTTCATTGAAATTTAGGTTTGTGGTTGCCTAATATCAATTGCTTTGATGTTTTTTTGATTTCCTACCCTATAGAATCTAAAGAGGAATCTGCACAAGATCACATCAAATACCTTGTGAAAAATATGGCAAAGGATTCAAATTCTTGCAAAAATTTGGATATGATGGAAAGAGCCCTCTTGGGTTACAAAAGAAACAAATTGTTAAACCATTGCAACCAGAGTTGACATTCAAATTAGTGCTCCAAAGGACTTGGCTTCATACCCCTTAGATTAGGCACTCATGATCTTACAAAAGCTTTGCAAATCACAGACTCTAATGACCAACAAAAAAAGAAATGCTACTCTACGGACTCTAGCGAATGGGAATGGGGTTCACATAAGTCATCCTATGATTATGAGCTCACCAAAACATTTAAAGAACCAGGTGAACCCACAGAAGAAGAAGAGTTTAACAGACAATTTAGAGTTGGTCAAGTAACTTTATCAAGGTCTACATCACAAGAAAAAAGTGACAGCGAAAAACCATGGATAAATTTTTTTTGGGATCCTGAACCCTCAACATCTCAAGGTCCTAGGTCAAAACCACAAAGTGTGAAGACTCTCATTGCTCAATGTCACTCTAGTGAGGTCGATTTGGTTTCATTTACTATCGAGGCTGATGAGGAAAGTTCTAGGAATGACCCCAACGATTACATTGAGATACCCAAAGACTCTTGTGTCTTTACCCTTACTCCCATTGACTTTAGAAACATTCATGGCCTTCCTCTCATTCATCCACAACTCATTGATTGGGACCAACAAGAGCCTCCATAATTAGACATTTTTCAAAATGACGAGACCTTTATTGGCTATCTTGACATAAGAAATGATCTACCTATTGGGGACCACAAAGAAGGATACATCATAGAACTTGATAGCACATCATATCTTGGAGAGAATGACAAACCTTCTAGTTGCAAAAGTATAAAAATAAAAACAAATCACAAGTCTTATGGTGAAAACTACATTGTGGCACTATCTAACTCTAAAATAGTAAAAAGAAAGGACATATCTGAGGGTGAAAACCTCTCTAAGGTGCCCGAGGATGAAAGGTTTGACACTCTTCATATGACATCATATGAAGAGAAATCATCAATGACATTGGAATATCAATCGATACGTAGATTCATCGCACAACTTGCAGATAAATGTCATCCTTTTCAGTATCTCCTTCACAAAAATATCAAATTCAAATGGGATGATAAGTGTCAAGAGGCTTTTAAAATTCTCAAAGACTACCTTTTGAATCCACCAATATTGATGCCACCTATTCCAGGAAACCCCTACTGCTTTACATATTGGCTACACAAACAACACTGGGGGAACTCTTGGCACAATAGGACAATGAAGGCAAGGAAATAATAATATATTATATCAGTCGCACATTGGCTGGCTATGAGCTTAACTACACACTGATTGAGCGTGCATGTCTTGCTATGGTTTTTGCCTCACAGAAATTACACTACATACTAACTCATAAAACAAATCTCGTTGCCAGGATAGATCCACTCAAATATATTCTTAATAAGGCAACACTCACTGGAAGATTAGCTAAATGGGTTATGATTCTGAGCAAGTTTGATATTGAATATATGGATAGAAAAGAAATTAAAGGACAAGCTATTGCAAATCAACTAGCAGATGCACCTATGATTGATGACACTCCTATTGTCTCAGAATTCCTAGATGAATCCATCCTCACAGTAACAAATGCAAAGCCACTAATACATTTGGTCTAAAATTCCGATGGAAGTTTTCGATGGAGAAGGTATATTGTGACCAATTTTTTTATTTTTTTTAAATGCCTGAATTCATCGGAATTCCGACGATAATTTTGACGAAGAAGGCATTACTAATGAAATTTGATTTTTTTTTGAAAAAAGTGCCCGTGTTCATCAAAATTTTGACGAACACAGGCATTACTTAAAAAAAAAAGAAACACAGCAATTCATTTTAACCCAAAGTGGCAACCCCTCACAAGCAGAGCTCTATCACTCCCAAGTGCGATCTCCGCCACCCAATCCTAAATCAAACTACCTGCCTATGAAAAGCAGAGCTCTATCACTCCCACCCAAACTAGCATTCGAGCTTCACTGTGGTGGCACATTCCAACTTTGTCAACATTTCATGCAATTTAACAACTAAAAGGTTAGGGAACTCTACTTCATATGAATTTTGTAGATGAATTTTCATTTTGGGGTTGCACATTATCTATTTGATTTTGCATATATTGAATTTTGCATAAGAATTTTGGAACTATTGCAAGGAAACTTTATGCCACGCTATCGACAACTAGATTATCTATGACCTATTGCAAGGGAACTTTATGCCACGCTATTGACAACTAGATTATCTATGTAGATCATGATTATCGACAACTAGATTAACCCTGATCATGCTAACAAAATATGGAAGTTGAACCTTAACAATAAAATGTTGAAGAAAACCCTTAAGTCTTGTTGAAACTCCCATACATCATATCAGGAATAATCCTAAAAAAGGACCTCTTTCCTTACATTCCCATCATCAGTATACTAAACCTAATAGACATACTAGCATAATTCCTCTAAAACATACCATTAATTCACAAGGGCTTGAAGAATGATAGCCAAATAATTGCCAATTTCTACTACTTTCATCGCAGAAGCCGTCGAGATCCAGCCATCTTCTGCATCTAGCATCCTTTGGAAGGGGGCTAAATTTCTATTGATGACCCCCAATTCAGTACACCTCCAATGCATCTTCTATTAGGGTTTTCTTTATTTCCTTCTCTGCCTTTGCTTGGACGTACTCCTCTTCCTCATTGTACAGGTCCTCTTCCAAATCTGATGAGATGTAATTGCTTGAGTTGAAATAAAGACCCAATAGGCTTACCCAACTGCTTAAATCTAGGTTCAAGATTTTGTTAGTAATGACCTGCCCATCCATAGAGAAAATAAACCCATCTATCTTTTGTATACATACCTCCTTTGAATCCAGAACATCAACCATTGGGCAAAGCACGAATTCATAGATGAAACCATCACACCAATATCTACCACCACCCAAGATGGAGCTCACCAGTCTCCATACCACATCTCCTGCCCTATCATCGGTATGAAACAACCTCCTACACTGCATTTGAAAACTTTCCTCTCTACACATGCAACTCAAACCAAAATAATGAACCATTTCTGTGACACTTAGTTGAATATCGTATGCCTCCTCTCTACAAACACAATGGCCTTTTTATAATGATCAATCGTGAAACTACTGGGCTACAATTTTGGAATCGATTAGACCAGTCTGATTCCTCTCAATTGAATAGTGTCCTCCATATCTTCTTGCAATAGGCACATAATCTTTTTGCAGTGCCAGCTATGTACCTCTATTTGTTTTATTGATCATACTCATCCTTCTCTCCTATCGAGATTGGTTTACCGAGATCCTTAGTACAAACTGAGGCAAAATTTCACATTTTTAAACCTATTCCTGCTCTGATGTTCTGATTTGCATGATCCTTATCGCTTCTTACTATCTGTAAGAGCTCTGCACTCTATACCGTGTGAATGATTTCTTCTTTTTCATATCTTCACTCCACTCCCATATTCACCAAGCAATCCGCACTCATGTTTTCTTCATGATAGTTATGTCTCACATGATACTCCGAAATTCACTAGTAAGTTCTTATGAAGAAAGGTTTTTCAAGTAAATATTTTGGGCTCTTTTCAAGAAGTTGGTAGAACTGAAAAGGTGAATTTCAATAATGTTGTCTTTGATTATATTTGGCATCTAAACTCATTGGTAAGTTCTTATGTAGCAATGTTTTGATTTTTTTTAGTTTGTCTATCCGTTTGGAATGCACCAAAGCAGTTACAAAAGATCTTTGAAAGATGTATAAAAGTATATAGTTTCATAGAGTTCACAATATTTATTATTCTATTATTTTTGAAACGTGATAATGAGCATGTGAATTACTTGAAATATATAATTATTGAATAAAGTTGAAACCTTAATTTCAAATTTAATGAAGCTATTGATACAAAAGACATAAAATGATTTATTATGGTTATTTTTTTGATAGTTTATAAAAAAAATTATTTCAAAAAGTAAAGTAAATATAGTAGTTAATGACATATGCCTAGAGGCCCCACTGTCTGCATACCAAGAATTCCTAGGAATGTGTTGGTATAAAGACAATATACCATTAAGGAATCTTTATCAAAATTACAATTGGGTAACCAGTGTCTGTACAATAATGATTTTTGTTTTATTTCCAAGTTAAATAACCCCACCAATGGGTGGAAAATCTTGTTTACATATGTGTTTTTATACCTTATGCTTTGTATGGTTCCATGATGCAATCTACATGTGCAAAGTGTGTTGGAGAGACTAGTTTTTGTGTCTTAGTCTAATAAGACAATGAGATGATGAGTTTTGGGTGGTGTGAATGCAAGAATCAAGCTTTGGAAGAGTTAGTGGAAGTCTAGAAGGGTGTGTGAAGACATCACAAATATGTCCCAAGGGTTGGCAATGCCAAATACCCAAGCCAAAGAAGGAAGATGATGACTAACCTAATGACAGTTCTTTAGACTACAATAATGCAGAAGTGGGTTGAAATAATCCAAGTGGAAAGGGGTGTAAGCAAGGGGTTTATGTGTGTTTGGTGTCATGAAAGAGAGTAGAAGGGGTTCACAATATTTGTGATAAGAATTTAGAGTATTGGGAAGGGGGTTTGTCTCTTGATAGTGTGACTGTCCCAAGCATACATGATTGTCTTAATAGGATAGTGTTGCAGCAGTAGGATACTTGTGACCTTTAGGGTGGTTGGGAGGGTAAAGTAGGGTGTTTGGCTATGAAAAAGAGTTCCCTTGAAGTTGTCATGTAGTACCTTGGAGTGGTATGCACCCATTTGGAATTAGGACTTGTGTCTAAGATCCATTAGAAGTCCTAATTGGAGTTGGACTTGTGTGAGTAAGGTTTGAGAGGTTTGGTGTGATTTAGGGGTTGGAAGGGCTTAAGTTGGCCTTGGGAAGATTGAATAAGCCTAGACTAATGTATGCTACTGGTTGGATGTGGGTTGAGAAGCATGAGTTTTCTTTTGGGGTGTTCAAGCCATGTGAGTACCCAGTAACCTTGTGAGGCTCCTGTAGCTCTATGAAGAGTATTCACCTATTTCAGTAGGTGAGTTGGGAGAAAGATCTCCACTAGTTGGTTGTGTGTGTGGATTCTTTACATCAGAATCATATTATTGGGATAAAGGAAAGGATCTCATAAGGCCATGAGCAATATAAATCTTAAAAATACCAAGGTGATCCTATACACTCCTACATTATTTAGAAGAATGAAAAAAACTAACAAGAATCCATGTTGTTTTCAAGTTTCTAATAGTTCCTAACAAGAATTTTCTTACATTATTTAGAAGAATGAAAAAAACTAACAAGAATCCATGGTGCATGGGAATGGATAGTTACTTTCCTTTTAGACTAACTTGGGTCTATGAATCTGAATGGTGTTAATCCCAAAAGTATATATAATATCATTCACTTGCACCCATGGTGTGACTGAGAATTTTGTCTTACTTGTCACTGATTTGGACAGTATTGAGAGGATCCTATAAGGATGACTATCACCATACTCTCGATGACTTCACAACATTGATAATGAAATCACATTAGACACTCATGGATTATACTGTGTTGAAGGGAGTGTCATGTTGTCTTTGTAAGGGTTGTTGAGTTGTGAGAAGTTTTATATGCAGAGGCAAGGGTAGAACTCAATATTTCATATTAGGACAACAACCACATTGATTAGACAAGTCAAATAGGGTCTCTCCAATGTTTAGGATACACAAGGGCAACATTAGTCATGTAAGTATGCATGAGCATGGGAATGGATAGTTACTTTCCTTTTAGACTGATTTGGACAGTATTGAGAAGATCCTATAAGGATGACTATCACCATACTCTCGATGACTTCACAATATTGATAATGAATTCACATTAGAAACTCATAGATTACCCCAATTAGACATTAGTCAACTTAAGATATGATACAAGGATTGTATTCCACAAAGCCATTAGCATATCACCTTCTCTAAATCACCACAAAGTCATTAGATATGTTTTGAGATGAAAAAGAAGAGTTAAATGGTTTTGGTTCAATTTGCATAATTTCTATGTTCAAGTAATTTAATTTGGTATATTATACTGAAACATGATTTCATAACTAACATTTCAACTTCTATATAACTAGTTCTATAGCCCAATTTTTTTGCCTATGAAGAAAGACCACAATATACAATATCAACGAACAACAAAATAAGGAGACCATTGCTAGATTGTGGTCTAACTTGAAAGAAAACGTGTTGGAAAATGTTATTGTCCCTGCAAAATTTGTAAGGGGTCAAAGCCTAGAAGACTTCTAATCAAAACAACTAACAAACATTGTAGGTTGCATGGTCACATTGAAGGGGGGCATGATTATCACCCATTGGTAAGTTTTTCATTATATTGTTTTAACAATTTATATACATAAGAAATCACTTGATGATGAGATCATAATCATGGTTTATTTATGTTTATCAATTTTATTTAGGTCGAGCATCCCAGAGCATATGATATGGATCAACACAACTCAGAGAATATGGTTCTCAAAGTGGAGGAACATGAAGGTGTGAATATTGAAGCTGAAGATAATGATCCCATGGAAGATAATGATCATGAGCCACAAAACACAATTGAAGATGATGGTACAAATACATTGATCCATGACACATTTAGTACTGGCACAGCTGATCATAATGATGAAGATGACCTTGATGTTGTTCATGATGTCCCTCTACTTGAGAAGGCATCTAAGGCCCTTTACAAAGGCTCCCAAACAACTCCTCTCTGTTGTATTGTTGTTGTTGAACTTGAAGGTTATGAATGGTTTATCCAACATAACAATCTCACGTATATTAAGGTATGTCATATATGTCATTATAGTTAATAAATGGTGAATCATGTACCATTAATATTCTTTATATTAACAAATTATATTTTTTTGTTGTAGATTGATAGGTGAGTTTTTGTTACCACCATCAAATATTCTACCTTGCACATACCGAGAATTATCCGCCATTATGAAAGATATTTGAATAGAGTTTCAAGCAATAGATGCTTTTCCCAATGATCATATTATATATCACAAACAAAATGAATTTATATATTGAGCTTCTTATCGACGAGTTGTTGGAGTTATGGAATGGTGTCACTATGTATGATGTCTCTAGACCAATAGGACAAAGACAATTTCAATTCCATGTGATGCTTGTATGGACAATACACGATGCCCTAGGGCTAACACATTTTTGTGGTATGTTATAGTGTTCAAGTTGTGCATGATAATTATAATTAAAAAAATTAACATATTTAATCCAATTATACATTATCTTGTAGGTCTTCAAACAAAGGGAAAATTTGCATGTCTAGTTTGTGGTCCAAAGATGAAATCTTGTCATTCAAAAAGTTTAGGAAAGCAGGTGTTTGATGAGTATAGGCACTTTCTCCACAAAAATCGTAAGTGTCAAAATACTGAAAAACATCTTTTCAATGGGAAAGAAGAGAATACATCAAAGCCACGAAGAATGACACCTCACCTATGGAAGTTGGAATATAATAGAATTAATCGTCAAGGTAATGTCATTCCATATAATGGTTTATGTCATAAAACATCTTTTCTATTGTGTTTTGTTTATTGATGATGTGATTGATGATCGTGAAAGTCGTCAAGGCATTAATGACCACCTTCCTAAGGGACTAAAAAGTTATCCCCGATAATTTAGTATGTTTCCCTACTACGAGAAGTTACAAATTGTGCATTTGTTTGATACTATGCATATTGGAAAGAATATAACATAGACATTATGGAAAATATTGGATGGAAGGCATGGCAAAGAAAAAAATGTCAAAGTTTGTAGTGACATTCAGGAATCCAATCATGCAATGAAAAATATCATTCAATCAAATAGCCATGGAGACCGGATTAATATAAGTGACCTTCCTTGGTTATTAACAGACCAGCAAAGCAATGCTATAAAAGAAGTCATACCAAAAATTCAATTTCCCACAGGATTTGCTGCAAACATAAACAATCTCATATCAAAGAAAAGTGAATTTGGGCCAGGGATAAAAATGCATGATTGGCATACCTTCATTAAGGTAATTCATGTTCTTGTGTTTTTACTATATATTTGTATATTGCACATGTACTTTTCATTGTATTATGTTAGAAAAAAATGAAAAGATAATTTTATAATTGTTGCAGTACGTTCTACCTCTATCTCTCCCAGACGACTTCGATAATAATGTCAAGCAAGTCATATATGATCTTGGAAAATACATGAGGTAAGTAGTGATATTTGTTCAATTCATTGTATATATATTATATTTGTGATTTGTTTTACTTATTATGTAATATATTTTTTTGCGTGTTGAATATCTTGTAGGTGGTTGTCATGTAAATAATGTTACTACTTATCAAGTTGCCATTAGTTTTATGTCAAAGTTATACTATATACTCTAGTCGGTTATCTCTACCGAGAAATTCAGTCGGTATGCACAGTCCAGTCGGTTATTGAAGAAAGTAGTCTCAGAGCATAGTATACACCAAGCTGTCTACCGAGTATCATTTAATGTCTACCGATCAACAAAGATGACACACCGAGTTGATATTGATAGCTCAATGATGAATCACTAGTACCAAACTGGTATTGAGAGGGGGGAGGGGGTGAATCAGTACAAACACAAAGACAGTCCAAAACTGGTTTGACAGCAAATACTCCAAATGACTGGCAAATAGGATAATCAACACAGACTGCAACCGGTAAAGCCAAGAGTGTCTAAAACAAGCATTGACTGGTTGTACACTTAGATTTTCATTTAACTCAAAAATACAGTATCATTATATTCTCATGCATAAACAAGTAAACTTAATCATCAGATCTTCACAACAGTGAGTTCAATATGTTTTATAGATAGGCATAAAACATAGAACCTTCATATGCTTAACAGGTAAAACAAAGCATCACAAGACAAAAGCATTTCACATAACACACATATTTTTTTCACGTGGAAACCCAACTGGGAAAAACCACAGTGGGGATGAATACCCACAAGCTGCTTTTTGAACTCTTTAGAAGTCCGCTCTATTAGGAGCCTTGTCCTCTTAAAGACATTACAATAGGTTCTGCTAGGAATCGATCCTGTTAGGGATCACCTGGTTAAGGGATAATACCCAGTTAAGGGTTAAACCCGGTTAAGGGTTAAACCTGGTAAGGTCACCTTGTTAGAGGATTTCAAGAACTCAATAGCTGAAAGGATCTCCTAAGCTCTGTAGCTTCTTAGAACTCATTAACCTCAAGTTACCCAGTTAAGGGATTTGAATCAAGCCTGTTAAGACCACCCTGTTAGGGGATTTTGCAACAAGCCAGTTAAGGCTACCCTATTAGGGGTTTTACAATTGTTGAAGTGGTTAGAGATCAACAGGAATTACAATGATCTGATAACAGCACTTAATGCCAATGCAGATTCATTTAGGCTCCTCTTCTCCTTCTGCACATTTACTTTGCAGGTATCTCTTCTCTCCTTTGGTTTGGCAAGAGTCACGTATCACTTCCCTTGGATACACATTCACAACTTTTGCCAACAACCTTAGAAAGAAACACAACATCGACCTTATAGGAAACATACAGGTCGGTAGCAAAAACCCTAAAGCCTAAACCTGTTAGGTTAAGCAATTCAAATGGTTCGATCCTGACCGTTGAATCATACTGCATTAAATGCAACAATCTTGAATTGATCTCAAGACATTCTCCATCGTCCATTTTCCACCAATTCCATGGTGGCTGATAACCCATCATGCATTATCATTGTTTGATAGACTTCGCACATTCCCGAGGTAGATAGGAATAGTCATCTTCATGCAAGATCCTTCATGCACACATAGCTTATGTGGCAACACGATCTATCCTCCATTATATTGCTAACTCATCACACAAAGATTACCGATTGAGTCACACAGACTTGAGGTACTCCAACCAGAAATCCTGAAGTGGAAACTAACTACCAACCGGTAGTCATACAATGCTTCCATGTGTCGGTTCCCATAACTACATGCTGGTTCACCTTGACATGTTGGTTCACCTTGAACAAATATACTGCTTCACTTTGGCATATAAACCGGTTCATACATATGTCGGTTCCTCTCTCTTTTCACCTATCACATGTGTCGGTTTACACCATGTCGCATATTGACATCAATGACAACATACAATATCATTATGTCTTCATGCTGGTTCACATAATGCCAACAAATATACACCGAGTGAAACGTGTTACCAGATTCATTGAACCTAGACATACATATGAAAACATGTTACAAGATTGAGGCACATCTAACCGTTATCACATTGGAAATTGCACTTAAAGATTGTGTATGATTTTGATGTCATCTAACCAATGAAATAATTTGCATGGTTATTCATTTGATAAAACATGTTTGTAAGATCGAAGCAATGAATGGATCACCGTCATAAGAGATCTATTTATACAACTGTAAAGCAGAAAATCGAACCCTAGGTGTTCCCCCCACTCCAAGGAGAGAGAAAGGAGGTCACTAGGATTGACAATTTTAAAACTCACAAGATCCAATCCCACACAATGCAAGATTGAATTCTAAATGAGTTTCAAGGGTTGAGACAACAAGGATACCCTCTTTTGTAAAGAATGTAGATAGAAGGATTGGACTAGGAGGGTATGTGAAAGTAAGAAAGATTCATTTGTAGATGGAGATAGAGACACGGGATGAAGCTACGGACCTGAAATTAGCAGTAAAATGTTGAGACGATGCTGCTCTGCAAGTTTCAGTGAAAGTTGATGAGACGATGGCGCCCAGAGTGCACACAGTCCTCCAAAAAATCCGCAGAACGAAGGGGGATTTGTTCGTCTCTGCACAAGGATTCCAGATCTTCAATTACAGCCGCGTACCTGCAACCTACACATAGAAATGAGAGGACGATTGGGGGGTTAGGGATTAGGGGTTTGCCTTTAGGTCAAACCCCGGTTTTGGAATTAACCAAGAAATGAGAATGTTGTAAATGTAAATGTTTGTAATGTAAACAAGTACTGATACCTTGTTGTAAGAATGTTTGTATTCTTACATGCGAAGGTGTAATGATGTTGTATGTTGTATGTTGTAGGTGATCTCCTCTTCAATGGTTGAATCCTTGTCTTGAATGCAACACCTAGCCTTGAATGGAGACCTAGAATGCTCAATTGGTTGAATGTTTGAATGTTTGAATGTTTGCCTATCGCTTGCGCCTCTTGCACACATATGTTTTTCCTCCCTCAAAATGGGAGAGGAAATGTAGTTTATATACTTGTCAATTAGGGTTAGAAGACTGATTTTTCCGACCTTAGGCCAACCCAGAAGCATTATTTTCCAAATTGCAAACTTAAAGACCCGATGTCCAACAAGAGACCGGGCCCAAAATAGGGCCAGGGACCAGGGCGCTGGGCGCCATGGTCCTGAGGGACCAAGGTGCTGGGCGCCATGGTCCTGAGGGACCAAGGCACTGGGCGCCATGGTCCTGAAGGACCAGGATGCTGGGTGCCATGGTCCCACCTCCCGGGACAGCAGGTTGCAAGGAGGATCAGGCCAAGGTGCAGAAAAGATGCAGTTTTTGATGTCGTAAACAGGTTTCAGGGTCTCCGTTCAGGTTCAACGCTGCGCCGCCATTGTGAAGACCCAAATGCAGTCAAAATTGCAAGTGTCACAATTTTAGGACGCTACAACAACACGAGTTAAGAATTAAAGTGTGTGCATGAGAGTAAGAAGACTATTATAGAGACATAGAGGTCACCGAGAAGGTTTTCAGAGAACAGTCGAAGAACAGAGTAAACAGAAGGGTTTATCGAGTTACTATATGGGTTACCGAGGTATGCTATAAGCAAGGCAACTTATTTTGAGCACATAGAATCGGCTATAACATTTCAGATGTAAAGTTGCAGATATTTTTAATGATTTTATTGTAATATTTTGAAGTTGTAAGAGAAACCTTTAATAGGGTAAAAGACTCTAATCAAGTCTATAAATTGTAAAGCCTCTAACTAGGTGCAACATTTAGATTAAGTGTTGTAAAATCCTTTAGCAAGGTAGATCTAATAGATCTTGATACTCCTAATAGGGTAAGCTATTAGAAATAGCTAAACATGTAGCTCTAACCAAACACTCTTTATTATTGCAGTAGTGAAGTTGTGGGTGCCATCCCCACCGCAGTTTTTCTCTCTAACCAAGCGTTTCTGCGTAACCAACATATATGTGTTATGGAGTGAATCATGCATGATTGTTATCTATTTGTTTTAGCTTTATATTATGTTACTGCACTATTCAGTTTATGCATAATAGTAAAGTTATTATTGAAGAAAGGTTTTGGAGTACTAATTCACCCCTCCCCTCTCACTACGTTAGCTTTCCATATTGGGCCTAACAAATAAATCCATAAAGAAGATATAAAATATTGGAAGAGAAAAATTCCTCATCTAATGTGTGAAATGCAAAAGTGTCTACCTTCATCTTTTTTCAATGCACAAGAACACTGCCTCATACACCAAGTTGAGGACATTGAATTGTGTGGACCTGCACAGACTAGGTCAATGTGGATGGTTGAGAGGAACTTGAAATTTTTGAAGGCTTTGGTTAGACAAAGAGCACATCCTAAGGGTTCTATGGTGGAGGGATATATGGATACTAGACTATGGTGTACATTTCTGAATATCTTCCTAAGTTTGCAACAAAGATCCATGTGGATCACATTTGGGATCCCAACCCCATTAACAAATTCAAAGGGGAGTACTTGACAGGGAAAGGTAGATTGAGAAAAGTGAGAGGTAATCATAAGATGTTATTGTAGTTAATTAATTCTTAATCTTGAAAATAAATCAGTTGTAAGATGTCTATTTATTTTTTGTACAGTTAGTCGAGAGTGGGATGCACTACAATTGTATATTGCAAACAATCTTGATTGGATGATGGTATGGATTGAACGTTGTCAACATTTTGGTCGCACATTAACATGGGAAGGTGTGGCTTCATTGGTTAAAGAAGCTCATCGTAATGGAGATTCCAATGTACGCAAAGGGAAATTGATTTAGCATATGGTTTAAGAGATAAACAGGTACATATAAATTTATTAATCACCCATATGTTTATCAACTCACGATGCAATAATTTTTACATGTTTGACATATCGCAGGTCAAACACCACAACGCTATGTGCTACAATGGTCATAAATTTCGTATCAAAAACTTGGATGACACGATGAAAACTTGTGATTCTGGGATAACTGTAGTCTTTGAGGTGACAAATATTTCATCAAGAAATGACATACATCCTCAAGAGTCTCAAAATTGATACTATGGAATTTTGGATGATATACTTGAGTGTGAATTTAATTCCTTCAAATTAGTTTTGTTCGTCGTCAAATGGTACAGGCTATGATTGAATAAAAATGATCCTAAAAGAACTATTATTGAACATGATTATGGTTTTAGAATGGTTAATACAAGGTCATTTGAACTAGTTGGGGATGAGCCCTATGTTCTTCCAAGCCAATGTGAGCAAGTATTTTACTCAGAGGTTCCACATAAACCGAGTTGGTCATTTGTTGTTAGACATGATCCAAGAGGAAGGTCGATAAAGTATAATGTGATGGAAGAAGAAGATACCAAAGAAGTAGAAGATGATGTAGTTGATGATCATGATCGAGAGTTACTCAATGAAGAAGAAGAAGAAGAAGAAGAAGAAGCTACTTTTGATGATGATGATGGTGATGGTGATGGTGATGGTGATGGTGATGACAATGACGAAGACGATGGTGGTGGTGGTGGTGATGATGATGATGATGATGATGATGATGATGATGACAACGATGATGATCATGCTGGTCATGATGATGAATGAAATGTATGAGGTATGCGATTAGTATATTATCTATTTAATATTGATTTCTTGATAGAAATTTATTTGACTTATATGGTTACATAATTAATTCATTATGTTTTGAATTCTAATGCCATTACATAATTAATTCATGATGCACCTTTTAATGTTTTTAATTCATATTCCACCTCTAGCAAGTCCTAATAGTAGAACTATGCCACCTCGAGGAGATGGAGATAGGGAGAGTGACTATTTTATGTGACATTTTTAAAACTTTGTATTTATTTATGGAATTTGGATTGTTTATTAGCTATGTGATGGATGCTGATTTAAAATACATATGTGATAGATTACATGTTTATGATGATACATGTGACATTTTTTGAACTTTGTGTTTATTTATAGAATATGCATTGTTTATTACCTATGTGATGGATGGTGATTTATGATACATATGTGATGGATTACATGTTTATCATGACACATATGTGATGCTTATGATGCTCAATTACATATATGATGGTACATATGTGATTCTTATGATGCTTATGATACATATGTATTTTTTTTTATCAACTTACAAATGTAATGCTTATGGTGCTCAATTGATGGTGCTGATTTCATGTATATATTTTGTGTGATGTTGTCACCCTTGGTGGGAACATGTCATTGACTATAGACATCATCAACCCTTTAGTTGAGGATCCTGCATAGTCTACATAAAGTAAAGGTAAGGAATTAAAAAATTTACAATGATTATGTTGACAACATCTTTTTTTTATTTAATACTCTTTTTGTCTACAAAGTTCATGTTGTTCATGTTGTGTACTATGTAATTTTTAGCTAACATAAGATAATTGAATTACATGTGTAAGAACCTGAACCCCTTTGACATGGATCCTGCACAGTCTCATGGATCGACAGGTATAAGTCAATACAGCCTATAGAAACAGTTTATTTTTTAAAAATGATTTGGAAAACAAACTTCCTCAGTTTTTCAAACCTCAAGATTAGCAGCAAATCTAATATAGTTATCAACACTTGAGGCCCAAGTTGGATTTATTCAAATTTTAACCTCAACATCAACTTTAGGGTTGACTTCTTTATCAACATTAACCTCATTTGCAAAATATCTCTTTCATTACCAACTAACTCTCTCATTTGATGGAGTGCGGGTACCACCAAATAAGTATTTGTCAGATATGTCTTCCTCGAGTGAGGGAAATGTAGGAATAGAAAATGAAAGTGACACATGTAGTAGGTCTACAATAGGGAGATCAACTAGAGGTCAAAAGATTAGAAGAAAATTCAATAAACGCATGAAATTTTTCCTTGCTCAAGGGGGGTCATGTTCTTATGATGATGAGACCAAAGGTGACATTGAGGTGCCCCTGAGGTACAAACATCTATAGAAACAATGGGTATCCAAGGAACTTCCTCCAATAAACACCAACTTTTGTGTTAACAATAGGATATATCGTATAGCACCTTCGACATTACATGGTTTGGGCCTATTTTCCATGGACGACATAAAGGTCTGTTACAACAAAGTTGTTGAATTGATGGAGTTTGTCAGACCTTGTTACAATTACAATAATTGGATATAGATTGTTCGATATAAAAAAAATATGCATAGGTACGCACTGTCAGGAAATTATATACAACAGAAAGATAATGATCAAAGTAAGTGAGTGGCTGTATACATTGATGGAAGGCCAAAAGCAACAAAAAATATTGCAGGTTTTATAAATAGTATGCAACCTAGGTCAACTAATAAACAACCCAATTGCATACTTGAGGCGCGCGAGGGAAATCATGTATTTGTATGTGCGATAAAATCAACAAGTGCAAGGGAAGAGCTACTAATCGATTACAATTTGAATCATATAGATACAAACAAAGTTACTGTCATGGGGGTGGTACGTACTATATACCATTTAAATTAACCAACCTCCAATTAATGACTCCAATATACCATTTTATGATGAAGTTTTTTTGTTAAGTCTATTGGTTTCATTTTGCTAACGTTTTTATATTTTTTCTTTGTCAGAGGCCGACATGGATCCATCACATAGCATAGATAGGGATGTAGGTCACAACACTTCTACCGAGCAGGTAAACCTCATTGTAATTGTGCAAATTAGATAGTAGCAAACTGTTACATTATTATGTTCTCTTTTGAGTGTTTTAAACTAATTTTGTGATTGTTAATAATATTCTTGTCACAGACGGATGTTCGGGGAAAGGGAAAGGGAGTTGCAATACCTGAGCACCTCTCTAGGGATGTGGACTCAATAGGATTAAGAAACGATGACCCTACAAATTCCACAAGCCCTATGGAATTGATAAAAAAGTCTATTAGAAAAATTAGTAGAGAGATACTTGCTTTGGCATCTATGGAGCCTCAGACTGATGAGATACAAAAGAGGGTGCAAAAATTGATGCAGACAACAGAAAACTTGCAAGTAAGTAGTAATGAAAGCTTTAATTATAACAAAGTTCAATAATGGTTTATATTTTATACTCTTTTATGTCATAGACTAAAATATGTACGTGTTATTTTTACAACAATTTATGCATCCTCATCAACCTGGTGGCCATGATCAGGGTATTGCAGGTAGTTTAGGTGATGATGATTTTCTTGGCTTATCACTTGCTTGGCTTGTCACTTTGAGTACCCAAAATACATCATACTTGATACTGTCAATGTTCATAATAAAGGTTCATCCTTGTTTACAATTCTTTCACTTTTCATATATTTAATGTATTATTATTCAGGCGTTGTCAATGTTCCTGTGCAAATGTCATTTATTAGAGGTTAGCCCCACCTGTATTGCCGACTGCAATGTCGGCAACATGCAGCATGCAGACATCCTCTACTGCACGTCATATTGGCCTGTCCACTATTTGTAGATCCCTCTTTTTCTCTATCTTCTGTTATGTGTTTATTTCCCTTCAAGCGTTCTTTTTTGGGGGCATTTCATAGTGGATCAATTTTCTGCAGTAGGAGAAGCACATGAGGATGTGTCAGAGGTGACTATTGTTGATAACATACCATCATTTCTTGGATCTTCTCGTATTGCTAGTATGGGAATGTTGAAGGTCACATTGGTGGTGAGCAACGAAGAAATGATTCCCTTAAAGATACAAAAGGTTCCAATTACTTTAAAATTATTACTATATATAGTCTAATTGTAATTTACTTTCTGATCACTCATTTTGGACTAATGATCCCATGAATTTTTTGCAGGAAATGATATTTTTTATAAAAATCTTAATGACATTGCATGGCAAATATTTGGGCCCACCATACGTAAAAGGTGGAACATCATATGTGAACTAACCTTAATCCACTATTTTGATTTCATATCATTGCTAGAATAGTTTTCCTTTGATCCATTTCTTGAACTATAATAAATGTAGCTTCAGTTCATTTCTGAATCTAACAGGTTTGTTTCTTCTTTAAAAGGTGGAATGACCAAGAAAAAAGTTTAAGAGATGAATTGACATACCGTATGGTTGAGTGGTTTGGAAATGGCATATTCAACAAAACCAAACTACTTGAAAAAGTTGGCACATATCTAAAGTATGTGAGGGACCAATACAGGATCCATTTAGAGAAGAACTTAAAGTACAAGCATCCCCCCATGATTCTAGAGAGGGAGTGGAAGGACCTGATTTTGGATGCCAAGGAGAGAATTGAAAGGAAGAAAGGAAATACACCAATAGACGCCAAAACAAGGTATGGGATATTATTAAGAAAGTAATTATGTACTAATTAATTACTCTCTATATTTATATAATCTAACATATTTCAAACTTCTCATAGACTAAGTGACATGTCAAAGGCAACCAAGGCAAGAAAATAAAAGCACGGGCAACACAAACTCAGCTCTGGTGGTTCTATGAAACTTGTTGCACAAATTGTAAGTATCTGTAAATAAAATATCGCATCAAAATATTTATAAATTACAAACAACTTTTTTTTTTATCAAACAATGCAAGCAAAATTCACGATAAAAAAGCAAAAATGCAGAGCTCTGAATTCAATAGAGCGCCCACAAAAGATGACAAGAGAATTGCCTACCAGCAAGGCTATACAGTCATGGTTGATCGGCTACGAGAATTGAGTGGGCAAACAAAAGATTCTGGTGCATCTGTCACACAGGTAAATAAGCTAAATGAAAATTGTTTCAAATTGAATATTTTAGCTACAATAATCTAATTGATGTTGAGTTCCAACATAAAGTGACTATATTTGTTTTAAATAAGCAAGCACTGATAACAATGTGCACGATATTGGAATGCAGCCTGCTAATCATGAAACGCCGCTTGCACATGAAGGTCCAGATGTGCATCCCAGTAGTGGAGGTATTCATTTGCTATTCAAATTTATTTATGTAATTATTAATACAATTAAACATCATAATTTGTAATTAGAGTAGTAATTAATGTAACCTCTTTTGTTAATATTTTAGAGCATGTAGTCGGTGGTGACCAAGTGGAGCATGATTCGGGTACGCAACATCAAGAACGTGATGCTCCCCAATCAGGTAAAGAGGACCATTGTTATTCCTTTAAAAAAATTTAATTGTAATTGGTATTCAGCATTAATGTAACTTTTAGTATTTCAACTCCAGAGGATCTAGAGGGTGTTCAACATGTTGAGGTTAAGGCTAGACAAAATGATGTGGCCCCATCAGGTAAAGAGCACAATAGTTATGTTCTCTAAATTAATGAAATACTTGTAACAATAATAAATTTTTTTTTTGAATTTAACACATTTATTTGTTATTGTAGAGGACCCCCTTTGCTTCAATGTCCTCGTCCTCAGTATAGGACTAGGCATACATTGAGATCACAAGTAGAGGGTAGAACAACTGAAGAGGGGGGAAATGATGAAGAAAACAATGCTCCACTTATTCTTTACATAGCTTGAAAGAAAAATAAATAAAAAATGATTGTAATCTACCTTATTTGATAATGACTGATTTTTATGTGTTAATGAATGTATTTATGTGCTAATGAATGGTTATGAATGATATGTGTTAACTAATATTGATGAATGTTGTGTGTTAATTAATGTTAATCAATGTTATGTGTTAATGAACGTTATGTGATATTAATGAATATTATATTTTATTAATGGTAGAAATAATGAATGAATGTTAGATGTTAATGGGGAATTTAGAGTGATGTTGGGGGGGGGGGGGGGGGAGGGGCCAAATGAGCTTCCACCTTCACGTGGTTGGCCCTGTTAAGTAGAGAATATTAAACTATTCTCAAAACCAAGCGAAGCTCAATAAGATAACACACTTTTCAATACTTCATTATGTTGCACAATTAATCTTATTGAATAATGTATATTGAATCTTAATTGCAGGGCCCAACAGAGTCAACACCACAAGTTGTTGGGTATAATGAACTCCCATATTGTCTTGTATGTACACTAACAATATGAGTTGCTTCTAGTGTTGATATCCATGGTGGGACTGCAAAAGTTATGAATATGCTTCATCCTTGTAAGTTTTTTTATTACTTGACATTTTCTTTAGCATTTTTAAATTTTCCTTATCATTTTAAGTTTAACCACTTTTATATGAAATTTATTGTTCTAGTTTTTATTACTTGACTCCATGGTTTCTCTGTGTGAGGATTAATATGACTATATGTTGCTATTACTTGGCGATTCATATGGACTATTATTTAGGCATTCTCCTTATCACTGTTGTATGATCTACATGGTTGCTATCTTATATTTGTCAACCAATCTTAGATTTTCCCTCGATGATCATGTATTTTCTTGCTATTTGTATTCCCCATAATTTGAGTCTTTTTCATACTATTTTTTATACACTTTCTCATCACCTAGACTAATGCATAAAGTTTTATCATAAGCTAGATAGTCCCTCATTGTTGAAAATAAAACCTTTGAATAGTAGCATACTATTTTACCATCTTATAACAAGATGGCTCCCATGACATCCTCAGTAGCATTTGTGTAAGCTTCAATGAGAAACAAAGAATTAGGTAAAGTTGACATTGGAGCATTGTGATGCAAAGCATGAAAATTATATTGTCAAACATAATTAACAATATTTAGAGCATGATTCTACTAGCCTATTGGACGAACCTGCTTTAACAACTACTTAATTAGAACTAATGATTCAACCCTCTTCTTAAATAAATCAAAAATTGAATTGATCTAGCCAGCATTGCATTCTTATGAGTATGCCTTTAATTGCTAAGTGTCTAATATGTTTTGAGCATGCCTACTCCATGGGTGTTTTATATGTACACTTCCCTCATGTATACCTTGTGCTTGCACCATGTTTGTCATGTGTCCGACATATGTGTTTTATATTGTATGTGTATTTGTGTTACTTCATGAATGAGATGTTTTCAGATGTCTATTCCATGAATACCTCTCTCTTGTATGCTTCATGATCGATGTGTCTTCAACATGTCCACTCCATGAGAACCTTTCTCATATATTATTGTACCTTATGTTTATTTATGTATTACTACATGGTTTACATGTATGATTCATGCCTTTCATGTATTCATATGTATGGTTTGTGCTTTACATAGCTCCTTCATGCGTTATGTGCATTACTTCATGCCTTGCATATATTCATATATGTTGATTCTTTGCTTACATGTATCCATTATCTTATTCCTCATGTGTACACTTCACATCTTATGGTATTTATGTATACTTTATGCTAGGTGTATGCACATCTTATGGTATTTATGTATACTTTATGCTATGTGTATGTTGCATGCCTTAAGTGAATTCATGCGTACACTTCATGCTTTACATGTATTTGTGCCTTATGTGTACACTCTATGTTTTGCATGAATGATTCTTGCCCCAATTATATTCATGTGTATGCTTTATATGTATTCTTTATGTTTTATGTGCATACTTCATGCTTTAAGTCCATCCATGTGCCTCATGTATATTTCTGTTAAATGCATGTTTTATGTATATATACCTGATAAATTATGGATATTAATGTGTCTGTTGTGTCTTCAACATGATTTCCTCATTGCATGATTTATGTGTGTACGTTTTCATTTATGCATTGTACCTTAGGGGGGTATTTGTGTGTATTAATTCATGTCTTGCATGGATGCTTCATGCTCCTGCCTTGCATGTAACAATATGTATGTTTCATGACTTAAGAGAATTCATGCTCTACATATATTCAAGTGTATGAATTCAGTGGATTCAGTGGATTCATCTAGATGCCTCATGCTTTATGTATGCTTCCTGCTTTATGTGTTAAGTATATTCATGAGTACTCTTCATGATTTAAGTATTCATTGTATGCTTCATAATTCAAGTGTATTCGTTTGTATGCTCCATGCTTGAAGTGCTCATTGTATGCTTCATGCTTCAAGGTATTCATTTGTATTCCTTATGACTTATGTGTATTCATTTGTATTCCTCATGTTGCGAGTGTATTCTTCATGCTCCATGCACAACATGTGTGCTTAAGTGAATTCATGGACACTCTACGTGTTATAATGAACATCCCATGCTTTATAAGATACATATATTCACATGTATGATAATGTAACTAAATTTGCATGGTTCCAAAATTTTATTTATTGAGTTTGGTTTGCAACTTGTGTTGGCATATCTCCCCAACTCACTTAAATTATTGAATCCTTTAATTGGGTAGCAACATGTATAGTTGACTGTCTGCACTTTTGGAAGCTGGAGGGTCTTATTCAACTTTGTAATGCAATAAATTTTAATATTGGAGCTTGTGTAAAGTAACGTATTATTCAATTGGAAGGTCTTATTCAATTCTGTAATCCAATCAACTCTGATGTTCAACTTTTAGAGTTACATCCCATATAGCTGCAACACTTCGGCATTAGATGAGTTGTCAATTACAATACTACTGGCTGGAGTATTGGAATGGATTGCAGTGAAATTATATTTTTTTAGTTTGTTTTTCGTTGTATTTCATTCTTAATTGGTTTGATTACTTGTTATATGTCTGTAGAATGTTGTGCTAACAAATTTGATTGATAAAGAGGGAGAAGTTAGCCCAGTGGAAAGTCAAAGAAATGAGTCTAAAATTGATGGACTTGAGCAACTCTTGAAAAATAAAACACTCTCGAGGTGGGCAATTATTTTTAATACAATGTTTACTATTTTAAGTTTGTTTTATTCTAGTAGATCTTCATACAGTTCATTCTTTTCTATCTTCCATTATCATGCTTATTTTTTCATATTGTTTCTTTTCACTCATTGTTTTTTCTTCTTGCAACTTTTATCAATGCAGTTATAATGGAAAGGAGGCGAAACACTTTAATACAATCTCAGTGTCAATTGTATGTTTAAATAAGTTTAAATATAAAATTCAAAATAAATATTCTATCTATGATACACTTCTCTTGTCTATGTTAACTTCATAGTGATTCACAGTGTTGCATTTCCATGGAAAGTAGCATTACACTGTAGGATGGATTTCTGGATCCAACTGCACAATAACTTTTTCCCAATGTTTTGATCTTCACTAATACACTCATCATTAGGTTAGAACTAATAAGTTATTGTCATTCATGTTACATGGGATTAGTTCTAAATTTCTAATCACTCTGCAAATGTTGTATTTTTTGCAAGTCTTACGAATGGTATCTGAATGACTAGATATCAACCTTTTTGTTTGCTGCTAATACCTTTACGATTCTCATGTGAGACTAAAACTAATTAAAATTTGGATGAAATCAACTTAGTCTGTTCAACATCCACCTTCACCTTCTCCCAAGTTTTAATTCAACCTTCTTTCATGGTATTGGTAATGGTTTGGGAGTCACTTTCTCAAGCAATGTTTTTCCAATCCTCAATCACAATTTGGAGAACTTTAATCTATTAGGCCCAATATGGAAAGCTAATGTACTGAGAGGGGAGGGGTGAATCAGTACTCCAAAACTTTTCTTTGATAATAACCTTACTGTTATGCATAGACATAATAGTGCAGTAACATAAAATAAAACTAAAATCAACAGATAACAATCATACATGATTCACTCTATAACACATATATTTTGGTCACGCAGAAACTCTTGGTTAGAGAGAAAAACTGTGGTGAGGATGGAACCCACAACTTCACTACTGCAATAATAAAGAATGCTCGGTTAGAGCTACATTTAGCTATTTCTGATAGCTTACCCTGTTAGGAGTATCAAGATCAGTTAGATCTACCTTACTAAAGGATTTTACAACACTATATAAGTGTAGCACCTGGTTAAAGGATTTACAATTTATAGACTTGGTTAGAGTCTTTTACCCTGTTAAAGGTTTCTCTTACAACTTCAAAATATTATAATAAAATCATTACAAATATCTGCAGCTTTACATTTGAAATGCTAAAGCAGATTCTATGTGCTCTAAATAAGATTACCTAGCTTGTAGCATACCTCGGTAACCCATAATGAAACTTGGTAAACCCTTATGTTTACTCTGTTCTTCAACTGTTCACTGATAACCTTCTCGGTGACCTCTCTGTGTCTCTGTAATAGTCTTCCTTCATGCATACACACTGTTGTTTTCTGACCCTAGAATCATGCTATATAAATAGATCTCTTACAATGGTGATTTAATTCATTGCTTCGATCTTATAAAAGATTCTTTGAATGAATGACTAAACAAAATATCTCATTGGTTAGATTGACCTTGTAATCATACACAATCTCCTAGTGCAATTTCCAATGCAAAAACGGTTAGATGTGCCTTGATGTTGTAACACGTTTTCATGTGCATGTCCAGGTTCAATGTATCTGGTAAAACGTTTCACTCGGTGAATATCAACTCGGTGAGTTAACTTTACCACTCGGTAGCCATGAAACTTTACTCGGTAAATAGCTCAGTGAATACTGCGTTCTGTGACTGCTTTCTTTTGTAACCGACTAGACTGTTCATACCGACTTCTCTATGTGTACCGACTGCATGATTCGGTAATACTAACCGACTAGAATATATAGTATAACTTTGGATATGAAACTAATGGCAATTTGATAAGTAGTAACATGATCAAAACCAGCCGTCAATTAGATTATTGGTTAAGTTTCTAGGTCTGCAGAGATTTAAGATTGTTTACCCATTTGAGTCCTGAAACTCCTCTCCTCTTCCAACAAGCCAAGGATTAGTCTTAGCTAATTTATCAAAAAAAAAAAATTAATGCGTTAGGAGGGAGGTTGTTGAACTACTTTAGGCTTATCGAGTGTAACAAATGTTTGCTCGTCATTGGAGGAGGCATCTTGCATATATTAACAACTAGGCTTTTTGTTATGTTCCATGGATGCTTTTGAAATTGTTATTGACAAGGACTTGATTTTGTAATATTCAGGGGGAAGTTCAATTGCTTAATAGGTTTATTACAGACATGAGTTGTAGATAATTCTCTCGGCATGGAAAACTATGATTTAAAAATGAGAGAAGACCTTAATGGTAGAAATGAACCAAACAAAGTGCAAGTTGCAGAGACTCGGAGATGGAAAGATGAGAGGAAGAAGGAAAGGGAAGGGAAAGATAACCTTTCTTGTGTTAATGGCTTGTTTTCTAATGCATTGTCTCCCTCTGTTATCAGAAATGTAAGTCGACACATTTTTCTTGTATTATCTATTATATAGTTTAATGTGTATTTTATTTTCTTCCAACCCCCATTCAAGAATTATAAATCATCCTATTGATAGTACTTATTTATTTATTTTTTGGTATATTGGATATAAAGGCACATGTTGTAGGTTTTGTGATGATTCTCGTTCAACTCCAACAAATATAGTAAAAACCTTTATAGGTATGCGGTCTCATAGGGCACCAATGTCCACTTCACATTTGCAGCATAGACCTTTTGGAGATGAGAGTACACCATGTCAGTTATTTAGAGATGCATACACGCTAGATAGACCCAATGCTTATAAACTTATACCAAGAACAATAGAAGGTGAGTTGTTTAGGAATGGGCATATTGAAGATCCCATCCAATAGGCTTAATAGCCTCCAATACCCGACGTCTCAAAACCTAGGTCAAGGCCTGAATCATACCCCACATGCTAAAAGGGAACCAACAAGCACCATTGTAATTGGCATACATATTCTTTTTTTTTTTTAAAATAAATCATTGTCGGAATTCCGACATCAACCCAACTTTGCACCGAAAGGCAAAACCATCAGACAAACAACATCCTTGTCGGTGCATAGTTCATGGCAGGTGTCAGAATTTTGACGCCAATTGAAGAAACATCCGATGAGGATGTTGTATGTTTGATGACACTTTATTGTTAGACGCTCGTCGTAGTTCTCGTCACTACAAATTCGTGGTAAGCATTGGAATTCTGACATCCATCTGACGACATTCTTTGGCTGGATGACCGATCATGGTCATCATTCGAAGATTTTGTGATGTCGTCAAAATTCTGACGTTCGATGGAACTGTCAAAATGTCCGATGATGAGTTTTTGACAGCTTCATTTGTTTGCACTCTGATGAAAAATAGTCAAAATTATGATCATAGGCCATTGAAAATCAGCCCCAAATGTACTAGTGAGCCTTGGCAATTATATTTTTATGGTTCATATACACAACACAACATAGGAGCTAGTATCCTCTTCATCACACCTCAAGAGGACTCCATTCCTAAGTTGCATCGATTGTCATTCCCTTGAACTAGTAACATAGCAGAATATGAAGTATTAACAATAGGGCTACAAATTGTAGTTCAATGAAAAATCCAAGAACTTCATGTTTTTGGGGACTCTCAACTTGTAATTCGTCAAGCAAATGATGATTATCAAACTAAAGATGAAAATTTAATGCCTTACAAGAAAATGGTGGATGACTTCAAGCAATATTTCACGCAAATAATCTTTGAACAAATTATAAGGATAATAATCGAGCTGCAAATGCAATGGCTACCATTGCTTCATTAATTGATATGCCTCAAAATGAGACCCACTGTGAGTTCTTTGTGAATCATCTTTTGGTTCCCTTATATGAAATTACTCCTGCCAAGATGATATGTGTTGTTGGTCTTGATTCCTCTTGGTACATTGTCATTTTCACTTACCTTTGCAACAATATCTTTCCACCTGATCTTTCCAATAATCAAAGTCGTACCTTCATCCATCAATTCTCCTGATATGTCATCTTAGTCGATACCCTCTATTGTCAGGGTCTAGTTGGTACTCTTCTTTGATGCTTAGATAGTGACTAAGCTCAAATTGCATTATGTGAGGTTCATGAAGGTATATGTGGTGCTCACTCTAGTGGTCCAACCTTAGCCAAGAAATTGATGAGTACTGGATACTACTGGCTTACTATGGAAAAAGACTCATATCATTTTGTTTGAAAATGTAAGTAATGTCAGATTCATGGAGACCTTATTCATGCACCAACACAGGAACTTCAACCAATTGTTACTCCATGGCCCTTTTTCTATTAGGGACTCGATCTCGTAGGTAAGATTCACCTTCTTTCTTCCAATGGCCATAAATTCATTGTCATAGCCACAAAATATTTTACAAAATGGATTGAAGTCGTTCCTCTCACTCAAGTCACTGGAAATCAAATGGCAACTTTTATCCTTAATTATATCATTTGTCACTATGGTTTTCCCCTTTCCATTGTCACACATCATGGGCATCCTTTCAAGAACCAGGATGTTTGTGAAATTTCTGATCATTTCCATATCCATCATCACTTTTCCACTCCATATTACCCCCAAGGTAATGGTCAACCTGAGGCATGTAATAAAATGTTGGCATATGTGCAGAGCTTGATGACATGATGTTGAATGTTGTCATTGATGTCAATATGCTAGTGTATGAATCAATATATTGAAGTAAGAAAACTAGCAAGAGAACCGATATGATGATGTGAAATAGTATATGTGAAAAGGTGAAGTGGTATATTGGAATGAGAACTGGTATATGGGAATTTTTGTATCGGGGTTTCATTTTGCATGACTACCTATTCATAGTCTCAACTTTAGGGTTTCTGGTTGATGCATTCCAAGCCTATGTGACTCAACCGATGACATCTTGTGATGAGTTAGCATTATAATGAAGATTAGATAGTGTTGCCACATCAGCCTTGTGCGTGTGAAGGATTTTCTTGAGGATCTTGCATGGAGATTGATCTTATCTACCTCAAGAATTCGCAAAGTCTCTGTAAATGGTGGAGAATGCATGATGGTTTATCAACTTCTTGAAGTGGAAAAGAATGAATGTTGGAGAACATCTTGAGATCTATTCAAGACTGTTGTATTCAATGCAGTGTGATTAACGGTCAAGATAGAACCGACTGAATTATTAAACCTAAAAGTTTAGGGTTAGGGTTTATGCTACTGACCTATCTGTTTCCTATAAGGTCGATGATGTTTTTCATTTTTAAGTTGTTGGCAAATGCTATGTGTGTATCCAAGTGAAGAGATACTTGATTCTTGCCAGTCCAGAGAAGTGTGGTGATACTTGCAGAGTATGATTGTAGAAGAAAAGGAGCTAAAGTGGATTTGCTTTGGCATTGAGTGTTGTTATCAGATCAGTGTATTACCTGTTAACTTCTAACCATTTCAGCAGTTGGAAAATCCCTTAACCGGGTAGCTTTAACAAGATTTTGTGTAAATCTTTTAACAAGGTGACTCAATTCAATGAGTTCTTCAAATCCTCTTGCGAGGTAACCTTTAATAGGGTTCTAACCTTTAACCGGGTATTTAGCCATCCCTTAACCGAGTGATCCCTAGCAGGATTGGTTCCTAGCAGAACCTATTGTAAAAGTATTTAACTGGACTAGGCTCCTAACAGAGCGAACTTCAAAAGAGTTCAAAGAACAACTTGTGGGTAATCATCCCCACCTTGGTTTTTCCCAGTTGGGTTTCCACGTGAAAAAATAGTGTGTCATGTGTGATGCTTTTCATGTGATGATTTAGTGTTTTATGTTAAGTAGTAATGCAGGTTGATTCAATGATCTTAAGTACCTCTGATGTATTACTTGCTTAAGCTTAAGGGTGAAGTGGAAATGAGATGTTAGATTGTGTAGAGATCTAAGTGTTTACCGGTTTATGTCTTTCATACTCTCACTGTGTTTTACCGGTAGTGCCCTGAATTAGACCAGTGTTACTCTTTACCTGTTAAAGTACAGTCTTTGTAGTCAAACTGATTCAGGGAAAGTTTTTGCCTGTATTGATTCACCCCCCCCCCCCCCTCTCAGTACTGGTTTGGCACTAACTAATTCATCATTGTTCATCATAAAACCACTCAAAATACTTAAAAAGATAGTCGATGACACTAGTCGTAACAGACATATCCAACTCAACTCGTATCTTTCCTATTGAGTTTGATTTACCATCCCTGAGAGTTTCTTTGTGCAATCTAATCAATGATGAAGATTACAGGGTCTCCTGCTTACAAGATCTAGAATTATTGGATGAGTGTAGACAAACTTCTTTTAATCATCTCAAAGCATATCAACAAAGAATGAGTCACAGTTACAATCATAAGGTAAAGCCTCACACATTTGAGGTGGGTGACTTAGTTCTCATAGAAAATCCTAAAAATAAATAGGATAGAGAGAAGAAGGGCAAGTTTGAACCAAATTGGCTTAGTCCTTACATCATCACAATAGTCTATGGATCATGTACACATCATCTCTCAACACTAGATGGAGAATCTTTGGAGAATCCTATCAATAGCATACACCTTAACAAGTTTTACATAGTTTTTCAGAATATCCCAATGTCAAAAATACAAAAAATATTAAAAAATCCAAAAACAAAATCATACAAATAAAAAAATCATTACTTGGTGAAAACCTAGCAAATAGGTGCCTTGTGACACAAAAAAATTTAAAAATAAAAAAATTAAAGAGAAATAAATCCATCCAATGGTGTAAACCACTTCGGTGGTGCCCTGGGCAAGTACCATGGTGAAAACTGGGTTACCGACAACATGTGTAGAGACATTGCTTGTAATGCCCTGTCAGGAACCCTAAAGGAGAACAACACAACTAGGCAACTAAAGGGTGAAATAATTTTTTTTCAAAGATTAAGTGCATTAATTATACCCATTGCACGTCTAATAACACAGCGGAAGACTAACACATGATTTCCTAAGGGTTACCAACGAAGATTAATTGTAGATTATATTAACACCATGGTTAATCCAATTATCCATTTAATTAGATAAAGTAAATGCTTAAGTTCAAAAATACACATACATCTAAATTCCATAATGTAAAAATCAAGTATTCCCATGCATTCAATTTTCCATAAATCATTTATACATAAGATCAAAGCAACTAAATTAACATACATTTCACTGACATAATATTACAATATCCATAAATACATGGCTTCCAATAATGCCATAGATTACAAAGTTACAATATCAAGGTAACATAAAAGTTTGATACAATGACCACAAGGTCTCAATTGAATAATGATCACGAACATGAGCTGGTACATGAACCACAAACCTAGAAACACTAGTGAATCCTTTCCTCACCTGAAGATACAATCCAGAACATCTGATGGGAAGTGACACTACCACCCGACCATGTGATCCCGAAATGGAACCACCCCACCGTGCTAGGAGATAATAAAAAACCATCAAGCAAGCAAAGTAAGACAAGTACGAAAGAACTACAAGACTTTGTAAACATCCATGTGACTCAACTCACAAACACTAGTGACTCTAAGGAGAGAGTGTCATCGCATAGTTTTATGGTTACCATGGTAGGCCTCCTAGGTCCTGGCTCTCTATCTTAGTAACCTCTCCTGGCTTCTGGCTTCAACTAAGTCTCATGCGAACCCTACCAATCCTTTCATGAAGACAAGGTGGTAAGTTTTCCATTCCAGGCCTTCTCGTAACATTATGAGCCATGTACTAGCACTCACCTATGCACGAGGTACATTATCTTAATTAATATTTATTCCACTCCCCCCTAATATATTATTAAGTTATCACTTTTTAACTGACTTTCGATGGGTTATCCTATCATCCACTTCAGGCATGACCCCCACTCAAAAGCCACTCTCTCTCATAGGACACTAATAGGAAAGGTCTCTCTACGAGAACTCTATGGCGAAACAGATAGCCATAACTAATCCCGACAAACCACAAGTGAAGGATACACAATCACTAACCCAAGATTGACCATTTGGACAAAACACACAATGGCTCACATCAATAAGGCTATACAACAACACCTGACCAAGGAGATATAATAACATAGGACACAATGACAACTCAACCAGAATTGCAATAGAATTAAGCTTGATTGCAAACACCATTTACACAAGATCCTAATACAGGAAATCTTTCCTTAAAACAACCAAATGCATAAATAACTTGCAATTAAAGATTTTCTAGAAAATAAAAAAATACAATTATATTAATACAAATAAATCAATTTTGTCATTTGTCCAATAAGGTTTAAATCAAGCACACAAAAATTAATCTCCTAATGTTTTCAAGCATATACATGTGTGTGTGTGTGTGTGTGTGTGTGTGTATATATATATATATATATATATATATATATATATATATATATATATATATATATATATATATATATATATATATATATATATACATGTATATGTATATACATATGTATACATATATATATGTATGTACATATATATGTATATACATATATACATATTTCATATATTAACAAGTTAATTTTATACCAAATTAAATACCCTGCATGGATATCGAAACTCTGTATTTTGGACTGCACAGCGAAATTTTAGGAAAGAGCGATTTTATAATGTCATGGCGCTGCCAATGTGCACGGTAGCACGTGCTACTCATGGTAGCCCATGCTACCGCTGGTAGCACTGCTACTGCTCGGTAGCAGATGCTACTGCCGGTAGCTAGCTTACTACCTAAGTATATATTTTTTTATATTTTTTTTGTTTAAATTTTTTTTTAAAAGAAAACCTAATTTACATTAAATTTTATTTTTAATAAAATTTATTTCCAATGAACTTTTATAATCCAATACAATTTTTAAAAAGGAAATTTAATTACTACATATTTTCTAAAAAGAATAATATAGTAAAAATAATTTTTCCCTGAACCTAATTTAATCAAATAAATTTAATTGATTATTAAATTTATTTCCAAAGTAAATCAACAATTTCATAGAGAAACAATTATCAAAAAGACTGCCATAGCCAATATCGGAACAAATCAAACAAGAGGGATTGCTTCCTCTGGTAAATTCCATACTTCCCAAATCTTGCAATTTTCCATGCACAATAAAAATCTTGGCAAAATTATCATTATCTCAATTTTCTCAAAATTTAAGCCACAAACACTCAAGAAATAATTTCTCTTCATAATCTAGAACTTAACTTCAGAAATAGACTTTAGCCAAGAACATAATTAATCAATCAGGATATGACAAACATCTTAACACACACATCATTCAGAAGATAGAAGGAATATAAATATTTTCTTTAAAACAATCAATCAACAGAAGCCACCCAACTTGGTATAGCTTTCCTGGAAGAAATTTGTAGAAGAGAACCAATCCTTCAACTAACTTCCAAATAAATTTCTTCACCTAAAAACCCTGACCTGTTTCCTATGTATCCCTAAAATAAAGACCTATTCCCCTTTTTAAACTAAAATTCTAGGTTGAATATCTTTTTCCCAAAAACCTAAATTTAGTAATAAAAGCAATTTTTATTTTCTTTTCTAATTTTCTAACAAAAGATAAGCTAACATGCAATAATTAAAAATCATTATTCTTTCTTTTCTTTTCTCATGCAAATTAATTAATTTTCTAAACAAAGAAATTAAAGCAATACTTTAATTCTAGTTAATTCTTTTATTCATTTATTTATTCTTTTATTCTTTTATTTATTTAAAAATCTAGGAAACAATAAATGCAATTAATCTAATTTATTTTTCCACTAAAATTTGAAAAAAATATATTTCTAATATCATGCAGCTTGCAATTTAATTTATAAACTTCTTTTAATTAATTAAATTTATAATCTCAATGCATACATAATTCAACTATGAGATAACTCCATAAACTTAATTAATTAATTAAATCCACTAAAACGCACAAACTAAACAAACCTCAAGCAAATACTCATAAAAAGATCAAACAACAAAATACGAAGGCCGAACAAACTGACAGGACGACCAACTGACGATACTCACAAGAGTGTAACTGAGTAAAATAGGGTCAACTACTATCTCCACTTCCATTGGAAAATATAAGGCATGCTCAGATCTGTGAAGCCAGGTGGAGACGATACCCCGTACCTACCTGGTACTTGTACCTGTAATATCCTGCATCATCGAACCACACATGCATATATACAATATAGAAAACACAGCAAACACACCGATGAAGGAGAATCATGATGTTCCCTGTCTCACCGAAAGGAGTGAAGGAAAATATTCCCCTTGCATCCAATACACTCTCAGACACACAACATATAATTCCACATTGCATAGATAAAGTAAAGTGTCAATATATAGCAATAATCCATAAAATGCCATAAAACACAAGTACTGAAATACTGCAAATAAATTATGCATCTCATATCCAGATAAAGCATGAAATAATGTCATAAAAATCTTAATAACACATTGGTAATGTATCCACTGAAGATAAACAATAATAAAATATGAGTCTAATGAGTTCAAACGAGTAGGGGTACTACATTCTCCCCCCCAAAACTAGGCTTACTTTTGGAAGCCTAAAACAAATAAGAATACAACTCTCTCATCTTTGCTACATCCTCCCAAGTCGCTGAGGTCTCATCATTTGGGTCCCATAGGACCCTTACCCGGTCGATGGTGCGACCCCTGGCGATCAAATCCCAATGTTGAAGAATGCCCACAGGCTCCATGGAAAGTTGCCCGTCCTCGACCTGCAAAGAGTTCCAATCAAGAACATGTGTCACATCAAGATGATAAGGTCGAAGAACAGAAATATGAAAGACATCGTGGATGCGGGATAGACTCAGTGGCAAGGCTAGACGGTAGGCAACAGGTCCTATCCTCTCAAGGATCTCAAAAGGTCCAACAAACTGAGGTGCCAACTTAGAATCCTTTCCATAACGGATTAGACTCTTCCGCAGATGCACTCTCAAGAACACATGGTCACCAACAGAAAACTGACGATCTACCCTATGAGCATCTGCATACTTCTTTTGCCTATCTTGTGCAGCTACCAAATGCTCATGAATCCGCTCTACCTGTTGCTCCATCTCTCGAAGAATATCTGGTCCTATAAGCACCTTGTCCTCTAGCCAATCCCAACTCAAAGGAGTGTGGAAAGGAAAACCATACAATTCCTGAAAGGGGGACATACCTATGGAGCAATGATATCCATTGTTATAAGGAAACTCCACTAGATAGATATAGTCCTCCCAACGCGACTGCTGGTCCATCACATACATGCAAAGCATGTCCTCTAATACCTACTTCACTCATTGTGTCTAACCATTTGTCTTTGGGTGATCAGATGAACTAAAGTTCAATTGACTCCCTAAAGCATGCTAAAGTGAGGTCGACAATGCTGAGGTAAAGACAGGATCTCTATTAGATATGATCTGCCTCGGAATCCCATGCAATCTCACTACATCTTCCAAGAAGACTCATGCCACCACTGCTGTCGTATAGGAAGCTCAAATAGGAACAAAAATGAGCAACCTTAATCAATCTATCACCAATGACCATGATAGCATCATGACAACGTGAAGAGACAGGCAAACCAAATGAAATTGATGCAAGAGCACCTAGTTGAGTAAAACTTCCATTTTTGAGTATTTTATACTTACTTGTTTGTAATGTCTTGTGTTAGGTTGATTATGTTGTTTTAGGTTTTTATGTGTCATGTTTAGTGGTTTTGATCTCATTTTGGGCTCAAGAGATCAAGTTTTGCCTTTCAGGCTTTGAGTTGACAATTTTTGGCAAAAATGTGCAAAATTGCCAAAAAGGTCTTCTAATTCTTCCCAAAGCATTGAAAAATGTTAGATAAGTTTTTTTAGGCATATGAAAGTTTTTTAGACAAGTTGATAAGGTTAGGTTGTCAAAAATGCATCATGGAGCAAGAAATGTTGTCATTTGGTTTGAAAAGTTGTAAAAGTTGTCATTTTTTTTACTTTTCTTGCAAAATGGAGTTATGGAAGCCTCATGTCCATACTAAGGCTTGATAACCAACTAGAAAAACTATAAAAGGTCTCCATTTTCCTTGTAAAGGGTTGGTGATTTTATAAGCAAGTGCTTTTTAATAAAATCATGACATTCTTTTGGCTTTTATGACTGGTTTTTCTTTCCTTTGTAAAACAGTCTGTACTGTACCTTCTTAGTCCATACTTATCCTTTGGGAAAGTGTGCATATTGGTTATACAATGATCTCTGGTTGATTTTTGTATTGGTTTCCTTTGATAATTGGTTTAAACAAAATAGTTTTACTTCTGTGTGCTCACTGCCCTGTCAGGGATTTGAAGCTCCATAATGCCTCCACTTGACTGATCCAGGTCTGGGATCCCACATAATGGATTTAGTCAAGTTTTAATTATTTTATATACTATACATATGCTCTATTTTGTTCCAAAAGTGTGGTTGGAAGAAGAACTTGAGCGAATACTAGGCAAGTGTTGATTACTTGGCTAGTAACATGAACAAAAACTCAAGATTTGCACCCAAAAGCAATTTGGAGTGAACAAATGAATGGGACAGAGGTCTATAAATGTGGCCAAGGATGTTTAATACCATCTTGGTGTGTTAGAATAGCTTGTTCTATTTAATCATTCTCTTTTGAAAGCAAAATAGTGAGTTCACTATTTTTGGAAATTGTGTTTGTAAAAATGCTCAAGGAATGCTTCAAAGCATAATCCAAGCCTTAAACCATGAAGGCTATGTAATAGGGAACTTCTTTATCATCTTGAAGAAATCTTTGAGGTATATTTACCCTTCACATTTATCATTGTGCAGGTCCAAAGGTGTGATCACTGCTGACTGGTAAAAGGGCAGCGTTTTGACTGTCACAGTGACAATTTTTCTAATTTTTCACTTGTTTGCGAAGTGTTTGGAAAAGTGCTTGTATGGCAGAGGCAGGGGAAACATGTTGAATAAATTTCATAGGACTTATTAATATCTAGGTTCCTAAAGAGGTTCTTAACAATGCAAACCCAGTGATTACACTTCAAAACCCTCCAAAACCCTACTTTTAAGCTCAATTTTGTGGACAGTCACTAAACTAACTTGGTGGAACCTAAAACCATGAAAATCTCCTTGCTATGACTTGTTTCACATCATCCAAAACAATTTTGATGGAGGAGAAGCCCATCATTGGGGTGAACAAAAAAATGGCCAATCAGCCCTCTACGAGCTAGTAGCCGTGTTGACTGCATAACACACAAATGACAGTTTTTGTCAAAATACATGAACCCGATGGCAAGGAGAAGTTTGGGGCTTATGAAAATTTGGGAGAACATTAAAAAAGAGTCAAAAAAGTGTCATTTGGGTTTTTTTTACCTTAGTTGGTGAATGTGAGTAAGCTAAGGGTTATGAACCTTAAACTAAGTTTGATTGCCAAAACCTTGACTAAGACCTTGTTGTCCCTACATGAACATGTTGGAATTGCTAATGTGCATTGGAAACAACAAGTTGAATGCCAAGAGCATGGCTTGAGAATGAGTAGTTGGGTGGAGTGAGTAATTTGAGTAGATTGAGCATGGGTGTGAGCCATCACCTAAAGGGGAGTTTATTAGGTAGGTGATACATGAAGTGCTTGGCAATTAACCACAAGACTGATTTTGTAAACTCATTCAACAATCTCAAACAATTTTTTGGGTAACAAATTGAACCACTTGAGTAAATTGGCCTTTTTGAGCACTTACCTAGCAATCTCCCTATCAGAAATCCATGGAAATGATATCTCATTTCCAATCCGGTACCAAATTAGGTTGTAAAAGCCCTGTCGAGTGCTGATGCTCCACCTTCACTCGCTGGCACTCTAAAACACTTAGACACAAAATTAGCAATATCGCATTTCATACTAGCCCAATGATAAATTTGTCTAAGATCTGCATGCATCTTCTTGACACCTGGATGTGCCGAATAAGGTGCACGATTGGCCTCAGTCATGATCAAAACACGAAGACCCTCCAAAGGAGGTACATAGATTTGCCCATGGTGATGAAGAAGTCCTTCTGACTCAAGGTTATATCCATAAAACCCACCCTCTAAAGGCTTTTCAGACTCTATCACATCTCTAACATCCTGATACCAAGTATCCTGAGGAAGAACTCCAAGAATTCTCTCTCTCAAGTCTACTCCAAGGGACAATGCTGAAACTTCATGTCGCCTACGACTCAAAGAATCTCCCACTATGTTCTCTTTCCCCTGAATATAACAAACCTCAAAATCATACTCACAGAAGAATTTCATCCATCTCTGTTGTTGAGCATTCAAGTTCGGCTGCGTGAATATATACTGCAGACTGCGGTGATCACTATGCAACTCAAACCAATGTCCTAACAGGAAATGTTGCCATCTAACCAAAGCATGAACTACAGCTGCCAACTCTAAATCATGAACTAGATAGTTCAACTCATGGTTCTTGAATTTGTGAGACTCATAAGCAACCACGCATCCATCCTGCATAAGTACTGCACCTATACCTTCCAAAGAGGCATCTGTGCATACCATAAAATCTCTAGATGGATCAAATACTGCCAAAATCAGAACACTAACAAGGAGTTCCTTCAAGGTCCTAAAATTTGCTTCACACTGTTCTAACCAAACAAACTTCTTCCCTATTCTCTAAAGAGAAGTAATCAAGTGTCCTATTTGGGAAAAGCCTTCAACAAAGAGATGGTAATATCCAGCTAAACCCATAAAACTCCTAGCTTCTAAAACGTTGGTCAGCACTGGCCAATCAACAATGGCTTGGATCTTTGAAGGATCCATGTATATACCTTCTCCCAAAACCACATGACCAAGATAGTTCACCTCAAACTGGAAAAAGTCACACTTTGCCAAATTGGCATAAAACTGATTCTCCCTCAAGCACTGCAATACTTGACGTAAGTGACTCTCATGTTCCTCCATAGATCTAGAATAAATCAAAATGTCATCCAAGAATACAATGACGAAACGATCAAGGTAGGTGCGAAAAACCCCATTCATTAAGCTCATGAAAACTGAAGGCACGTTCATCAACCCAAATGGCACCACTGTGTACTCATGGTGACCATAACGAGTATGAAATGTTGTCTCATGAATGTCTGCATCCTAAATGCGCAACTGATGGTATCTAGATTTTAGGTCAATCCTAGAGAACACCTTGGCTCCCTTAACCTGATCAAAAAGGTCATCTATATGAGGCAATGGATATCTATTCTAGATGGTTACCTTATTCAGCTATTTTTAATCAATGCATAACCGAAGAGAACCATCTTTCTTCTTAATGAAGATAACAGGCACACCCCAAGGGGAAACACTAGGATGAATGAATCCCTTGGCCAACAATTCTTCTATTTGCAATTTCAACTCACTTAACTCCTGAGTAGTCATTCGATATGGAGCTCTCAAAATAGGTTCTGCACCTGGAACCAAATCGACATGAAAGTTTATGTCTCGCTTTGGAGACATACTCTCTAAGAATAGGGTGACTATCAAGAGTGATTTCTCGACTCTCTGACTCATCCAATTCCTCAACAGTAATTGCAAAAAGCTGACACCCTCTACGCATGCACCTCTTAAGTTGCATAGCGGAGATGATACGTAGGGATATCGGCCTCTGGACTCCAACAATCTCCACTTCTCTACCAAGGTCATCTAAACACTCCATTGTCTTCTTGCGACAATCTACACGAGCATTGTGAGATGATAGCTAATCCATCCCCAACACATTTCCATAAGAACCCAAAGGAATGACTCGAAGGTCAACTGGGGTAACTATGGTTCCTAGGTCCAACTCATGACTGGGAATAAAGGCATCTACAAAGACACAGACACCTGTAGCCAACTTCTATTCGCCACCTCCCCTAGCTTTCCTAGCCATGACCTGGTACCATAAAAGAGAAACGGTTCAGATCTACAACAAGGATAAGACAAGAGAGATACAAACATTAAGACCTAAACAAGATGGTCAACTGAAAGGTACACTACAAACCCAGAGCACCCAGTGTTGAAACTTGGGCTCTGATACCAAATGTAATGCCCCACCAGAAACCCTAAAGGAAAACAACACAATTAGGCAACTAAAGGGTGAAATAATTTTATTTTTTTAAGATTAAGTGCATTAATTATAACCATTGCATGTCTAATAACACAGCGGAAGACTAACACATGATTTCCTAAGGGTTACCAACAAAGATTAATCATAGATTATATTAACACCGTGGTTAATCCAATTATCCATTTAATTAGATAAAGTAAATGCTTAAGTTCAAAACTACACATACATCTAAATTCCATAATGAAAAAATCAAGTATTCCCATGCATTCAATTTTCCATAAATCATTTATACATAAGATCAAAGCAACTGAATTAACATACATTCCATTGACATAATATTATAATATCCATAAAAACATGGTTTCCAATAATGCCATAGATTACAAAGTACCATGGTGAAAATCGGGTTACCGACAACATGTGTAGAGACATTGCTCCTCCCTCCTTCAGGATTCAATCTCATCATTTCACCTTGCACACACTCACAACCTATTCATTCATAATAAATTTACCCATTCCCATCATGGCTTGTTATTGATCTACCTAATATTGGTTAGCCATTCATAATAAACCTCCCTTTTAACCCTCTCCTTCCATAATAAATCAGGTCCAATCTACAACTGGGGAAAAATTCTAAATCTAGTGATGGAAGTGGTGCCCTGAGCATCACATGTTTTGAGGAGCATCATCTTTTCATTTCGTCCTTTTCACACACAAGTCGCAATAAAATATCACTTGCATCGTCGATCCGCAATAAAGTTTTGTTCTTTTTCACAATAAAGTATCAGTTTCATGGATTTAGTCGGTTTCAGATTGGGACACAAGTAGCCATGGGCTTTCAACAAATCAAATCTTTTTCAGCAGACTTTGTCAACAACATGGTTTTCAACATAATTTGTCCTTTATCAGGATAACAACATTGTGATCAAATCCAACATGTTAACATATGTGGCAAGAAACACAAATAACTTGAGGATTTCATTCTGTGTTGGTGTCAAGTCTTGGTTTTCTTTTGATTTCATCTTTTAAGGTGACATGTCTTTTAGCTTTTCCAAGATGTCTTTGACTAGAGATTTTATCTCCAGGATGTCTTTGACTAGAAAGGCCAAGATGGGATATGTTCACCTATTGTTTTGTTGTTTGTGGATTGTCTCTTAGTAATGATATGGCTTGTCCAAGGATATGAGGACACTGTGAGTCTAGTGTGAACTAGGGCATTCCTTGTTTGTGGCTATTTGGTCTCTATGCAAATAGGTACAATGATTCTTTGGGTCAAACCTATACATAGATGGCATAATTTATTTGCCATATTAAAGCTCAATGATGATAATAGCACAAGAAGCTCTTTCACTTTCATATCTTCTACCTTCCATCTCCCATTTTTCGCTATCCCTTCCTAAGTCCATGTAGTTTGCTATCATATGACTCAGTATAATGACACACCAAAAAGATCTGCATTTCATATAGTTTTCATCTGCATCAATACATGTTAGCATATAATGCACATGCATTTAGAAATCGTGATAGCATCACATCCAGCATATATCATTGATTAGCATTTGCATTCCCATATAAAACATAAAAAGACAAAAAATAGCATATCATGAATTTCATCCTATAAATAAGACATAACTATACATCCATTTGCACTATGCATAGCATACAGATAAAACATAAAGGAACAAAAATATATTGCATTTCATCATGTACATATCCATCACATTAAGCATCATAAGCATCATCGCATCATAATAAACATGTAACATGCATCATCATATAGAATCATGGCATCATATCACATAATCATTAAAGTATATAGAACATCACATAGGAGCACATGCAAATAGCTGCCACAACGATGAATCATGTCATATATATATATCAAAAAATAATATCAATGTAATAATACAATGATTGCAAAATCTCATATGGCTATAAAATCACTCGTAGGTGTCTATATCATCGTACAAAAATTGATACAAAATGGGATCCTCGAGAGCTATGAGGATGATCCTCCCTCAGAGCCAGTTGGCCTTGGTCAAATCTGAGCACTTGAAGTACCTGCCCTTGGATCACCTTGTTTGTCCCCTCCTCCCCCTGGTGGTGCAGGTGAACCTATGACCCTACTATTAGATGTTCCCCTCTTGTCTCTCCCTATAGTACTCGAGTGGGAATCTCTCTTATAACTCCCTGCCCTTAGCTCTAGAGGTATTGTGGCATAATAGAGGTTCTTCCAGTAGGCTATCTCATCACCTGCCTGAAGGAAAAAAGCTAATTCTCATGTCGTGTCACCTATAGTTGTAGCCCTTGCAACCCGTATGGTCTCCTTTGCGGTCGTATATCTTTGTATGGCCTCGTATCTCTCTCGCTACATGTCTACCAGCTGTCACCTCAATTGAGTCATGTCTCTCTCAAAATCCTTGATCTCATTAGCTTGACCCTATGTGAGCTCTTGCAACATGAGTAGCTCATCCTTCTCCTCATCTCCCCCCTATGCACCTTCCTCTTGCCTACTATGTTGTCCCTATACCTAGGGTGGTATATGTCCATGTCCCTATACCTGTACCTAGGTTGACATTTGTAATACATGTCCCCCTCTACCCCTTTGAGGTCTTGGTGGCCTACCTCCTTGTCCTACCTCTCCACCCCCCTCAACTCCCTCTTCCCTCCCTCCATCCCTAGGTCCACCTCTACCATGCACAATCCTCTTAGCTCCCCCTCTCCTCTGCCTCCTTCATCAACCTTCACCCCCATCCTCATCATCATCCTCCTCCAATGGGATCTGTTGGGTCTGTCAATCTAGAAAATGGATGAGCTGCAAAATAAGCCACATACTCATAATCCATACCTGCATAAATAATATCTGGAAAAGTATCCCATGGCATCGATACTAACTGCTCAAACTAAGAAACCGCTACATCATATGACAAAATGGGTCCCCAACGGCTCTACTCTCTGATCATCCATGCAAACTCCCTAGAACCCCACGACATCCTCTGCGATAGCCAAACTGCCTGCATATCCTGTCAAGCAAATGTCTATCTACAATATACAAAGTCTACCCAATCAAATATCTACTCCTGAAACAAAATGGCAGCTCTGTCACATCCTCCTCCTAGGTCTCACAATCTAAATACGGCCTCCATATAACACTATCAATATCATCAATAATCGGTTGCTAGTAATCTAGCTTCCCAATCCGTCGCTAGGAAGTATTCATGCTATATAGATGCACATAGGACTTCCCATGTCCTTTGAACCTGAAGTGAATCAGCCTAGTCACATCAATATGCTCATATGCCCATACCTACAGTAATGTAACTCTACATCCCAATCCACAACCACTGGGGTAAACAAACTGGTGTAACTCATGATATAAGTGTGCCAAAATTCATGGCCCCAATGCAAATATCTTATGCTCAGTCATGAGGATCTCCAAAGTCCTCCCCCATCAGATAGCTAATCCTCGAGTAGCTCTATCAGGACTTAAGAACCCATTGATCATCCATCCTAACACCACTACTAGCGTCCATCCAGTAGAAAGCATAAAATCCTAGCTCAAGTGTCCCTATCTCAGCTCCAACTCTATGTCTGCAAACACTTGTTGCAATGCATCTCCATCTCCCTCCCTATCATAAACTACAAGATCTCCATGGATTGAAACCTGTAGTATCATGAATGCATCCTCTAATGTGACTAACATCTCGCCAATCGACAAATGAAATGTGCACATCTCAGAGTGCCATCTCTCCATAAGAGAAGTCAACAATCCAATGTTTTTCCTAATCTCTGGCATGTATAGGACATGTCTCAACCCCATAGCCTCAATAGAAGCACACTCCTCAAAGGTCAACTCTGCGTGCAATCTATGATTCACAGGGAATCACTCTCTAGACTCAATTAGGGGTAAATACTCCTACATCCAATCAAATCAATCGTGTCAATTCTAGTGGTACTCATGTTCATCAAATAGTGTTACTTCTATCCTAGTGCTTATGTTTATCACATGGTGTTGCATCCTAGTGTATATGTTTATCACATTGCACTATATCCTCGCTTTCTATAGCTTTCGCCAAATTTTATCAATTCGACGACTTATCCTACATTTAGCTTAGCAAACCTACCTATTTTAGGAAACCTATTGAGTGAATCCTCTCAACAGTTTATCCAATTGGTGATGTATGTTTATCACAGAATTGTCAATTTTGGCCTATCCTTCAATTTGTTTCCCTAGGGCACCTGTTTTAATGTATCCTCTCGATAGTTTATCCAATCGACAACTTATGTTCATCACAAAAATGTTGATTCCTTCCTAATCAGACATGGATGCATTTTTGCTACGCAGATGTGGTTTTAGTTAACCTAGACGCCCTTTTGCAACCTAGATGTGTTTGTTTATCACAGACAGGGGATTGTTCTTCCTATACACATTTTGCCAATGCAGACACACATGTTCATCACAGACGTGCTCATATCTACACCTAGATGCAATTACATTCCTAGACACAACCAAAACCTACCTATACATGATTGTTTGTCACATATGCATTCATACCTAACCTAGACACGTTCAGACAAATTTTTACCGCTTTTGAATTTTTGCAAAACTACCCTGAAATGCATTAAATGAAGTAATAAATACAAAAATGTACAAGATGAGTTTGAGGTACTTACCGGCTCACCCATGTCATCTAGCCTCTAGAACCGTCGGATGCGATCGAACCTATGTAACCTATATGCCATCTCTCTTGCTTTGTTGACTGCTCTCTAAGCTCTTTATCCACTCTAATCCCTTAAGTGTGTGGATGCAAATGAGGATGTTTTCCTTGTTTCCTGTACATATAGGCTGCTTACCCCTAGTCTCCTGTATTCATCTTTCCTTTCCCGAGTTAGTCTCTTTGTGACTTTTCCACCCTATCTTGTCAGTCCTTCCTAGCCTTTCTCTCTTATCGAGAGATTGTCTGCAACCCCTTTTAGTCTTTTCATCCAATCTCTCGAAGGGGCATATCATTCCCGTCTTGGGGAAACTTTATATCAGTTTTTCTTCTTTGAGCCAACGTGACAAGCCGTATTGTCTCAAAGAGGGGCAAAATGTAGATACCTAAAATTCTTTTGCTTAGTTAAATTAATATTTTTCTTTATTTAATTATTTTACCATGTCTTCTATTAATTAAATAAATCTTTATTTATTAAATTAATTCATTTAGCTTCTTCTAGCCTTTTTCTAATTTAAATAAACTTTTATTTATTTAATTGATCCCACTTCCTCTATTAATTAAATAAATATTTATTTATTTAATTAATTCATTAGCTTTTTCCTCTAAGACACATGTCACTTATCTCTTAATTATTTTCTTACCTACCCCCTTCATCATTTTATTATTTCTTCTACCTACCCTTTAATCTTAGCCGACCATTTATTCTCTTCACCTTTTAATCTTATCCCTCCATTTCCTAATGTTTCTTCTATATAAGAGGATGCTTCCTTCATTATCAACCCTAATCACCTAATCAGTCAATCAATCTTATGTAATCAAGCTTTCTTGTGATCAAGTGTCTTCAACCACAATCCATTCTTTGTTGATCTCTTGTGCACACATAAAATCTGAGATCAAATATATCAAACAAGATCAATGGAGATAGGAGACAATGGAGATTGAAACCCTACTTGACATGTGAATGGTAATATTGCTCTATTTTGTGAATGTGCATGATCTTAGGTATCTTCATTGGTGTATGGTGAATTTTTGGTTGTAGAACTAGTGTTTTATTTGTGGTTAGATATTTATGGTTTAACAATAGGTTTTTATCATTATTTTTCACGGTATACAACGTCATTGACAAATTATCAGCTCTCTTCCTTGTACTTTCCTTGATGATAATCAAAAGCCTCTTCATGAAGACATCATCATCAAAGAATTCAATTTGCTAATTGGTGAAGAGGTCAATAAACAAGCTTTATCACTATATTCTATTGATAAGCTGGTAGATATCCAAGTGAATCTGGATGATCTAACCTCGCTTCTGAAGAAACATAAGAAAATCCACATGAGCCTCGAGGATTCTATCACCAATGTCAAGGTTATTTAAAAGTCATACTAAAGGACCTGACTAGGAACAGATGAAAGCAACTCTGCAAAAGTTCAAGGATTTCATGAAGCAAGATCAAAATGGTTCTCATAAGTAGATGCATTTTTTAATAAGGCATTGACACCTTCAGTGTCAATTTTGTATTTAGTTTTTGCACTTAGGCGATGCATGCATCCTAGGTCAAATAGGACTCTAGCTTTGACTTGGTCACAAATTAGTTGTGACTTTCCTAGTTTCATGTTTCACCTCTCTTCTATAAATATGAGGTTTCTCTATGTAATTTATATCTATTATCTTTAATCTATATGTCAAAACTATGTCGAAGTAAAGAAAAAAATTGAAACTTTGTGTTCCTCTTGTGATTTTACAAATTTGATGAAATAAGAAGAAAGCTTTTGGCATCCAGACTTTGTGTTGGATTCATTTGTGCTTATGTTGAGAGTGTTCTTATGTCATTTTCATTATAAAATCTTATTTACTCAAGTATAGGTGTGTTAAGAGAATATCATTAAAGTGTAGAGGCAATTGTTAATTTGTGAACTTTGAGTCATATCTTAACTATTGTTGTTAGAATTAGGAATCGATGATCTTATTATCATTTTGAAGACATTGTGCTTCATTTTGATATTTTAAATAAAAATAGCTAGATACATATATATTAAGGTATCACTTTGAATACTTTGTGCTTGATTTTGTCATCTCAAAAAATAAACGGTAACTTGAAGAATTTGTGCTTCATATTTACTACTTCAACAAAATTATTATCAAAGGTGAAGCTAGGAATCATTTTGAAGACTTTGAACTTTATTTTGATTCTCTTAGTTAGCTCTTTGGGTTATACAAGAAACAAAAAAAAAGTTGATAGGACAATAGTGAATTTAAGACTTTGAGCTTGAGCATTCTTTCATGTCCTGGAGAAGCAATGTAGGACTTTGCTTCTTTTCTTATCTATATTATATTGTTCTTGCTTTCCAAGTTTTGGAACAAAGAAATTGTAATAATTATTGTTGGTCTATGTTGAAAACTCTTTCTTGAAAAAAGAGGAAAAGAATAACATCTGCCTTGAAAAAAGAGGAGAAGATGATGTACCACCCATGTTAAAATAAGAGTTAAAAAAATTGTATCTTAGTTTTGTAGAATAGAATAGTAAATCACAGAGGGAGCCATCCCTTAATAATTAAGAGAGATTTAATCTTGTGTTTCTTTGGTTGAAACCATAATTTTGTAAACTCTTCTCGAGTTGACAAAATTTTCAACCAACGGGATCAACACGCATCATTTTTAAGATGCATACATTGCTATGTATCATGTCTAGGAGCACTGCCATATTCACAAAAGGGCTTGAGGTAAATAGGAGGTAAGGTTTTGAGGTATGTATGGGATGGATAAGAGGAAGCTAGATTAAGTTATTTTTAAGCAACTACAACATAATAGAATGAAGAGATTCTAAAAGCAAGAAAAACCATTAAGTTTGTAGTCTGGGTGGAGAGAAGGTGGAAACATTAAGTGTTGCAACTAGAACTTGAGTTTGAACATTATTGGAGGAAGGATTTATTTTTATGAAGTTCTTTCTTTCCTTTTTTATTTTTTGATAATTAGAAGAAGCAACCTCAAACTTCCCAATAAGAGCTGACAAGGAAGAATGATCATACTAGCTAACTTATAATGTGTAATCATGAGAGTTGTGCATAAATGTATAAATGTAGGATATTTTATTAAAATTATCTTATCACAAATGTGTGGCTGAAAGTTTCTAATGAAAAATTGTTGCACATTAGCATCCAAAAGAGGATAATGGATTTGAGAGAAAAGAGCTTGATAATGCCCTATAAAGTCAGTCACTATCTCCTTCACCCCTTTCTTGCAATGAAACAAATCAATTAATGATACCTAAGGTCAAATGCCTCTTTAAATATTTGGAGAAATTCATAGAAGAGTTGTGAAAAAGAATGGATGGAATTATTAGGTAAAGAATAATACCAATCCAAAGTCATATCTTTCAATGACCTAGGAAAGAGTTTTTTGAGAAGAGCATCTTCAAATATGAAATCACCGCATAGCATGATAAAGACCAACGCATGATTATTAGGTCATCCTTTCCTATTATACTTCTCAAAACAAGGTGTCTCAATGTTTTTTGGTATGGGAGTTCTTAGGATGGTAGTGAAAATGGAATACGAGTGCAATGCAATGGAAGGTTAGGCTAAGACTGATTTTGGTTCATGTTGGCCAACTATTATTGTAAGGATGTGACATTTTGCAAAATTTGATTTATGATTGGGTCACTAGGTGAAGTTTTAGAATGAGATGGAATAGAGCTAACTATATGTTTATTAGAATTTTGGTAAGTGAAAGATGGAGGTGATTGGCTAACAATACAAATGTGGAAACTATTTAGTTATTAAAAAAAATGAGAATCTTAAAGATAATAAATAGCACAGGCATGTTAGTTTTTCTTGTAAGTAGCCTCTTTCTTTTGTTTAGACATTTCAGAAGAGAAGCCATGGCTAGGATGGAATACAATGATCAATCAAAATTTATTAATGAAAGTATAAAGAATTTAGCCTGTGTTGGCCTCCAAAAAGTCCTAGAGGCTTATATTTGTCCCAAAAATGAGTGCCCAACAACCTCTCTAATTTACTTAGAAAGCATCCTTGTTATAGATCTTCACAGATTTGATGGCCACAACAAACCAATTGTAATCAGTTCCATAAGCAAAGAATGCAAGTAATCAAGTTTCTCTCTTACTAATATTTCTTTTTGACATAAGGGATCATATGCATTCTAATAATAGATTGTATAGTGTTATCTATATGTTTTTAAATTGATGTCTCAAAACACTTTCCTCTTTCTCTTGGAGAATAATTTAGTATAATCATAAACATAGGTTGAAAAATATACACAGTAAAACCAAAACCAAGCACACATTTCTAACATATATTTTCAAATGCAAATTGTAATAATGTTTTCATTCAGGTGATCAATCATGGGATTTCTAAGAGGGTGATAGAGAGAATGGTGAAGGCCCACCACATGTTTTATGAGTAGCCAAAAGAGAAAAAGAGAATTTGATGAGGTGATTGACTAGGATTTTGGAGGATGCATCCTTATGATGATAATTTGATAATAAATCAATGGATTGATAGTTCATTTAATTACGATCTTTGGATACTTGAGGATAATGGGATAGATTGTGAGATTGGATTGCATGGATTAAAATTGATTTCATTAGATGGATATCTTGGGATATTGGATTGGAAAGAGTGGGGATGGATAAATGGATTGGATGGAGGATATAATGGTTAGGATAGAGGAATGAGTGAAAGCTAATGACAAGGGAAACCCAAGGTAGGGTAAAAGATGGAAATATCGATTGATTGTTTAGATAGGATATGGATTGAGTGGATGGATGAGGTATGAGAGATATGAATATAGGAGCAGAGAGTTCCAAATACCATTGCAAAACAACAAGATGCCACACACTAGAATTAGTGCAATTACAAATGGAAGATGATAAGTTATGCATGGTATAAAAGGGTAGTGCATAAGGGACATCAATGGTAGAGGAAGTAAGGTTTACATTTTCCATAGCATGGATCTTTATTTTTCCTATAGTATTCATCAATATCAAAGGTGGGAAAGGGGAAGATGTATGTAAATTATATAAATGGAATGGATGGCTAAGGGATGTTATAAAATGGATAGGATACAAAATGTATGTACGAATATTTTTCCACTAGCCTTATCAAGATCAAATGTGAGAAAAGGAAAATAGAGTTGGATGAGATGAGAGATACAAGATGGAGGATATGGATAAAACAATCAAGACCAAAGGAGGGAAAGGATGACACATTTAGATAGGATAGTGGAGATATGAAGGTGGATAGAGTGAGATAAATGAGATGGAAGGTGTGGTTTGGGTGACGTACATAGGAAACATGATTCTTATAAAATTACTAGCATTTTTAAGATCAAAGGTGAGAAAATGATAATATAATTATATAGGATGGTGGATAGGAGATGAGGAACAATGGAGGATGCCAATATGATATTGAAGGTATGATATCATGAATGAATATTTCCCCCAAGTGTAGAAAGTAAGAGGATGGGTGATCAAAAGATGGAGGGACTCAAACCTCTAGATCCATGTATGGTCTTCCTTGAATATATGCTACAACTTTCCATGGCAATAAGATGTATGCTCATAGATCTTGGGAGAAGAATGACATGATGGGAAAACATAAAGAATTATGCAAAACATTAGATTAAAGGAGTGTGGTGGCGAATAAATATGGGATAATGGATGGGGTGTTGGAAGACTTATGGATGGGTGGATAGGTGTATGGGAATGTTGGAAAGATCAACATTGACACACACCTTGAACGGTGGTGGATTTGCAGAGAAGTAAATTTTGATTTAGAGATTTAGGTGGAGTAAATGTGGATTTTGGGACATAGAGACCCAAGATGGTTTAGGAGGATGAAATATTTTTAGATGGAGGAGTGGAGGACTTAGGAGTGGATGAAGCTATTGGATTATAAAATTTAGATGTCAATTTAGTTTTTTCTATGGGATGCATTACTTCTATGAGTAATTTTGAGATCCACTTGATTTTTTATGCTTGGTCCTTTTTGGTCTCTTGGATTCAACTTTTTTTAATTTTGCATCAAATTTGAATTTACGTTATCGCGTCTTTTCGATTGAACATATTGATCCTTGGATGCATGTGAATTTTTGGCATTATGTATTTTATGTTTGGCATCTAAATTAGTTCTAGGAGCGATGAAATTGATGGATGGAGAGAAATTATATGGAGGTTTTATGGATGAATTGATGTAGCTAGGATGTTAGAAGTGATTCAAGGATATGCTCCTTTATTCAATTTGCATCATGATAGTATGAAAAGACTTTGAGATGGAAGGGATGTGGATAGTGGATGGAGGGAAATAAGAATCCAATATGGGTGGAAGGGATGAAGGTTTTGGTTTTGGCACATATGTGCCCAAAATGGATGAAGGATTGGCCTTTAGAATATAGGGAGCCACCATAGATTTGGAGGATGGGAATGTGAATATTTAGATTTATATGGAAGGATTTTGGATTTAGAATTGATGGAAGAAGCAAAAACATCTTGAGCATGAGAATGATAGCCAAGGCCATGACATTTTGGATTTAATTTTATTTAGATGGGTTCTAATATTCCTTTATCATGAAGGTTGTAATGGTGTGGAAATGGGGTTCACTAGTATAACTATGTAAACTAGGAATCAAACACATTTACCACCTCAATACATTAAGGAGATCCAATAGAGCTTATGAGACTCTATTGAATACTTCTCCTTGTTTAGTTGAATTAAAATTGATATTGGAAATGATGTAAATTAGGTTTGATGATGCAAAATTGAGATAAATCAACATGAAAAAAGAATTTCATAACATATGTGCAGATACAGAGCACAAATCTGGAAATGAGAAATAGAGGAACATGTACCTAAAATTTGAGATTGAAAGTGTTAGACTATGGGGCTAGGCAACCTTGTCCTAAAAGTATAAGATTCAAATATTGGAAATAGTTTGGTGATCATAATGTCACTCAAAATATCCTCCTAAATTTTTTTCAAAAAAGTGTTGGAAACTATTTGCCAATTGTTAGTGTCTAGGGTTTTCTAGTTCTTAAAAATTTAGTTCAGTTTGTCTCAATTTGTACTTAATAGATTTGTATTCCTTCTCTTCATAACATTATCACCTGCACACACAAGAGAGAAAAAATGGTGTTGGGTTGATAAGGGCTTTCCTTAGTCAAATATCAAGTTTGGAATTAACCCTTAATGAAATAAATGAAAGGAAAGCTCTAAATTAAAATGTTCAATCCTCAATATTATACCTCAATCTTGATTCTATTGACAATAGTGATAATGCAATGCTCTTTGAAAAATATTTATAAATTTTTATCCATTAACATAACATGACAAGGCATATAAGAATAAATCATGAAAACATGCTTGCATGAAGATTGTTGCGACCCACTGCTCCATAATGCCCAAATATGAAGAATATTTGTACTTGAATGATGTAGGATATGGTGAGATGAAATCATAGCAACATATCATGTGTATATGTTATGATGAATTAGAAATATTATCTTACATAGGATTCCCAAGGTATTTCATAAGTTAGGCTAACTTCCAACAATCATATTAAATTATTGGGATCAAGAATCAACTGGTAGGAACCGATACAATGACATTTAAAATTGGGCCCATTCTAAGGGGACTATGGTGCCTAGCACCCTAGTCCACCCAGAAAGGGGTAAATTGAAGATGGAAAAGGTGTACTCAAGCTCAAGATAAATACCTAAATTACCATATGATCATATGACATCATTTTTCTAGTGTAAAGCCAAAAATATGCTTGGAAAATAGCTAGGAGAGACACACTAAAGAAAGGGCACAAAAAGGAGTGTCAAATTATAAGGGGTTACAATTTACTATACTTAGCCCCCACTTTAGTAGGGGTATGAACTTACACTCATACTCATGATAAAGGAGGAGAGAGAGTGTGTGTGTGTGAAATGAGAAAGTACAATTGATGAGATAAAAAGCCATGATCCAACAACTAGCAAGGTGTGTTATGTTATGGATTCATGGAAGAGAGAGAAAGTAACATGGATCCCACTGGATAGCAAGTTGTGTTATGTCAGGTGATCCATGGAGAATCACAAATTCTACTAGACAACAAGGTGTGTTATGTTGTCTGGATCATGTGAAAAAAGAAAAGAGAGTCAAAGGGTCTAGCAAGGTGTGTTATGCTAGTTGACTCATCCTCAAAAAAAATGATTACCAAACAAAACTTGATGTTTTCAAGGCAATATACTATAAAATGGGTGTTGCAATGATGCCAAGACAAGGATAACCAAACAAAAATTACAATTTGTAAGGAAGCTCTACTGCAAACTAGGTGTTGCAGTGACACCAAGACAAAAATAACCAAATAGAACTCATTGTTTGTACAAAGGAAATACTATTGCAACAATGGGTGTTGAAGGTACACCAAACATAAACAAAGAGGTATCCACACATATTCCCCCACCCCCTTAATATTTCAACATAACCCTATGTTGATGTCTCAAGGTAGAAAGAGAACGAGGATAAACACCTTCGCCATTGAGGAAATATCCTCTAAGAAACAATGCACATACATTCCAAACTAGAAAGAGGACACAACACTTTTAAGAAAGGAAGAGATAGTTTTAAAAGAGATAGTTGTAAAAGAGATAGTTGTAAAAGGGATACATAATTAACAAAAAAAAGAGGAAGAGATCTGTGTCCAAAGACATCTACCTCCAAGAGGAGATATTTAACAATTTAATAATATCTTCAACCAAGGGGGGGGGAAGGATACCAAGGCTACTCACATTCCCTATTTCTAGGAAAGGGGATTCTTGATGAAATATTGCACACTTTCAATGATACTCACCTCTAAAAAAGGTTAAAATTCCCATAAAGGAAAAATAATTCTATGAAATAAATGATATTATTATAAAAGATGCAACTCAACCAAGGAAAAATGAATCCTTAGAAATGAGAGATAAAAGATGAAAATTCATTCTTACCCCTGAAGAATGGAGACAAGAACAACTAGGCTATTATGTTACTATCCATGTATGATTGCACATGAAATTGTACCACCATGAATGACAAAGAGCCCCCCAAAATGTAGGCTACTAATTTCACATAGTGAGGAGCAACATAATAGGGACAAAGGAGTGCTAAGTTACTACCTTCGAATCTAGATTTAGAAAAAGAATGAGATCGGATGTAATATGAATACAAGTTCTATCACATAAATCTTGAAAATTTTGTTTAAATGGAATGCAATTAGCAAGAAAGTGACACTGACTTCAATTGAAATTACAAAATATGTCATTATTATCATGCTTTTAATTATTTATGTACCTTTTGTAAGGAAAAGTGGCATTCTTATCATGTTTAAAACTCTAAAAGATTCTCTTTTTTAGGTTCAAACAAGTATCAACATAGATAGGAGGTGTTTCTTATTGAATATGAGGACTAGGATTTGGTAAGATAATTGATAAGGGAGAGGAAATCCCACAACTTCTTTAGTTCATTATGAAGGAGGTTTTATAGGGACTTTGATTTCTCGTTCCATCTTTCCAAGACCTTTCCCACTATATCCTTGTTTAGAAATCATGTCATACCCAATCTTATAATATGTTCTAAATTGTGAAGGAGAAGGAATTTCATTATAGACCACATTGAAGTTTGTTACATAAGTGTACCTTGAAGGGCCAAAGGGATGAATATATGAAGGGAGATATATTATTATAGGAATATTCTTATTTCTATCATCATTATTCATATCCACTTTGTTAGGTTGGGAAGAAGAGTTTTCATATCTTAAGCTTCATCTCTACTCAATGTTATGTTAGGTGAAATATCATCAAGGAAATGCATAAAATAATCTTGTCTCAAAATATTTTGATGATTAAGATAGTCTCTTGGAGAATAAGGATGATCTAAAGTGGTAGAAGTGTTAGGAAATTGATTTTTAGTTTGTCCTTGTTACACCAAAGTATCCTTGTGAGAAGAGGATTCATCATTTCTCTTCAATGCTACACATCCATTGAAGATATTATTGACAAAATGATTAACTATTTCCTCATGAATAAGATATACTATAGGAGAGGTACAAGAATGATTCATTCCAATCTCATCTCTAGGAGGATTATCAAAGGTACCAATTGAAATATCCACTAAAGCTTTAATGAAATCCAAACATTCGATAATTTTTTTTAAAAATATCACCATATAGAAACATGAAACATGTATGAAAGCTTTAAGAAATGTAGTAAATGTATAAAACATCTTTGAAATCCTCATGATTCAATACATTAGAGTGTTATGAATGAATGCAAGCAAAATGAAGTGAAATAAATCACAATTAAACAACTGATTTTGATAAATATAGCTAACAAACAATGTAATCAGATGTGAAATTGAAAACCACTCAGACTTTGTAAATTTCATAGTGAAAATTTAGATTTGAAAACACCCATTTAGAAATATGCAAAAATGTTAGAAGTAGGTTCACAAAATGTAATGGGTGGTTGTAAATGGTGTTCACTAGTCTAATTATGTAAATTAGGAATCAAACACACTTACCACCTCAATACATTAAGGAGATCCAATACAACTGATGAGACTATTGAATATTTCTCCTTGTTTAGTTTAATTGAATTTGATATTGGAAATGGTGCAAATTAGGGATGATGATGCAAAATTAAGAGAAATCAACTTGAACAAAGAATTTTAGAATATATATGCAGACATTGAGAACTAATTTGGAAATGTGAAATAGAGAGGAACATCTACCTGAAATTTGAGCTCAAAAGTGTCAGAATATGGGGCTAGGTGACCTAGTCCTGAATGTATCAAATTCGAATATCAAAAATAGTTTTAGGATCAAAATGTAGCTCAAAATATCCCCCTAATTTTTTTATGCAAAAGTGTTAGACACTATTCGTCGATCGCCAGTGTCAAGGGTTTTCTAGTCCTTCTCTTCATAACCTGTCACCTACACACACGAGATAGGGAAAAATGGGGTTGGGTTGATAGGGGTTGTTTTTCTTTATCAAACCCCCAATTTGAAATTATTCCTTATGAAATAAATGAAAGGAAAACTCTAAATTAAAATGTTGAATCCTCAATATTATACCTCAAGATTGATCTTGTTTGTGATAGTGATGATGCAATGCTCTTTGAATACAATCCAGAAATGTTTATGCGATGACATGGCATGACAAGGCATAAAAGAATCAATCATGAAAACATGCTTGCATGAAGATTGCTACAACATGTTGCTCCATAATGCCCAAATCTAAAGATTTTTTGCTCTTGAATGATGTAGGATATGATGGGATGAAATATAAGGAAGTTAAGTAGCAGAACAACTTCCTACACTAACCTTGAGAGGAGGGTAATGCAAAAACTTTTGCAGATCATCACAATATTTACATAAAATAGAAATAGACATAATAACATTCAAACCATAACATGGTGATTTACGTGGAGAAAACCCTTTCGGGAGAAAAACCCTACACTCCAAAAGCCGCCCAATATATTATTCAGTAATAAAAACATATTACAATATACTTGCAGAGCAAGCTCTTCGTAGGAGTACCACTAATTAGAGATTTAGAGATAACTCAATAGCCATAAGAATCTTACACACAACCTCTATCTCATGCACCTCATATATAGGAGATATAATACAAGAAACCGTCAAATGGTACTACAAAACCATGGGCTGAAACCACCCAATAAAGAATAGCTGACCTTATCTCCAATCTAGATGCCCTATGATGTGTTAAAACACATATCAACATGTTTCCCTCCCTTTTATAACTCATTTATGTGTCCAATACAAATTGCATTTCCTATTTCAATAGTACAAACTTCTGAAGGCCATAACTTGTGAACCTTGTGTCTGATTGACGAACCGTTTAAAGCATTGGAAAGCTTGTGAAGTTCTATGTCTCCTTGTACCACTACACCATTTACACCCACTTTTTAGGGCATTTTTGAGGGTCTAAAGTCCCCAAAATTAATTTTAAACCTTTAATCACACCCCTCTGAAACAAAAACTTTAATATCTTCAAAACTAGCTATGATCTTGTGATGAAACTTTACCGACATGCTTATATAACCAACCACAAGCTTCTGGGAGAATTTTGCAACATTATGTGCTTAAATGAAAGATTATTATAAATAGTAACCTCATGTAAATGCAAGGTTGAGACACCATTTTTCCAACATTCTTCCACTTGGCGAACACCTTGCAAGAGCAAAGGGAGTATCAATGCAATGAATCAATTGCTAGGGGCCATGAGGCCATAGACTTTGAACACCACATGAACTTCTATGTGCTAATAGCCTTAGTTAAATAATATGCAACATTCATCAAAGTTTGTACCTTAACCAGATTCACCATGCTATCTTCAATCATATCTCTGACAAAATGATATTGAACATCAATGTGCTTGGTCTGGGTGTGAAATGTCAGGCTCTTAGCTAGGCATATTTCACTCTAACTATCACAATAAACTGTCACTACTCCTTGTTTTATTTCAATATCTGAACACAGTCTCTTAATCCAAATGGCCTCTTTACAAGCATGAGTAGCTGCCATATACTCTGCTTTAGTAGTCGAAAAAGCAACCACAACTTGTCACTTACTCATCCAACTAATTGTACCACCAAATAAAGTAAACACATAAGCACTGGTGGATCTTTTTCTATCAATATCACCTACCTATTCTAAATCCACATAACCATGAATATCAAGGGAAATCACATCTCCAACTAAATTACCATGATACACAAAGAATACTGTGAGGTACCCTTCAAATATCTGAAGACTCTTTTGATTGCATCCCAATGAACTCTACCAAGATTAAACATATATCTGGATAGAACTCTCACTGCTTGGGCAATGTTTGGTATAGTACAAACCATAGAATATATCAAACTTCCAACTGCACTTTGGTAAGGAACTCTACTCATGTCTTCCATCTTTGATGGGGATGTAGGACAATCTGCAACAGATAATTTCATTCCAACTGTAAAAGGAACATGCAATCGTCTACAATCTTGCATGCTGAGCCTTTGTAACACTGAATTCACATACTTACTTTGGCCTAGCCATATCTTTCTATTCACTCTATCTCTTTTAATTTTCATCCCAAGAATGTGCATTGTTGCACCAAGATCTTTCATTTCAAATTTAGCAATGAGATGAGACTTTAATTCTAGAATCATATCTTTCCCTTTACCAATGAATAACATATCATCAACATACAATCCAATGTACAAGAAATTATCACCATGGGATTTATAATAAACACAGTGATCCGATTTAGAACGTTCAAATCCAAAACTCAATATATATGTATCAAATTTTTGGTACCAAATCCTAGGACTCTGTTTAAGGCCATACAAAGATTTCTTTAATTTATAGACCAAATTACTTTTACCTTTCACCACATAGTACTCTAACTGTGTCACATAAATATCCTCCTCCAAATCACCATGATGAAAGCAGTTTTCACATCCATTTTCTCAACCTCTAAATCATAAGCAACAACAATAGAAAGCAAAAATCTAATGGATGTCACTTTTGCAATAGGAGAAAATATCTCACCATAATCAACACCCTCAACCTGAGAGTAGCCTTCTGCAACCAACCTCGCTTTATACTTCTCAATGCCTCCATCTGAACCAATCTTTTTCTTGAACACCCATTTACAACCAACAGGTTTTTGTCCTTCAAGCAATGCTACAAGATCCCATGTATTGAATTATTTTTCAAAGCTTCCATTTCTTATTCCATAGCAATCTTCTAGGATTCTGCATCACTCATACTTAATGCCTCTTCTACAGATTTTGGTTCATCCACATTAGTATTCAAAGAAAAAATACATCTCCAATCATTAGGTGAATACCTTTCAGGTGGTTGTCTATATCTTGTAGACCTTCAAACAAGCTGAGTTGGAGGTTCTTCCTCCTCTTCTAAAGATTCAAAGCTAGATAGGCTCTCCTCAACTTCTTGCCTATCTAAGGGTTTTGATTCAACTCTTTCAGGTATAGAAGGGAATTGAATCACATCTTCCTTTTTAGTCTATTCTAGCTGCAATGTAATAGAAAGAGACTTAACTTCTCTAAAAATAACACTTCTACTATGAATTACCTTTTGTACAACAGGGTCCCAAATCTTGTATCCTTTCACAACATAACTGTACCCGATGAAGATACATTTCACAGCCTTGTTCTCCAACTTTGTCCGCTTCTCCTTTGACACATGTGCATATGCCTTGCAACCAAAACTATAAGATGTCTCAATGAAGGCTTGTGACCCAACCATTCTTCCATAGGAATTTTATCAACAAGAGTTGATGTAGGAGACTTGTTAATCCGGTAGCAAGTAGTGGCAACAGCTTCAGCCCAAAACTTTTATTCTAGACCAGCATACTCCTAGCCTTCTCCATAAATGTCATGTTCATTCTTTATGCAACTCCATTCTATTGTGGAGAATATGGAGTTGTCTTTTGTCTGTTAATGCCATAATCTTTACAAAATCTATCAAAATCATTAGAGAAAAATTCATCGCCATTATCAATCCTCAAACATTTAATTTTCTTTCCAGTGTGCAACTCAACCATTGCTTTGAATTCTTTAAATTCACTGAAAACTTTGGATTTACTCTTTAGAAAATATACCCATGTCCTACTAAAATCATCAATAAATGAAACATAATGTTTGGATTTTCCAATTGAAGGAACATCTATAGGACCAAACATATCAGAATGAATAAGATCCAAAACACCACAAGCCTTATGAGAACTCAAGTAAAACTGAACGCGGTTTTGTTTTCCATAAATGCAACACTCACAAAAATCAAAGTCAAGATTACAATCATTCAAACCTTCAACCAGGTTTTTATTTTTCAAGGTCCTTAGACCCTTTTCTCCAATGTGGCCAAGCCTCTGATGCCATAACATAGTCTCCTCTGCAAGTAACTTTACTTTAGAAGAAAGAGCACCCTTAGGTACCCAAAAGCCATTTCCATCTACTGAAGATGAAACCCTCAAATCTTTTGATGAAGTATCCACAAATTTACTTTTTACAGAAGTGCTATTACACTCAACAGTGTATATGTCTAGCTTATACAAAGTGTCGAACCTAACACCTCTAGAAATTACCATAGAACCCTTAATCATCTTACATCCTGCTTTAGAAAAGACTACCTGCACACCTGCATCTATCAATTTGCTCACAGATAACAAATTTTGTTTTAATCCAGGGATATGCAACACACCATTAATCCTTTTTATTCTACCATCAGAAAAGTTGATTCTAGCTTTACCTCAACCACCAATGTATTTAAATGTGAATCATCACCCAAGTACACCTTACCTCCATTAAATTCTTCATTTCAGAAAACCAATCTCTATTGGAAGTCGTATGAAAAGATGCACCTGAGTCAATTAACTAGGCATCATTACCTGCATGAGTCACCCAAGATACAATGAATGCATCACCATCTTCCTTCTCGGAACCAGAATCAGAATTGAACTTTTTCTTCTTTTCTTCTTTGTAGTCCTTACGGATGTGACCTGATTTACTACAATTTTAGCAAATGACTTTAGACTTTCTAGGAGATTTCGATCTCCCTCTGGATTTGGACTTATCGTGTTTCTCATTCTTCTTGCCTTTCTCCTTAGGTCTTCCATGAACAGTTAGGGCTTCCTTTGAACTGATGGATACCTTCCTCTGCATCTCTTCACCAAGTAGGGAACCCACCACATCTTCAAATTTCAAGACAACAAAAGTATTATCGATATCCATAACAAGAGAATCCCACGAATTAGGCAAAGAACAAAGCAAGATCTGATATTTCTCCTCTTCTTCCATCTTAACACCAACAAATACCAATTGAGCCACCAACATATTGAATGCTTCCAGGTGGTCTGCAATTCATCCACCCTCTTCCATCTTCAAGGAATACAATTTCTTCCTTAAGAAAATTTGATTTAGCAAAGATTTCTCTTGATACATTTCACCAAGCTTAGTCTATAGCTTCTTTGTAGAGTTTTCTTCATGGACATAAATCATAATAGAGTCTACTAGGCACAGTCTGATTAGACCCTTGGCTTTTCGGTCCATAACATCATACTGAGCCATCGTAGTAGGATCTAAGGGTCTTTCTACATTCGCATCAACAACATCTCACAGATATTGATCTATTAGCAGATCTTCCATCTTCAACTTCCACATCTCAAAATTTATTCCATTAAATTTCTCCACCTCTATTCTCCTTGATGAACTTGCTATCTAAAAATTCCTGCAACAAGATCAAAAAGTGTCTTCTACACAAGCTCCCACTCAAATCTAGATTAGTTCAAAAAACCCAATAACCCACAACTGAAACCAAAGGTGATCAGGCTCCGATACCACTTGTAAGGAAGTTAAGTAGTGGAACAACTTCCTACACTAACATTGAGAGTAGAGTAATCCAAAAAAATTTACAAATCGTCACAACAATTATAGAAAATTGAAATAGACATAATAACATTCAAACCATAACACAATGATTTACGTGGGGAAAAACCTTTTGAGAGAAAAACCCTACACTCCAAAAGCCACCCAAAAAATTATTCAGCAATCAAAACAGATTACAATATACTTGTAGAGAAATCTCTTTGTAGGAGTTCCACTAATCAGAGATTCAAAGTTAACTCAATATCCATAAGACTCTTACACACAACCTCTATCTCATGCACCTCATATATAGGAGATAAAATACAATAAACCGTCAAATGGTATTACAAAACCATGGATTGAAACCACCAAATAAAGTATAACTAACCTTATCTCCAATATAGATGCCCTATGATGTGTTAAAACACACATCAACACATGTCCCTCCCTTTTAAAGCTCATTTATGTGTTCGATACAAATTATATTTCCTATTTCAGGAGTACAAACTTGCGAACTTTGTGTCCAATTAACAAACCGTTTGAAGCGTTGGAAAGATCGTGAAGTTATCTATCTCCTTGTAAACTTCTATGACATTTATGAACATTTTTCAGGGAATTTCAGAGGTTCTAAAGTCCCCAAAATTAAGTTTAAACCTTTAATCGCACCCCTCCAAAATGGAAACTTTAATATCTTCAAAACTAGTTGTGAGCTTGTGATGAAACTTTACCAGAATGCTTATCTAACCAACCAGAAGCTTCTAGGAGAATTTCACAACATTTCATGCTTAAATGAAAACTTACTATAAATAGTAACCTCATGTAAATGCAAGGTTGAGACAGCATTTTCCCAACATGAAATGCTAATAATATGTCATGTGTAAATGCTATGAAAATGAATTTGAAAGATTCTCATATATATGGTTCCCAAGGTATTTTGTAAATTAAGATGGCCTCCAATGGTCATATTAAAATATTAGGATCGAGAATCAATTGGTGGGAACCGATACATTGACATATTTAAAATGGGCCCATTTTGAGGGGACTATGGCACCTAGTGCCCTAATCCACCCAAAAAGGGGTGAATCAAAGGTGGAAGAGGTGTATGTAGGCTCAGGACAGAGACCCAGATCGCTATATGATCATATGATGTATTAGTTTTGTAGTGCAAAAGCTAGAAATATGACATCGGTTGGGATCATGAGATTGAAGAGGATCATTAGATGGGGTGGAAGGGATTCCTTGATATTTACATGTAAGGGCATATATGTTAGCATGCTTTGGATTAAAATATTGACTTAGTTTACTTGGTGTGGATGGTTGGATGGGGGAGGAGGGTTAGGTAGACTACTCAAATTGGATAGATGGAGAGGTAAGAGATTCATGAGTTTTAGTGGATTGGGTTTTGTCTTGATTTAAAGGGGATGGAGGTGGATGCATGATATGAAATTATTGCACAACTTTGTTGTGTTTTCGTTTAGGGATTTAATCTTATTTGCAAATAGTCCTTGGAGAATTTTATCAACAAAGGACTCAGAGGATGAGGATGATGTAGAAAATTATAGGACTTAGATGAAGGGATTTATCATTTCAAAGGATTAGGATTATATGACGGTTTAGGATTATGGGTTGGAGGATTAGGATTATGTCTTAGAGGATTAGGTTTAAATGGGGATTAAGATTATGGCTTGTATAATTAAGATTGTGGCTTGCATGACTAGGATTATAGATTGGAGGATTATAATTGGATGGAAGATTAGAATTAGGGATTGGAGGATTACGATTGTGTATTGGGGTATTAATATTTAATGGAGCACTAGGATTAAATGTAAAATTAAGATTAGGGATTTGGAGATTAGGATTAAGGACTGGGGGGTTAGGATTAAGGACTGGGGTATTAAGTGGAGGAATGGGATTATATGTTAGAGTATTATAGGATAAGTTGTTTGGATTATGGGTGGAGAGGATGGAGGGGTTATACAATGTTGGAGATGGAGGTATGGGTGTTTGATGAGAGGTGTATGCAGGTGAGGTATAAGTGGGAGATATGGATGGGGAATAGGATGCATTTCTCTTGTCAAAGGTAGGATAATGTGACCAATAAGCATTTTTTGAGGTGTAATAGGATAATTTGTACTAGTCATTACTTGGCTAAAAGGAATTTAATCATGGATGAGAAGCTTGGAGAAATTTTACTTGAAATAATGGCATCAAGGACCATAAGACTCTCCTTATAATCATAAAGATCATATTTGGGTTGGTTAACAAGACTATCATCATCAACGTAGTTAGGGTTTCCCTTAATCATAAGTTTTGGTCTTGTTGGGGTAGGATATGGATTCATGTTGTTGGATTGAATGGTCATGGATGAAAGGGGAGTAGAAGATATTGGACTAGATGGTATAGATGAAAGGGGAGTAGAAGATATTGGACAAGAAAAGATTAAAGGTAAATAATAATGAAGATAATACAATACAAACATAATAAATTCACCTAAAACCCTTCTTTCTCCTCATAGTAATCTGAAGTCGAGTGCACCCAAGCTCCACCTGGTTTTCTCCTGTGATGTGAAAATGTAGTTTCTTATGAAATGAATAGCATGATTATAGGGTTGATATGATAGGAGATCAAATAGATAAACAAAGCATATGATGAGGATATGATAATGAAAGATATAATTAAAAAATTCAATAGAATAAGGCTACAGAAGAAGATTTAGATAGAAATTTGGATAGCATAATGTTGACTACTAATTTTGCATTAAATGCCAACAACCTTATGAGAAATTCAGTAATAGGGGACCTTTGCACGAAGTTCATTGAATAACCTTCGGGTTTGAGAAGTCGACTCTTCATACAATGGGGGGGGGAGAAAAGAGAGAAAGAAAAATGTAAAAGCTACACTAATCAGGCGATGCGCCATAATAATTTTAGGACATTTGCAGCACAAAAAACCCAAGTATTTGTAGTTTTAAGGCCCATTCAACAATCTACATGCCTAATACAATTTGAAAAGATAATCAAACAAGGTTCACTCAACATAATATAACATACACCATTCATCTAACAAATAACAAGTTAAATGACATAGTTTAATCTGTAGAGTCTCACAACATATATCATATAAGTCACCGAATTAGAACATAGCATAAAAGTTCATCTATTAAGCTTCAAACAAAAATAATCATAAAGGCCATAGGGATAGTCTGATATGTTTATCAACCATGAAATATAATTAACATAAAGACTTGCTCTACAAAACTAAATTCTAATAATCGTTTTCAAAGTCTGAACCCCCAAAATAGCAGAAAGAAGGCCTATAAATAGCCTTCAGCCCTTAACAAACAATAAGAAAGCACAAGAAAATCCCAACAACTGCTCCCTGTCAGGAATCTCCCTGCGTGACATCCACAAAGATGCATGCAATAAAAAAGGTGAAAACAACCTTTTGATCTAGTTATTCTAACTACATCATACCGACCTCGGCACCTGCCAAAACAAGAAAACCATGATGCCAACAACATTTTGGCTCATAATTCCTCGAAGGGACACGCGACAACTCGGAGGAGACCCAAATTCAAGTGCAAAAAGGGAGTCGGGACATGAAGCGCAAAGACGCCAAGTGTCACTGCCAGCACATGAAAGATGGTGGGGCTGGAAATCATACATCAGGGAAAAAACTTGTGCCACGCGGTAGCTTCGCGTTCTCTCAACACAAGGCGAGAAAAGAGAGCCGCTTAAAGAAGCATTGTGACACCACGTGGTAAGCGCGCGAATGAATGGGAGAGCAGGCCAAAAGACAAAGAAAGGTGCAAACACTTATCCAAAATGACGCTCATGAACAACTTTAAAGAATATTAACATGTCTTGGCGACTCAATGGGGAATTTTGCCTGTGGAATGCTAGGACCCAAAATTGTTGGTTCGGAGACCGGACTTTAAACTTGAATTAGGAAAAGAAAATCAAATACTAGCTTCAATGCAAACCAAACATCTTCGAAGGGTAATACTTGAGCTTCAAGGATCTCGTAATTTTGGTCCAAACAGATCGCTTCATCAAATGGCAAGCTTGTTGGTTCATCGTGGACCATCTTCAAGAGCACATAGAGCTGGGCCAGGGGGTGCAAGAGTCGCTCAACTTCCTCTACTGAGATAGGACTACTAAGGTGTTTTAGGAAGGTCCGATCTTTCTGCAACTGCTCAATTTGGCTCATAACTTGCTCAATCCCTAGAATGGAGCCATCTGCAAGAAAAGGCGAAGGCAGGACCAGGAACACAAATTTCTCCACACGCCGCTTGATATCTGGAACTAAAATCCTCAAAGAATCAAGTGTTACTAAGGCTTGCATGTCTGCCTTGTGCTGATTGATGAAAATATTGGCCCCCCTGATTAATTGTTTATGATCTACAACTCCCTTTGCTACCAACTCTTCATCTGAAGTGGCATATAGCAATTGAATCAAGCTTTGTGCCATGGGGAGCTTAGGACCATTGAAAAGCATAATTTTGTCAATAAAAACACCTGCTCCAGCACACAGAGATTGTGGTTCACCTAGGAACCTCAGCACGGGCTGCAGTGAAGGGCAATATTGCTTAACCTTCTCCCAATGAGAAACATACAATTCCTCCACAACTAGGGAGAGATCTTGAGGAACTTCCAGAGGGGGGGGGGGGGGGGGGGGGCGAGATGAGATAAGTGCACGATTCATCGTCCTTCACTCTTATCTCATTTTGCATATCCTTACATTTGTCATGTTCACAAGTAGCTTGATGTTCCAAAGTGAGGATCTTGGTGCCTCTATCCTGAAAAGCTTCCTGAAGCTGTGCTATGTGATCTTTCTCTTGCTGCAATAATCCCTCTGCATCCTAAAATTTCTTCTCAGTTTGCTCCAGGCTACTCATCATCTCACGCATGTCTATTTCAAACTTTTCTCTTTCCTCAAAAAGCATGACCTACACCTCGCTCAAGTGTCGAGTGTATTCTTCCTTCAGGAGAACCTCTTCCCACAACTGAGTTTGAATCTGGGTAGCATCTCTATAAGCTACTTTCAGCTGTCGTATTTTTTGTTCTTTCTCTTTCAATTCCTTTAGTGCTACATTCATTATCGCCTCTTTTCCCTTCAATTGGGAACTCACGTTATTCAGGACAGCTTGTAGCTTCTCTTTTTCAAAATTGGCTTGAGCTAAGAGGCCTTATAAATGGTTAATTTCAGCACTTCTAGCTTTGTCCTCCTTCCTCTAATGGTCGAAGGATTCCTAGAGTCGACTAAGCTCTACTTGCATCTTGTCTAGACGATGACTCTTCTTGATGAAATCCAAAGACATAGCCTTCGAAGTTTCTTCTATCATTTCAACCTTATCCATTGCAGTAGTGTTTGTGAGATCAACCCCGATAACATGTAGGGAGTAATCCTCTGGCTTCATTTGGGCCTTCGACTTGTTGACCTTTGGGAGCACGGTTGCAAAGAAGAGACTATCATTCTCCTCACTGAAATGTATTTGCACATGTGGTTGGGTTGGCTTAGCACCATCCTTCTCCTTCCTCTTGTGATCCCAATTAATACGCACAGTCTTAGAGTAGGTGACTTGTTGATAATAAGTATCTAGAGCTGAAATAGCTTGAACCACAAATGTTGAACCAGGAGTGATGACATCCCAGAAAGAGGAAATGGGGCCACCAAGTTGGTTTGAATAGTTTGCGCTAGCGTGGTTGGGGAGAACAATGGGACAAAGGGAGGAACTCTTGAAAAAGTTGGATCAGCGGATGTTGCACCCACATTTGGGGAAGGAGTGGACTCTCTGAAACCAAGCCTACGTGAAACAGGGGTTGTAGTTGAAATCTACGAGAAGAACATTGCAGGGAAAACAACATCATGGGCAGGTTGTGAAGAAGCGGTATACAATGACGCAACCTGGGGTTCAACTCGCATTTCGACGAGTGCTAATGTAAGAGTAGTGGGAACCTGAGCAGACACAGGTGCAACTTGGGGCACTAAGGATACCAAAGATTGAGAAGAGAGGAAGGGAAAAGTAGGGCATGCCTAAACCATGGAAGTCATCATTTGCTGAGAGTCTAAAGGGACCACAAGGACTCGAGAAGATGAACCCTTCTTTGCCAGGCCCACATATTGTTTCTTCCTAGATGGGGGATCTGGCATCTATTTTTCAGTTGGTCTTTTTGAAGTTTGGGAACACAGCCTTCGAGCTGAGCTAGTGAAAGGAACTAAAATGTCAGCCTCAGTACCTTTCTCTTCTACATTTATAACCTCCACTTCTTATCGTTGAGCCTCCTCAGGGGATGAGTCATCACATGGGGATTCATTACTTGTTGCTTCTTCATAATCATCGTGCATTTTCCATTTATCTTCAAAATGCCTGTCCATAGGAGTGTTCCCCACATTCGCCATAGGTTGTTGAGTTTCTTGACGGTAGATCCATAAATGCTCCCTCTTCTTTCTAGGCCAAAAATCATCTTTCATGGCCTACAACATGTTCTGAGGAATAGGCTTAGCCTAGTTGTGCCTTTGTGTGGGATTGTAGAAACTCAACCATGGGGGGTGCTCAGTAACGAGAAAATCATTGGGACCCACATAAAGGCTCGGGTCATTCACTAGTAGATTGATGTGCCCCTCCCACGAGCTTCGTGGCACATGCTTAATGGCATTTTTTTTGTATTTGTTGGACAGGCACCCATCCGAGTTATAACTCCATATATCATCAATTTCTACCAAGCTGAGTTGCACCAGCTTGGAGTTCAAGACCTTCTTAGCAATGCTCCTTCACTCGAGAATGATGGGGCCAATATCCTTGTGGTTTTCGGTTATGGATGTATCATGTTTTCTTGACCCTATAGCTTTCTCAACCCCCACTAGCTATCAGAGTATTTCAAGGGCCAAGGTTCTCTCGATGACATATGTAGGTAGGTAGAATGGCTCCTTAGAAAATCCATGTACCAAGATAAAAGAAAAATCTCTACCCAAGAACCAGTCACAGTGAGGGCGTTCATTACACATCCAATTTACCTAAATTTAAGAAAATCGAGCAAGAGGCTCCTCGGAGATAACACCGAAATCATGAAGGATGGGGGCTAGAAAAAAATCAAAAAACCAGTATGTTTCATAGGTGGCTGACAAGATGGGTGTCCAGGTGGACACAGGCATCCTGTTTCCTTACTCATCATGAGTCCAATTGCATGAATTGACTTTTAAAAGTGGCATTCTGGTGTACAAATAGATGAACTAAGAATGAGGCAAACCTGAACCATCATGATTGCTAGAACTCGGCCAACTACCTCACCATTTCTCTGACTATCAAAACAGAGAATTCAAAATGGAATGGTTCGTTCTACTTCTGACATTTGAAAAGAAACCCCATCATGGGAGCGGTGATCTCCCGGTCATTGTCATGATCACACAGGAGCATAATAGTAGAGGCAATGTCCTTAAGATCATCTTGCCTTAAGTCACTGTAGGGCATAGGGAGATTTGGAGGCTCAACTACCGAGCTTCGATTTAGCATGGCTTGACAAAAGGGAACAATGTCTCGCCTAGAGTACCAATAATCTTCCATAGCATCTTTGTCAAAAATCTTTGTGTTGTTAATTCTGGGACAACACAACATGTCCTGAATAGATTCTGGGGTTATAATGACTTGTAAAGAGGAGCCTTGTATCGAAAGAGAATCTGGCATGAACCTGTTCGCGCATGCAGCCACAAATTCTGGACAATGTGGAACCATAGGGACCAGGCATTGAGGAATGCCACTATTCCAGAATTTGAACGTCATAGATTGCGGCTCATTTCTATGATTTAACATTCTTGCACATGTGGCCTCCCTAAGGGATCTTAGTTGCTTGTGTAGGTCAAGCTCGATGACCTCTTCAAATGAGTCTATCACCACCATGGGATCACGGGTGGATGTATTTGATTTGGGTTTAAACCTGGGGTACTCTGGCTTCGAGGGCATAGCATGAGAGGCATATGAAATTTCCCCGTACATGTCTACCCACATCTCGCCCTGGGAACGATTTGAAGTCCTTGCTTCCATCTCCATTTTTCTGCAGACAAGATTTTCCTGACACTTCTGAAAGGCTTTGGTGCTTGGGATGCAAAATGAAAATATGGCATGCACTTTTGAGGCTTTCTTCCATAAATGTATCGCATGCCTAGATTTGTGTGCAAAAAGGGGGTATTTATGATAGGTGTATGTCAGCACATATGCCACCTCCTTTTCCAAGCGACATTAATGTTAAAATGGGAAGAAGTGCCGCCATTTGCATTTTTTGAAAAGATGTCAGTCCACTACGTCGTCATTCCAATACACTCGAGATGATCTGCTTGTCCAGATAGATCTCCTCATTAAGGAGAATATATGTAGCTATCAAAGCTAACATGAGCCAACATAGGCTTGTGGATTACTGGGTTTAAGCACGACGTACTTGAAGATGCATGTGTCATTTGAGTACGTTGCTTCTCTTTTTGAAGCTCTGGACAAGACATATGCAGCCTTTAGGATCAACTCCATTCACTCACACGAGTAATGAGAAAAGAAAGCCGCATTGAAGATTGAAGTCGTTGGCTCTTAATTTTATTTATTACTAAAGTTGGAAATCAGTTATAAATATGTCTTTTTAGACATTCTTTGGAACAATAGTTGGCTTAACGGTGAAGTTTCTAGAGTTATGGATACTCCTGTTAGGCTTACCAACAGCAAAGCGCAAGTCGCTTTCTTAGGCAACATTTCAAACTAGAGGCTGCAAGGTATGATGCAATGGAAAAACCCTTTGATCATTGCTGCTATTAAATGGGTGTTCGAGGAAGATTTTATCGATGACGTAGACAGCTACCGTGTCAACGCAGATATCTGCTCCTACTTCGTGGCCTCACTATTGGATGTTGGGACAAATGACTATATGATGTTGGAGCTGACTCAGACACTCTTCCCATCAAAGTATCTAGGTGGCCTCAAGGACGTTGGATAATATTATGTTCATTTCAGAGGTCTTCCCTTTGCCTCGGACTTGCATCGCTTCATTGCCTTCAGAGAAGAGGTGGATCGATATTTGCTTATAGACGATTTAAAGACTCTATCATTATCTGCTCATTGCCTTCATATAGAGCATGATGCAGAGTTTCTCCTCTGAGTCCATCTGATAGTGCCTGCTCTAGCTGGCACAACTTGGTACACTGAGTTTTGAGACTATATCTTCCTGCGGATCCTGACACCACATATTCTTCTGAATCTGGTGCTTGTATCACTACCCCAGGAGTCAGATAGAAACTTGAGCCATGAATGAATGGAGGAAGAAGATGATGAGGACGACGACTCTGAATTCCTTGTGGAAGAAGAAGAGGACAAAGAGAATGACTGAAGAACTACACCTCCTGCCGCAAAAAACGTGCCACCTTGTTTCCAAACTTACAGGCTACAAGCCTTTTCAATGCATTGTATAAAAAAGATACTATTATATAATATAATGACTTTCTTTTGCTTGTTTATGGCATATCTTATGGCTTATTTTTGGCTCCTTACAATGCATCAAGAATCATAATTAAATAAATAAAGGCACACTAAAAATACATTATTTACATTGGGAATGCTAATGCTTTAGTAGAAAGGTTTAAGGTGAAACCCGTTAACCGAGGTTCCGAGATACTCTTCTTGCATGTTTTTGAGGTCAAATGTGTTAAACCCCTTGCAATCGGTTATGCGAAAAGGTCCCTCCCACAAGCCATCAAACTTTGCATGTTGACCTGGCCTACTTGCCCTCTCATTATATTTCAAAACAAGATCACCCTGTTTGAACCCTGGTTCAGAACTCTTCTTGTTGTCAAAACACCTCTTGACAGTTTGTTGACGGTTTTTAAGTGATTCAAATGCCACTTCCCATACCTCTTCTAAATCCATAAGTTATACCAACCTTACCTCCATGGGCTCATTTTCGGCCACCTCAATAGACTTAAGGAGCTGTCGTTAGGTCCCGGAGACAACTGAGAGGGGGGGTGAATTAGTTGTCTAATAAATTTAAACCAAAAACCAATTAACCAACTTAATGCTTAATACTGGTAAACCAGTTAAGTGTGCCGGTAGACAGTGTTAACAGTAAATTGCTATACCGGCAAAGATTAATGCATGAAACATAAACATAGAGTCATTCACAACGCATAACACCAATATTTGTACGTGGAAACCCTATAAGGGGAAAAACCACGGTGGGAAACCTTACCCACAATCAAATGACACTACTATAGATAGTAAGTGTACATAAATGGGGTCTAAACATGCAGAAAGGCCAACAGCCTAGAGCTCACTGCTCAATCACAAATGGGAGTCACACTGACTACAATTGGATGGTTAAATCCAATAAGAATGTACTGAACAAAATAGCATCTTCATATGCTGGATTCAGTACCGGTGTAATGCTGATATGCTTCTACAAAAACCTAGCTTCACCTTCAAATGATGTCTTCATGTATACCTTTGCTTAATCTCGCATATACCTTCACACAATTCTTTTCCACATTTCACATTTGATCTTACAAATAAGATCTTACATTTATACCATAACCTAAGACCAATTTTAGTAGGTCGGCTCTACAAGATATTACAATAAAAACATTTTACATACAATATAATATCAGATGCAATAACCGATTGAACATGTCAGCTTAATGCATTTACAACAATAATAAATCATCTCCATAGCGTGCCATGCTGATCTGGAAAAGATAAACCTATCGGTGTAACCCTAGATAACCCTAGACCTATTTGTCGGTAAAAGCAAATATGCAAATATGAATATACCAATGATCAATTCTTCAAAAAAAAGTGTCCATACGATGTCTTCGACATTATCAAGTGTCTTCCATATCATTCCAAGTACCAGTGAACATTATATCCTGTCGGTGAACCATATACCAGTAACTGTGCAATAGTTACTTGCTTGCCAATGAATGTTTGTTGGATCTCCAAAGTGCTAGTGTTTCAGTAGGTGTTGACATCAATGACAAAACCATACCAAAATACCAACAATCTCCCCCTTTGGCATTGATGGCAACACAAGATGGAAAAACCATCAAAGTGTCAAAACAGAAATGCCAAATACCAAAAACCAACAATCTCCTTTAAACAACAATTTCTCCCCCTGGGAGCAGTTTATCCAAAGATTAATCTTTAATACCAATCTCTCCTCAAAAGATAATGTGTTTTTCCATAGATATCTCTCCCCCTTTGACATCAAATGCCAAAGTTACAAAAATCAAGTTCATACAAAATACCAACTACTCCCCCTGAGAAGTAGCTTCCTCATCAAAGACCGAAGTAAAAGATTTGTCTTTTAATTCTGCCGGTTGATGACAATCATCAACTGTATAAGTCTCTATCGGTGATGGTATGACTCCAAGCTGATCTCTGAGATATTCAAAGGTCTCCTTAGGCAAAGGTTTTGTGAAAATATCTGCAAGCTGTTCTTTAGTATTCACATAAACCAGTTTTATCTCTTTTTCTTCAACTTTTTCCTTTAGAAAATTCAATTTGATAGAAACATGTTTTGTTTTAGAATGTAATACTGGATTCTTAGATATATCAATTGCTGCAGTGTTATCACAATATATAGTAATGGGTTCCTTGCATTTTACCTTTATGTCTTTCAACATTTGCTTAAGCCATAGTACCTGTGTACAGTTAGTTGTTGCTGCAACATATTCTGAGTCTGTTGTTGATAAAGATGTACAACTTTGTTTCTTACTCAACCAAGAAACTAATCTTTTTCCAAGAAAGAATGCTCCTCCAGTGGTTCTTTTTCTATCATCCACATCTCATGCCCAATTTGCATCTGTGTATGCACATAAGTCAAAATTTTCATCTCTAGGATACCATAATCCAAGATTTGTTGTGCCTTGTAAGTACCGGAAAATCCTTTTTACTGTTGATTCATGATTTTCCCTAGGATTACTTTGAAATCTAGAAACAATACATACTGCATTCATAATATTAGGCATGGTTTGTGTCAAATACAGTAAACCTCCTATCATAGATTTGTATCTAGTTGGATTAGCAGGTGTAGATTCATCCCTTTGAGATAATTTGTCATTTGTAGTCATAGGTGTGCTTACTGGTTTAGAGTTCTCCATCCCAAATTTCTTTAGTAATTATTTCAAGTACTTGGATTGACTAAAAAATATACCTTTATCAGTCTGTGAAATCTGCAATCCTAAAAAGAATTTTATTTCTCCAATCATAGACATTTCAAATTCTTGTTGCATTTTAATAGAAAATTCCTTACATAATCCATCTTCTCCTCCAAAGATTATATCATCAACAAATACTTCAATAATAAAGATGTCATCATTAGTTATTTTGTAATATAAATTACTATCTGCATTTCCTTTAGTAAAACCAATCTTTAAAAGATACTTATCCAACCTTGCATACCAAGCTCTTGGGGCTTGTTTTTAATCCATATAGAGTTTTTCTTAACCTACAAACCATATCATTGTCATTTGTCAAAGAAAATCCATCAGGTTGTTCAATATATACTTCCTCTTCAAGATCTCCATTCAAAAATGCACATTTAATATCCATTTGATAAACTTTGCAGTCCTTGTGAGCTACAAAAGCCAAGAATAATCTGACTGCCTCAATTCTAGCTACCGGTGCAAAGGTTTCATTGTAATCAACTCCTCCTTTCTGAGAATATCCCTTACACACTAGTCTTGCTTTATTTCTGACAACCTTACCATCTTCATTAAGTTTGTTTCTAAATACCCATTTGGTTCCAATTACATTTTTATCTTTAGGTCGGGGAACTAATGTCCAGGTATTATTTTTCTCAGTTTGTCCTAATTCTTCTTCCATAGCTTTCATCCAAAATTTATCTTCACATGCCTCATTGATAGATGACGGTTCAATTTGAGAAATAAGACATACCTCTTCATTTTCCAATCTTCCTCTTGTCATAACTCCTTTAAATTTGTTTCCAATTATCTAATCTTCAGAAAGATTCAATCTTACATACTGGGGTGTCTTAGTTTGTTGTTGTTCTTCAATTACTGTGGAATCCTCTAATGATACCGGGGTAACTAGATCTTCATTCTGTACCGGTGGATTTGGTGTAGGTTCATTTGTCACAATTTCTATTGCCGGTTCAGAGTCTATATACCTTGAAGTTCCTCTGAATTGTTCATCAATCTTTATATTTGTACTCTCAACAATTTTCTGCAATCTCTTATTAAAACATCTATATGCCTTGCTCTTAGATGAATAACCAAGAAATATGCCTTCATCACTTCTAGGATCAAATTGGCCAATATACTCATCTCTTCTAATATAACATTTACTTCCAAAAATTTTGAAATACTTAATAGTAGGAGTATTACCAAACCATAGTTCGTGAGGGGTCTTATCAGTTTCACCTTCGATGTGAACTTTGTTGAATGTATAGACAGCAGTGCTAATTGCTTCTCTCTAATACACATGTGGTAGATTTGCTTCAGATAACATACTTCTTGTTGCATCCAAGATAGTTCTGTTTTTCCTTTCAATAACTCCATTTTGTTGTGGTGTCCGAGGTGCTGATAACTGTCTTCTGATTCCATTCACTTCATAGAATGTATTAAAGTCCTTAGATGTGAATTCTCCTCCTTGATTTGATCTTAGACATTTGATTTTCTTACTGTTTTCATTCTCAACCATTAATTTGAACAATTTAAACTTTCCAAGTGCTTTTGATTTTTCTCTAAGAAACGTAACCCAACACATTTTAGAGTAATCATCAATAATTAGCATGAAATATCTATCACCTTGTAAGCTTTTAGTTCTAGCTGGACCACATAAATCAGTGTGAATCAAATCAAGAGCATTATTGGATTTTTCTGGAATACTTTTGAAACTAGCTCTAACTTGTTTTCCAAATTGACATTCCTTACAAATTGTATTCTGAGGTTTCACAATTTTAGGTAGATCTCTAACTGCCTTAGAAGTACTGATCTTTATCATGCAATCAAAGTTTACATGACATAGTCTCTTATGCCATAACCAACTTTCATCTATATGTGCAATCAAGCATGCCTTTTCACTGTTATTCAAATGAAAGATATTACCTCTTGTCTGATTATTGGTTGCAATTTCCAAACCAGTTCTATTTATGATTTTGCATTTTCCATTTTTAAATTGTAACTGAAATCCTTTCTCAACTAATTGCCCAACACTTAAAAGATTATGCTTTAATCCTTCAACATAGTAGACATTGTCAGTGTTATTCTTACCATCAAGAGATATTGAACCCTTACCATTGATTGAATAGGCTTTTTCATCTCCAAATCTTACTAAACCTCCATTGTATTCTTGAAAGTTCAAGAATTTACCTTTGTCTCTTGTCATGTGATGTGAGCATCCTGAGTCAATGATCCATTCATCCTTTGCTTCAACTTTAGCTACTAGGGCTTGTTCTCCGGTTGAGCAGTAGGTGCCAGTTGATCTTTTGTAATAGCAACAAAAACCCATCCATTGTCTGTTGGATCCTCATCAGAATCATCAGTCACACCTTTATCGGCAATGTAACAGGATTTGTCTTTGTTCTTCTTAAATCTGTATCTCTGATATTCAGGATTAGGCTTGTATGTTCTTCTAGCTTCTTCTTTTAGTCTAGCATGTCTATCAGGGCATCTCGAAGCCATATGACCAACCTTATTGCAGTTGAAACATTTAAAGAGTGCTTTACCTTCATACTTACTTCCAACTGGACCTTTTGGCATTTTTCTTGCAAATAGTGCTTCAAGTTCTTCAAGCTCTTCATTCTCCTTCCTGGTTTCTTCAAGTTCTCTTGCATAAAAGGCTTTCCAGTCTAATTTGTCAAATGATGGAGTAGATGATGTTGATGCTTTAAAGGCCAAATCTATCTTTATAGTAGCAACAGGACCAAATTCCTCAATTTCAAAGGCTGAAAGTTTTCCAATCAATGTATCCCTAGTTACTGATGTATTAGGCATTGTTCTCAACTCATTTATAGCAGTAACCTTCATTTTATACACTGGTGGCAATCCTCTTAAGATTTTTGAAACAATTTCATCCTCACTTAAGGTCCCTCCACAACATTTAATACCCAAAACAATTTCATTTACTCTTTCCATAAAAGCAGAAATCCTTTCATCTTCTTCCATTTTCAGATGTTCATACCTGACTCAAAAGCTTTCAAGTTTTGCAATCTTGACTATGGAATCTCCTTCATTTAGTGTTTCCAAATGATCCCAAATAGCTTTAGCAGTAGACCTATCAGATAGTCCCATGATTTGTTGATCTAATAATGCACTCAAAAGTGCTTCTCTTGCTTTGCAATCATTCTCTTCATCTTTAGCTAAGGTAGTTGGAGCAATCTGACTAGCTACAGCAGCAGTATAACCATTCTTTATAACCTCCCAGATGTCTTTACCGATGCAATTCAGATGTGTCTCCATCCTGATCTTCCATATCCCATAGTTGGTTCCATCAAGTTTAGGACTGTCCTTCCTGAAATAATTAGTAGACATTGGATCTCCTCAAGTTGTTAAACTTCTACAAAAGAGGACTAAGCTTTGATACCAATTGTTAGGTCCTAGAGACAACTGAGAGGGGGGTGAATCAGTTGTCTAATAAATTTAAACCAAAAACCAATTAACCAACTTAATGCTTAATACCGATAAACTAGTTAAGTGTGTCGGTAGACAGTGTTAACAGTAAATTGCTATACCGGTAAAGATTAATGCATGAAACATAAACATAGAGTCATTCACAATGCATAACACCAATATTTGTACGTGGAAACCCTATAAGGGGAAAAACCACGGTGGGAAACCTTACCCACAATCAAATGACACTACTATAGATAGTAAGTGTACATAAATGGGGTCTAAACATGCAGAAAGGCCAATAGCTTAGAGCTCACTGCTCAATCACAAATGGGAGTCACACTGACTACAGTTGGATGGTTAAATCCAATAAGAATGTACTACACAAAATAGCATCTTCATATGTTGGATTCAGTACCGGTGTAATGCTGATATGCTTCTACAAAAACCTAGCTTCACCTTCAATTGGTGTCTTTGTGTATACCTCTGCTTAATCTCACATATACCTTCACACAATTCTTTTTTGCATTTCACATTTGATCTTACAAATAAGATCTTACATTTATACCATAACCTAAGACCAATTTTAGTAGGTCGGCTCTACAAGATATTACAATAAAAACATTTTACATACAATATAATATCTGATACAATAACCGATTGAACATGTGGGCTTAATGCATTTACAACAATAATAAATCATCTCCATAGCGTGCCATGCTGATCTAGAAAAGATAAACCTGTCGGTGTAACCCTAGATAACCCTGGACCTATTTGTCGGTAAAAGCAAATATGCAAATTTGAATATACCAATGATCAATTCTTCAAAACAAAGTGTCCATACGATGTCTTCGACATTATCATGTGTCTTCCATATCATTCCAAGTACCGGTGAACATTATATCCTGTCGGTGAATCATATACCAGTAACTGTGCAATAGTTACTTGCTTGTCAGTGAATGTTTGCTAGATCTCCAAAGTGCTAGTGTTTTAGTAGGTGTTGACATCAATGACAAAACCATACCAAAATACCAACAGCTGCAAGGCGAGGATCTCCATTGATATGGGGAATAAGGTGTCTTTGTCATAATCCAGTTGTATGGAGAGTTCTTGAGAACTTGCTTGGGTGTGATCTGGTCCACCCATAATGTGCTTCTAGGATGATGATGCCACTCCCTTTTGTATTCAGACGCGATCCTTTTAATGAGTCTTATCAAGTTCTTGTTGGTAGACTCAGCTAGGCCATTTCCTTGTGGATAATAATTCGAGGAAGTCTTCAGATAGATACCTTGGCTAGGAAAAAATTGAGTTACTCGGGAACCTATGAATGCTCGCGCATTATTTGATATTATGGTCTTCAGCGGACCATACCGACATACTAGCTCCTCCAAAAGTGCTAGTATTTATGTTTTTGCTGCATTCCTTAGGGGTGCAGCTTCAGATCATCCGATGAAGTAGTCAGTGGTAGTAAGGATCCACTTGTGTTCGACTGATCTTAGCAAATTAATCATCCCTATGAAATCAAGACCCTACTGAGTGAAGGGCTCTTCTACCACTATTTGTATGGGTGGCATTGTTACATTCCTGTGTCTACCATTATAATATTGACATTCCTTTCATTCCCTCACTAAAGCATGTGCATCTTTAAACATTGAAGGCCAAAAATACCCAGCACAGGTAATCTTGATGATAGTGGAACTTTGCACTGAATAGTGGCCCCCTGAGAGTCCATGATGGAATTCATGTAAGATCTTATGGATTGGTCTTTGTCTACACAACAGAGCAGGATCCCATCAAAATTTCTTTTGAAAAACACTCCTTCAACTGGGCGGTATCCATTATTTTTCATCCTGTAGAATCTCTTCTTTTCAGGGTAAATGTGAGCTGGGATGATTCCAGTCATCATGAAAGTTTTTTGATCCATGACCCAGCATGCTTTCGTCGGCTCAAAGGCAACCATCACAACTTCCTCCACAATAGTCCAATTATCCCTTTTCTCTGTAATGTCGCCTTCCATTATATACTCTCTAACCGAAGGATGAGCGACATATACAATAGTCTTATTGCAAGCAATGAAATGCCAGAATTTTTTAAGGCCTTTGACAATGGCTAGGGCTTGTTTTTCAAAAAAGTTGTACTTATCCTCATATTCCTTTAGTGTTTTGGAATGGAAGGCTATCGGGTGCTCACCCTTTTGATCTACATCTTTCAGGGTTAACACCACGACAATGTTGTAATTGCTAGAGAAGACATACATTATGAAATCCCTAGACATGTCAGGATTTGAGAGGAATAGAGCTGATGAAATGGCGTCTTTAATTTTCTCAAATGCCTCTTTTGCTTCAGGGATCCATTTAAAATGTGTGTCCTTTTTAAGCATTAGCGTGATAGGCCTTACCATTCCGGCAAAGTCCGAGATGAAACAGCTAACAAAATTGACCTTGCCCAAGAATGACTGAATACCCTTCTTGTTAACAGGAAGAGGGAGCTCCTTTATTTATATCACACAATTTGGATCAATCGAGACTCCTTCTTTAGACACTACATGTCCCAAAAATTTCCCTTGTGAGACTCTAAAGATGCATTTCTTTGGGTTCAATGAAATACCAAATTCCAAGCACACTTGGAAGACTAGCTCAAGACGATCAAACTAATATTCTTTGTGTTTTGAGAACACAGTCAAGTCATCCAAGTAGATCAGAATAATTTTGTTAATCATCTCCTTAAAATCCAAATCCATAGCCCTCTAAAAGGTTGTACCTACGTTTTACAATCCAAATGACATTTTTTGGTAAGCAAATGTCCCCCATTTGGTGGTGAATGTGGTTTTATGTTGGTCTTCTAGCTTGACTAACACTTGGTTACAGCCCAAGAATCCATCCAACATTGAAAACATTTGAGACCCAACCACAATTCTTAATAATTGTTCCATTGGTGGCAAAGGGTATAGACCTTTCAGAGAAGCTTGATTTAAGTCACGAAAATCCACACAAAGTCGGATATCCCCATTTTTCTTCCTGACTAGTACCAAATTTGATACCCACGTACTGTGCTTGATGGGATAAACAATCTTGGACTCTATTAACTTCTTCAATTCTTGTGCCATGAGAGTCTCAATCTTTGGATTGACAAGCCTTTGCTTTTGTCAGACTCGCTTGGCACCATCGGCAAGATCAATGGTATGTTGGATGATGCAAGATTTATAACCTTTCAAATCTTCATATGACCATGCAATCATGCCCATCTATTCATCACAATAGCGATCCAACATTTCTTTGTCTTTTGGGGAGACCCCCTTTCCAACCTTGAACGTTGTCCCATTTCTTACTGGCATTTCAGTGTAGTCACCCTTATCAACTGTAAATTTTCATTTATCATTTTTAGCATCATCATGATCAAATAAATTCTCTAAGGCGATTAGTCAATTTGAGAGTTTATTAGATTTCAGTTGAATGATTTGATCCCCCTAAGCCTCCTTTACTTTGGGTTGCATTTGATCACCAAACTCTCCCGAGTTTTGGATGAATGGAGCAATTTGTTCATCACTATCAAATACTTGACAATGGGTGTCATTGTCCAGAATAGCTGGTCGAACGACCATGTAGACCACCTGAGGGTTGGTAAGCAAATCTGCAATAGGGTCGAATTGTGACCCAATAGTGGTCATCCGATCAACGGTTGTATTTTCCTTACGAGGAATACTCTAGATATTGAAACCATCAAAGCTTTCGATCAAATCCCATGTCCTCTAGCGATATGACCTCATGCGAACGTGTTTGGCACTAAAGATCCCTCGGATTTGGTGCACTACAAGCTCATAATCTCCCAAGACTTTCAACTGTTTAATCCCCATCCACTCTACTAAGCTCAGGCCTTGAATTATTCCTTCATACTTTGCTTCATTGTTTGAGAAAGCAAACTGCAGGACCTCAAGACTTGTTCACTGGAAGGCAATGTAGGCAAACTCCAGCGCCTAAACCTACTTTGCATCTAGCACCATCAAAGTGCAAGGTCCAGAGTGTAGAAGAGAACTCCTCCTTGGTTAGCAGTTCCTTAGTCAAGTTTGGAATAATCTGATCTTCATAAAAAATACAATAGGTACTGAGGCTCGTAGCATGGTAATTGGAATATGGATCAGAATTTATTAATTCATTAACGAAAACTTCTTGTTCTGGTCTAATGTCACTAGTCACCTCTTCATCCTCTAGAAGCTCTACATTTTTTCTCTCCTCGTTAGAGATGGATGTATGGTTGGGCTCAAAGTTGATCATAGCTTGATTAGCTACATGCTCAGTATGCAGGGGCTCTAAAAGAATCTTGAGTTTCACACCATGTTGGGTTCGGAGAATGAGATGAGACCAATCTAGGGATAGATAACCTCCTATCTTAGCAATAAAGTCATGGCAGAGGCAAAGGCCGAAAACAGGGGGGATATCAATAACTACTACCTCTTGGGATACAGTGACGTGCCAGGACATGCGAACAGTGTTAGCAGAAAACTTTTAATAAGACCCACGGTCCCCTACTTAGAGGCTCGTATTTGATGTTTAAAACCTCAGCAATTTGCTTTGGCATGACAGTGGTGCTAGCATCGGAGTCTATCGTAGAATTGTGCAACAGATTGTCTCCCACAATGAGGGTCAAATAGAAAGGATTTGGTTTAGGATTTCCCTCTACTTGGGATCTAGGTGGTGCGGCCTCATTTGTCAATGCAGCTGGCAGGCGCGATTTCGTTGCGAGGGTCGTGGATCTTTCCTCATTAGTCTGCGAAAAACTAGTAGAATTCCTATTGGTAGGTCTATGATCTACTTCTACCAGAGCTTCTTTCAACCAATTCTTTTGCTCTGAGATGCTAAGGATACCCCATAAAGAGACATTAGTCGAGGCTCTCTTTAGTTGTTCTACTGCATCTAATAGTGACGGCATGGATGCTTTTGCTTCTCTTGGCTTATAAGGAATAAACTCCTTCCTCTGATATGCGGTAGCAATCGCAGGTTGTTCAAGAGCCTTTTTCAAGCTAAACTTTCCTTGTGCACCTACATGCTCTCCTATGAACCATCTTTTCGATCGAAGGTTGTATTCTGACTACACTTAAGGAGCTCCCGAACTCGATGCAATTATGTCATTTGTGAGTACGATATCCTCATCTTCCATCAAAGATGAAAAAGCATGATTTGGAGTTATCTCCGCTTCTTACACCATTGACATGCCTTGCATCTTAATGATGAGGGTTGCATTGTCCATACCAGGGGAAGCGTAAACCGAATCATCTGAGGTAGCACATTGACTTCGCTGACTTCGCTGATCTACAATTTTCTGTTGCAAATTGCCTCTCGAGAAGTTTGGGGTTTGGGCATTATTCCATGGGAAACACCAAGAATTGGTGTCATCTGCCAGATTATTTTATCCCACAGTCAATTCTTTACTGGTACTAGGATAGACAGTTTGCAGTGGATTGGGCACTGGAACTATTTGGCCATTTGTCTGACTCGAGGAAGCTCAGTTGTTTGCATATTGGTTTTGTTGATATGGGGGTCTATTGCCTTGGAAATTTTGCTGGAAAGGCGGTCTAGCAGGAGGAATTTGGGATCTCTTCAAGTTAATGATCTCATTTGAAAAGGATCTCAGCAAATTTTTCATATTATTGACTTCCGCGGCCAGAGCTGAAGAAGAGGACGTATTGGCTTCTTGGGAACCAAGGTATACATACATGGATTGGGGTGTAGAAGTTCTAGGCACGACAGGCTCAGGAACTTAATTTGATATTTCAGGGAAGACTGACATGAGCAGTCACGATGCAAGCTTTCCAGCATCAATTAGATTGTTCTATGCTCGGACTACCAAGTCATATGCATCCGGGAGAGTGTTGCCTCCAAGAGATTGGATCATCACAGATATATTTGAATTGAAAACTTTCAAATAAAAAACAAACGCCATATCCGTGGGAGGATAAGAGGACAACAATATCCTCTCCCAGGTCCTTTGAAACCTCATATTGAAGTTTGTCACCACTTCATGAGGAGCCCTTTTGATAGTAATCAGTTGCTACATTAGAGATGATATATCCACCTTGTCGAAAAATCTCTCGAAGAAGCGGTCGCCAAGCTCATCCCAATCAGCTATTGAATTAGGAGCAAGAGATCAATACCAATCTAAAGATCTTCCTTTAAATGAAGTTGCAAGAAATCTCAGAGCTACATTTTGCTCTGTAACATTATGGATTGAGCAAACATCAGCTACATCTTGTAGGTGTTCCCCGGCGTCTTGGAATCTTCTCCGATGAATTTAGGGATAGCTTTTAGTGCGAAGGTAGAAATTGGGCCCCATATTGTGGACGGAATGAGAGGAATGAGGGGACTACCACTATTCCAAGTCACAAAATTTATGGGAGGAACTTGAGCCATTACTACGAGGATTGGTACCGCAAGGATAACAAGTGAATTCTGAGAAGAAGCAGTTGCGGACGAATGGACGTTTACCAGGGATGGTAGAAGTAAACTAGGATTTGAAGTTGTTTGACTCCTAGTAATAGGTTTGTGGCTCATAAACTTGCTTAGGATTGTTCAAAATTAGGTCCCACCGGGCATGCCAAAAAAAGAACTGTTGACTACTAATTTTACATTAAACGCTAACAACCTTATAGGTTATTTAGTGAACTTTGCGCAAAGGTCCCCCATCACCGAATTTCCCATAAGGTTGTTAGCGTTTAATACAAAATTAGTAGTCAACACATAATATTATGATGAAAGAAGATGCTCAAATTGGATGAGAGGCCTCTTATTTATAGAATAATCAAGAGATAAATCAAGGGTTTAGATAGACTAGATAACGGATGGTTAGGATTAAAAAGGATTAAGGCTTTGGATCAAATTTTTAGTCATGTGGCAAGTGTCACATAAGGATAAGGGCTAGGTTTAGGAATAGATTAGAAAAATACATAATTATAAGAATAGCTAAGACTTGGAGATGTAGTATGAAATGGAGGTATGAGATGCAAAGTTAGTTTGTTTGTTTGGCAAATGTCAAGGATCAATGAATCTAGACAGAGTCTTAGTTAGCCATGTAAGAGGTACACTTGTCATATGATGACAAGTTTAGATTATGATCCACGTAAGTGAATCTACTGGCTAGTAATAAATTGATAAGAATTAAGGGATAAAGCTAAATGATAAATTAATTAAGTAAATAATAAATATTTATTTAATTAATGACTAGGATAGGTTGGGAGAAAGTATGGATAAATTAAATAAGTAAACAATAAATACTTATTTAATTATTAGCTTCTGATAGGCTAAATTAGGTATGGTTCGGTATGGAGAGATTTAGGTGTCCATACAAAGACTACGTAATGTTTAGCTCTAGGTCAATCCTTTCTCAATATTTCACCCACATAGTCTTCAATGACATGATGGAATGTATCATGGACAATAAAAGTCATAACCCTTTGATAGGTAGCTCCCACTTTTTTTAATCCAAAAGCATAATTTGATAACAAAATGTTCCCCATGATATTATCAACCAATTTTGTGCAAATCTTCTAGTACTATTTAAATTTGATTGTAATTGAAGAATATGACCATTAGGGAGAGCATTTCACGTTGATTTAGATTTGACTATGATGTCAATATTGGTAAAAGTAAAATCATCCTTGGGACACATCTTATTGATGTCACAAAAAATTGTATAAACTCGGATCTCTTTATTCTTTTAGTTAATGGGTACAATGTTAGATATTCACTCAAAGTAATCAATGGGGTCTATGAAGTCTCCCTTTAGGTTTTTTCTAGTTCTTCTTTGACTAAGAGGACATTTTTAGGTGCATCTTGTGCAAATTTTCCTTTACATGTTTGGCATATGTTCACATGACAAAGTGATGTACAACCAAACAAGAATCTAATCCTAACATGTCAATGTAAGACCAAGCAAACACATTAGAATATTCCTTGAGAGAGATTACATGTATTTCATTTTCTTCTAGATCCATATTAGCTACATTTTTTGTGATCTTTGGATTGTTCTCTATCTCCAAATTGGCAGCAATGGCATGCTCAAGTAGTAATGCTAATAAATTTTATAGTTGTGCAAGCATCATAGGAGGTTAAGTTCATCTTTTGGCATGTTTTCTTCTTATTTGGTATTAATAGACGAGTTCTCCTTGGTGAACTTATTGGATCTTTTGAATTTTTGGATGTATTTGATTAAGAGAACTCTTCATCTTCTCTAAAATATGTCAATGTATTGAGGCCTACCTTAAATCTCTATTTATGAACCCCTTGTGGAAGAGGATCGTGAAGCCTTACACATCTAATGCTATTATATCTAGTTGGTCCAAATATGTGAGTTCAAAGTATGGGAGATGATGGTCAATGGTGAGGATAGTGGATTCATTGAACATATTAGTGGTAGATAGGTCTTCATAAGGCTCATAATAGATATTGTCCAAATATTTCTAATGTCAGCGGGGGAATCCTTAATGATCTTCAAGGAGACACTAATATCAATGGGTTTCTCATACCATGGTGTATACCCCAATCTAGATGATGTATTTGTGTTGACTTTGATAGGTTCAAGGATCCCGCATTTGTGTAACCTGAAGCCCTTACCTTGATATTTCATGTGCGTACACATCTTGAGGGAAAAGAGGTATTCATTATCCTAAAATGATGATGTATGCTCTTCCTTAGGATGAAGTTAGAAACTATTAGACCTCTTAATGTTCTCATCTATTAGAAGGTCATGTTTTACAAAATTTATAGAAAAAAGGCATACCTTGGTGTGCTCTTTGGTTTTAATTTTAGTCAAGTCAATCATGAGATCATAGGATAAGGGGAATGTGCCCACATGAAAGGCCTATTAAAGTTCATACTCACCACAACCTATGTTTTGATCTTTAATTTAGCTTTGGGGAGTGAATTGTTGGATGATGATGGAATGATATTTGGGTTGAGGTGAGATGCAGTGTTTGACAATTTTGATACTAATTGACAAAGATGAGCTTTTTGATAATGGGCTTCCAACATCTTGCAACATTGGACAGAGTGGGGTTCAACAAGGATAGTAGCTTCAATACCTTCATGAAAGAATTTAAAGCATTGATGAAAGGTGGAAGGGACAAACCTACATGGTGTGGAATGAAGCGTGTCCTATAAGAATGTTATAATGGAGGCCAAGATCAACAACATGACATAAGGTTGATTGACCAACCTAAATTCTATTGGAAATCTTATGGTTCCTTATGATTCTCTTATCATAGGCCTTAATTGTGATTATTTACAAATTCAATCTATTTTGTGTAGCCAAAGAGATGTACCAATTTCAAGGTGAAAAGACTCAATCCAAGCACTATATATTTAAGTACTCTTTTAATTTTATGTTTTGTAGTGATGGTCTATATGTGGAAGGTGTAATTATGGGATGGCCCTTGGGGCAACATATCTTTCTTTTTTACGGTGATATGATGAGCGGATAATCAATTTCCAACTAGCACCTGAAAGGGTGAGGAATCAATATTGTGAGGGGCCCTTGACTCTTGTAAGACCTTGCCTAATACCTCCCTGTGAACACTAGATGTTTTGAGAAGATCGAAGAAAAATGTGTGAAAGGTTCTTCTCAAGTTGTTCAAAGAGGTTATGTTAGTCATTAAGAATAGGTAACAGAATCCTTTTAATAGGGATCTTACCATATTTTTTTAGTTACAACACAATTAGGGGTTTTGATCTTAACCATATTGATTTGGATATTAATCTACTTGATATCATAAAAAATGAAATCATAGTTATGAGAGGTGTTAAGATAATAGATATGGTAAGTACAAGTATCTTGGTTTTATTTTGGCTTGAAATAGGAGAGTGATAGATCAAACTTTAGAAAAGGATATTGATAGATCCCCATTTTTCATACCCTAAGTTGGTGAGTTCTAGGAAGATTTTATTGTCTACACATTGTTGAATATGCCTAGATGCCCATTTTTTACTATTAATATATTGCGGCCTATTGAATTTCATGAGATGCCTCTTGGTATTCATACTCATATGACATACATGAATGCACCTATTCATAGCATGAAGACTCGATTTGATGAGTTTTCAAAACCCAAAGTTGTCAAGGTTTGGAAGAGTTCTGAATACTACTTTTTGCCAGATCTGCCTCAGAGCCCATCTTCAATGATTAAAATTTCACACTCTAGGAGAGTTATGTAAATATTTATGGTATTCATACTCTCATATATGAATATAAATGATGCCTTGGAGATCAAGTTACGGTGGAAAGCATATCTCCGCTTTTTTAATAAAGCAACTTTTTTAGTTTTATTCATTGTTACCACTGCTATCTTTGCAATGAAAAAAAGTTTGTTAACTTTGTTTTTTGTTTTATATATTTTTGTAAATCAGTAGTTTGCAAACTGCTATGATAAGCTTAGTTTTTTAGTTTTATTTTTTTGCTTTATTTCTAATAATACAAGTTTTCCAATATCTAGATATGTATAAGACCTCCATATAATGAGGCAGTTGCAACTCATTCTCTATCAGTTAGTCTGATCCTTGATCAGATGATCAAGAAGCTCATGTAATCTCTTGAATCAATAAAATAGTTTATTTGTGTTCCAATTTTATATTTCTTTCATTTGGTATCAAAACCATGTTCCAAAAATTATCTGGGTTAAATTGTTGAAGTTGTAGAAAGATCCAAGGAAATCCGACTAGTAAGGAAGGTTGATGAAATGAGAAGATCGTTATTTTCGAGACGAAGCTTTGCTACCACGTTTGAAGTTGTAGGAAGTTTGCAAATCAAACAAGGATGATTTGTATGTTGAAGGTTCTTGTAATGGGAGTTTTATGCCACCAGTCTAAGTGTGCAATTTGAAGACATCCATAGGTTTTGAACCATGGAGCCAACACATCAAATGAAGATGAAAAAGTAAACCCGATCTTCATAGGAGATGATCGAAATCTAAGGGATTCGCAGTCCAACAATAGAAGGAATCGAAGTTTTGAATAACCTCATGTCTAAAAAGAAGATCCAACCAGCACAGTAAAACCACCTATGAATGGCGAAGCCCTCAATTTGTGAGGAAGCCCAATCACGGTCTTTAAAGAGGCCGTAGTGTTTTCTATCAAAAAAAGGAGAGAAGCCTTCTATGAGAGGAGAGAAGATCACAAGTTAGTTTTATTAAAAAAGCAAAGATATTCTTTCCACCGCAACTTGATCTTGAAGGCATCATTCATCTTCAATCTCCCCCTGAATGATGAATGGAGGCGAGTCCCAAATGATTTCCAACAATATCATATGATTGCAATTTGGCCAGGAGAGATGGCATCTATGGAGTATCAAATAATAGGAGTTGAAGCTTTTATTTGTGTACATAGTGTGCAATAGAAAGTGTGCATTATCTGTGAGCAGTATATAATGATGGGTGTATTTGGTTGGGGGCACAAAATTTTAGTTCTCAATCGACAAAAAATTGATGCACAAAACTAAACTAGCAATCTCATATGTATGCAGTTTGAAATGTGTGCTTGCAGATTTGATAGAGAGGGACATCGTGTTTATGTTGCAGCACAAGTTTGAATGTGGTGGAATCGATATGCAACATCTTGAAGCACATATATTTGGGAGATGTTTTTGTGGAAGATTCATCATGGACTGTGGAGTGACTATTGGGTATGTTCAAGGATTAGCTGAAATAAAATGAGGTCTTTGTGAGCTTTTTTGCATCAACAATTTTGGATCAGATTTTGTGATCCATCATCAAAATGAAAGTAGAAAGCACAAAAATATTTTGGATAATGTTGCAAACCCAAAAACATCAAATGAAATGCTCAATTTCATGTTCTTGATCTGAAGTGTGCATAACATAATGAATATGAAAAAAAATGTGTGAAGAGATAGAAGATTTCACTAAAATAATGTCGCAATTATGAAATACCAAGGTATAGTATAATGAGCAATGAATAGGCTACTTCATTTTGTGGGCACAATATTTTTTATTAAAAAGCAGATTTAACTAGGCGTCGACCCTTTAACATAATCAAAAATTATCAAAAACAAAATCCTGCAAGCAGTAAGAGAACAACAACACAAGGGAGCAAGCTCCAAGTAAACAGAAACCTATCAAGCTTTTGACATCCCAGACCCAACTCAAGGGGGACACCCAAGCCTTGACAACGAGGGTTTGTTTTGTTTTTGTTTTTGGGGGGGGGCACTTCCCCTTCCGCCTATGACAAACTATAGTCCAGGTAGGACCATCAAGAGAATGAACAAGTGATAACCCTGCTTGGAAACAATTAGTAGAGCTTATAGAGTGCCAACCGGTTGTTGTAGAACAACAAGGGGTTGTTGCAGGCTACTGCAGAGGAACGACATCAAGAGCAAAACCAATAGGTGAAGATCAAAGTTGCAAGTCAAGGCGGAAGTTGAGTCTACCACTACAGGAGGAGCCAAAACAGTGGAATCGGCCACAACATCAACAGTAGTAAGAGGCACAATGTTAAAGTTTGATATCACAAATGATATTTTAGATATCATAATAAATTAAAATTTGATAAGAATGCACATGGAAGTGAACTCTAATTGTGGAATGGTGATTTTTACCAAGGTAAATGTATAGGAACAAAATGTTATTTACAAGAAGTGTTAAATGAAAATTTTAATTATTGTTAAGACTAATTTGGTGATTATTTTTCATTTCTAAAGAGGAAATTATTTCATACATAAGTGGAAAGAGTAAAAATATTTTTTTCATGTGATGTATTATTTTTATAGGAAAGGGAGATAATATAAATACAATATACATTTTCACTTAGGTGAAATATTTTTCACAAGAATATGTTAATAAGGACAAAAAGAGAAATTTAGTTGCAACTTGAAAGGTGTAGATTAAAATGGCAAGAAAATAAAGTAGATTGAAGGCAAAAATAAGGGAAAATATTTGTGGAAATCAAACAAAGGGAAGGTGACAGGTGTCAATAGCAAATTGAATCTAGAGTTTTCTTCTCTTCTATATCTTCTTCTTTCTTTTTATTTGTAGAGTTTTGGACTTCTGATTTAGAGAAATAGATTAGAATAATGTTTAGCTTAAGGTTGGAGTTTCAATTACAAAAAATGAATATGTGATTCTTGCAACAGTGCTAATTAGTTTTGAGCAAATAAATAAAGACATTGCAAAAATTGTCTCCATGTTGTATTCTTGAAATCTTTTTGTGGTTGTGTGGTTTGTATATGGCTTTCCTTCAAAGAAGGAATTAAATAATCTATACAAATTACAATGGGTTTAAGGGAATAACTTGGATTTGTAAATGACTATGCAAAAGCATGAGAGGTTGCATTAATATTGGGCATTAATGTTAAAAACCCACTAATTTGAGGTGATCCATTGTTTGTATTTGCATTCATGATCTCATATTTGACTCCACACCTTAAGATTAGGCACTGATCTATGATATTACCCAAATCTAGTTAAAAAACATTCAAATCATTCAAATCTCTTTTTCTTTTGTTGTTTCCTTTGCTTTCTTGTTTAAATTATCTTAGTTCTTGTATCTTCATGGTGTTCAAAGAATATAAAAGTTGATTGTGAAAGAGTTTTACCTATCATTCTTATATATGTATGAGATGGAGATACTTAAGTTATTCATTCTCAATTTTAATCAAACTAGTGGGATTATGCTTAAAATGGTGAAATGTAAAACACCCATCACTATACACCTGAGAACTATCCACATTCCCTAGGTCTATAGCTTGTTGTTTGACATGAGTCTTATCATATACCAAGCCTATAATTAGGAATACCATCCTAAGTCCTATGGAGCTCAAAGCGCAAAAGGCTTTTACAGCCTTATTCATTGGCTTTTTTTATCCTTGGTCTATTTCAACTACAAGATCTTTGCCTAAAACACTTTATCTCATTGTTTATTCATTGTGTTTTTCCTTAGGATTGAGGGTTGCAAGAAAAAACACCAACATGGGGTATGCTTACACTTTTCAATTTCTTGTTTTAGTTGACCCCTAAGTAAGGTAGCACTACTATGATTTTGCATGACCTAGATGTTCTTGGAATTTATTACTCTATCGCTAACCATATTCTTTTTTTTGTTAAAAAAAATTAGTTTTTCACTAGAATTCTAGTCTCTTATAAACACTTTTATGAATCCTTTGTTTATTAGGGCCTTTTCAATTTGTGCTCCCTTTCCAATGATTTTTTCATACAAAAACCACACAATACACTTGCAAATGAAAGTCTAATTCAAGTTCAAGGTTGGTGACAAAAATATAGACTAATAGATTTTTCAAGTATAGGCCATGGGAACCTACTTCAAAAGATCCTCAACTGTTATATAAAGGAAGAAGGTCTCTCCTTGTTTCTTTGTTGTATGTTACATAGATACATCATGGTGAGCTTATCCTCTATATTGTAAGAAAAAAAATAACAAATTTTTCCACCAAATGGAGAAATGACATAATCGAGCCTTCACACAAACAAAAGAAACATTTAAGGGCTTGTCCACCTAGCATATTTTGGTAAAGGTGGATTACAATATCATCATTGTAGGCCACTCCCTAACATTCCATATAGAATTCTTTGATATGATCAATGTCGGTCGCCCTAAGATTTTTCAAATTTTGTGATATAAAAATGGGAAGGGAAGGGTGTTTGAGAAACCAATCCATCAAGAGGATAAGGACACAAATCCTCAAGCTTGTATCATTTATGTTGGTTGGAGAACCTTGCTTGAAAGTCTTTGATGCAAGCTTTCATTGACCTCGACTCTTGATTAAATGGAATGACATGGTTTTGGAAGGATGGGATTTCATAATTAGTGGAAAATTGATCATTTTGATGAAAATGGTCTCTACCACGAGTGTTATGTTGTTTAAATATTACATTATTTGTGATGTCTTTGACCTCCCCATTATCAAGGTTTATGGTATTCAAGGGATCATTTTGAGGGTTCACAAAATTGTTAGTATGCTCATTGGCCTCATTATGGTCATGACAAGGATAATGGATTTGATGAAGATGGTCTCAGTTCATGACATTCACAAAGTCAAAATTTTCAAAGAACCTATCTCTTATTTCCACAAGATGCTCTATTTTGGACGAGGTATCATTCCAACATGGCTCAAAGTTGAAAAAAAAAATCATTATAAACATATTTGTGATGGTTATGAAGACTTTCATTATCATTATCACAAGTAGTTTGGTCCTTGTCAAAATTGTAAGAGGTATTTCCTATGTAGAATCCAGAATTTGAGAGAAGATGGTCTTCAACCACAGGGCTTCACTTAGTGAACCTAGGTTATAGCACGTGTGTTCATGGTATACTAAATAATCTCCCTATTTTCAAAAAATATTGTCCTAAAATCCTTTTTTGTCACCCCCTCCCAATACACAACCCAAATTAAAAACCCCCCTATTTTGACCATATATTGCATTTTTTCATAGCATGAATTTAAAAACCCCCTATTTTCACCAAATAGGCAATATATTGAATTTATTTTTTGAGATATCAAACCCCCCAATATGAATGCACGTGATATAATATTGCCTAGCAAGTGAATCCTCGTGTCTTCAACAAAGTCCAGTTTATTGCTAATTCTATATTACCTCCCAATCACAAGTAGTGAAATGGGAAAGGTTTGACTTAATTTGGCTGAAATTTTTGGACTCCAAAGATGATTTCTTGTTTGTTTTGGATTTTTTAAAGAAATTAAGACAATTTTACACACGAAAGACATATCAAACACAACAATAATCCTATTTTATTTATGTGCATGTATTAAGACTTTGTAGTCCCACAAATACACTTTGACTGAATTGTGAATAGTATGGCCTATTGATCTCAAAGTGCTAACCACTTTTAATCAAGATCACATTAAGGCATGAGAGGATAGCATCTAGGACTACTGTTCCATTTTTAAAAGTACAATGTGAGTAACTACCTAAGGGTAACCACTAACCAATTCATTACAAAGACCAAATAGTTGAAGGGTTGGCTATGTTAGGCTTGTATAAGGCTTATTAAGAGCCTTGATATACCTAGGCATGTGTGAGGATCAAATCTATGAAAGAGAAGTGTGTCTAATGGTTTGGTGCAAGAGAGTAACGCACTCTCCTTCACTTACCAAGCTATAAAATTTATCGTTTGGGCAACAACAAATACACCCCAAAGGAAGGAGTCTTTTGATTATCTTCCCAAATCGTTTCATTAGAACATGTGCTAGAGTCAATAGTTGGTGGTGAAATTGAAGCCAAACGAACTTTTAAAATATTGGCAATTGCCTTTGATGTCCAAGATCACCCCAAGCCATTAGTTCCTTCAAAAAACACAAATGAAAAAGGTATCTTTTGATCCTTAAGATCATCTTGCTATACAAAAGTAAAGCATATGCAACCTATTCCACAAACTCGCAAGATAAATGAAAGCAAACACAACACATAAGAAAGATGTATTCCTTAATAAAAGAAAAGATAAGTGAATTTGTTTCAAAATTATCTTCTACAAACAAACATACAATCATAGGTTAGTAGTTTCATGCTATGATTCATCTATGAACAAGTGAACATACAACAAATGGTTAATAAATAAATAAAACAACCAAGACACACCTACAAGGGAAAATCTAAGAATGCAAAAAATACCTAACTAAAAGCACATGTTGCTACACAAAGTACATATGCTACATAGGTTGCATATACATTGTTACACCATATGCACTAACAAACAATCACACAAGCAACTTAAGAAGAGAAACACTAAAAAGTAGTACAAGAGATGTAGATACATCAAAAATTAGTGCGCACACACAAAAACAAATTAATAAAACACTAGAGAGTGCAATGCCTCAAAGCAGTGTTTGATATGTGCCAACACCAAACATATCAAATCAACCCAACAAATGCATATGTTGTACCAAATGCATTTGATGCCATAAGGCAATGTAGGTAGACCACTACACATAGCATTTAGGCCACTAACGAACATTTAAAGTTTTTAAGTCAAAACAAAATGCAAGTACACAAAGAGTTAGTGTGGATATGCCAATACATATAGCAAGCCCACTATTAGAAAGAACACCTACGCTAAACTATAAAAAAATGTAAGGTGTATGAGAAAAGCTTGCAAAATCCACTCAAAACAACTCTAAACAAATTTGTAAAGGTGAAATAAATAGTGAGGTGATCCCACCAAGCATGTCAAAATGGTGGGTGACTAAAAATGAGTAAGGAAACAAATGCAAAACTGAATCCTAACACTACCACAATTGTGTAAACTAAGGATGCAAACTTGAATTTTACAAAACCCATGCAAACCTAAAATGTGTAAATATACTTGAAATGTGCTTCATCTCATGTTGCGCTTAGGAGTCATCAATGTGATAGCATATAACCACTTCAATAGATTCTTCTCATTTCTTCACTCCATGAGTTTGATTGAAAGACGAGGCTTGGGTTTTAGATGAGGGGTGTAACGAATGCAAGGTTGAGAAGAATTTAAAATGGATGGCTGGGACTAAATAAAAGGACTTTTGAATTTGAATAGTAAAGGGAGAGAATTCAATGCTAGTGATGGATGTATGGAAGGTTAGAATTAATTGGAATAAATAAGAGGACTTTTGAATTTGAATAGTAAAGGGAGAGAATTAAATGCTAGTGATGGATGTATGGAAGGTTAGAATTAATTGGAATAAATAAAAAATTGGGATTAATAGTTAACTTGAATTTGTGGATAAGGTAAATAGAAATGAATAATTAGGAATTCGGTTGATTGAATTGATTGTTAGGATTTAAGATTGAATGATATAAATATAAATTTAGTTTTAAATCGATTTAATGATTTTGCTAGCTAGAATTGAGTGTTGATTTATTTTGCATTTTAAAAATAAAAAATAGATATAGATATAGATTTTGAACTAAAGAATAATATCTGATTTTTGAAATAAAGAGGGGATGGTGAACATTAACTTGGTTAATTAAACAAATTTATTTATTGAACTCACTAGTGTTAGCATAGTTATATTAAATAAATGCTGTTAAGAAAAACCGAATTAATTAAATAGTTTGTTTAATCGGTGTTAAGCAATATAAGATTAATTGAATGCATGAAATTTCCAGTGCATGATTTATTATCTTGATAGCTTTTAACTGTGTGATTCATTTTTTCATCAACGTTGGGGATCATGCTCCATGCTCCATGCTACATGATCAGGATGATCAAGCTTTCTCATCCTGATGATGGATCACAGAGCATGATCCGAACCATTGATGAAAAAATCGATCAAACAGTTAAATCCAGAAGCTATCAAGATAATATAAGATTAACGACAAATGCTGATTAAAGTGCAAAGATGAAATTTAAGTGTACAATAGTTACGAAACCATTTGTGTAACACAAACAATACATGTTGGTTTACAATGAAAAAAGTTAACCTGCCCTCGGCCAAGATGAGCAGGCCATTTAATTTTTCCGGTGAAAAGCTTGCTCTGTGCTAAGGGAATTGCGTGATCCTTGCATATTTCAAAAAAATGCAATCGTTTTGCGAGATTTCAGAATGTATAGTGGCAGGGTATAGCATGCATAAATAATTGAGTTTCCTTCCTGCTGTCTTAAATATTTCAAATTAAGGATCGTGATCCAAATTCTACCCCTTTTTTTTTGCATTATTTGTCCAAACCGGCTTTACACCCAAGGATCTACTCGTTAATCTCCGTTATCATCCAATCCATCCCACTTGCCCAGGTAAGAAAATATTTTCGAACTGACTAAATTATTTTCTACGGTCTTCTGAGCCACTCTATTAAAACAATTGTTTAAATGGCATTGACATATAATATCACTGGTAACTTACCCTAGAATTTTGAAAAGGAAAGAACGTCATGTTCATTGGGAATAACCTGAGGATTGAATTCACACCAAGGCCAAGTCTTTTGCCTTTCTAGCCGGAAAGCTAGCTCCGAATCTTATCCATTACCACTTTCCAGACTTTGAAGAAGCATTTTGGCAAATAAAGAGAATTCTTAAATAAGAGCTGGGCAATTAAACTTTTCCAAAACTAAAAATCTCACACTGATTTAAATTTTCGATTTACTTGTTTTCTGCCTAGCTGTATTTTCACATAGCTCTACGGTTAAATACATGTTAGCTACTTCTATTAGAGTTGGAATAACATAATGATTGTGTCATCCACAGATTGTGAATGTGATAATTCATCTAAGCTTCAAGAGTTTTGAAATAATTTGATATCATTCTACTCTAGCTCTGATTGATGGCTCTTCACAGTACTTAAGAAATATTATGCTAGTTTGGTGTCATTGATTCATTTCTCAAAATTCCAGCTAGTGTCCTCAAAATGGTTTTGCAGATATACTATAGGATAATGCAGACAGTTATATAAAAATCCCCCTAGTGGGTATATAATGCAGACAGTTTTATACCCCTAGTGGGTATGCCTCTCCAAAGTAATGGAATAGCACAGGATAGAGATGGATGGGTACAGTTTATAAATCAGTCATTTAGGGCAAAATGCTTTTCGAAAATCTAAAGCGACAAACAGGAATTGAGTTCTGCAACAAAACAAAATTGTGAGCTGAATATTTAGGCCATATAGAGTTTTTAAATTTTACCAAAATCTATGGCCTTGTGTCATTAAACCTTTCCCAAGATAAAAATTTGAAAATAGAATCTGCGAGAATACTTGGCTGAATCATAGCACCACTGGGTTCCCATTCCAGAGATGGATGGAATAAGATATCACCCACGCTCCAGACCAGGATCTTAAGAATAGATAGATTTCAACATAGCAGAGACATCAGAATCTCAAGAAGGCATCATGACATACCTCTCATGATATAGGGAAGATGAATTAGTTTAGGAAGAAAGTAGCTCGGAAGTTGCTCGGTCAAGACATCATGAGATCATACTTTTGCAATTTGCAAAGATCACGGAAGTAGAGGAATTTTAACACGGCAGAACTATCAGAATTTCAAGAAGGCATCAAGTTGGTTAGGGGACTGCTGATCAGCATTCTCGTAACCTTCAAGATATAAAGAAGATGAAACAGTATGGTATGACAATAGCTCTAGTATTTCTGCAATCTGCAATGGAGCTCATGATATTCCACTGTCAACATGACTGGATAAGAGAGAAAATCCTGAAATTTTTCTCATTGGATTGGATATAATTAGGAGCTAAGAACAACTTTTGCGGAAGAAATTGATCTGTATAAACTGTCATTACTTCTTTCACCCATGTTGATAAGAAGTGAAGAGAAAAGTAGAATCCCATCTTAACTAGGCACGGATTGAAGGGGCAACAACAAAAGGAAATGAATCCCAATGGTAATTTTTCGTCCCCCTTGGGGACCTTTGATAACCTGAAAACCTAGAATTTGGATTTGAATTTGTAGTTTATGCCCTTTGTTAGTCATTCAAAGCAGGTAAATTTTTATTATAAGTTACAGGTTTTAGCATTGGATATAGACGTTGAAGCTAAGTTAGTAAATCCGAATTGGTACATAGACGTTACAGGTTTTAGCATTGGATATAGACATTGAAGCTAAGTTAGTAAATTGGAATCGGTACGTGTATATGGTACACCAATACAACAAAAAATATTGGGCTGCATGCATTCCAAGTATGTGCATACATAAAACATAAAAATCATAAATATTTACATTGTTGCAGCCTAAAAACAGAAATTCAATTCCAAACACCACATGTCATGCATATGCTAAACAAAACGACAATAAATATTACAAATACAGAATACTAATTCAATATCAATTTGTCAAACTTAGATATCATGATAGAATATATTCATTGTTCAACATTAAAATAATACAATTACTAATCAACAGCAAATGATTATCATCACAATCAACATCGTCGTCATCATCATAGACATTAGATGACATAAATAGAGATTAGAAGGATGAAAAGTAGCCCCGTTACCACTCCCCATTGAAGTATGATGGTTATCTTACTCCTTAAAAAGCTAAGATTGTGTGCCAGCAGAAACATCCAAGTTTAAACCATTAATTGATTTAAAATTTTGAGAAGCTCTATCATTTAGTGATTTAAAACAATAAACCATAACATTCATGAATGAAAATAAAATTTACTTTGCAGGCTACGTATCTGCATTATTTAGTTCGACTTCTACTTGAAAAATATAGGCTTACTAAAAATTCAAGAAGCATGAAAGCAGCAAGATCAAAAGATACCAAAAATAAACCCAGGCTGTACAGTCAGCAATCACAGATCCACAAATATATCCGGGCTATGTAGTCGAAGGTCATAGCAACAATATTAAAGTTTAAGGAGCGGAAAAAATGTTTTTGCTTGTGTTTGTTTACTTATGAACAGTCCGTTTAGAGTTTAGGCTAGGTTTTGATGGTCAAAAAAAATTTAAAAAGTCAAACAAAATCAGTCCAAGCACATTGAAAATGACATTTGCTGAATGGAGATACCCCGGAATCACCCCAGTGCACCTAGAGTCACCTGAGTACACCAGTGTATGATTCCAAATGATTCCAGATTAAAAAACTTGAGTCCTCCCCGAACCCACAGACTAATGATAAATCAGTTCCAATACCAATTAATGATAAATCAGTTCCAATACCAATTCCAAAACATTTTGTACCTGGAATCATCAAGATTTCAAGCCAATTTGGTAACTTGGCTTTGAGGCAAAAGCCAACTCCAATATGTAAGGATGAGCTTACGTTATTTTTACCTTTTACAACAAAATGAAAACATTAACCACTAGCTGTTCTTGCAAGTGGGCCAAACCATTGGGGTAAAAGATATGGAGGCATCAGATATCTGAAAACTGCCTGTGACCAGCCAAAAATCATAATGTGAAACATGTCATTTGTACATTACAATGGAAGTGCATGACACGATTCTATAGTCAATTGTTCACAAGGCAATTAATACAAGTATGGATACAGTTGCCAAGTCTCTAAAACCAGTCAAAACAACTGCTGCCTTGTTTCTTAAGCTGGGGCCTATACAAGCTCGAATTAAGAACATATGCCCTAAGGTGGAGAGATTTTACAAAAAAAAATAGGAGAGGCCATTACTCTAACACAAGGGCTTGCCTTCCATATCAGTTCTTGCATATCCTGAAATACGAGAAATAATTATTGAACCAAGTAACAGTGAAATAACATCCACTGGCACAAGATGTTAATTCAGATTGTAATGGCAATCTATAGGATGAATCTTTACAATAAGTTTAATGAAAAAATTTAAGGCTTAATTCTTAGACACTGCCAAGAGAAGTCAAATTAGATGTCAAGTGCACCTCAAGGTGACCATCTTAAAATGACAGTTTAAAGACCAAGATATAGACAGGATGTTGGGGCAAAGAAGCCTGGGCATAAATATGGCAACTTAATAAATGAAATAGTACAAAATAGAACTTTTTACAGAGATGCCAGTTTACGGCCAAAGCCAAGAATGTATATGAAACCTCTCATCAGATGAAACTCAAGAAATGATACATATATTGATTCTTGACAAAGAAGCTATACTGTCTTCTTACAGGTAATGAAGGCAATGCAGATTTCAACACAGAAAACACCTAGGAAAGAATCTTAACGTAGAGTATGTTTGCCATAAACCAAGACTGCTTTTTAAAAGGAAATAATAATTTAACGTAGAGTGAATAGAGGACCTGCATCAACATTATTGCATTCCACAGGTTTAAGTGTGGATTGGATTGACTTCTCCGTAAAAAAATATTTCCATAAGATCCCAGTGTAGTGACTCCCTAAAAATTTGAACTTACTAGGGTGATAGAAATAACCTATAGTATATCAGTGTCCGGTTTGTTAATTTCATTATCAAGGCTTGTATAGACAATTTGATCTGTAATTATTTCTTAGGAAAGAGATTTGGATGCCAAAAATGCCGACTTAAAGTTTTTTCAGCACTGTTATTGATGTAAACTAATTCCTCAAATCAGGAGAAACATTGGACCGATTCCTCAGAATCAGGAGGCAAGATTAACTGTATTTGCTATGCATAGAAGTAATTTAAAATGACTCAATCTTGTGGGAAACAACTGTCACTGTACAAAAACAATATTTTGAAGAGTTAGAATTGAATTAGGAGTCTTGCATGTGCCTCGAAGAGGATTCGAGACTCTGAAAGTGGTAATTAGAAAGGGACTAACTGAATAATAAGCTCCAGTAAATAGGTACCACCAGTTACCTGAATTAAAAGGAATGGTTATTTGATGCAAATGAATGATCTGCCCTCAGAAAATATGGTTGGGAACCCCTTTCAAATAAAGGCTGGAATATGGAGGAAGGAGGAGGTATCTGCTGTTTTTGGGCTACAGTCTGGAGGGAACTCTTCCACTGTATGTTTCCAGCAATACACATTAGCAACATGGAAAGTTTGGATATATAAGATAATGTGCAGCAGCCTACAGGTGACTTCGATACTTGGTAATTAGAAATGCATGTTTGATGGAAAGTTGGTATGTAAACAGCTATGTTGTGCAAATATTATGTAATGGCTCTGTTTTTTAATAGATAGTTATTGTGAGTTGCATTTTTCTTTCTACCTTATTTTTGCATTCTTCTGCATTTTGTTTCTTATCTAAATTAGCTTTAGATTAGATGTATAGAAGTGCCTTATCAGTTAAGACATAATTTTTCCATTTTTATGCTCCGCTTTGTTTGCATAGTTAAGTTTGGTGTGTTTAGTTTCAACAAGAGGTTGGAATAGAGTAGTTTGAAGACCACTACTTGCAGGTGTTTGAAGGTTTCTGCATCAGTTATCTGGCAAAACACCAATCACTACAGTAAGTATCAATGGTTAATTTGAAGGAACTTTGGCAGACCACCAATCACTACAGTAAGTCTCAATGGATAATTTGAAGGAACTTTGACAGAGCTCTGTAACTGAACAGGCAGACCCCACACAGATTCCCCAATTTGCACCATCAAAATAGAACATTCAAAACTATCCTAAACTTGTCGACCTCACTCAAAACTAATGACAGTGCAATCCCTGAAACCCAGAAGGTACATTTGTTTTATGATAAGGTTCTTTCAAACAAAATTTCCCACCATTATTAGCTACTTGCTCCTTTCAAGGCTATGGAACCTAACCATGCATTATTACAAATCAGGCCCAGTAGAAGTATGAAGCGATCGGACTTGGTAACAACCATCTTATCTCGAGCAAATTTTTCACCTTTCATGCATCAATCTGTTTCCACCAGAATCTAAATACAAAATGAAAACCGTAAACATTCTAATCATTTTTTAACAATACATGATAACATTCAGACTTGGAAACAATCAGCTAATGTTATGCAAATATTTCATCCGCTGTGCATTAGTTAGTTCCCACTGGAATCTAAAATCAGAATGAAAACTAAATAAATCAAATAAAAAATCAACGGTAATAAACAGCAGCATATCATCTGACCAAGTATATCCTGCAATGCTCATGATATACTTTGTCTGCCGCGACAGCAATTTTCTGTAGATAACTAACATAATTCCCGATATAAAACCTTACAATGTACTCTTCATAAAAATTTCATAAGCTAAAGCACAAAATTGAAATAGTACGATCATCTCATCTGGGCCAAAATATACTGTAAAATTAATATGTCCTGGGTATAAAACAACAAATTTCCAGCTGATAAGAAACACAATACAAAACACCAACACCTTCCGCTAGAAATCAAATTTTCAGAAGCTGCTATCCCAAACTGTTTCAACGATAAAACTTACTAGAATCTACCTTACAGTCACGATATCATCAATTTTTAAAATCATCCGCACACATTCTGTTGCCAAGGATATTGCACTGGTACTCACCAGCAGTGGTTGAACCACATTCTCTTCTAGAATGTTTGTTATTTGACCCTTCCTAACATTGATACCTGTGTTTACCTCCCCATTTGCATGACGGTTCCTAAGCTCTGTAACAATAGCAATGGGGTTCAACCCTGCATTCTCTGCCAAAGTATAAGGAATAACCTCAAGGGCCTCAGCAAAAGCACGAATGCAGTAACTCTCCATTCCCTGCAATGTTTTGGCCCAGGCACCAAGTTGCCTCGAGACTTCAATTTCAGGAGCACCACCTCCAGCTATCAAGAAACGCTTGTTAACAAGACATCTCACAACACAAAGAGCGTCATGCAGACTCCTCTCTGCCTCACCCAGCACAAGCTGATTAGAACCCCGCACCACCACCGTGGTCGTCCGCCCCATGTTCTTGATCCCTGTAATGCAGGTTCATTTTTAAGCACAAATTTTCAGAAATTCAAAACACCAGACAAGTAGAAAGGAATAAGTTTCCAAAGTCCATTTTGAATTGAGGTATTAAGCTTCTGGAATCCATGTAAATAGCAACATGAACTCAAAAATTTAGATCTTCCAATGCATCCCTTCATCAGATAAAGAACAGTGGTGGTGCAGAATGATGATGGATCACATATTCTGACCCAAAATATCAAAGCACATGTTTCTTTTGGCGCTGGATTTCCAGAAGCCTTAATCCTAATAAGTCCATTCTAATATTAAATTCTCAAATTTATCTTTCATGTTTAGTTGCATTGAATCCTTCTAGATCCGTCAGATAATAGAATAAAAGATTTCAAATTTATGGAACTTAGAATATGCTAGCAACTATAATTTGAGATATTAAATTCTCAAATTGTAGAAGGGTAGGCTGATTACTAAAAAATTGAAACAGAAGTTCACAAAAATTAACTAATTGGTAAATTTAATCCCACAGTGATTTCCCTACCTGTAATCTTCACAATCCTGCTATCACCAGCCGCAACCTCTTCAACCAAATCAGCATGCCCTAGCTTCTCCTCCCTAAAGTGTTCAATATTGGCAATGGGTAAACAATTCAGCGTCTTGGTAACGAACTCGATTTCATCCCTTTCCACATCCTTGACCACCAAAATCTTTGCCTTGGACAGGTAATGCAGCGAAAGATCAGTGACGGCATCTCGCAGAATACTCTTCTGAATCAACAGCACATTGCATCCAGTGCCCTTGATCTTCTTTATCATCCCCAGAATATAATTCCTCTCCTCCTTCAAAATCCTATCCATCATCGTATAATCAGAAACCACAATGTTCTGCTCAATGTCTGTCTTGGGAGGCGAAATCTGGAACTGAATGACGCCAATCTTGGCGTTCTCAATTCTGGTAGGCCCACCGGCCGTATGGCTTGCCTTCTTATCAAACACCAAACCCTTAACCATCTCCGTATCATCAACAGTCCCGCCCAATTTTTGCAAAACTCTGATGTCCCTCAAATCCACAATGTCAGGCTTCGCAGGGTCGACGACGTTTAGGACGGCGTCAACAGCAAGGGGGGCCAATAGGGTAGAATACTGGCTGACAACCTTACTGTTCAAAGAAGTGCTCGCACTTTTCACCAAAGAGTCACGGTCCGTCAATTCGACAGGAATAGCCATGGCCGTCAAAACCTCGACGGCTTTTTCAGAGGCCCTGTGGAAGGCCTCCGACATAATGGTAGGATGGACACCTTTGGATAGCAAATTCACGCATTGTTTGAGAATGGCACCGGCGATGACAACGACCGTGGTCGTGCCATCACCAGCAACAATATCCTGCGATTTCGAAAGCTCTACAAGCATTTTAGCGGCTGGCTGAGTTACCTCCATTTTGTTGAGAATGGTGGCGCCGTCGTTGGTGATGATCACATCGCCTGAGGAGGTGCAGAGCATCTTGTCCATGCCCTTGGGACCCAGGGAGGTTCGAACCGCGTCCGCGACAGCCTTCGCTGAGATGATGTTGGCATGCCGGATGTCGTCCCTGCGCTTGGTGTCAACGTATTTTTCTGTCTTGGTGGCCGCTGTAACCCGCGGATGCTGCACTGCGGTCGCCATTTTCTGCTTCCTTCGAAAGTTCTCTGTGCTGCCTGCTTCACCGCTCAAGGATTTGCAACTCAAAACTCTTGCAGGCTTGCGCTAAAACCCTAGCAGCACATCACCAGATCGAATCCCTCTTATAGTCAGAATTTTGAAACTTTGTATGTTTATCACGGAGCATTAGGTAATTCAGAATGAAATAAGGTCGTATTTAAATGAGCAGCTACTTTTTTCTCCTCCTCTTCTCTTCTCTTCTCTTTTTTTTAACTGAAGAGGTCAATAAAAAAAAATTAAAGATTACAAAATGAATCTTATTTCCAATTTAAACATTCAACAATAACATTCTAATGGAGTTTGAATTTTGACGACAAAAATTGTATCACAACTTAATCATCCCATTATGTCAAGGATGTGACTAATCTACACACAAAACACTATACGATTTCTAAAATCCACAAAACACAATGGATTTGGGGAAATTTTTCAACAACTAAATCTTCATGATTGCATCCCCATTGTTGTAAGATCACAAAAAATGGATTAAAAAAACAGTATCATTTTGTGTGGAGATTAGAGCTTCTTTTTATTGAATTAATTGTGCTAGGCTCTATCTCACATGTTATTACTTGTGATTCTACAAAACATTTTGAAATTGATTTTTTTCGATAAAATGATTAAAAATGTTTCTCTTATAATTGTATAAGAATTTTAGCATAAATGTTTCAGATTGTAATTTAGAATATTAAAAATTCTTATAATTAATATTTAGAAATGTTTTTCATATCAAAAGTTTATAAAGAATCTATCCACTAGTATATGGAATCATATCTATTATATAACTAGGAAAAAAAATATCAAAGAGTAAACACAAGTTAAACAAAGTGATTTTGTTCATTTACTGATAAAGTTCATTTTTTAATATATCTTCACCTTAGAGTTTGACTCAATTGTAGCATTATGGTGAAAAGGGACAAAATGATGCTTTGAGTGAAAAAAAAGGAGAAAATGATGTTAAATGGGTGTTTTTTTTTTCATTAATTATTGAGAGCATTGAATGGGTGATGTAAAGAAGTCATAGTGTCATAGTATATATGGATATGATATAAAAAAGGTTTTAACTTGGTTTTAGGTCTAATAATCACAATAAAAGAGAATCGAATATCTAGATTGAAAGGAAGCAAAGGTACAGAAAACGCTTCCTAACACTAATCTAGTGTGGGGATAGTGCAAATTTTAAATTGTTACAAAAGGAGAAACACATACCGAAAGAGATTTAAACAACATGCAAATAGATAAACACATAAACAAAAGATATACGTGGAGAAAACACTTTTGGGAGAAAAAACCCACACTCCAAAAGAACAATACTTTGTAATTCTGAGACGACAGTTACAATACAATAGTTGTACATTACTTTTTCAACAAGCGTCTTCAACAACCAATAATCCATAATTGGGATTAATTCTAACAACATAACACTTCATCTACAAAACATAACATGCATAATGCTCTCCAAGACCACCTTATATAGAGAAATACAACAAAGGAGGAAGCTTCTAGATGAAGACAAAAGAGGGGGTTATGCAAAACACTTCTAACACTCTTTTTCAAGAACCTATAAGCATGAAAATGACACAACCTCCTAAGGAAGTACCCCTCAAATATATAAACATTGTCTTAACTACATCCCAATGCACACGTCCATGATTAGCCATATATCAACTCAAGACTCCCACTGCTTGAGCAATGTCTAATCTAGTAGAGACTATAGCAGACATATTACTACCAACAACACTCGCATATGGTACATTGACCATGTCCTCCAACACAATAGAATATTTTGGATAATCCTCCATAAGTAACTTCATTCCTAGTGTAACAAGAACTATTATAGAGATACAAGTTGTCATGCTAAATCTCTCCAACATTGATTAAACATACTTACTCTGGCTTAATCAAATATTTTTGTTAGTTGTGTCTCTTCTAATATTCATCCCTAGAATGTACCTAGTTGCACTTTAATCTTTCATCCCAAACTATGCTAACAATTGAGGCTTGAAGTCAAAAATCAAATATCCATTCCCAAAAAGTAACATATCATCCACATATGATGCAATAATGAAAATCTAACCATTATCAGTCATGAACTAAACATAATGATTAGATTTAGACATCTGAAATCTCAAACTCAACACATAGGTATCAAAATTTTGGTATCACATCCTAGGAGACTATTTTAGACCATACAAAGACTTTTTCAACTTGCAAACCAAATTTTATTTTCCTTTCACCATGATATTATTTGGTTATGACATATAGATTTCTTCATCTAAATCACCATGAAGAAATGTTGTCTTCACATCCATTTGCTCAATCTCCCAGTCACAAGTTGTAGCAAGTGATAATAAGAACCAAATGGATGTCAAGTTTGCAACAAGAGAGAAAATCTCACCATAGTTTATTTCCTCAACTTGGGAATTCCCCTTAGCAACCTGTTAGCATCCCCCCAATTCTCATTAAAATTTCAAACTCAAAGGTCGCCTTTTGGTGTTTCTTTTCTCTTTCGGTCATATATTTCCTTTCTTTGAACCCGAGTCATTGAACCTTTAAAAGTTCAAGATTCAAAGTTTAAAACGCGCTTTAAAGAATTTTCTTCGCGACTTTTTTTTATGTTAAGGCGAGCGGTTTGTTGCAATTTGTATTGAACTTGAACCATTGAACCTTTTTGGTTCAAGGTTCAAAGTTTAAAACGCGCTTTAAAGAATTTTCTTCACGACTTTTTTTTATGTTAAGGCGAGCGGTTTGTTGCAATTTGTATTGAACTTGAACCGTTGAACCTTTTTGGTTCAAGGTTCAAGGTTCAAAGTCAGTCATGTGTCAGTTTCGTCTTTTCTCGTTAACTGTTATTTGTCTTGTCGCATAGTCGGTGTTTTGTGTTGCTCTGTGTTATTTCTCAATATTGAACTTGAACCTTTGAACCTCTTGGTTCTTGGTTCAAAGTTCAAAGTTTGAATTCTTAAAGGGCTGAAGTTTTATGTAGAATTCATACATGCATCATAAAGTGAATGTGTCGGCGGGAAAAGAGAATATTTCGGGGGATTAAAAATGTTAGTTTTTTAAATTATGACAAGCAATCATGATAATTTGTGAGTCATGTGATGGAGTGATCCGAAATTAAATGCAAGTCGTCTATACGTCAAATCAGGCGTTAGCTCACACAAACTTACTTAATTAGTACAACCAGCTAAGTCTTGAGTGTGATTTTGTCTATCTTTGTTGCGAAAACTAGCAATTATTTCTAGAATTTTCCCAGTAGCAATGCAAGCGAGGAAAATTGGAGGTATTGTATCTGTACGCAGAAGTTTTCTGAGAATTTTCTGTTGAGATCGAGTTAGTTTCAGTCATTCTCTCTTCTGTTGTATTTACTTATTTTGGAACCATGATGTTGTTTGTTCCCCTTTGTTGTGTATAAAAATTCATTGTATTCCTATAATTGTTTGTTTAAAATGAGAGGGGCCATTATTAGGCCTACTCTACCAAAACTAGGCCGCACTTCTTGCCTAGTTAGTTCACTCCCAGAGATGGGAGATACCTCATTAGCCTTGGCGAACCTCTCTGATTTTCTTGATAAAGCCAAAAACCCAGTTCAGAATTCAATCATGGAGAGAATAGTGAAGAGTGGTTTGATTGAGGTCGCCACATTTCCCATTGTTGCACCATACCCGGAGTTATTATTGGAATGTATGAATAGGTATGATGCGGAGCACAGGTGTATCAGGAACATCAATGGCGAAATGTTGTTAAAAATTGATAGGGAGACCGTAATGGCAGTCATGGGTATACCTCATAAGGAGCCATTTAAGGAATGGACTATTGGCACATCATAATCATTCTTTTTTGAGAAGAAGAGTACTTATAAAAGTGTGATTGCTAGGAATTGGTTACTGAAGATTCAAAAGGGGGGGTCCAGGTTGCCAAGGCCGCTTACTAGAGAACACTTCATAACAGAGGTGGAGAACATTATCATTATGTTGAATAGGTTAAAAGGAAATGTCCATGCCTTCGACAGGGAAGATTGGATGTACTTCTACATCCAATTCATGTTGAACAAAAGTGCCTACCTGGATTGGGGACAGGTAATTGCAGAAAGATTGCATGAGAGTCTCAACAGGTTTGCAGGAATGAGTGGTTTCTTTATGCCTTCATATTTTTTTATATGCTTGCATGTACCCGAGATTGGAATGGATTGTATCATGAACCCTGGATTGATGGAATAAAGGTATATGAATATTACCCTCACCTGCAGGAACAAAGATATGCAGAGAATTTTATGCGATGGAATGACATTTTTGCAGGGAGATTGATTTACGAATTGCAAGGAAACACAAATAAGAGGTTGACAACGGAGGCCATGGAATTCGTCGGCATTTACGGTAGTTACTTTATCCAATTCCCTCAATTCACTTATATTCGAGTTAGCAGTTTTCAAGGTGAACCTTTCAGGTTGCCCCGGTTTGTTTTGGATAGTTATGTTTTAATCGAAGTTTGTCGTCAACTAGCATACATTGACAAAAAGAATGGAGGGAAGTCCGAGGTGGTATTTCCTATAGAACTTGGTCACTACAATTGTGCATCTATTTCAGACGCATTGAACCTTGAACTTCAACTCAAAAAGTTCAAGTTGCAATTGCATGTTGCCAGATACAAATTTGATAGTCGGGCATTTGTTATAGAGAATTTAGAGGTTGATAGTGATTTTTGGCATGAACCGCAGTTGGAGGATTATTGAGAGAACTGTGCTAATGAGTTCAAAGTTGTGGTCAAGGTTCACGGTTCACGATTCAGCAAATTGTCATAATGGGCTTATCCATGAATGTTTCTGGGGTGCAAGAAGATGGAGATGAGGAAGTAGTTGACCCTGAGTTTGATGAAAGGATATAGGGAAAGCTTATCCCAGAAATTGGTTGGAATAGGAAAGGGGACGATAGCATTCAGGCTAGAACCTTTAATGTGATCAGAAGAACAAAAAAATGGTTGAAAGATTGTCACTTCAGACAAAAGCCTATACCTGCACCTAAGGATAAGAAATTTGGTCAAACTCGTGCGGCTTCCCAACCATCTCTTCCTTCTTCTAACATTGTTGTTGATATTGCAGGTGAAGGGAAACAGAGGATAGAGAAGGCCAAAATTGCAATTCTAGGAGAGTCTTATGTGGGTTCCGTCTCTGCCTATGTTACCAAATCACGTAGTAGGAAAAGTAACCAGAAAACCCTGGCAAGTTCACTAGTAATGGACTTAGATTCTGAGGAAGAAACTCAAGAAGCAATGGATACTCAGATGCAGGACCAGACCATCACAGATGTTGCAGATAAAGGAAAGGAAATCCCACAACCTGAGGATTCTAGGAATACCATGGTTATTATCACCATTAACCAACAATCACCATTATCAAGGGAAACATCCACCGCTCCTAAGTGGCTGAGTGCCTCACTTACTAAAAAGAGGAATGTAATTCCTATTTCAATCCCAATGAAGGATATGGTTAGCAAATGCATGGGAAGGACTTCAAAGTCCAAAAGAATCAAAACAGAAACCATGATCGATGTGGATGAGCAAATGGGACATTGGGTTGCAGAAGTGGCTAGACCCCCAATAGATAAGGAGGTTGAGAATATCACTGAGAAAGATTTTATCATTGAAAAGATTGATCTAGGGGCAACTTCTCGGGTTGCTAATGTTAAACATTTGGAGTCTTCGACCAAAAGGATCCTCACTAGGACTTGGAAGGATGAAAAAGACAAGAATGAGATGAAGCATATTACAATACATATGGCTCAGTATATCAATGCTATCCAGAATCCAAATCCTCGACCTCTTTCCCGATTTTCTTTATCATTTGATCCAAAATCACCCATGAACCAGAAGTTACTTGATCAGGTTCAAAGGAGTCGAATGATTACAGATGTCTTTAGCGAATGGCTTGAATTAATCGCACAATAGGGAACTAGCTATATTTCTAATTTGGTCAAAGTGTTCGAGAATGCAGAGTCCGTTGGGAAAGAGTTAGAAACATAAATAGTTGCTTGGGAGAAAGAGAAAAGTAAATGGCTGGTTGTGTTGATTCAGATGAGAGATACTCAGAGATGTGGAGTGCTGAACTTCCTCGCTGAGAAGTCAGTGCATGGCCTTGATGATAATGTACTCTTCGTTTGCAAAGAAAATATTGAATGAAGAAACTCAATCATTCAGCAAGGACGTGAGGAATTCCTCGAACTTCTAAAAGAATTGAAGGAATTGACTGACACTATGCAAAAACACATGAAATGCATAGACCTTCAACTTCTAAACGAGGATAAGCAAACGCTTGAGGATTCATCAGAGATGATTCGAGTTTTCAAAGATCAAGTACAACAGATTCAGGAAGCAAAGTCCTTGACAATTGAAGATTTCTTAAAGGTTGCAAGAATTGAATCTATGTTGGTTGTCTGCTTCGATCATCTGGAAATTCATAAGGGTAAGGTCCTATAGGTAAGCAAAAAGAAAGAGGTATGGAAGCAACGAATCCTACATATAGGCCTCCCACATTACCAACTCATTCTAAACTTCTCTTTAGCTCACCTAGAATGGTGGAACATTCGAAGTACTCCCACATCACAAGACAAATAGGTTGAAGCCATGTCATCTGCTCGAGTCTGATCGTGCCTTTGTTTCTCGTGGCTCATGTCACTTTTCTAGTTTAGTTATTGCTTTTTCAGTTTTAAGAAACTAAACTTCTTTAACTATGGGATGGAGTTAATCATTTAACTCTGGTTTTATTTGTAACGGACTATCATAGCCTAGTGGATATTTATATGGTTCTGAAAGTCTTCTTAAAGGTCTGAAAAAATTTTGATTGAAAGGAACAAACTTAATTTTCTTCGAATTTTCAGTATAGATATTTATGGTACTTGAATGAAATGATATTTTGATACGATCTTCAAATCTATGTGTTTGAAAGATTAGCAATCTTTGTTGGGATGTATGCTTATATGCAAAATATGTTATTTCATTACCAGTTCTTTCTTAGTCAGTGAATTCATTGATTTTCTTTTATTTAAAAGGTGCTTTATTGTTGTTTAAATGACTCTGATCCCCCTTGTCCTATGAGGCAAGAGCGAGAATCGATCAGCATTTACAGTACTTTGAGTATTTTGGGTGGAATGAGTTTTATATTAAATGGATATGTGCAGGAATAAAGTTTGTGAGCTTCACACTTATTAATAAATATTTTATAGCATTCTTTTATGTTGACAAATGAATGTGAAAGTCGTTCTCACTTTCTGGTGAAAAGTGTGTTTGTTTTTGAGTAATCTGCATAAAAATTTATTGAACATCTTACGAGGAGTTGCACTCTTATGCAGAGGGTAAACCTAAACTCAGTTCACCCAACTGTTGGTGTATTTGATTTTTCATGAAGGGTATGCGCGAGCCATTATTTTAAAAACATATAAAAATCAAAGAAAAGGCAAATCTGTTAACCAACAGATTTTTGGCAACTCAGCTGGGGAGTCGAATAATAAGATTGGTCGCCTGGTTATAGGATACAAAGAATTGGATTGTCAATATTTAAGAGTTTATTCGATGCCATTAAAATTTTCTATTGTAAACAGGCTAGAGCCAAGAAGATATACTAGATCTCAGAGGCGTGAAGGAATAGTTGACTCTATTTTTCAAGAATTGCAAAACCTATATTTTCAGCCGTCCTTTTCACCTAAGAGACGAGAAAAAAGTAGACCTCCTTTTCCATCCCCTTCACTCCATGTATCCTCAGTTTTTCAATCCCTAACCTTGCATGGTGTTTCCTTACCCAGTGTAATCAATCCAACACCTCTCAATATCATTCTTATCAATGGCAGCAAATAATCCTTGGGGGGCTGCAGTAGGTCCATTAAACCTTGGTCTGAATTTGAATGCCTTACCTAAAGGAGCAAGGGATCATTTGCCTAAATTCAGTGGTGATGGCAAGGTCACAATTGATGAACATTTGAATGCATTTAATGTTTCATGTGGTGTAATAGTTGTCCAGCATGAAAATGTTGCAGTAAGGTTGTTTGTACAAACATTGACTGAAGCAGTTACAGATTAGTTTTATCATTTGCCGAATAGTGTAATAACAAACTGACAAGATTTGAAAACTAGGTTTGAAGCTAGGTTCAAGGTAGCAGAGGATGAGCATTCTCTTTTGGCTCAATTAGCTCAGTTAAAAAAAGAAATTCCAATTTCGTGGCTAAATTTGATAAAATTGTTCATAAAATTCCTGCAAATCAGAATCCCTCAGATGATAACTTGAAATGTTTTTTTATAAATTACATGCCCTCAGAGATAAGTTTCTTGATTCGCAGACAAAGAGTTGCAACTCTGAGTGATGTTAAAACACTTGTCGTTGAATTGGAGGATGACTTGATCACTGCAGGAAAATGGAAGAGAGAAGTACAAGTGCCCAATGCACAACCCTTTACTTCTTCAGACCTTGTAATTCAGAGACTGATGAATGATGTAATAAAGCTCAAAAGACAATTACCCAAGGCTAGTACATCTTATTCATCACCTTACCAAGACATAACAAGGAGGAATACAAATCAGTCTATGGGAATTGGGAATAAAGCCTTGCAATTACCCCTGACCCAACAAAGATTGGCAATTGAATTTCCGCCACCAAAGGGAAATATGTGTGTTTTTCATCTCACTGATGATCATGATGGTAATTCTTGTTCAGAAATGGTGCGTTATGTGCAGCTAATTAGTTCTAAAGAGATTTCAAATGAACTGAGTGAAGAATAATCTTTTAGGCAACCTGGCGACTCTAAAATCCACTTCTTGGAGTACGAGTCAGATTCAGAAAGAGGAGGTGATATTCTGGTTACCTTAGAGGATCCTTCATGTGTTGTACTGACAAGGAATCAACAAAATGTAAAACCTCATGGTGCTTCTTTGTTTTCTGTTGTGAACTCTAAAGGTAAGGACATTGTTTCTAGGCTTCATAATAATGATCATAAGCCTCAAGAACCCCAATTGATGAAATTTGTAGAGATTGAAGGTTCATTTGATATTGTAGAGTTTTGTAAATCCTCCTAGATTCAAATTACACTAGCTGAATACCTTAAATTAAATCCCAAAGAACTTGATAGGCTAGTTAAGTTTGTAAAAGGAAATAATGCATCATAAGCTAACGTGGTACAACAGTCAGTTAATGCTACATTATCTTCCCAAGGTGATGTGTCAACTCATCCTATAAATCATGAAGTTATCCCTGAAATAATAGCCCTTCAAACTAATGATACGTTATCTATTCTCGAATCAAAACCTGAGCCTTTTTATATATCATTGTTGTGAGATTTTGCCAAGATCTAGAGGCAATGGAAAGCACAAATAAGAGAGAACAAAATAGATGATAGAAATAAACTGTATTCTATCAAGATGAAAATACTGATCAACTAGATCATCAATTGTTACATACAATGAATATGAGCTTGCCTATATAAGCAAGGCTATATGGATATGTGAGCACACAAACATGACATGTGGCTCAATAAGAAACAAAGGTAGGTAGGAAATATGTGTGGGTAGGTAGGAGAAACAATATAATATTCCACATGAGGTGGATCACGCACTGAATGTGGAATGTAACAGCAAGATAAGTCCACAAAAGGTGGAAATTCTCTTACACACACTATCCCAATGTGGCACAAACACCCAAGTGTCTCATACCCAAACTACTATGAAATGCATTTCCTAAGTAAACTTAAGTAAGGTGTAATAATATCCAAGATGAATAATTATTTACACCAACACCCCCCTTAAGTGCAACTTAGGGGAATACACTTAAGTCTACAATGCAACTAAGCAATGCAAGATGGGTCCCGACTACTAGGTTGTGTTAGGTACCCATGTACAAATGCAAATGCATGCAAACCAATGCAATGAAATCTCTCACAAAGCAGGGAAAGAGAGAAAAGCCCAATGGGAAAAAAACCCTCCCCCAAAAGAGAGATGAAAACTAGTTACAAAGAACTCTCATATAAGTATGTGAAGGACAAAACCCCATGTGAGGAAAAAGTCCTTCCCATATGAGAGAAGAAGAAGAGAGACTAAGAAGCCCCCATCAATGTGGAATTTGCACCAATGATAGAAGTTCGATGATGAATGAAGAAACTGCTCCATGAACGTTGAACCACGTTCCTCCCCTTAGGAAGAAACAAAACCAAAGGTGTATCCATAAAGTCTCCACAATCATGAAGGGAAGATGAAGCAAAAATACTCATGATGAAAGGAATCTCTGAAAAACTGCTCTAGTGTCCCCATGTTGATGCTGAAAGATACCCCCTCCAAAGGTGGTGAACTACTCCACACTGCTGAAAAAGGCACTCCAAGATCTAGTGGAGAAGAATGTAGAACAATATCCAAAGAATCACATGTCCCTTCAAAAAATAAAGAGACCTCCTCCAACTGCTGGACAAAAGTATCCACAATCATGTCAACCTCTAAAGATTGATCATGTAGAGAATGCACAAGAGGGTCAGAGTGATCCCTCACAACAATCGAAGAAGGATCATCTTCATTAAAGAGAAGATGAATGTCATCAATGATGTCTCCTAAATTTGCAATTGTAGGACTCCACAAACAAACCTGTAATGTCTGTCAAGTAGGCATCCCAATCAACTGAAGCTGGAAGACATGAAATATCCTGTTGCACTGAATCACAAGAAGGCAAAACTATCGCACTAGCTGCATCATCAGATGCAATAGGTGGTGTGATATCAAGAGAAGGAGATGAAATGTAAGGCTCAAGAATGGGATCACATGTGAGAATCCCCAAGTTCAAATGCCCAAAGTTCTCCTCAAAATCTGAATCATCAATATAGGAAGAATCAACCTCATCAATAGGACCAAAATGTGAAAAATAGTACAACCGAGATTCATGATCAACCACCCTAGTCAAAATGATGGCTCCACTCTCCAAGTCTCTAATGATAACTGAATCAAGTGTGAACTCCACAGTTTTCCTAGTTGCCCCTTGTGTGATTTGATAGATGGAAAGAAGATTATTTGTCAAGTGGGGTACACACAACACATCATTGAAGGAGTTATCCCCAATGGAAATAGATCCTTTCCCAATCACATCCATGTATGTATGATTGCCCATCAAAATCTGCGGCATGTGGCAAGGCTCAAATGTAGAAAACATAGACTGCAAAGATGCCATATGATGAGAAGCCCCTGAATCTAGAAGCCATCTCCCTGAATCATGACTTGTAGTAGCACAAAGAGCTTGTCCCTTTCCTTAAACTGTCCAAAAAGGGTGATCCTTTCCTTTATCCTTGGAAGAAGAAGCCGATGTAGACATTCTAGAAGGTAGGTTGATTTTGTTCTTCTCAAGAAGATTCTTCAACTCATCAATATCCTTCTTATAACAATGTTGTTCATCATGTCCCGACTTCTTGCAATATCCACAAAAAAGATTGTCCTTATATGATTTCCTCTTAGGTGATAATGGTGAATCACCTTGTTGTGGAGAGGAAGATTGTGCTCCATCTTGTTGTGGTTTTGACATAGGTTGCTTTTGATTCTTGCCTTTGCCTTGATTGCTTTGATTCCTTTTATTAGCCACTAAAGCTTGTGACTTTGAAGATTTGAGAATCCCCATCATGGTTAGCTTGGATTGCTCAAGTATTAACATCTCCGTGAATGAATCAAATGAGGGAGAAGTGTATGAGGAACCTTGAGCTAACCTATGGGTGTGAAAGCTAGATACAAAGGCTGCATACTCTGAAGGAAGCTTGTCCAACAAGTTGTAAACCAATTGAGCATCCTTTTTGTCAATTCCACAATCCTTTAGATTTTCTCTTGGCTCATTTTCTTTTGTGACATAATCTTGGATTGTATCAAAATCCTTGGGATTCACGTTGTGAGTTCACTATCAAGCTTGTATCCCTTAATCTCATCAACTTGACCATACAATTTCTGAAAAATATCCCAAGCCTCTTTAATTGTAGTACACTTATCAATGTGAAAAATAAGGTCATCTAATACATACTTTCTAAGAGTTCCAAGTGCCATAGAATTCTTAGTAATCCATTCAATTTGAGCATTAGGATCAGCCTTAGGATCAGGTGGTGTTGTAATAGTTCCAGTTATATAATGAATGAGTCCTTTTTCTATTAGTTTACGCCATGCCTTAATTTTCCATGATGCATAATTATGAGGAGTTAAAAGTGGAAATTTAGGAGAACCCATAGCACCAAAATAAAAAACACAAGATAGAGAGAGGCACAATCACACAAGACACCCTCCCAAAATACTCAATCAAGAACCCCTCCCCCCCCAAAAAAAAAAAAATGGTGATTTGGCACTTTATACTTAGTGTGTATGCAATGTGCCACTTGCAAAACAAGGCAAAGTGGACTTCTGATTTCAATTTACAACTTCTCAAAATGAGATATAAGAGACTTCAACAAATACTACTAGTGATCTAAACTGAGATCCAAGCAAAATGCAAGTACCAAATAGGCCAAAAATGACCAAATACTGAAAGTAAAATTTCTACTCAAATTCACTACAAACAAATGATAGATTATGAAAGTAGATGAAAAAATATGCACTTTAAAAAAAAACGGCACCTAAAAAGGAGGTCGTATGACCCTAAACGAAGCCTCCAAAGTTGTAAAAATCGGGATTTCGTGATTTCAGAAAAACATGTATCCAAAAATTTAAAAACTCCTACACCACTGTATAGATCACAAAATTATACCCCAAAACAAAACAAAAAAATTCTCGAAGAAAGGAGTTCAGATGAGTGAGATATCACTATTTGAAAATTGCCTGCAAAATTATAATTTCTGGAAAATTTTCGTCGCAGCTTCAAACTTCAAATGCCTCTAGATTTGGCCTCTGAAGTCCGATTTGGATGAAACAAAAGGCAAAAATGACTTTCTTGGAACTCCTCAATCCAATGGTAATCTCAAATTTGACCCATCAAGCTTCAATAATAACTTATAATAGAAAGATCCAAAATGCAAACCCCAAATTTCTCTCAATTGGCAAACCAATGGCACTCTAATGGCTCTGATACCATGTGAGATTTTGCCAAGATATAGAGGTGATGGAAAGCACAAATAAGAGAGAACAAAATAGATGATAGAAATAAACTGTATTCTATCAAGATGAAAATACTGATCAACTAGATCATCAATTGTTACATACAATGAATATGAGTCTGCTTCTATAGGCAAGGCTATATGGATATGTGAGCACACAAACATGACATGTGGTTCAATAAGAAACAAGGGTAGGTAGGAAATAGGTGTGGGTAGGTAGAAGAAACAATATAATATTCCACATGAGGTGGATCACCCACTGAATGTGGAATGTAACAACAAGATAAGTCCACAAAAGGTGGAAATTCTCCTACACACACTATCCCAATGTGGCACAAACACCCAAGTGTCTCATACCCAAACTACTATGAAATGCATTTCCTAAGTAAACTTAATTAAGGTGTAATAATATCCAAGATGAATAATTATTTACACCAACAATTGTTCATAAATGGTCACAAATTAAACAACTGTATTATAGACTCAGGTGCTTCAGATAATATTATGCCATCTGCAGTAGCTAAGGCGTTGGGATTATCCTTAACAAAAAACTTTAGCAGATGTTATTCAATGGACTCTAGACAAATACCCTTATTAGGACATATCAAAGATGCTCAAGTGGTCCTTGCTGCTCATCCAAATAAAAGAATTAAGTTAACCATTTTAATAGCTGATATCCCTGCAAGTTACGACATGTTATTAAGTCACACATTTTGTAGAGACTAAGGGGGCCAGATAAAGATGGATTGGTCTCAAGCCACCATTCCCATAGGAAAATAGTGAGTCATTTTGCAACCTGAACCTAAATCCAAGTTCACTATTCTTCCCTTTGATGATCCGAAGGCTCAAATTTTATACCATGAATGCCAATTCAAAAATTATATGATCTTATCTGATCATGAAGTTGCAGAGAATTTTTCACAATCGGAGGCAAAAGAGGATCTATGGTTGATGGAATTTGATGGAAGTTGTTTAGCATCAGGTTCTGGTGCAGTGGTAGTTCTCATTCCTCCCTCTAGTATACACATTCCTTTTTCTTTAAACTAGAATTCAAGAGCCCCAACAATACCACCAAGTATAATGCCTTGTTGTTGGGATTAGCTGAAGCAAAAAAATTGGGAGTAAAGCTTCTACAAGTTAAGAGAGATGTAGAGTTGATTCTGAAACATGTCAGGGGACTGTTCAATGTGAAGAATGAGAGATTGAAGCATTACTGAAATAGAGTCTGGGATGAAATTGAAGGTTTTGATGCATTTTTTATTGAAGCCATTCCCAAAGAACAAAACTCCAAAGTTGATTCTTTAGCAGAACCAGCTTCTCTATTGATTCCTCATCCTAAGTTTATAAATGATACCTATCGAGTGGAATTGATATACTGACCTAGTGTACCTGATAATTCTGAATTTTGGCAGGTCTTCGAGAATGACAAACAAATCAACAAATTCTTGCATTGTGTAGAAACATTCGTTACTACATTCTTTGAAGGATCAGATGTTGAATGTAAAAAGTTTTCATCAAAGCGAGGTCGAGAAATGAACGATGGGGTAATACAATTAAAAGGGAATAAAATTCCTAAAGAGTTGGTCTCTTTATAACGTCTCTTTGATCGGCATGATGTCTATAAGAAAAGAAAAGATGAACAACTTCCTGCAATCCAAGATGTTGGTGATTATGAAAGAGTTAACATTGGAACTGAGGAAGATCCCAAGCATATAAATCTAGGAAAATGTTGCACATCTTCAGAGAAAGAAAGGTCCATCACTCTTTTGTTGGAATACAAAGACGTTTTTTCCTGGTGTTATGATGACCTGAAGAACTTTAGGGAAGGAAGATTTCAACATCACATCCCTCTAAAACCTAGAATGAGTCCTTTCCGGCAAAAGCTTAGAAATTTTAACCCCAAAGTAGTCGAAGCTATATTTCAGTAGGTAGAAAAAATGTTGAAAGCCAGGATTATATACCCTATTCACCATTCTACCTGGATAGCCAACATTGTCTCTATCCGTAAGAAAAATGGAGAGATAAGAATTCATGTGGACTTTAGGAATCTGAACCAGGCCAGTCTCAAAGATAATTATCCATTACCTGCTATAGATCATATTTTGCAAACAGTCTCAAGTTCAAAAATGATGTCTATGCTTGATGGTTTTTCCGGTTATAATCAGATTAGTGTTTCAGAAAGTGACCAGCATAAAACTGCTTTCATCATTCCTTGGGGTACTTTCGCCTATAATAGGATGTCATTTGGTCTGATAAATGCAGGAGCCACCTTCCAAAGGGCTATGGATTTAACTTTTAGTCATCTGAAAGATAAAATAATTGTTGTATATCTTGATGATTTAACTGTCTTCTCGAAGAGGAGAAAGCATCACCTAAGAGACTTGAGGAAGGTATTACAAAGGTGTCGAGAACATGGAGTGACATTGAATCCAAAGAAGTCAGTGTTTGGGGTTACAAAAGGTAAATTACTTGGCCACATCATTTCTAAAGAAGGAGTTAGAGTGGATCCTAAGAGAGTAAAGGCAATTCAGTAGTTAAGTTTACCATCGAACAGAAATGCAGTCAGGTCTTTCTTTGGGAAGGTAAATTTCATGAGGAGATTTGTTCCAGATTTTGCGGAAATCACTAAGTACATTGTAAACTTGATGAGTGAAAAGAAATTATTCAAATGGAATGAAGAGGGAAAGAAAGCATTTGAATCAGTAAAGGAAGCTATTGCTCAAGCACCTATTCTTGTTAATCCAGATTTTAGGAAAGATTTTATCATCTATTGTTATGCCTCGAAACATACCATGTCAAGGATTTTGTTACAAAAGAATGAAGAAAATGAAGAAGTTCCAATATCTTTAATGAGTGTTCCCCTTAAAAAACATGAATTGAAATATTCCCTGATGGAAAAGCAAGTGTATGCAATTGTGAAAGCCGTAAAACAATTTAGGTATTATATTCTTCATTCTCATGCAGTAATCTATGTGCCGCATTCTGCTGTTAAGAGCATTTTAACACAACAGGATATTGGAATCAATAATAGGGCCTCATGGGTGTCTAAGATACAGGAGTTTAATCTGGACATTAAACCAACAAAATTAGTGAGGGGACAAGGTTTGTGTAAGTTAATTGCAGAAAGTAAGAATGAAGCAATTGAGGAGCTACCCTTAGTCTTATTTGTTGGACTTCAAGATTCCTGGTTTGCAGATGTTGCATATTACTTAACTTATGGGGATTGTCCAGAGCATCTCTCTCCAAGGGAAAAATGAAATATGAGATTAAAGGCTGCCAAATATGTTATTTTTGATAATGTATTGTACAAAAAGGGGTTGGATGGAACTTTCCTACGCTGTGTGGACAAGTCACTTCAAGAGATTGTTGAAAACCTTTCATGACGAAGCCTATGGTGGTCATTTTTCATCGAAAGTAACTTCCTACAAAATCTCAAGAAATTGTTATTATTGGCCAGGTATGTTTAAGGATGCATATGCTTGGGTAGCTAAGTGTGAAAAATGTAAGTTATTGACAAGAAAGCCACAACTTGCAGCATTACCTCTTAGACCGATTGTTATTGATGAACCATTTAAACAGTGGGATTCAAATTTTATAGGTCCCTTGTCACCTACCTCAAGTGTTGGACATACACACATACTGACAACCACAAATTATTTCACCAAATGGGTTGAAGTCATTCTAGTGCGGAAGACAACTTCTGAGGTTGTTTGTAATTTCCTTAAAAAAAATATTCTGGTTTGATTTGGAGTTTCTCATAAAACTGTGGTTGATTATGCAACCAACTTCTCCTCTGCTAAGACTTTATTATTTTGTTATGATCATGGGATATCTCTTGTTCACTCATCAGATTATTATCCTCGAGGTAATGGCCAGGTGGAGTCAAGTAATAAAAATCTAATAAATATTATGAAGAAGTTGGTGAGTGAAAATTTCAAAGACTGGCACAAATGACTGTATGAAGCTCTTTGAGCGGATTGCACATCTCCAAAAATATCTATAGGGATGTCACCTTTTGAACTGGTTTATGGAATGGGGGCTCAAGTGTCACTTCCCTTAGATCTTGGAGCTTCAAAGTTACAGACTGTTATTGAAGATGTATATTTTCAAGATTCTCTAGAGAAGAGGATTATGCATTTGACGAGGATTGATGAAGAAAGGGATAAATTGGTTGACTAGATTATAGAACATCAAATAAGGGTCAAGAAAATATTTGACAAGAAAACAAGGCCACATAAATTCATGTTGGGTGATCAGGTTCTGCTTTGGGACAAAAGAAGAGAACTAAAGGGTGCACATGCGAAGTTCGAATCATTATGGAAAGGATCATTTGCAATTCAAGAGGTAAAAGGCCCTAACTCTTTCAAGTTAGCATATTAGGATGGTACTACTCTTTCCCTGACCTACAATGGGCAGGATATGAAGTTATATCAATTATAAGCGGGAGTCTCCCACAAGTCTAGTACATAAGTTTTGTTGTGTTTGGTTTGTTGTTTCAGTTCTGTTTTTGTGTTTGTTTTGGTCCTTTTGATATAAGGCTCATTTGTGGAACCAGAGATCCCGAGGTTCATGTCTTGGTCCCATACTGTCCCAGTCCCCAGTCAGAGCCAATGTTAGCCTCCCCCCAATTCTCATTAAAATTTCAAACTTGGAGGTCACCTTTTGGTGTTTCTTTTCTCTTTCGATCATTTATTTCTTTTCTTTGAATCCGAGTCATTGAACCTTTTAAAGTTCAAGGTTCAAAGTTCGAAACACGCATTAAAGAATTTTCTTTGTAGCTTTTTTTAATGGTATGGTGAGCGCTTTGTTGCAATTTGTATTGAACTTGAACCGTTGAACCTTTTTGGTTCAAGGTTCAAGGTTCAAAGTCAGTCATGTGCTGGTTTCGTCTTTGTCATTAACTGTTATTTATCTTGTCACGTAGTCGGTGTTTTGTGTTGCTCTGTGTTATTTCTCAATATTGAACTTGAACCTTTGAACCTCTTAGTTCTTGGTTCAAAGTTCAAAGTTTGAATATGTAGAATTGATACATGCATCATAAAGTGAATGTGGCAGCAGGAAAAGAGAATATTCCAGGGGATTCAAAATGTTAGTTTCTAAAATTATGACAAGCAATCATGATAATTTGTGAATCGTGTGATGGAGTGATCCAAAATTAAATGCATGTTGGCTATACGTCAAATCAGGCGTTAGCTCACACGAACTTACTTAATTAGTACAACCAACTAAGTCTTGAGTGTGATTTTGTCTATCTTTCTTGCGAAAACCAACAATTATTTCTAGAATTTTCTCAGTAGCAATGCAAGCGAGGAAAATTGGAAGTATTGTATCTGCACGCAATTTTTTTTCGAGAATTTGTTGTTGAGATCAAGTTAGTTTCAGTCATTCTCTCTTCTACTATATTTACTTATTTTGGAAGCTAGCTATTGTTCATTCCCCTTTGTTGTGTATAAAAATTCATTGCATTCCTGTAATTGTTTGTTTAAAATGAGAGGGGCCATTATGAGGCCTACTCTACCAAAACTAGGCTGCACTTCTCGCCTAGTTAGTTCACTCCCATGGGAGATACCTCATTAGCCCTTGTAGACCTCTATGATTTTCTTGAGAGAGCCAAAAACCCAGTTCAAAATTCAATGATGGAGAGAATAGTGAATAGTTGCAATTGTATGTTGCCAAATACAAATTTGAGAGTCGGGCATTTTTTATAGAGAATTTAGAGGTTGATAGTGATTTTTGGCATGAACCTCAATGGGAAGATTATTGGGAGAACTGTGCTGATGAGTTTGAAGTTAGAAGAAGGTTGTGGTCAAGGTTCATGGTTCAACAAATTGTCACAATGGGCTTATCCATGAATATTTATTGGGTGCAAGAAGATGGAGATGAGGAAGTAGTTGACCCTAAGTTCGATGAAAGGATATAGGGACAACCTATCCCAGAATTTGATTGGAATAGGAAAGGGAATGATAGAATTCAGGCCAGAACCTTTAATGTGATCAGAAGAAAAAAAAATGGTTGAAAGATTGTCGCTTCAGACAAAAGTCTATACCAAAACCTAAGGATAATAAAGTTGGTCAAACTCATGCGGCTTCCCAAACATCTCTTCCTTCTTCTAACATTGTTGTTGATATTGTAGGTGAAGGGAAACAAAGGATAGAGAAGGCCAAAATTGCAAGTCTAGGAGAGTCTTCTGTGGGTTTCACCTCTACCCGTGTTACCAAATCACGTTGTAGGAAAAGTAACCAGAAAACCCTGGCAAGTTCACTAGTAGTGGACTTAGATTCTAAGGAAGAAACTCAAGAAGCAATGGATACTCAGATGCAGGACCAGCCCATCACAGATGCTGCAGATAAAGGAAAGGAAATCCTGCAACTTGAGGATTCTAGAAAGACCATGGTTATTATCACCATTAAACAACAATCACCATTACCAAGGAAAACATCCACCGCTCCTAAGTGGCTGAGTGCCTTGCTTACTAAAAAGAGGAATGTAATTCCTATTTCAATCCTAATGAAGGATATGGTTAGTAAATGCCTGGGAAGGACTTCAAAGTCCAAAAGACTCAAAATAGAAACCATGATCGATGTGGATGAGCAAACGAGACACTGGGTTGCAGAAGTGGCTAGACCCCCGATAGATAAGGAGGTCGAGAATATCACTGAGAAAGATTTTATCATTGAAAAGATTGATCTGGGGGTAACTTCTCAAGCTGTTGATGTTAAATATTTGGAGTCTTCAACCAAAAGGATCCTCACTAGGACTTGGAAGGATGAAAAAGACAAGAATGAGATGAAGCATATTATAATATAGATGGTTCAGTATATTAATGCTATCCAGAATCCAAATCCTCAACCTCTTTCCCAAGTTTCTTTATCAGTCGATCCAAAATCGCCCATGAACCAGAAGTTACTTGATCAGGTTCAAAGGAGCCAAATGATTACATATGTCTTTTGTGAATGTCTTGAATCAATCCACAATAGGGAACTAGCTATATTTCTTATTTGGTCAAAGTGTTTGAGAATGCAGAGTCTATTGGGAAAGAGTTAGAAACATAAATAGTTGCTTGAGAGAAAGAGAAAAGTAAATGGCTGGTTGTGTTGATTCAGATGAGAGATACTTAGAGATATGGAGTGATGAACTTCCTTGCTGAGAAGCTGATGCACAACCTTGATGATAATGTACTCTTCGTTTGTAAAGAAAATATTGAATGGAGAAACTCAATCATTCAACAAGGACATGAGGAATTCCTTGAACTTCTAAAATAATTGAAGGAATTGACTGACACTATGCAAAAACACATGAAATGCATAGACCTTCAACTTCTAAAAGAGAATAAGAAAACACTTGTGGATTCATCAAAGATGATTCGACTATTCAAAGATTGAGTATAGCAGATTCAGGAAGCAAAGTCCTTGACAATTGAAGATTTCTCAAAGGTTGCAAGAATTGAATCTATGTTGGTTGTCTGCTTCGATCATCTAGAAATGCATAAGGGTAAGGTCCTACAGGTAAGCAAAAAGAAAGAGGTATGGAAGCAACGAATCCTACATATAGGCCTCCAACATCACCAACTCATTCTAAACTTCTCTTCAGCTCACCTAAAATGGTGGAACATTCCAAGTACTCCCACATCACAAGACAAACAGGTTGAAGCCACATCATCTGTTGGAGTCTGATCGTGCCTCTGTTGCTCGCAGCTCATGTTGCTTTTCTAGTTTAGTTATTGCTTTTTTATTTTTAAGAAACTAAACTTCTTTAACTATGGGTTAGAGTTAATCATTTAACTCTGGTTTTATTTGTAACATACTATCATAGCTTGGCGGCTATTTATATGGCTCTGAAAGTCTTTTTAAAGGTCCAAAAAATTTGATTGAAAGGAACAGACTTAATTTTCTTTGGATTTTCAGTATAGATATTTATGGTACTTGAATGAAATGATATTTTGATATGATCTTCAAATCTCTATGTTTGAAAGATTAGCAATCTCTGTTGAGATGTATGCTTATGTGCGGAATATGCTATTTCATTATGAGTTCTTTTTTAGTTTGTGAATTCATTGGTTTTCTTTTGTTTGAAAGGTGCTTCATTGTTGTTTAAATGTCTCTAATCTCCCTTGTCATGTGAGGAATGAGCGAGAATCGATCAACATTTACACTACTTTGATTGTTTTGGGTGGAATAAGTTTTATATTGAATGGATATGTGCAGGAGTAAAGTCTGTGAGCTTTACACTTATTAATAAATATTTTGTAGCATTATTTTGTGTTGACAAATGAATGTGAAAGCTTTGCTCACTTTCTGGTGAAAAGTGTGTTTGTTTTTGAGTAATCTGCATAAAAATTTATTGAACATCTTATGAGGAGCTGCACTCTTATGCGGAGGGTAAACCTAAACTCGGTTAACCCAACTGTTGGTGTATTTTCTTTTTCGCGAAGGGTATGCACAAGTTATTATTTTAAAAACATAAAAAAACCAAAGAAAAGGCAAATCTGTTAATCAACACAGCCTATTGTGCTTTATGCTTCTTAATACTACCATTAAGTCCCAACTTTTTCTTAAACACCCATTTTCATCCCACGAGCTTACATCCTTCTAGAAAAGGTACCAAATCATTCTTCAAAGATGTGATCTCTTCATCTATGATTTTCATCTAAGAATTTGCCCTACTCATACTCATAGCCTCTCTAACATTCCTAGGCTCATCAATGTTAGCAATCAAAGCAAAAATACAACTGGAATCTAACAATGAATAACCAAACATATATAATCATCGCCTAACTCTCATAGATCTCCTCAAAGTTTGAGGTTGAGTTTCTTCATCTTCTTTGGAACTTTCTGTGTTTCTTCATCTTCTTTTGAACTTTCTGAGTTTCTAGAGCTCTAATTATCGTTAGGTCCATTAGGAGCTTGTAGTTCTTATTTCTCAGGGATGGGAGTCTTAACTACTTCCTTATTTTGTGTATCCTCTTCCTTTAGCTATACCTCAATAGTGGAAGGTTTCATGTCTCTAAAAATGGTATTTTTATTATAGAGAACCTTCTTTGTCACTGGATCCCAAATTTTGTACCCTTTTACACTGACACCATAGCTAATGAAGACACACTCAATATCCTTGCTCTCCAAATTAGATATTTTTTTCACTTGGGACTTGAGAATAAGCTTTGGAACCAAATAATCTAAGATGTCTCATTGAAGGCTTCTTTCCTAACCACACCTCCATAGGTGTCTTATCAACAAGTGTTGATGTAGGAGATTTGTTTACCAAATAGAAAGCAATGGCTACAACTTTAGCCCAAAACTTTTGTTTGAGGCCACTAACACTAAGAATACTCCTATCCCTATCCATCAACCTTATATTCATCCTCTTTGCAACTCCATTCTGTTGAGGGGTGTGTGGTGTTGTCTTATGCCTCTCAATTCCATGGTCATTACAGAACTTGTCAAAATCTATCGAGAAAAACTCACCACCATTGTCAATCCTCAAACACTTAAGCTTTCTACAAGTTTGATTCTCAACAAGAGCATAAACTCCTTAAACTAACTAAATACTTCAGATTTACCTTTTAGAAATAAACAATTTTCCTTTTATTGTATTCATCAATGAATGATACAAAATACACACATTTAGAAATTGAAGGAAGATTAACAAGACCAAAAGCATCATAATGTATCAAGTCCAACAACCCAAAATATTTGTGAGAACTAGAGTAACACTAAACACAATTTTTTTAACCATAAATGTGGTGGTCACAAAAAACAAACTCAAGATTAAAATTATCAAGCCTCTCTACGACCTGTATTTATTTTTAGGGTTTTGTGACTCTTTCACCAATGCGGTCAAGTCTTTGGTGCCATAACATTGTCTTATCCATATGGAGTTTCATCTCCAAAGCATTGGCACCCTTAAGTACCTAGAAAGAATGACCATAAGATGTAGAAGCAATAGTTTTATTCACAATTCCATCTACTGGTGAGGATGAAGAATCTCAAGCCCTCCTCTTTGACTCCACAAAAGTACTATTGCATTGAATATTGCATTCATCTAGCTTATACAAAGTGCCAATATGAATACCATTAGAAAGAGCCATAGAACCTCTAGTCCTCTTGCATCCTCCTTGTGAGAAAACAACCTACACAGCTACATCAGTCAATTTACTTATAGAGTAGATTTTGTGCCAAACCTAGGATATGCATAACACCATCAAACCCCTTCACTCTATCATCAAGGAATCTAATCATGTCTCTTCCACGACCAACAACCTTCACTTGAGAGTCATCACTGAGGTACACCTTCCCATTATCATTTTCCTTACACTTTATAAACAAACCCCAAGGTGAGGTCATATGGAAAGATGCACCTGAATCTATCAACCACACATATTTTCATGTGTGCATTGCCAAGTTTGCAACAAATGTTTCACCATTATCTTCTTCTTCTTCTTATTCTTCTTCATCATTCATTTTCAGTTTTTTTATAATCATTAAATAAATAAAAAATTGTATAGTTTTCCAAGGTTCCCGACTGGGGACATTACATTGGAGTCATTCTTTCCAACTTGTCTTGAGTGAGAGATATATGTTGAGCAACCAACAAAGAGAAGGCACATGACACATGCTCAATTTGGATTATATCTGTTTATATGTGCATTCCTCTTGCAAGGATTGCATTTTGAAAGACCTATCATAACTTGTACTTATTTTATATCCCCCCAACATGTTCCTTGTTCATCTTAGCTTGTCTTCCCTTAATCTAAATGAATGTTTAAATAACCTCGTTGAGGGTTTTTAATTAATCCATTTGTTCCCACATAGTTTTTTAAAATTACATTACATAATATAGCCTAGGTCTGTATGTTTGTAACTCTTTATTGTATAACGTTGTTGTTGTTGTTGTTGTTGTTCTTCTTCTTCTAGATCTCCCACGAGATTTGGATCTACCTCTTTCATTTTTATTATTCTTCTTCTTGCCTTTCTCTTTCAATTTTTCATAAACTGCAAGAGCCTCCTTAGCTAACTCAAAAGTCTTCCTTCACATCACTTTAGAAAGTAACAATGATATCACTTCATCCATCTTGAATCTAGTAGTTGTACTCCCAAAAGCCATAACAAGGTGGTCCCACAATTCCAACAATGGCATGCAACAATCCTCATTGATCTCATCACCAACATAACCCATCTAAGAAACTATCATGTTGAATGCATTGAGATGATTAGAAATGGATCCTCTATATTCCATCTTCAGAGAATACATCTTCTTTTTTAATAAAATATTGTTTACTAGGTGTTTATCCTAATAAACATCTCCTTGAGCTTCTTCCAAAAAAATTTCACCATCGTCTCCTCATTTACATGCAATAATATAGAATCTACCAAACATAGCCTTATGAGGCCCTTAGCTTTTCAATCAATATCATCCTAGACACCTTGGGCCATGGTGATTGGTTTTGTTTCGAATACTACAACCCATAGATTTTGATATACAAGTATATCCTCCATTTCTAACTTCCATAGTTCAAAGTTAGTGTTGTTAAACTTCTTCAGCTTGATTTATTTGTATGTGCTTGACATCTTCTTCCTACAACAAGCTTTTTAAAATCTTTGCAAAAGCTAAGGAAGCAAAGGTGTAGAAAACACTTCCTAACACTAATCTAATGGGGGAGATTGTACAAATTTTCTTACAAACCTCAAACTACTACATAAGGAGATTAACAATGTGCAAATAGATAAACACAAGATATATGTGGGGAAACCCCTTTCGAGAAAAAAAAACCCACACTCTAAAAGCATAGTACTTTGTATTACTAAAATGAAAAAATGGTTACAATACAATAATAGTATATTGATTCTTCAATAAGAGTCTTCAATAAACAACAATCCACAATCTAGATTAACTTCAACAACATAACACTGTAATTACAAAACATTACCACCTTATATAGAGAAATACAACAAAGGAGGAAGCTTCTAGATGAAGATAAAAGAGGGAGTTGTGCAAAACACTTGGCATAATTTTTCAACCACTTGTAAGCATGCAAATGACACATGTACATCACCAAAATTCTCCTTATCTAAATTCCTAAGTTGGATGCCCATAATTTTCCATATTAGCGTATGATAGGTTCTCTTACACCTCTTACAATTGTCATCAAGATAATAATGACTAACAACACTTACAATTGAAACAAAACAGATAATAACTGCCTATTAATAACATATCCTCTTATAGCTTGTCGCAACCCAACTTCGATGCCCATTGTTACATCCCACTTGTGCCCTGATGTTTTGATAATGTTTAAATGCATTGATACATGTTGATTTATATTATTTAATAGTGATTCGCAATACACATGCAAATAATTTGGTTTTAAATCATTATGTTTATATGAGCTAATTTTTATCATGTTTATATATGCTAGAGTTATGATGAGGTTTCAGACTAAATACATAGTTTTGACCTAGTGGATGCAGGGAATTCTTCATCCTCCAAAAAGGGAGGGAAAGTACAATCAAGAATGAGAGGTACTAGATGAAGGACCTAATGCTATCTGGAACCCTAATCTTGAAGTGTAAGAATTGTTTTGTTGAGTTAGGGTTAGGGTGGTGTCATCAACTCAGTATCAATCCTATTTAACCCTAGACAGTCAGTCTAGTAGTTAGGGTTTGTTACATCCTTGTCATAGACTATGACATTCTTTTTAAGCAAAATTATAAATTTAAAACATTCGAATAAATAATTATGATTTTTTATTTTAACTCCTAATGATTCATATGATAAAACAAATGAATACATGCATGATTATGCGTAAAAATTGTGGAAATGTAATTGTGTGTGTGTGTGTGCCTGTGTGTCTATATATACATGCATACCTACATATATATATGTATGTATGTACACACATGTATATATACATATACACATACATGCACACACACACACATACATATATATAACACATATACACATACATGTATATATACATACATACATACATACAAACATATATATACATACATACATGCATACATACATACATACATACATATGTGTATATGTGTGTGTATATATATATACATATGTACACACACACACACACACACACACACATACATGTATGTATGTATATATGTATACCTATGTATATAAGTATATATTAATTATGTATATGTATATATATGTGTGTGTGTGTGTGTATACATATATATGTATATATGTATGTATGTATGTATAAATATATATATACATATGTATGTAGATATGTATGTATATGTATGCATATGTATATATATGTATGCATATGTATATGTATATATACATATGCATACATATACATACATACATATATATATATATATATAAAATATACATACATTGTATATGATGTGTATATGTATACATATATGTACGTATGTATATGTATATGTATACATATATGTATATACATATACATACATACATACATACATATATATATATGTATGTATATTGTATACACATACATATACATATACATATACATATACATATACATATACATACATACATATATATACATACATATATATACATATACACACATATACACATACATATACATATACATATACATATACATACATATGCATACATATACATATATATACATATACATATCCATACATATGCATACACACACATATATATACATACATATATATACACACATATATATAGATATATATACACACATATATATAAAGATATATATACATATATGTATATACACATATATATATACATACATACATATATATACATACATACATATGTGTGTGTGTGTGTGTGTGTGTGTATGTATACATATATGTATTTATATATGTATATATATATGTATATGTATATATATATATATATATATATTTATATGTATATATATATGTATATATATATATATATATGTATATATATATATATATGTATATATATATATGTGTATATATGTATATATGTATATATACATATTTATGTATATGTATATGTATGCATATGTATATATATACATATACATACATATACATGCATATATATATATACATACATATACATGCATGCACACACACACACACACACACACACACACACACATATAGAGAGAGAGAGATATATATACATGTATATGTATATGTATACATATATATACATACATACATATATACATGTATATACATGTATATACTGTTGCTACTTATCAAATTGTCATTAGTTTCATATCCAAAGTCATACTATATTCTAGCTGGTTAGTATTACTGAATCATGCAGTCGGTACACTCAGAGAAGTTGGTATGAACAGTCTAGTCGGTTACTGAAGAAAGCAGTCACAGAACGCAGTATTCACCGAGCTGTTTACCGAGTAAAGTTTCATGGCTACCGAGTGATAAAGTTAACTCACCGAGTGAAATGTTTTACCAGATACATTGAACCTGGACATGCACATGGAAACGTGTTACAAGATCGAGGCACATCTAACCGTTTTTGCATTGGAAAGTGCACTATGAGATTGTGTATGATTACAAGGTCTATCTAACCAATGAAATATTTTGATTAGTTATTCATTCGAAGAATCTTTTGTAAGATCGAAGCAATGAATCAAATCACCATTGTAAGAGATCTATTTATACAACATGATTCTAGGGTTAGCTAACAATCACAAAAATGATAGGCAACAAGACATGCAATAAGAAATAACAGAGTGTATGCATGAAGGAAGACTGTTATAGAGACAGAAAGAGGTCATGGAGAAGGTTATCAGTGAACAGTCGACGAACAGAGTAAATAGAAGGGTTTACTGAGTTTCATTATGGGTTACCGAGGTATGCTACAAGCTAGGTAATCTTATTCAGAGCACATAGAATCTGCTTTAGCATTTCAGATGTAAAGTTGCAGATATTTGTAATGATTTTATTGTAATATTTTGAAGTTGTAAGAGAAACCTTTAACAGGGTAAAAGACTCTAACCAAGTCTATAAATTGTAAATCCTTTAACCAGGTGCTACACTTATATAGTGTTGTAAAAATCCTTTAGTAAGGTAGATCTAACTGATCTCAATACTCCTAACAGGGTAAGCTATGAGAAATAGCTAACTGTAGCTCTAACCGAGCATTCTTTATTATTGCAGTAGTGAAGTTGTGGGTGCCATCCCCACCGCAGTTTTTCTCTCTAACCAAGAGTTTTTGCATGACCAAAATATATGTGTTATGGAGTGAATCATGTATGATTGTTATCTGTTGATTATAGTTTTATTTTATGTTACTGCACTATTCTGTCTATGCATAATAGTAAGGTTATTATCAAAGAAAAGTTTTGGAGTACTGATTCACCCCTCCCCTCTCAGTACATTAGCTTTCTATATTGGGACTAACAATTGGTATTAGAGCTTGAATCTTGGAAAAGGGTTTAACTACCTAAAGAGAAAGATCTTAGCAATGGAAGGCTACAAACAATCTCAGAGGATTGTGCATCTTCAAGAAGAGCTGGATAATGCAAATCAAGTGATTGCAGACATGTAGAGGCAAATGCAAAAATCTCTGAAAGTAAGGAGAAGATTATCTGATGACTTGTAGGATTCTTAAGAGCTAGTAGAACAAATCGAGACATCATCTAAGAATAGTATATTTGAAGAGACTGAAGAAATGATTGGAATGTTGAAAGAAAAGAACAAAGCATTGGCTGATCAACTAAAAGCAATGAAAAGAGAACATGAACATTTCAGTACACAAATGACTGAAAATCTAGATGCATTAAGGATAGCTGAGGATAAAGTAAGAGATATACAAAGAGAAAAACAACAACTTGAAGCTCTAGTATCTGATAAGGATGATGAAATCATAAGGTTAACTGGTATTCAACAAAATATGACAGATCAGCTAGGTTATGCACATCATGAAGCAATTCTGAAGAATGATAAAAATCAATCATTGAAACTTGAAGTATCAAGGTTAACTAGTGAACTTGAAACAGAAAAGAAATCCAAAGAATCATTGGAGAAAAGTTATGAAGCATCAAAGATGTTGGATGAGCAACTGAATACAAGAAGACTCTACAAAGATGGAGGACTCGGTTACAAAGGAAAAGACTCTACCAAGAAAGGAATTCATACTACCAAGAGAGGAGAATCATCAAAACAAGCTGGAAAAAGGAATAACATCAAAAGGAAGAAGCCTATTTGCTACTACTACGGAAATCAAGGTCATATTGCCAACATATGCTAGATCAGAAAAGGTAAGCAACCGAATATCTCTAAGTCCAATGGATATTGCTATAATTGCAATAAATATGGTCACACACCTAATCAATGTAGGACAAAGTCTATTAACAACTATCAGAAGGCAAAATTCAAAGGGTTTTGTAAAAACTGCAATACATATGGACATAGTACCGAGAAGTGTTGGTTTAAGCAAAAGAACTACATGAAGTATCCACACCGAGCAAACACTAGAGGTTACCGAACTCACACAGATCCTTACTGACAATATGCAGCAGTACCTTGGGATTACAATACAAGGATATGATGTGAATGTTGTGGAAGATATGGACATATAAGTGCCAACTGTTTTATAAGATTTGGAATGAACAACCGAAGATCATGGAGAAATCCCGGTATGGCATGTTTTCATTGTCACAAAGCTAGACATTTAGCTGGAGATTGCAGAGATCAATCGAGAAGAGACACTGAAGAGATAAAAGAAAAATTCAAGATGATTTGGAAACAGAAAGAAATTATGTCTGATGAAGAAAGCACCTTACCTACCGAGTTAGGTGCACCTATTTCAAATTAGTCAAGAAAAGGTATGAAGGGACTGCATTCTTTAAAAGTTGAATCATAACAGTTCCTATTTTATCATGTACAAAATTCAAAATCTGCATAGTTAAGATGCAATTAGTCAGTTTACATACTATACAGGAAACCTGTCAAGTCGGTGTATATAGGAAACCTGTCAAGTCAATTAATGAAGCTAAGTTGGGTACTCGGTGAAAATAGAAAATGGAGTAAATTGGTAAAAGGTAAACTGAGTGCATTTAATATCTTGACCTAACTTGCACAGAGCCCGATAAGGTATTTTTGAGTACTTAAAGTGTTTTCGCGGTCATTTTCATTCACCCAAGTTTTCGAGAAGCAGAGCAGAGTGAATCAAAGCGATCAAACTTCATTCAAATCAAATTTTGAGGTATTTACATCAATCTATTCACACTGTTTAGCTGGTTTTCGATCTAGTCAAATTGCTATTGTCTACCGAGTGTGAAGAGTCAGTCACTTGTAAACCCTAAGGATAACTTGTCGAATCTTACCCGAAATCTACCATGGCGCCCAAGATCCAAGACCCTGTAGTTGTCCAAAATGTGGAGAAGCCCTCGCTAAAATATTCCCTAACTCCTAAAGTTGCCTCAGAACCAGATGATAAAACTACATTTTCACTCATCCCAGATCGAGTCTTATTGGTAGAAGATGTCAGATTCTTTACCAAGTGTCGTGTTGAGGAACTCGGTCATGTAGAGATTAGTGACACATATGATGAACTGTGCACTGATGGCAAACTGGATAGCAAATTCGAGCATATCAGAATCAAGGGATTAACTGAAGCCCTAGTCTATCCCTGTGTGTTCAAACCCCAATGGGTTAAGTTTGTATTGAGAAGAGTACATGATGATTTCATGTGGCTACAAGAGCAACCGTTCAAGATCACAAAGGAAGTCATTCACCTGATCACTGGATATCCCATCTACGATTATGCTCGTGCTCAGAAAATGATATCACAAAAGGAGCTAATCAATCTAACCAGAGTAGAAGTCGATTACTGAGGACTGAAATTGAATAATGTCACTGATGCTGAACTAAAATTTGCAATCAGAGTTATTGGTTATTGTTTCTTCCAATCTGCAAGGGAAAACAGTTTACCATGTGCTGCAATGGACCTGGCCTACAAAATAGTAAAGAAGGGAATGAAAGTAGACTTATGTGAAGTGCTACTAAAGAACTTATTTGAGAACCTGAACACAATAAGGAAGCCAAAGAAGAACAACTCGGCAAACACACTAAAGTTCGGTTCACTACTTGTCTGTATGTTTTTCTATTTTGAGAAGTTCTTTCCCTCAGTCGGTAAAGTAGTATGGGAGCTACACCAACCTATCACCCATCAGATCAATGACTACATCAAGAAGTTAGGAGATAACTTTAATGATATCATGGATGATTACTTTAGCAAATTCCAAGAGAAAATGCACAACAAGTACAGGATCCCACCACAGCTGGTCAAAAAATACAAGGACAATATATGTTTTAAAGTCGACACTAATTATTGCTATGTAAATGCTGTTGAACCGAGGATTCAATCATTGCAACCAATGGGTTATGAAATTGATTAGGATATCACACAACAACAAATTGATGCCTATCTATCATTGCCAAGGCATGCAACTAAACTAAGGTATGGAACCTATGAAGAGGTGAAGGAGAAAGTAAAAATGAGCATTGTAGTTCCTAAGGCTACAAGAAAAGCTACAAAGATGATAAAGGCTTTGTCTGAGAAATTCAGAGAAGAATCCTCATCTACACCTATCAAAGGCAATCTTGCCATTACAGAGGAAGAATCAGAAGCACAGGAGGCTGCAATAACATTGAGCACAGAGTTGCCAAAGGGAAAAGTTCTAAAAAGAAAGAAACAGGACATCACAAAGGCCCTACCGACTCCACCAACAAAGAGACCCAAGACCAGAGCATCAGCTGTATCACCGAGCAAGAAACAAAAGACTGTTGCCATTCCTAAGGTAACAAAGACTAACAAGAAATCTACTTGAAGACTCATTTTGGCAAAAGAGTCGAGTGATACAGAGTCTGATGATGCAAATGAATTTTAGGTTGTGAAAAGCAAAAAGGTAAACATTCATAGTGTTGAAAACTTTTGTGCCAATCTCAAAGAATACGGTGGATTTGCGGGATTCAGATATGTTACGCATGAGTATAGGAATAATGATGAGAAATGATAGATTGAAGAAGTTGTCATATGTACACTTCTGAAGTTTTGGTTAGCACCATTAGAACTAGCAAAGTCACTTCCGAGTGAACTCTACTCACATATTGACAACAGATGGAAATATGCAATGGATTTGGAGAGACAAATAAGAGAAAGAAGTCTAGTCCATCTATTTCCTGACATGTCCGTAGCTGAAATCAAGGAGCATTTGTCCACATACAATTCAAAATTTCTTGTGAAACAGAGAGCCTTAAAATTTATGAATGGGCTATATATTGATGTGGAAAATAAGACTAAAGCCAAGTGGCAGGAGATCTTCAAACAAAAGGATGTCGGTGAACAATCTCAAATTGAAATTGTTGATGTCACTGAGCAAGATCCAGATGTCATCGAGCAAGGTCCAAACCCTATTGACACTATACAAATTGATGAAGATGTAATAGATGAAGCAGCACCGGAGCAGGAAATGATTGAAGGCACCACTTATGCAAAACTTCTCTCTAGTGAATCTGTCTTAGAACAAGTTTAGCCTTATCCGCCGGTGAAGCCACTAGTCTCAACCGAAGCTCCCAAGGACACCGAGCAAGTTACCAAAGGTAACAAATCTGAAGTTGCAGAAGATACAAGCAACAAATTTGAAGCTGCAGGTGACACAACCAAAGATCAAACGTTTCAAGCACAGACAAGCACTGCAAATATTACAGCTAAGACCCCTAGCACCAAACCACCCAAAGACACTGCAACTACTATAGGTACAACCCAAAATGTTGCATCTACTGAGAAACCTACCGAGGGACAGCAAGCCTCACAAGCACTTGTCTTAGTACCACAGACCAAAGGAAAAGAGAAGAAGGTGAGAAAGCATGGTTTTAAATTCGACTTATCTAAACCGATCGTCTTGCCCAATGTAGACATTTCCAAATTGAAAGGGAAAGCACTCACTGAATTTGGTGAACTATGCAAAGCAAAGGCCGAACAGGAGAAGCAACTGGCCATACAGAAAAAGAACAAAGTACTTCAGAAGGTTAGGACACTACTCACAGAAATGCTACCATCAGCAACAGTGTCAACCGATGTAGCCATCCATATTCAGTTGGATGAACTCCTTAATCAGATTGAAACATCTAGAGTTGATGCATTCAAGTACCTAAGCAAGCTCAAGGATAAAGAGCTTACAACAAAAATGATAGAGGAAGTACAAAAATCAATTGTTGTTGGCAAGGTAAAACTTGTCAAATTCATTGCTGAGTTGTCCCCTCAACTCAAGCACGTTCTTTATTTATTCCAAAAATTGTGTACATTTTCTTTATTTATTAAAGATATCAAAAATAAGACTAATGCAATTGAGAAAGAGATCACCGATCTCTCATCCAAGTTGACCACTGAGCCTAATTCAGTTCAGAATTTTACAAAAAGCTACAACAGCTCATGGCTCAACAGTTAGAACTGAGGAATGAAGAGCATAAAATTAGGATGGATATAATGACCCTTCAAACATTATTCCTTCCTCATCTCTCATCAGTACAGGAGCAGCTCAACCGAGCTACAAGCTTATCAACTACACAAGAGTGAAGCACTCTTGATGGCTTGATATCACTCTTATCTGATATTCAAGCACAAAACTCTCTTATGGAAAGTCTCAAGGACTCACTCTCAGTCGCCCTCACCGATGCCCAGACCAAGTATAAGACTATTTTTGATCAGTTATCGCCTCCGGATGGAAATTAAGTTTTTAATGTTTGTCAAAAAGGGGGAGTAATATTATGATACTACAAAGAGGAAAGCCCAGCAAAGGGGGAGTAATTCTACACTTGGAGAGTAATACAATTTTGAGTATTGTATAGAAGGGGAGTATACCGAGAAGAATATACAGAGCATTCAGAGCACACAAGTACAGAACAAAACCGAACATGCAAAATTCAGAGTTATGTATAGGATAATGATAAGGGGAGTATATCTACATATACTATTTTATTGACTATTGTACATATTGTCAAGTATAGTCATTTTGTCAAGTATTTTTTTTGAGTTATGACTTTGTAAGTAGTTTTGTCAAACATCTCAACTAATGTCAAAAGGGGAGATTGTTACTACTTATCAAATTGCCATTAGTTTCATATCCAAATTCATACTATATTCTAGTCGGTTAGTATTACCGAATCATGCAGTCGGTACACTTAGAGAAGTCAGTATGAACAGTCTAGTCGGTTACTGAAGAAAGCAGTCACAGAACGCAATATTCACCGAGCTGTTTACCGAGTAAAGTTTCATGGCTACTGAGTGATAAAGTTAACTCACCGAGTTGATATTCACCGAGTGAAACATTTTACCAAATACATTGAACCTGGACATGCACATGGAAACGTGTTACAAGATCAAGGCACATCTAACCATTTTTGCATTGGAAAGTGCACTATGAGATTGTGTATGATTACAAGGTCAATCTAACCAATGAAATATTTTGATTAGTTATTCATTCAAAGAATCTTTTGTAAGATCGAAGCAATGAATCAGATCACTGTTGTAAGAGATCTATTTATACATCATGATTCTAGGGTTAGATAACAATCACAAAAATGATAGGCAACAAGACATGCAATAAGAAATAACAGAGTGTATGCATGAAGAAAGACCGTTACAGAGACACAGAGAGGTCATCGAGAAGGTTATCAGTGAACAGTCGATGAATAGAGTAAACATAAGGGTTTACCGAGTTTCATTATGGGTTACCGAGGTATGCTACAAGCTAGGTAATCTTATTCAGAGCACATAGAATCTGCTTTAGCATTTCAGATGTAAAGTTGCAGATATTTGTAATGATTTTATTGTAATATTTTGAAGTTGTAAGAGAAACCTTTAACAGGGTAAAAGACTCTAACCAAGTCTATAAATTGTAAATCCTTTAACCAGGTGCTACACTTATATAGTGTTGTAAAAATCCTTTAGTAAGGTAGATCTAACTGATCTCAACACTCCTAATAGGGTAAGCTATTAGAAATAGCGAACTATAGCTCTAACCGAGCATTCTTTATTATTGCAGTAGTGAAGTTGTGGGTGCCATCCCCACCGCAGTTTTTCTCTCTAACCAAGAGTTTTTGCGTGACCAAAATATATGTGTTATGGAGTGAATCATGTATGATTGTTATCTGTTGATTATAGTTTTATTTTATGTTACTGCACTATTCTGTCTATGCATAACAGTAAGGTTATTATCAGAGAAAAGTTTTGGAGTACTGATTCACCCCTCCCCTCTCAGTACATTAGCTTTCTATATTGGGACTAACATATACATGTATATATACATGCATATACATGTATATATACATACATATATATACATGTATATATGTATATACACACACACACACACATATATATATGCATACATACATATACATATATATATATATATATACACATATATATATATATAGATTTATATATATACACACACATATATACACATATATGTATATACATACATACATATATATACATATATATATACATATATATACATATACATATATACACACATACATACACACACACATACACACACACATACATACACATACATATATATACATATATACATATATACATATACATATACATATACATATATAAATACATATATGTATACATACATATATACATATACATATACATATACATATATGTATACATACATACATACATACATACATATATATGTATGTATGTATATACATATGTATACGTATGTATGTATGTATGTGTGTGTGTAAACTCTAATAGTAATATAGTAGTATAGGGCTCTAATTATATTCACACATAGTCATGTTTGTACAGTAATACAAACTCTTCCAAGACTTTAGTAGACTTTGCCTTATGTAAGTGAGTTTGAATAATATCAAACATCACAAACTTTGAAATAAAAGTCAAAGAGCCATCAACAAAATTGTGTTAGAAACACTATTCACCTAACAAAGAGCCATCAGTGAATTAGAATGAATAGGATCTCCTGATCATATTCTCCTAACAAAGAGCCATCGACGGAATAGTGATAGAAACATTTGAAGAACAATATCGTAGTTAGACAATGAGGAGATGTGCATGAGGAACTATGAAGACTAGGGTTCCAGGCGAGAATGTTGTTGGCGAAGGTGAGGAGGACTCGGATGGTGAGGGAAGTGAGGGCGACAAGTCTGAGCGATGGTCGCCCTTCTTCCTTTTGCCCAATGGCTCAGTTGGTTGGTGTTGCAAATGGCGAGGGCCCCTGTTTTGGTTGGCTTGGTATGTGGTGACTGTGCTTAGCCCTTTGATGACGCTTGGTGACTATGGCTTCCACCATGAGTTGTTCCTTTGCATTTTCACAGCGGTCGAGGTTCATGGAGCTAGTTTTTCTTGTCTCAACTCTGGGGGTAGAATTTCCTGCATGGATGGTGTTGTTGCGAAGGAGTTTGAAGCTGCTTTTGAGGATGGGGATCTATTGCTCGGGTTTGGATGTGGAAGGGGCTTTTGGGATCCAGACGTAGATATCTTTGCAACTAAAGGTTGTTGCTTTGGCAAGTCTCCTTCCGCGTTGGGTTTGGGTTGTGAGGCTGCAAGGGGCCTTTTGCCCTATTTTTTATTTGACCTTGTTTGCCTCTCTATTACTGGTCTTGTCACTTTTATCTCAACTCTTTAGGTTATTTCCAGTTTTTCCTATTGAGTTGGCCCCATCTTTTATTGAGGTTGAGATGGTGGGTTTTGGAGATAACTTCTATCCTATTGAGGTGGAGACAGAGACTATGGTTTTTGTTGGCAAGAGTTGGTGGGAGGATGTTGGTGTTCATTCTTGTTGATGGTCTTGTTCTGAGGTTGTTTTTATGGCTTTTCTACCTCCCTTTGTCCCTATTGAGGTGGTGATATTGGGGGGGATTTTGTTCTCAAATCTGAGCACCTTCTCTTTTGTTTTGGATACCCTGTTTCTTGAGGTTGGTGGTGTGTTTGCTTCTCTCCCATTGCTGTTGAGTTTCTTTTATTTTTCTCCTATAGAGGTGGAGATATTGGTGGTGCTTGTCTACTAAGTTTTCATGTGGCAACTTGATTAGAAAGTGGAGTTATGATGTTCTGAGTTCTGGGTGTCAACTATTCTGGTCTCAAGTTGACTCTGATGATCCATTCTACTTGGATCATATTCTTTTGGTTTGGATATGCCTTGGTGGTTGATTTTAGGTGTTGATATGGGTCTCATCATGGCATGCATAGATCTACATTGAGTTTCATGCATTGTAGAATGTTTTTAGGTCACTTAGTTGGTGTGCTTCATTGTTCATCTACACGTTTCATTTGATGTCAACCTTGGAGGATGTGCTAGTGTGTGTGGTTCATTAGAATCATTTGGAAATATTGTAATATAATATTTTTCGGTCCTCTATATCTCCTAGAGTGGACCACATTTGATATTTTAGGTCCTAGTAGCCAAATTTATGTAATAATGTATATTATATTTGTGGTCGACCTAATTAAGGGCTTTGATGATTAATCTTATATATAAAGGAGTGTTCATTTATTTTTTATTGTGTGGAATGGGTGTGAATTGATTTGTTGAAGGTGTGAAAGACCTACAAGCAAGTTTATTTTTGGAGATGTGTGAAAGACTATTATGAAGAGTTTTGATGGTGATATTTTTAGTGTGATAGAGTTTTAGAGATTGTGTTTTGGAATCAAAAGATTTTTTTGATATTGATCACATGACATAGTGGTTCAAGTTCAATTTCATGATCAAGAGATCTCGTTCATTCTAATTCACCTATTCATTTCTCAAATCTGAGCCAAGAATGATATGAACGAGATCTCATTCATTCTAATTAATAATTGACTTTTTGATCCATTCTAGTTTAGTGGTTCAAGGTTTTTGGACATGTTTCAGTATGACATTTCATGGATTATATATATTGAGATGTTATATATATGGACTAGTTAATGAGTTGAAGAGCAAATTAACTTAATGAGCTCAATGAGTTGTTGCCAATTTAATGTCATAGAATATGATCTTAATGAGTCACAACAAATGAACTTAATGAGCTTAATGAGACATAGAAGGGTATGTGTGGGATCATTAGGGGCCAAAAATTTTCTAATGCTACGAGACCAAAAGAATATGATCCAAGTAGAATGAATCATCAGAGTCAGCTTGAGACCAGAATAGTTGACACCCAGAACTCAGAACATCATAACTCCACTTGCCAATCAAGTTACCACATGAAAACTAAACTAGAATGGTTCTGGGAGCCTTTTCAAAACCCATTTGTCCAACTAAGGATTGTAGGGTTATTCTTTGGTTGTTGGACTATGTTTTGCAGTCTGAAGTTGTGATCTTTCTGCTGACCAATCTCCATCTTTTCAGCTCCTATTGAGGTTGATCCTTGTCCTTTAGAGGTGGAGAGGTGTTGTGTTGGAAGATGGACATTAATTAGATGTGGTACGGTTGCTAACTTCTTCCTGTTGGTTTTGGGAGCCACTACAAAACCCAACTCGAAGGTTAGGGGAGCCTTTTAAAAAACCCCTCTTTCAAGTTTTTGCTCTTTTTTTATCCTTTTGGAGCCTGTTTCACGTTGTGGGAGCCTTGTAAAACCCGCAGGTAGGTTGGTTGATAGTAGTTTTCAAGGGCCTAGTCAGGCCAATTTATGTTTTTAGTTAGGATCAGGTGATGCTTTGGGTGGCTTGTGGTCTTCGTTTCAGATTAAGGGAACCTGGTATAACCTTTCTTTATTGGTTTTGGGAGCCAATTTAAAACCCAAGTTGAAGGTTAGGGGAACCTTTCAAAACCCTTTGTGTCCAGATTGTGAATATATGGTAATCTATTGTAATCAGGTGTTTGTGAAGGTTATGGGTGTCTCAAAACACCCTTGGTATCTATTGAAGGTTAAGGGAGCCTTATCAAAACCCTTGTGCATGTATTAGGTGTTGGCCTTTTCTACCTTGGCTAAGTTTGGGTTGTTGGTTTCCCATGACCATATCTCTTGGCAGCATTGTATTGTGGGTTCCAGATCCTAGTAAAATCTGAGGGTTTTAGGTCCCTTCAAAACCTATTGTATTGGGTTTCGAGTCCCCCTCAAAACCTGTTTATCCTTAATAAAAAACAAAGAGCCATCATCTCTTAGCCGATGTGAATAAATTTAAATCGACACTCTCTCAAACATATTTGTTTCAACCACCTCTTCAATGCAAATAGAACGAGATTATTGCAGAATGGATGAGAATCCGAGGAAATGGAGTGAAATTCAATGTTAATGAATGGCAAATTGGCTTGAAACATATTTGAAATGCTAATAATCGATTTCTATCTATTAATTTGAGAGCAATTTGAAGTCCATGGGGGTAAAATATAGAAGGTGTTTTAGTCTTTCAAAAAAACACTGATTATATCTCATACGACAAAACAAGAAGCTTTGAATTATCTTCGTAGGATAACAGTGAAAAGATTAAAGCACATAAAGTCATATTCAATTGTAGCCAATAGAGGAAGGAGGCATAACTTCTAGTCAAACAAGAAGAGTTCTTTACAACCGCAATTGCTAAACAATCTTCTGCCAGGTTACAAGAAGAGTAATAGTGAGGAAAGTTGTTCCTTTTAAACAACTGATAAATGTATTATAAGCTCATACAAAGTTGAAACCTATAAGCTCGAGATAATGGTCTAAATGGGTGGAATTATGAAATATGTTTAGACTATTTAGCAATGTTTTCATTCCTGGTTAAGAAATTTGATACATTAAACTAAGATATATGGGCAACTTATGATTTGAGCATCATCCATTAAAGGAACAAATACTATAAATTTAGAAAGGGAAACATAGGAAACAAGAATTGTCCTGCTATATAAAATGTTACGACTCAACATGTGGAAGTTAGAGCAGTATATGCAAGGATGAACTTGGAAAAATTTAATCACAGTTAGAACCAAGATTATATTCATCAAAATTGGTTCTTGAACAGTTTAATAGTGGCCACTTGTCAACTATGAATCCTTTATAATATAACATAGGGTTAAATGAATGCTACAAAATTGTAAATACCCATAACTATTGCCAATTGAAAATACTATAACCCGATGATAAATTTGAAACGTAATTATGAGGAAGAGATAATTCAACATAATTATCAAGCTAAGATTCCATACCTATGAACATGAAGGAGCAAGATGCTAGTTCATGAGCACAAGTATGGAATCAACAAATAAAATCAACCAAGTAATTAAATAAATGAAAGGTGACTCCATAAAGAATGAATACAAACTATGAGCTCATTTTGATCAGTATGCTTCCTTTTAAGTCAAAACATATGAGTAAGCCTAGTAAGCCTCAAAAGTGTCAGTATGTAGCTAACATAAGAGACAAATTCGTTTTGGTCTAGCCAAGTAAGGTGAAGAATAGTGACTACACACATTAAAGTGTTGTAACTTATTAAAACCTTTGGCCAAGGTGATACTACAAAGTGTCTGTGTCGGTCAGTTCATTTGGTCCAAATATGCAGCCCAGTTAGAGGTCATACTAGTTAGGAGTTGCCCATGGTGTGTGATCGACAAGGGTTGTGTAGGGTCAAACATTGGTCTCATATGGCATTAGATCCAACATCTATTTATACCCTATGAAGGGTCAGACATTCCTAGTTGGAAGTGGCACAGGGGACTATTAAGTCTATGGTTGGGTGGAAATTTTCCCTGATGATACTTTCCCTCTTATCAATACTACAATGATTACTTAAAGATTTCATAATGGAAATTAAGTAGTTGTCATAAACTTCTCTTGAAATTATTTTTTAATAAATGTTATTAGTTAGTTTCATATTTAATTTATGCTTATGCATCCATTAATGAATAGATGTTAATTTTGTTGTCTAGATAGATTCATATCCTTTAATTTCAAAAAACAAGTTGATGTTAATTTCTCAAAGTTTAAATTTAAGTTATTTGTTTTAATTTTTAGTTGCTTAAGTTTTAGTATGTTACACCCACCTTCTCCCTGCAAAAATGTTTCATGCCACTTGTCCATTTTGTCATAGAATTTGTCATAGGCTATCACATGTGTGTCATAATAACCATCATAAATATTGTCATAACATGACACTTGGCACTTACGTATCATAAATACATGATCCTTAATGTAGGACACCTACCTCCACATGTGCGACATATATGTCCTATAGTCACCACCAAGTAGGATGCCACCAAGCCTACAGGTCACATTAGATGGCTAGTCATTTGTAGGAAATTAATTAAATAAAATAAAAAATCAGTATACCAAATACTACAATGATCGATGTTAGGATTTACAAAGGTTGAGACACCTTAATCCCAACGTAGAAATGAGAAAAACATCCGAGAGCAACAAGGTGTAGTTGTTTTAATGCTTCTTGACCTCTAGTGAGAGAACTAAGGCCATAAATTTTGAGGATTTTGCTTCTTATTTTTAATCTTGCGAGAATGTCTCTTTGCAAACTTTAGGTGAATATACAAAGACATAAACTTATAAAAATGTCCAAAGAATGTATAATGTGTTTAGGGCACATAACTAATGTTTTGTATTTTGTTATTTGCATTGCTTGTATTGTTTGTTTTTATGGACAAGCTAGCTTAGGTAGACATTCCCCTTGTTTGTATTAACTTTTAAAAAAATATTTATAAACAGTTGAAAAAAGCATATTTCATAAATGATCAAAATGGACCCTTCAATCAAAAGGCTCATGGGAGAAACACATAGGGAGCTCGAGAGCAAGGTCACCACGTAGATTTTAACAATTTTTTAATGCTTTGAGATTAAAAAATACTATCAAGCAACTAAAAATCATAACTATTAAATATAAACAAAAAGATTCACACCTCTTGGCTCTGGTTTGACCTTTGCATGCTTTGAAATGTCCATAAAGGAAAAAATCCACTCCTTAAACTCATGGTTAGTAGCATTAGTGATGATTTAAGATATTTTGCATCACTAGTCCAAGCTTGCATAAGGGAGAAGTGAACATGTTAGGATATGATGATTACTTGCATTTCAATACTAATACAAATGCAAAAGCATATGGATTTCAAAGAATCAATGTTGTTCAATTAATCAAGGAGACAAAGCTCCTTTAAATAGAGTTACAAAGACGATGTTTCTAAAAGAAACAATCGTTAACTAGAGGCAAAATTAGAAACAACTTAAATGATCATTAATAACACAAAGAGAAATATATTATTCTAATACCCTCCCTTAATGGTCATCATTCTAAATACCAAGAGAAATAACATAGAAGGTTGCCCCCTTCTTCTCAGAACATGCTGCAACAGAAGACAAGAGCCTGCCACTAACTCTGCCACTTGAGATGAGTCTGCCACCAACCCTCCCAGAAACTGCAAAACTTCTGGAGATACCCAAAACAACACCAATTGTCCAACCTAATGCTGGAGAATTTCCCCTCCCTGTAACCAGAGACACACCAAGAACAACTGTCACGATTTTGAGGAAAAAATCGGCAAACCCTCCAAACTATTGCAGATGAGCAAGATGCCTGAAAATAGACTGCAAACAAGAGACTAGTGCAGATGTTCACACAACTCCAGGTGCGACTAAAAACAGACTACAACAAAGTACAATTTTTGAGGAAAAAATCATAAACCCTCCCATGATTTTTTTTTATAGGGACAAAATATTTAAAAACCCACAGATAATTTTTTAGGACAAAATTATTAAAATCCACAGATTTTTTCAAGGGAAAAACATATTAAAACCCATAAGAATTTTTTTTAGGTAAAAAAAAATTAAAAACCAAAACAAACATCAATGCCCATAAGCCATCTTCACACTTTTCGAGGCATGAAAAATGAGGTACTGAGAAGATGCTAAGTGCATAAAACCTGACTGCCTTCCAACATCAAGTTGGTCAATGATGTCATCTTGCACGTTTCCCAATGCATAGAAAATGAAAAAACTGAGAAAAGGCGTTGGCACGGAATTTAAAAATTTGAATCCCAATGCAGAAACAGATGCAGGTACAAACTTTAAAAAAATGAAGTACGACGGGCACGAATTTCAAGAAAAAATAATCCGCTGACTCAGAAAAATCTGAAGACAACCCATAAATCCTTACGAAAAACCCATAAAGAATCTGTTGTCAGAATCTAGATCTGTTGGCTCGAAAATCAAGGCACAAAAATCGAAGCACCCAAAAAATTTTGACGATGACCCAGTAGAGATCTCGAAAAACCCACTAAGAATCTGTAACCAGAAAAAAAATTTGACTTGATCTAAAGAGTAAAAACCCTAATCGAAAATACAGATTTCCGTAAAAAAATGGCAGAAAAAAATTGCATTGCATGGTTGAGCGAAATGCAGGAGAGATGGGTCGCAGGAGAGGGCAAAAAATAGCCAGAAAACCCTAGTAGCTACAGCCAAAACGAACTACCAAAGTAGCAATTTCAAATAAACAAAGAAATTTTTCAAAAAAAACTGTTAAAAATTCATGACGAATTTTTAATTGAAAAATTATTTCGAAAATAACCAAGGCTCTGATACCATAATACAGATGCAAAAGCATATGGATTTCAAAGAATCGATGTTGTTCAATTAATCGAGGAGACAAAGCTCCTTTAAATAGAGTTACAAAGACGGTGTTTCTAAAAGAAACAATCGTTAACTAGAGGTGAAATTAGAAACAACTTAAATGACCATTAATAACACAAAGAGAAAGATATTATTCTAATAAATACTTTGCTCCTAAGAAACGTATTTAGTTGTCCCAACTTGTAGTCTTCAAAGTGGTCAAGTGGTATAATACTTTGATCAAGGATTTATTTTAACTTGCAATTACTTATGCTTCTCTTCTTTAGAGCATTGATAGTCAATGGGAAATCACCCTCAATTAAAAAAATCTAATTCCCATCCTAATGGAAATTTCCAAACCTAGACTCACTGCTTGAAGTTCTAACTCATTATTAGTGCCAACTAGTAGATGGAAAACTAACTTCATAATCACCCTTCTCCCATCATCTCTAGAAATGTACCCCACACTATAATGGCATGAGTTACTCCTTGAAGCATCGTCAAAATTATTTTTGATCCATCCAACATCTTATGGTATTCAAGACGCAGTCAATCTCACCAACTTGGAGGAATTATCTTTGAAAGCCCCATGAACAAGGGCATTGATTGTATTGTTAATGAATGTTGTTAAATGTCATTTCTCAAAGAGAATTTTTTGTTTAAATATTGTGAAGCAAACAACCTTACAACCAAAATATTTCTATAGTTAATTCCTTTGGATTTTTGAATATCATATCCAACATGTATCTCCTTTACTTAACATAGAAACCACATCTCTCAAATAAATTAGTTAATGAAGACATATCCATGCTATCCATGTTAATCTAAATTAAGAATTTTGGTATATTTTTGTTAGTACAAAAAGATTCAGTGTGTCCATTAAAAAAGGGGTGACATATAAATTATGAGAAGCTTATTGAATCAACTTTGTACTTGTTTTACTTCAAGTAACCAAAATTATATTTTATTATTATTTGCTAGTGGCCTCAATTATTAGAGTTTAAAATCTTTGTTTTCTTTTGGATCTTTGTCCTCCTTTGTGTGTTGAACTTGTAGGAGGATATGGGATTTTTTGAGTCAACAATCAACCTTTGTAAATTATGTCTTCCTATCCTTTATAGGATGGGGATGAGATCTTGTTGGGGACATTTAATCTTAGGAACTTTCATCAATAAAAACATTCATATTTGAATCAATATTTATTTTAATAAACTTTTTAAAAAAAATTAATATGATAAGACTGGCATAATATACAATCTTGAAAGGACATAATTGCTCCCAATTTTAACTCATTCAACTTACAACAGTGTAGACCAATATGTTGCATGCACATATAGTGTGGAAATATGATATTTTGAGTAAATATAGAAAAATTACTTGAAAGAAGGAGTGGCTATATTTGTAGTTTGTGTCGATAAAGGGGGCTCTAGGTTTATCATAAAAAAAAAGTAATTTTAAGACAATATAGAGACAAAAAAAAATGCTTTGCAATTTGTTTCAGTCATTTTAGTACTCATGAATGTATGAAAATGTGAATCTAAATAAAGTGGAACAATGCAATACAAGATCAAAATTCACGCTCGCACCCACTCAATAAAGCCTAGGATATAATATCATAGCAAAGACCTTAAATTGCTCCATTTTTTACTTGATTTTTCTCGAATGGTTGATATAGATTTATCTTGGATCTTGATAATGGATGCTTGATAGTGCTCATAAAAATGCTAGGATAGTGCTCCTTTAATAATGATACTAGTGATTTGATGAATGAGTGTTAGGATATAAAAATGTTAGGGGGAAAATGAATTAGTGAAGGTCTTATTTATATGCCTCACTTAACATTTGATTATGATAGAGATTAATTAAAAATATCAATGAATGAGAAAATTTGAGAGAGGGTACTAGGATTTATAATTACCACATGGATTGATGAGGTGGAATGATAAAGGGGGTGTAATGCATAGAGGAAATCAATTTTTAACATTTTTTTTATTTGTTTGAGGGGGGAAATGAAATAAATTATTTAAAATTTATTTAATTTTGAAAGAAGTGTTAGTCAATTATATAATTTTTAAAAATATAGTTATTGTGGACCAAAAGATGAATTAATTAAATAATAATATTATTTAATTAATATTAGAGAAAAATAGAAATTAACAAATAACTAGAAACTATTTCATTAATAAAGGAATTTTTTATTTTTTGTAAGCACTACCATGGGGGTAGCTCCCATTATATAGGATTCCAAAAATTAATAAATGCAAGCCCTTGCCACCAGGGGTGCAATACAAAAGCAACACAAAGTAGTGTTGTCCAATCCTACTTGCATAATATGAAAATATACCATTGCATTACAATAGAACCAACTACAACCACAAAATTGGATGCACCAAATCATGTAAAGCCAAGTTACTCCCCATGCTTTGTTGATCTCAATTATCAATGAAAATGGAATCGGGTAATTAGGTCCTAATCGCACCTTCATTCATACATTGGAATACAAAAACACATAAGGAAGTGATCCTCTTTGACTAACTCTTGTGAAAGAGAGTCAAGGGACACTCTTAGTGTTTCTATTTCTTCTCTAATATGAATGGAATATGTTGAGTGTAAGAGAATGCCAAACTTAAGCTAGCAAGATGAATGAAAACAACTAGAACAATAGTAATGCCAGTCTAATACAGGGACAAAAATGAGACAAGAAGTACAAATATGAGAATAGGATTTTGATGTGTACCTATGACAACAAATTAAACTTGATTTGACATGATCACGGCATTGGGTGCCTTGTTCTCAGAGGTTGAACTGAGTTGCAAATTGGAGGGCTGAAATCTAAGACTGACTAAGAACTTTCTACAAAATTTGAAGTTGACTAAGGGAGACCAAGGCGTGGAGATCCCTCTTTTTGGAGGACTAGGGTATGGGGCATCTTGGTCCCTAAGATCTGGGTCTAGATTCTAGTGATGGGTATGTGTCTATCTGCTGAGATCTCCTGAAAATTGATTGCTCCGACAAACTCCTGTAACTACACCTACAAGCTAGAAAATGGTGTGTTTGTGGCTGTATAGGGTTTTGCCTTAGTCAAACCCCTTGTTTTGGTGATTTCCACCTCCACAAATAGCAGATATTGTAATGAAAAGTTTGTGTGCCCTAGAATCTCATATGTTCGTAAGATTCCTATGAGCTAAATGCCAACTAGAGTTTTATCCTATGTTTTGGGTAAAAGCATTAAAATAAATTTAATGTAAATGCTTCAAATCACAAATGCAATATGGATCTAAAGCAATAATGCAAATATGAATATCAATGATGTGTAGATCTGAAACTCAAATAGAGATATGAAAATAACATGAAACCATACCAAATCCTAAGGAAGAGGTACAAGCCAATCAATAGTCAGTGATCTCCTTATTATTCTTCAATATCTCCTAAAGATTGAAAATGTTGATGAAGAGTTGATTAATGAATGAATTTTCTGATGTAAACTTCACACAAAAGTTGTTCTTTCTCTTCACAAGGATCTCCTTTCAAATTGCTAGATTTGAATCCTCAAATGAAGGAAAGAAAGGCTTTATATATGAAACCCTAATTTTAAATTTGATAATAGGATGACTTAGAATTGATAAAAATTGACACAAAGCAAGATTTGAATATTATAATACCGCCAAATTAAGCTCCCGAAAGTCAAGGGAAAAAGTTTGAGACTAGGTAGTATACAACCTGGTTCAACCAACTTTTTTTTTAATATTCTAGGGATGTGAGAAATCGTAATTATAAATTTAAATCCAACATGGTAGGTCAATCCAAGACGTGTAAATATACAAAAATGTGCTTTGAAGATTGAATTGGGACATTATTAGGATTAATTTAAAATGAAATAAAAAGGGGCACACCTAGTGTTAAGGGCCCAATTTTATGATTTGAGAATTGATGAAAGAGGACTTTAGATTTAATTAATTTAATAATTAAATACCTAGAGAAGCCCTATAAATGCAAGATGTAGTGGGACACACTAAGACGGGTGCTAAGTTTGTTGGCATTTTTGATGATTATGTTGTGATTGTCATTGATGGACACACACTTGCTATGAGATCACTTTTTGTATGCATGAGTTATGCTCAACCAGTATTTGTTTCAAACTGGTATTATGTTATAGTCTTTAGACTATCGATGTCTTGCAGAAAGTGTTTACCGATCTCAAGCGGCATGAGGACCTCAAGTGGTTAGAGGATCTCAAGTGGAATGGAGCAAAGGAACTAGAAGCGACAGTTGTCATTTTCCCAGTCTTCATTTCTATCAACCGGTAATCTGTCTAATAGTTAAACTGGTATTACTCTGAGTTACCAACCGGTAATCTATTAAACCGGTATTACTCTGAGTTACCAACTGGCAATCGGTAAAGTTGTATAAACCGGTAATACTTTGTGATGAGTTACCAACCGGTATATCTTTGATGAGTTACCATCCATTGACACTTTGACGATGATTTTGTGTCGTGTTACCAAATGTGTCTAGATACAATGAACCTAGGAACTTGCAATGTAATCCTATTGGACCGGCATGAAATCAGATTCCTTTTAAGGACATCATGTCTAGGGTTTCAATATGTGTGTGTAGTTGTTAGGGTTTGTGGTGGTTGATGAGTTCTTGTATGTGCGATCTTAACAGAAAAGATCAAGTCTGTGTACTGTAATAGAGTGTGGATTTATTGAAGACTGAAGTAATGCTGAAATGCATTAGCAAAGAGCTATCATGGATCTAACCAAGCAGGCTGTGCTATTTGCTAGATCATTCACTTGTTGATTACTCACATCTTTGACAAGTTAGAAACCCTTAACCGGGTAGGCCCAGAAAAGCCTTTGTAAATCCTCTAACAAGGTGATTCACATCTGTGGATCTAAAATCCTCTCACAAGGTAGCCTTTAATTGGACTTATCTCCTAACAGAGATTGAGATTCCTAACAGGATCTGTTCTGGTAAAGAACATTGTATGACCTTATCCAGTCTGACCTTAACCGGTCTGGTTCCTATTCTGTAGATAGTTACTTGTGAGTTTCATCTCACAGTGGTTTTTCCCATTTGGGTTTCCACGCCAAAATCTTTTGTGTTATGGTGATTGTGCTTCTATGGGTGAATGCCTTGTTGTTTGGTTTACATTTGTGTCAACCAGTTTGTTAGTTAAACTGTTATACCGGTTTACTGCTAGATTGACAAAGTGTTTGAGTACAGTAATTTTTGGTATACTAATTCACCCCCTCTCTTAGTATTCATCAATTGGTATCAGAGCCAACCTTTCTATAAGTCTAACCACATGGAAAGGGATATGGGGGAATACAGTGTGAGGGAACTTACTCATTGGCTCACTCAAACTGAGAAAACCTATGATGAACTTAAGGTCAAATATAAGGCCTCTCAGGCAAAAAGAAGAGAGCATGCTAAAAAACTGATAGAGTTAACTGAAAACAATTCTTCTGATGAAGCAGACATGGAAGCCCTAGTTCAAGAAGTTGAAAAACTGAATGAGTCCAATGCCAACCTAAGAAGGGAACTTGAAGGACTAACTATCAGAATGTGTCAAGAGCTTGAGAACCAGAGGAAAGCTGAAGATTTGGTAAAAGACATAGATCATGAGATCTCCAAGTTGAAGCAAGAGATCAGTGCACTTACTGCTCATCTTCATGAAAAGAAAATGGAAAAGGAAGAAATGCAAGGTGAACTACACATGGCTATTTTTGAGAATGCAACCTTGAAGGAAGTCAATGCTGCTATTACCAAAGAACTTACTGAGTCAAAGGAAATACTTGCCAAATTCAATAAGAGCACTGTCAAGCTAGAGCAGAAGCTTGAATCAGCTAAACTGGTAAAGAATACCAATGGACTTGATTTCTTTGAATATGAGGAAGGTGAGACCTCTGGAACAAAAGATGGAGCATCAAAGAAACAATTGGCACCAAAGGATAAAGGTAAGCAAAAGTTCAAACCTGTTTTCTTTAATTGTCTCAAGGAAGGACACACTGCTAATGTATGTAGAAGTAAGACTTACAATAAATTTCCTTATTTTCTAAATGATAAGCCTAGATCCAATAGATTCAATGGTAATTGTTATGCATGCAACAAGTTTGGGCATAGAGCATTTGAATGCAAGTCTGTCATGCACAATACCAGAAGGTATCCTCAAAGGAGTAAAGGAGCTTTTTCTCAATCCTTTGGGAACTGGAACCCAAACCGTTTTAATACCTATAATTATCAGTCAGGAAGCAGTGGCTATCAAGTGGCAACTGGATGGAGAGAAACCTATTTGATCTATCATGGTAATGGTCACACTGCTGCAACATGTAGAAGGAAGAATGGAAACATGAACAATGGACTTTGGAGAGCACCTGGAATGATTTGCTATCATTGCAACAAACCAGGTCATAGAGCAAGATTCTGCAGAACGAGAAAGAATATATTAGATGATATACTAGAAACTCCGGAAGGAAAGATAGATGTTCAAATCATTCAAGCGGATATGAAGAAAACTTGGAAGAAGAAGCCAAAAGAAGTGATTCAAGAAGAATCGGTTTCTGCACCTAGTGTGGAAGTCACTGAATCGACAAACTAAGCATCAGAAAAGCTTAGGGGGAGCAAACGGTGAAATGTTTCGAACCCCCAGTTTAAACCGATAAAAGACCTTAATTGGTAAGTGATACCTGTCAACTGACAGAAGACTGGAAACGGTAAAAGGCAAATTAGGGTTTACGCCCTAATAGTGGAGCATTTATTATGGTAGGTGGAGAACTTGTTTAAAAGGATTTTTGAAGTCATTTTTTACTTATCAGTTCTTGAGCGAAGAAGTTTTTTTTTAAAGCACAGAGTGACGAAAAGCGATTTGGATTGCAATTCGAAGAATTTCCAAAATCTTGAAGAAGAATCAGAAGCAAACATCAATCGGTCAAGTGTAGAACTCAAAGCGATATTTCAGCAATCCAAGGAGTGTGTGGCGAAGTGTAATTTGCAAGCCCTAAATTTTGAATTACGAAGGTATTTCTCAAATTTCTCTGTCTATCATGGCTTCCACATCACACTCTAGCCCTAGTGCACCCATTGATCAAGTAGACTTCATTCAATGGAAGGCAAAATACAATGCCCTATCTCAAATACCCGCTGGTGTTATAGTGGAGGAAGACATTTCCGATTACATTGACTATAAATTTCAAGACTTAGGATCTCTTGTAATCCATTCCCAGTTGAGTTTGTTCTGCGGGAAGGACAAGAAGATTAAACCAGAATTTAGCATCCTGGAAAAGAAGAAGCTTCACAATGCAGTCTATTTCCTTGAAGAGTTTTCAGATGATCACATCCACATCATTCTGAGCAGAGTGCACGGTGATAAAATGTACTTAGAATGAATGCATGACATCACACCGGAAGCAATTCATGTCGTCACCGGTTTCTGTAATATTGGTGAAGTGCCAGCCCTAAGGAAGATCAACAAGACGAAAATGACTAATCTCATCAGTTCTGTGAGTGACTCACGGGGAATGACTGTCAATTCCATCATGGACGATCTGGTCAAATATGCGTATATGGTGATAGGATACCAGACGTTCCATGCCAGCAGAATCAACTATGTCTCTGCTACAACAGTAAATGTTGCCTACCAGATGATCATGGAAGATGCATCATTTGACTTATGCACCTGTATGCAAAGGCAACTTCTGGTGAACTTAAAGTCAATTAAATAGGACAATGCTTTGAAATTTAAGTTTGGACAACTATTGGTTGGGTTGTTCTTCTACTTCCAAGGTTACTTCCTAGGAGTCAGAGATATTCAGTGGTCTGCCGACCAACCGGTTACAAAGAAAATCAAGGAAAGCCTTCAAGCGATTGGAACCGGTTATCCAAAAGTTTTGAATAATTACTTTGATGAGTTTAGATGCAAAATGACCCAAAGAGTGAGAATATCAGGTGATATTGTCAAGAAATATGAAGATGACATCTGCTTCACCATTGGAGTTGTTGAATGCATAATGGAGGCGGTTGAGCCTAGACAGGAAGAAGCGGAACCAATGGGATATGAGGTTATGTATGACAAGCTAGATGGATATGCCTCTACCCTACTCGCCTTGCCCCTTGATCCAAAGGCAAAGAGAACCAAAACCTATTTGGAAAGGGTTACACCAGTTGAAGAACCGTCAGTAAAGAAAGGAAAGGCAGAGCCTTCAATATTGGCACCGGTTACCACAACAAGTCCCAAAGTGACCAAGCGGTCACCAGCAAAGAAGAAACCGGAAGCTACACCCACCAAAGTCTTTGAGAGAAAGCGGAAGACAAAAGACACCACACCAGACTCAAAGGACACTGTGTCTGAAGAACAACCTAAGAAGACTAGGCAAACGAGGAAAAAGACAAAGAGTGAACCGACAACATCTGCACCGGTAAATATTGATATTTCCTCCTATAAACCTTTGACACATTGTCAAAGAATTATTAAGAATATTAGAAGAAAAGTACTTGGTGATTTGAAAGAGTGCTTTGATGATTTTAACGATGATGAAAAGAAGGAAGTTGAATAGGAAGTCATCAATTATTTATGTATTAATGACTGGTGGCCATCGGAAATTAAATATGAGAAACCTGATTCTTTGTATAATTCTTTAGATAACAAGTGGCGCATTGCCATAAAGAAGGAATAGGAAATAAGAGAGGAAGTATTTGAACAATACTTTCCTAATATGCCTAAAACTGAACTTTATGAAGTAGTGGAAAGATATAAGGGCCTCTTCTTCATGAGAAGAAGGAGACTTTTGTTGCTAGAAGGAAAAGTTCCTGTAGTGGTAAAAGATACCCACTCTCATGCCCAAGCTGCTTTAAGGTTGCATCAAGTGGTTGAAGCCAATAGGAGAGCTGAGCAAGAACCGACAACCAATAAACCGGATTAGGTATATGACAGTGAAGGAGAACAGGTCACTGATCAAATGGACCTTATTGATGTTGATGCCTTGAATGGTGAAAATGTCACTCCGGGTACACCATCAGAAGCGGCATGACAGGAAAAATAGGACAAAGAAAAGGCTGCCAAGGAGCAAGCGGAGAAAGAGAAGAAGCAACAAGAAGGAGAAAAGAAGAAATAGGCAGAAGAAGAGAAAAAGAGAAAAGAGGAAGAAAAGGAAAAATAGGAGGAGAAGAGGAAACAAGAAGAGGAAAAGAAAAGAAGAGGAAGAAAAGACACAAGAGGAAGAGAAGAAGAAGAAGGAAGAAGAAAAGAAAGAAGAAGAGAAACGGCAGGAAGAAGAAAAGAGAAAGGAAGAGGAGAAAAGGAAGCAGGAAGATGAGAAGAGAAAGGCAGAAGAGAAGAAGAAGCAGGAAGAGGAGAAAAGGAAGTAGGAAGAGGAGAAGAAGAAGCAGGAAGAGGAGAAGAAGAAGCAAGAAGAGGAGAAGAAGAAGAAGGAAGAAGAGAAGAAGAAGAATGATGAAGAAGAAAAGGAGCAAAAAGAAGAAGAGAAGAAGAAGGAAGAAGAGAAAAGAAAATAAGAAGCAGAGGAGCAAAAGAAGGTAGAAGAAGATAAGTTAAGAACCAAAGAGAAGGAGGAAGCGGCACAGAGCACACAGGTGGAGACCCCAAAGGCAACCGCTAGTCAAGCCAAATCGGCTAACATTACCAGTCACATTGACCTCCAATCTGCTAATGAATCGGAGCTGCTACAAAGCATTAAGCTTGCTTAAGAATGCCTAGAGGTGATAAGGAGGAAGAAAGAGCAAGACGTGATCCAAGCTGTAGTGGACACTCTTATCGGTTTGATACCCGATACCAACCTCCCCAGTACCGATTCCTCTCTGGCCCAACTAAAACTCTTATGCACAATTGTGGAGGACTAGGTACAAATCCTGGAAGAGGTTGTCGAAGCACATGCCAAGCAGGAGCATCAAAAGGCTTTGAACACTGCCTTGGTGAAAAAGTTACATGAGCTTCGGTCTGATCTGCAAAAGGCACAGAAGGACATCAGAGATGTAATGGATGAGGGGAAATTGCTACTCAGTAAGATATGTCTACCCCATCTATTCTGTGATGATGTGCTTTCCCAGAAAGACAAACTGCAAACTGATTTGCAAACATTCATAAGCACCTTCAAGACCCCATATGATTCCTTTACCGCTTATGGGCAAACTATTCACCGGTTTCATCTTTAGGCTGCAAGAATTGATTTGGAGATCAGCAACCAGACCAAGGATTTGTAGGAACTACAACTGGTTCTACTACCAAGACTGCAAATACTTCAGAAGTGCTATTGCAATCTGGATACCTTGACAGTTACTCAAGAGATGAGTACTTTGGATGCCATGGAGGAATAGGTATCCCAGATGCAAACGGAGAATGAGGTTGCTACCTCATTACTTGAGTCACGGTCCTTATCCATGAAGAAATTTATGCAGGACTTTAAATTAGTTTTTGACAAGTTTCACTCTGTATTGTCATAAACATTTATTCAACTAATAGAAATAGGGGTTATTCAGCTGTATTTTGTCATTGTTGGCAAAGGGGGAGAAGTATTCTGGTATTTAAAATTTTGATGCATGCCTATGTACACTCATGTTTATCTCTGTAAGGAAGTAGTATACATATTTTTTTCTGCAAAGGGATAGTGTATATGCTTAGGGGGAATATTTTTTATTATGGCATATTTCTTTTGTAAAAACACTTAGACGTCAAAAATTTTCCTAAGTGTTGCCATCAATGCCAAAGGGGGAGATTGTTGGCATTTTTGATGATTATGTTGTGATTATCATTGATGGACACACACTTGCTATGAGATCACTTTTTTTATGTATGAGTTATGCTCAACCGGTATTTGTTTCAAACCGGTATTATGTTATAGTCTTTAGACTATCGGTGTCTTTCAGAAAGTGTTTACCGATCTCAAGCGGCATGAGGACCTCAAGCGGTTCGAGGATCTCAGGCAGAATGGAGCAAAGGAAGTAGAAGCAGCAGTTATCATTTTCCCAGTCTTCATTTCTATCAACCGGTAATCTATCTAATAGTTAAACCAATATTACTTTGAGTTACCAACTGGTAATCTGTTAAACCGGTATTACTCTGAGTTACAAACTGGCAATCGATAAAGTTGTATAAACCGGTAATACTTTGTGATGAGTTACCAACCAGTATGTCTTTGATGAGTTACCATCCACTGACACTTTGATGGTGATTGTGTGCCATATTACCAAATTTGTCTAGATACAATGAACCTAGGAACTTACAATGTAATCCTATTGGACCGACATGAAATCAGATTCCTTTTAAGGACATCATGTCTAGGGTTTCAATATGTGTGTGTAGCTATTAGGGTTTGTGGTGGTTGATGAGTTCTTGTATGTGCGATCTTAACAGAAAAGATCAAGTCGGTGTACTGTAACAGAGTGTGGATTTACTGAATATTGAAGTAATGCTGAAATGCATTAGCAATGAGCTATCATGGATCTAACCAAGCAGGTTGTGCTATTTGCTAGATCATTCACTTGTTGATTACTCACATCTTTGACAAGTTAGAAACCCTTAACCGGGCAGGCCCAGAAAAGCCTTTGTAAATCCTCTAACAAGGTGATTCACATCTGTGGATCTAAAATCCTCTCACAAGGTAGTCTTTAATCGGACTTATCTCCTAACAGAGATTGAGATTCCTAACAGGATCTATTTTGGTAAAGAACATTGTATGACCTTAACCGGTCTGGTTACTATTCTGCAGATAGTTACTTGTGAGTTTCATCTCACCGTGGTTTTCCCATTTGGGTTTCCACATCAAAATCTTTTGTGTTATGGTGATTGTGCTTCTGTGGGTGAATGCCTTACTTGCTGTTTGGTTTACATTTGTGTTAACCGGTTTGTTAGTTAAGCTGTTATACCGGTTTACTACTAGATTGACAAAGTGTTTGAGTACAATAATTTTTGGTATACTAATTCACCCCCCCCCCCCTCTTAGTATTCATCAAACTTAAGCGTGGAATTGGACAACCCTAATTAGGGGTGTACAATTTCCAATGCTAAAATCTCAATGTCATTGGGTGTTTGACTCTAGAAGGAACTAATTTCTTCCTTTTTACCTCCATCCAATCTTGTTTGGTTCTGTGAGAGAATTTTTGTTCCTTCATGTTTTCCTTCATTTTGAGAACTTCATTGGTACTTATGGCTTGAGTCCCCCAAAGAATTTGGGCATTAAAAATATGGATTCTTTGATAATGTTGAGTCAAAAGTCTCAATTGGTGAAAGAGAGGCACTTGCAACCACTGGCAAATATAACCCCTCCGAAGAAAGTGGTGAAGCATCCCTGGAAGTATCATCTAGTGCCTTATTCAACATGATCATATGAGAGTGTGTTTGCTCATCTATGGGAGGAGGGAAGCTTGAAGTAGTTTTATTTTGACAAAGGTTCCTTATCAATCAAAAAAATGACCAAATGATGGGGTTCTACCCCATCCCACCATGTGGGTCAGCTATTGTGGGAAACATTAACCCCCTCACCAATAAATTTCCTACCACAATATGAGGTAGCATATTCAGTTGCAAAACATTTTCTACATCTAAAAGTGATCTTTTCACAATCTACAGGCTTGCATCGACTCCTATTTCTAACCCTTGATAAAATCTTCATTGGAAGACCATTCAATATGTCCATTTCAACAAAAATGTGAGCATAGGTAGAATTATCATAATTTATAGTTTCCTTAGATGTGTTGTGATACTTGCCTAGGCAATTGACTATGGCTTTTAAACAACCAATTCCCAAAAATTGCAAAGGAAGGTAAGGAAGTCGTACCCAAATATAAGCTAAGGAAAAAATCTATGTGTGCAAATTTGAAAGAAGGAAACCATGGCTACATGCATAATAAATCTCCATGAAAGAACCATGGACCAATATTAAGCATCAATTCTTTGTCCTCTAGTAACGGTGAACAAATCAAGGTTTCCACCATAAAATGAAGAATCCATCAATTTTATTGCTTAAATACCATTACATTCAAAAGAGAATTGCAATCCAATAGATCTAGTCACAAACCAACAAGGATTAGGACTAAGAATTTTCATTGGATTGATGGGATCTCTTTTGTGAGTTGAATTCAATTGTTGAATTTGCTAAAATTAGGGGAAAGATGTTGAAAATGAAGGTAAAAATATGAAAATAATGAGCTACATTCATTGAATCGAGCCACGAACATGGATCTAAGCAATGTAAGCAGTTTTGAACCTATTACCCAAAAAAACTCCTAAAAAGTCGGGACCATTTCACCCATGCCCTGATCCTCTAAACTTTTTGCACTCCAATGGTGGATCTATTCATCACTGTGAATATGTTTATTCTGAAGATCGCATCTCTGTACCCATTTCCTACACACAGAAAGAAGGGGACATAGGTTGGGAATAGGGGTTTGCCTAAGTCAAACCCTGATTTAGGAATTAACCTTAAATGAAATATTGCAAATACTAAAAATAATTTAAGGAAAGATATACCTTAGATCTACAATGACTGATAATGATGCTTTGCTTCTTGAATGTAATCAGATTTGTTTTATGAAATGGCATGAACATGACAAAACCCTAATCACACACACATGCCTGATATGAATGATGTAATGTAGCTCCACAGTCGATGAATGAAGAATACAAACCTTCAAGACCTCTAGAGATGCTTGATGATGAATGCTTCAATGCTTGAATGATAGATTACTTGAATGGATATTCTCCTATTATCCTCCTGTTATGATCAAATGAGAGGCATTGACCTCCATATATACTTGCCTTTCTAAAAACACCTTAATTTTTTTACATAGGCCGACATGGAAATCACAATCCCACCAAATCATTGTGACCTTTAGGAGGGACCAAATTAAGGTCCTATTTGAGAGGACCAAGGCACCATTCCCTGGTCCCAATGAGGACCATGGTGCCACGCCTTAGTCCTACCCTATTTTAGGACTATGATCAAGGGGCCGTGAGATGTGGAAATGGAAAAGGAGAATATAATTTAATGGTATGAGCAGAATTAGGTCCTATTTTGCCTTCAAGACATGAACACTAAGAGGAGGGCCAAAATATGGACTAAATTGTAAGGGAGTATAATTTAGGATGATACACCTCCAAGGACTCAAATTCCAGAATGAAGAACCCTTTGGTACAAGAGTAAATACTAATTTCATCCTCCATATACTCTTTCCAATTCACACCTATCCACAAATGAAGATCGCATAACTGTGGCCAGATCTTCATGAATCAGTAAATGAGGGCATGGTCCTACAAATAGTCCTCCATGTCACGGGCAAAATAATCCAGATACACCTCATGAGTAGATACCAAATGTCGCACAGAGAATGGAGGGCTAAGAGGAGCCTCACAATGAGGTGGAACATAAATAGAAGGTGGATCAAACAAAAAAATTAGGGTTGGGAACATTGTGGTCCCCCTTTGAACCTAGGGAATCCCATCTTAGAGACTCCCAAAAATGTAATAGAGTACATCAAACTGAATCACTAAATTCACTAGGATGGTTGCCCACATCTATAACCACAACAATGCCCCTACCACATGATAATAATGAACCATCCAAAGTTGACTCAGGAGCCAGAATATACACCACACAAGCTTGGTTTGTTGTGTTGTATGAGAGAAAGATAGAAGGCGTGGAGGGAGCTTTGTGCCCAAGAGAAACCTTCTTTGAGCTTAGACCACTAGTAAAGGCATGTGGTGAAGCACACCAATCATTTTCAATTTTTTGGACAGAATGTGAACTTATGCAAATGTGTGAAGGCATATCAAGATCGCACAATAAAAAAGACATTTTAATAGAGGAAATGTTAGCTTAATTAAATAATTAAATATTATTAATTAATATGGATAGAAGAATTGATGAAATCATGATGAAATGACAAGATGAAATGCATTAGTCATATTTAGATGTCAACATTTTGCCCCTTTTAAGACAATACTTTGTGTGGCACTAGTTCGAAGGAAACAAAAAGATACTAGTGATAGGATAGAAATAGGATGGATGGATGGATAGATGCCCCCTCAAGAGATTGGCTATAAAATAAATTTCAAATTAATCTCATGATGGGAAGGATAGGCTAGATTGAAAGGTAGGATATTTGATATGTGTGCAACAAATATGTGAATGCAACTAGATGCAATGACAACAACTGGCATATTGATTAGATACCAAGCGAAACACATAAATGGGTAATGGAGTGGATGGAAAATGTGTGAAATGATTAGATATGAAAATATATGGAGATGAATGGATACACGAAATGGTATGGAAAAATCAATGGATCCTTTTGTTCCCTTATTATGCTTTGTATCATCATCAAGTTCTTTATCAAGGAAAACAGATATATGTACATCTAGGTATGGATAATGATAGTGGTTCTTTGGTATCCCCTTGCATGGACTATGATTCTACAAATTACATAAAAAAAAGGTAATGACCTTGTCCCATTATTCACTCTTCACCATGATAACAAAATCAAGGCTTCCTTGAGCTTCCTCAGAATGCGTTTAAGGGAAAGGTCACAAGATAAAAATATCAAGATCAAATATCAAATATTAAGATGAAGATTAAAATATTAAGATCAACAGAAAAAGACCAAATGACAAACAAGTCAACAACTAACATATCCCTTGCCAAAAGGATACGCTTAGTGTAGATAGATAACACCAAGCATTGGGAAGATACATTTGTTAAGCCATATATAGCTAGATAATGCATGATATAGGAAGGATAGATTTTTAAAGGCATGAATAGTTGAATAGTGACATGGAGGAGATTGATTAGGCAAGTGAGTATGCAAGAAGTTGACTTATATCAACATTAGTCTCTCACTTATGACTTCTGTGAAATTTCAATGTCTTGTCTTGTGAAGTGCAAAGTTTTGATCTTTGTTATTGTTGTGATTCAATTATCAAATGTTAAATGGATTTCATGTTACCTTTCTCCAAATGATGACGATTAAGGATCCAACCTAAGCTAGGTCAAGAAAAGTACCCCTAGTTAGGAACATGAATTGCTTTATTATGGTTGATGGATAGATGTCACTAAATTTTATTATAAATAATAGAATAACCAAGCCAAGATAGGTGATCGGTGATGCCAAAACTATGCAAAAGGTGGAATGAAACTATTATGTACAAGGCTAATACGGTACCTTGAGGGTCAGCGGTAAATTTTCTTAAGATGGCTATTGTTAATAGGCTCATATAAAGATTCCTCTTTAGGAGTGATAAGTTGATAGGATTTGGATCCATAACTAGCTACAATAACAAAATTTCTCAACCAATTAGGTTCAAATTTTTCTTTCTTATTGTTGTCTTGCTAATTCTTCTTATTTTCTCTTAGAACTAGGTCACCAATTTCAAACTTATGACTTTTGATCTTTTTGTTGTAACTATAATGAAGGCAATTTTGTTAAGCTTGGAAATGAGTAAGCATGGTGAGATGCCTCTTGTCTAATAATTCAATCTCACGCAACCTAGATATATGATACTCATCATTATCAATAAAATGTTTCAATGATACTTGCAACAAAGGGAGCTCATCCTCAATAGGAAAAATATATTTGGTTCCAAAGACAAATAAATAATGTGCGACTCTTGTAGGGTATAAATACTAGTTTGATTAGTTCACGGAGTAGGATTAAGCTATAAGTGCTAGTCACAACCAGCTTCATTGACTATTTTCTTAAGCATTTTCAATATAGTTTTAATAGAAGCCTCAACTTGACTATTATCCTGCAAGTAATAAGGAGTGAAAAGACAACGTTGGAAGCAGAATTGTTCAAAAAAATTGCAAACATCTTCCATTTTGAAGGGCTTACCATTATCTATAATAATGACAAGAAGGATGTCATAGCAATAAATGATACAATGAAAGATAAATCTTACTATTTGTTTTTCAGTGATATTGGATATGGGAATTGCTTCTATCCACTTCATGAAATACTAAGTGGTGGTAATGATAAACTTATGTCCATTGAATGACGAGGAAACATTTTTCCTACAAGGTTGATTTTCCATTGTGAGAAAGTCCAAGGAATAGTGATAGGTTGAAACTCTTGTGTTAGCACACAAATTGAATCTCCGTGTTATTGATATTGACGATATTTCTTAACAAATTGGTGTGCATCTTGTTCCATAGGGGGCAAATAATATCACATTCAGAGTAAATTCTTGACATGGATAAGTCCACTAGAGTGATCCCCACAAATAACTATGTACATCATGTAAGCAATTTTAGCTTCTTCTAAGTCAAGACATTTAAGGAGGATACCATCAAGAATCCTTTCAAACAAGGCATCACCTAGAATAATAAAACAAGAAGCATAATGAATGGATGCTCTCTTTTGGGTACTAGATAAGTCAGGTGACAATGTATTGTTGTGAAGATAGGTGTAAACATCTTCATACCATGGGCTTTGGAACCAACGAGTTTGCATACCATTTGGATTTAGGAATGCCAAAAGCTAGGATTAAAATTTGTACCACTTAAATCTCACATTGATGGATATTATGAGGCACATATAAAAGAGATCCAATGTTATTCATAGAATCGGTAACTTGTTATTCACTCTAGGTATTTTCTCAAAAGTGATCATGAAAAAATATTATTTAAATTTGTACACCATTTTCTTGTAAGAGGAAAGTTTCTCATCTTTTTTTTGATAGTCATCATTTACTTGTTTAATAATTAGTTGCAAGTATTCATAAACTTGAAGTTATTTTATACACCATTTGATAGCCATTCTAAGTCGTGTGATTAAAGTTTCATAGTCAACTATGATGTTTGTGCAAGGGAAATCTAATCAATATGAGTTTGGGATATAGTCACCTTGTGGAGTGATAAATAGAATTCCATCTCCTGACCCATGTTGAGTATAAGAGCCATCAAGTGTAACTTCCACAAGTGTGATGAGTTTGTTGTGAAAATTGATTCATCTAAGAATTCTGAAATAAAAGGATGATCTACATCTATAGGTGTGTTTGATAGTTGATCGACTATAATCTATCTCTTGGTAGCTTTATGATCCACATATTTAATGTCCAATTCACTCAATATCATGACCCACTTTTCTATACAACCAATAAGGGTAACCCTAGATAAGAGATGTCTCAGACGATAAACTATATAAATGAGATTCATCTAATGATTAAGCATAAAATACCTAAGTTTTTGTGATGCAAACGTAAAGGCTAAACATGCTCATTTTAATTGGAGTATAATTAAGCTCATATCCTACCAAAGTCTTACTAATTTACAAATAACTCTCTCTTTTCATGTGTCATCAAGGTGTGCAAGAAGAGCACATAATGCAATTGTAGTGGCTAAGATGTATAATAGAAAAAGGTTTTCTCTGAATAGGTGGCATCATCACTAGAGGTGAAGATACGTAATAATTTAGTTGTTGAAAGGATTTTTGGCATTTCTCATCCCATTTGAATGTGGCCTTCTTGTGTAAGATATTTATAAACAAATGACACGTGTTCACTAGTTGAGCTATGAAATATTTGATAGCTTGAAGTTTTCCTTAAAGGCTATGCAATTATTTTACATCATTTAGAGGTGGCATGTTGATTATAGATTTAACTCTAGCAAGATCTACTTCAATTCCTCTATAGGAAATGATATATCTAAGTAACTTCCTAGAATGTTGAAACCAAAAAGCATATTTTTTGTTGGTGTGAATATGCTCTTGTACCTAGCTAGTTCCTTAGTGAGGACCTATTCATATTATTAAGTTTACTTAGGTCTTAGTAAATCTTTCTAGAAGGTGTTAGTTGTTGGAACTGTGTGTTGCTATGGTTGTCATTGATGTCAAATATGTTGTTCCAAATCGATGTTGATCTAGAAGTCTATGGTGCAGAGATATCTTGTTGTGTTGATTTTGCAATTATTCTATTTGTTGTTTTGAAAGTGTTTGAATTTGGGAATTGTTATTGATATTGTTTGGTGTTTTTATCTTCATTAGCTATGTTTTGGCATTATGAATATATGAGTTTTGTGGTCCGTAAATATCTATGTTTTCTAGATCTTGTGACATGCCTTAACCGCCTCCTATGGATTCTATAAGTCTAGTGGTTGTATCAGGGATTAATAGGTTGATCTTTTAGTGCAACAACAATTCATGGAGGCTTCAATAACTAGGTGATGCTCTACAAAAAGGATTAGAAAATTTGTTTGATGGCAACACACACAAGAGCACAAGAAACAAACGTTAGTGTTAGCAACAAATGATTATCCTAAACAGGCATATCAAGAGAGATATTAAGCATGACATAGAAAGCATACAAACATAGAATAGATAAACTATACTCTTCCAAATGCTAATCAAGATGCTCATAGTTGCTCCTCCCTTGTTCCTCTCCTCTCCAAGTTCCACATGAGTGTAGCTCTTAGCTTTTAGCACTAGCCATGGATGCCATATGGAGATTCAAGATGGTTGAATATGATAAGCAAATGCTATGCAAGTGTAGATAGTGATGCTATGAAAAAGCTTTATGCTAATACTAGTATAACAACAATACTCTAATGCTTCCTTCTTTGCTTGAGGAGAAGGGTTCTATTTATAGAAGAAATGGGGAAATGAAGGGTTGAGATTGAGCAATCTTAACAAGGGTTAGGATTGAAAGATATTCAATCCATGTGAGACTTTCAACCCAATCCCATGTTGACAAGTGTCACCATGAGGAGGCTTGAGAGGAGAGAGAAGGAGAATTAAATGCTTGAGGGGACATGATGGTTACCCTAGGGGGTTGGGTTAGGGTTAGGTTAATGGATATTCCTGTTATCGTAGGGATAAATGAATGTTCAAGGGTTAAATGGTTACCTTAGTCAAATAAATAAATGCTTTGAAGAGACCCATGAGTCAAAAGGATGGTTAAGTTAGAGGAAAGTCTCTAACCAAAGGTAAAAGGCGAGTTAACCATAAATGGTTATGTAAGAGCCTTTAATGGTTTGGAAGACTTTAGAGGTTAACCATTTGAAGACATAAAGTCTTTAATGGTTATTGAAGACTTTGGAGGTTTTTGAGAAGTGACTTCCTTTTATTTAAGAATGTGACAATGATTAGGATAGGATTAGGCTAATTAGAAGGAGTTAGAAGAATCTAGAAGGGATTTAGGCATGCAAGTGGATTTTGTAGGAGAATGCAAGTGGGAGGAATTTTGGGATTTTCAATTAAAATAAAATCATTTATTTCAATTAAATGGTGTAATTTGCATTTGGATAGATATTTAAATAAATATTAATTTATTTAAATGAGAATGTGAATTTTAGATTTTATTTAAATAAATCTTAATTTATTTACATAAGAAAAAAGAAGATAAAACATTAAATGCTTGAAGACTTTGAGGAAAACCATTAAAGGCTTGAGAAGACTCTAGAAGGAAGCCATTAAGTTTGAAGACTTTAAGGGAAACCATTAAAGGTTTCAAGTGGGTGAGGATAAATAAGATTTTAAATAAATAATTTATTTAAAATAGTTGTGCAACTTGCATTTGTAGGAAAATGCAAGTGGGTGGAGGATAAAGTTGATTTTATATAAATGTTAATTTATTTAAATGTGAGAAATGGGATTTTGGGGGTTTTAAATAAATATTAATTTATTTAAATGTGAGAAATGGGATTTTGGGGGTTTTAAATAAATATTAATTTATTTAAATGTGAGAGAAGATTTAATTAAACAAATATGATTTGTTTATTTAATTAATGGTTTGAATTTGGTTAAGTGAATTAAATCAAATAAATTGAATAATTTATTTAATTAATAGGAGAAGAGGGTTAAGATGAACTAATTAAATATTAATTTGATTAATTATTGATTGATGGTTAAATAATCAAATAAATACTAAATATTCATTTAATTAAGTGGACAGATTTATGTGACTACATTTGTCCCTCTTTGAAACGGTGCGGTTTTATCGCATCGTTTCAAAGAAAGAAAAATAGGTGTGAAGAAATATGCCCCATAAATGTTAATTTAGTGGGTGGTATGCCTCCTTGAGAGATGGGACAATTTTTTTTTTAAGAATCGGGCGATCTCTCGAAAAAGAACAAGAAGTGGAGGGGAGGTAGAATAGAAGAAATTAGCAATCACGGTGAAAGAATGGAAGAAAACAGAGTGAATACGAAGAAATGGCAAGCCAGTGAGTACACGGGGTCACGGTGCAAATGTAGTGTTTGTGCTTTTGAATGATACTGTACAATTGATCAAAATTGGTTGAACAATCTGGTGCAATTGGTTTAATTGCCCCGGTCGAGTCAAAGCATGACAGTTGATGTCAGTTGTTTGCTTGGACAGGATAAAGTTTGAGTAAGTGAATCAAAGTGACCTATTGAGACTTAGACAATTCATGTAATTGTCCAATGAAATCAAGGTATTTGACACAAAATACTCGTTGAGACTTAGATAATTGATGTAATTGTCAGTTGGATTGTGTTTGATTGGTTGATCAATTGGTAGTGTGTGTGTGTGTGTGTGATGGATGGTTGTGATGAATCATAGCAGCCCCGTTGAGACTAGGTCATTATGATAAATGTCTGATGTAGTCTAGGTTTGCCATAATCGATTACCTGTTGAGACCCGAAGATACTTGATCAGAGTATCTGTTGATAGTCTAGGTGTGTGTAAGTCGATGTGCCTGTGTAGATAGAGTAATTGGCTTGATTGGGTTGATGGGAGATGATGTAGGGTATGTGATGTTGATTACCAAGATGGGGAGGGTGAGGGGGGGTTTGATGTTAGATAGAAGAAATGGAGGACCTATGACTCATTCCTATGGAAGAAGAGGAAAATAGAGTATCCATTGTCATTACCATGTATGCATGATATGCATCTATTATGAATGTATGGATGGATGGAATGCAACAGAATTGAATATATATAGATGAGATGGAATGACGATCCATAATGCTTTTAATTTTCATCATTGAGCTTTAAACTATTGTAAGAAAATACAAGCAACTTGACATAATGATTCAAGATGACCTGAATATTCCTTACATGGATTTTGATATAGCAAGTTAATAGAAGCAACTTGATATAATGGATCAAGTTGACCTAAGTATTGCTTGCAGAATAGATAAGGATTATCTCCTTTCATGCATGACTTGGAACGTCCTCCTTGATCTTTTGCCGATCATATCCCAAGACAATTTCATACCGTAGTAAGAGATAAACCAATATCGAGTTTGGATGAGGTAGTAGGAACCAAAGATGGAGTATTGTACCTGCAAGCAAGCAACATAAATAAAGAATAAAGAATATGGACCCTCCATAATGGTTCATGCTCATATGGTCGAGGTATACGTTGTAGTCAGCAAGCTGTAGTGATCCATGACTGTATTTTGCATCAGATCACGTAGCTTAGTGAACTTCCCACATAGACACCATTAGTACATGCCCCAGAACTTCATTGGAATAATTCACAGAAGACATACAAACAATGCTTAGGAACCATCTCGACCACTCTAATCACTTGTGGATATCTCGGAGTAGCGTAGGAACCTGATATAAATGAATAAATAACTAACAAACCGACCAAGTACTTGATAGCTTAAACAAAATTTTCTTGTCAAAGAAAATGTTATCTTGTCTTTGTTTTGGTGAGGAAAGATTTATCCCTGTTAAGACAGTTTGCGTGTCGATGTTGATTGTTTGGTCAATGTGATAAGTGGTCATCGTTTGATTATTTCACAATGTTTGCTTGGTTATCTGCTTTGAAAAAGTATGTACAGGGCATTGTCATGTTTTTGATTGATTTTTGATGTTTTATGATGTTTTTTGGATTTTGTGATTGTGATGATTGTTTTCCAATGTTTTTGGTATTTTGTGAGATAGTTTTCCAATGTTTTTGGATTTTGTGAAATAGTTTTGAATGAAGAACTCAATGAATCACAAAAATAATGTATAATCCACTTCCATCAAATAGATTAAGGGCATTGCCCCCAGTTTAGACATGAATATGAAAAAGCGGGATGCGAGACACGTGAAGTACTATCCTTGATTGCAAATCAATAACAAGCCATGGTTTGGACGGATGGATGAGTGGATGAATGTGAATGTGATCGTAACAAGTTTGAAAGACAATGGAGCCATAGTTGCTACAAGTGGCGCCTGTTTTCCAGGTTCTCACCATCGCACTTACCCAAGGTGCCACCGGAGTGGTTGTTCACCATTTGGATATATGATTTTTCTTTACTATTTTGATGTTTTTGTATTTTCTTCAGGACATTTTTTTGAATGTTTTTGGTGTTTTTCCAGTACGTATAGGAACTTGATGCTTTATATAGCTTATGTATAAAACCGTTTGAGGTGCATGTTGTTGATTGGATCTGCTAGTGGTTCTCCTTTTGAAGTAGCCAACTAATATGCCCCAGACCCAAATACAATAGTGATAACATATGGACCCAGCCAGTTTGATTCAAACTTTCCCTGATGTTCTTTGTTTGGTTGGTTACAAGGATTTTGTTTTAGAACAAGATCACCTACCTCAAATGTACAAGATCTAACTCGATGATTGTAGCTTCTGCTCATACGCTGTTGATAGGCCTTGAGGTGATTGTATGCAGCTTGTCGTTTCTCATCAAGTAGCTCTAAGTCTTGGAGACGGGATACTCTGTATGCTTCATCATCGATGAGATTGTGCAAGGAAACCCATAGTGATGGTATCTCAACCTCAATAGGTAAAATAGCTTCTGCACCATAGACCAATGAGTAGGGAGTTGCGCCTATAGGGGTTCAATACGCCCATAGTGTTGGATTCAATTGAACATGCCAATCATGACCGACATCATTGAATATCTTCTTTAGGATTCTCAATATGTTCTTGTTTGATGCTTTAGCCCGACCATTGCCTTGTGGGTAATAGGGAGTGGAAAAGCGGTGTTGGATATGAAATTTCTCACAAAGTTCACGAACATCCTAATTTTTGAAAAGAAGACCGTTATTTGTGATGATGGACATGGGTACACCATACCGGCAGATGATGTAATTGAGGATGAATGAGGCGATCTGCTTGTCGGTGACTTGGGTAAGTGGAACAAATTCGATCCACTTTGTGAAGTATTCGGTAGTGGTAATGATGAACTTATGGCCATTGGATGAAGATGGATGGATTTTACCCACAAGGTCAAGTCCCGATTGACAAAAAGGCCATGGTGTTGTGATCGGTTGCAATTCCTATGCTGGTGCATGTATCAGGTCTCCATGAACTTGGCATTTTTTGCATTTTTTGACAAAGTAATGGGAGTCTTTTTCCATAGACGGCCAATAGTATCCAGCACGTATGATCTTCTTTACTAGGGAAGGACCGCTTGCGTGAGTTCCACAAATTCCTTCATGTACCTCTTCCAAGGCCTTTGTTATCTCATACTGTTCCAAACATCAAAGGAGAGTACCATCAAGACTGCATCGATATAGGGTTTCAGCAATAATGGTATATCGAGCAGTTTGGCAAATGAAGGTTTTATGTTGGTTATTCGATTGGTCAGGAGGAAGTGTGTGATCGCGGAGGTAGGTGTAGAACTCACCGTACCATGGGGATTTGGAACCGATAAGGTGACATATCATCTCAGATTCGGGGATATCATAAGCGAGAATCTAAAGCTGTTCTACCAAGAACTCGTAGCGTGTTGAATTCTGTGGAAGATCTAGGAGAGATGCAATGGTAGCCATAGCGTCAGCAGCTCGATTCTGATCTCTGGGTGTTTGCTCAAAGGTGATAGTAGTGAATGATGTTTTTAATTTGTCCACCATTTGTTTGTACGACATGAGTTTGTCATCCTTGGTCTGATATTCATTTGTTGCTTGTCGAATGACTAGTTGGGAGTCACCATATACTTGTAGTTCTTGTAACTTCCATTGTGCAACTAACCTGACTCCTGTGATCAAGGCCTCATATTTAGCTATGTTGTTTGTGTATAGAAATGTGAGTCTATAAGACTTCAGGATGTTGTCACCTTGAGGTGTGATAAACAAAATGCCTGCCCCCGAGCCATGCCTAGTGTATGAACCATCAAAGTATAGTTTCCATGGTTGTCCTGCTGTGACCATGAATATCTCTTCATCTGGAAAATTGGAAATTAGAGGATGATCGCCTATGAGTGGTGCATCGGCCAACTGATCTGTAATAACTTGACCTTTGATAGCCTTACGGTCCACATACTCGATGTCAAATTCACTTAGAATCATCACCCATTTGGCCAAGCGACATGTCAATGCTTCTTTCCTGAGTAAGTATTTGAGTGGAACAATCTTTGCAATTAGCTGTACTTTATGTGTTAACAGATAGTGCCTTAGTTTAGTGGCTGCCAAGATTACTGCTAGGCAAGCTCGCTCAATAGGTGTGTAATTGAGTTCATAGCCAACCAGTGTGCGAGAGATGTAGTAAACAACACACTCTTTCCCTTTTGCATTGTGTTGTGCTAGTAGTACGCCCAATGCTATATTTGTTGCTGAAATATAGAGTAAAAGCAATCTACTTGGATCTGGTGGGATCAGCAAGGGTGTATTCATGAGATAATCCTTAAGTATCTGGAATGCTTGATGGCATCTAGCATCCCATTGAAAATAGATGTTCTTGTGTAACAGGTGTGTAAAGGGGTGACAATTATCTGCCAGTTGTGCAATGAATCTTTGAATGGATTGTAGCTACCCTTGTAGTGTCCTGAGCTGACTGATGTTCTTTGGTGGTGGCATGTCCATGATTGCTTTGACCTTTGTAGGATCAACCTCGATGCATTTGCTTGAGACAATGTATCCTAGAAGCTTCCCTGAGGTTACTCCAAAGACACATTTCTTTGGGTTGAGTAGAACATGATATTGTTCCAGTCTATCAAAGATTTTCTCTAATATGTCTAGATGACCTTCTCTTGTGAGTGATTTTGCCAGTAAGTCATCAACATAATCTTCCATTATGGTATGCATCATATCATGGAAGATAGTGGTCATTGCTTGTTGATAGGTCGCTCCTACATTCTTTAGACCGAAAGGCATTACATTCTAGCAGTATGTGCCCCATGGGCATGTGAAGGTTGTCTTATGTTGATCTTCTGGTGTGATCTTTATCTGATTGTATCCTGAAAAACCATCCATGAGTGAAAGAATGGCATGTCCTACTGTTAGGTCTACTATGATGTCGATATTTGGTAGGGGGAAGTCATCTTTAGGACATGCCTTGTTCAGATCTCTGAAGTCAGTACAAATACAGATGCCCCAATTTGGTTTGCCGACAGGCACAATATTGGAGATCCAATCTGCATAATCAATTGGTCGAATGAAACCAACATCCAGGAGTTTCTTAAGTTCTGCTTTGACTAGTACTGCAATCTAAGGATGCATCTTGCGAAGCTTCTGCTTGACAGCTTTGGCTCCTTCTGCTACAGTGACATGATGCATGACTAAATCAGGATCAAGCCTAGGCATATCTGCATATGACCATGTGAAGTTGATCTGATGCTTCTGGAAGAACTCTACAAACTTAGGTTGTTCCTCTATAGTTAAAAGAGATGCCAGATGTATGTGGTGAGGTGTTTCAGGAGTCCCCACGTTGTATTCTTTTGTCTCTTCAATGAGAATTGTTGATCGTTCCTGCTGTGTACTAGAGGGGAGAATGTCAAAACTTTCATCCTCAGGCGCCTTAGAGAGGTTTTCACCATTGGATGCGCTCTTTCTTTTTACTTTTGCAGGATCAAACAATGCCACAGTGTGGTTTTCACTGGAAGATCCATGTTTTATTGTTATATTTTTGCAGCTGAAAGGTTTGGCATCCGCCCCAAAGTATGTTGCGCTATTAAGTTCTATGGCAAATCCAACTTTGTGATCCCCGCTTGGTATGTTATCCCATAGTTCCAAAAAGTCAATGATCGCCTCATCATTTTGGAAATGGTCAAGACATGGGGGATTAGGTTGGTTCCATTGGATGAGTTTAGGATGGATAATGGGCATTACTTCATCAATTAGGTTAAGTTTGTTAGATGTGTCAGTGAGGGTTAAGACGTTGTGGTGAAGGTCGTTGATGGTACTCTCCCTATCAGAATCAGGCATAGGATGTGACATAGGGTCTGTGGAAGATGTTTCCAGCTCAAGAACCCAAGAGGTCTTTATCTGTGCTTCTCCGTAAACAGGGATGTCTTTATGGGGTGGAGGTGGTGATGTGTCTTCCTCATCTGAACTATTAAGTTGGATGGAATCAAATTCCCATTCATGTGAGTCAGTCTCTGAGTCACTTTCCAATATCCGATTACTATACCATACTGGGATGTCCTTTGATTTAAACACTACAGGTGTGATCGGTTTTGTAGATGAAATGATTGGTGCTGCAGAAAGGATTATGGGGATCAATGAATTTGATACAGGGAGTATTGGTAGTGTTGACTCTGCTGCTTCTGCTGGAACTGTTGGTGTCATAGATACTGCTATGGGTTCTGATATAGTTGCTGCTGCTAATGGTGCTATTGATGTTATTATTGTTGCTGATGGGATCGCTGGTTTGATTGGTGGGATGAAGGGTGTTGTAGAGAGTTTTGATGGGATTTTTAGCCTTAATGGGGTAATTGCTATGATTTTAGGTGTTGCTTTTATAATCAAAGGCGACCTCTTTGTAGTAGGTTGATATAGTGGTTTGCTGGGTTTTCCTTTGAATCTGAGTTTAGGAAGAATCTCCTTTTGAAAGCCTAAGCCTGTGTTATTTTTGGGCTTTAATTCTGGCTACAGCGGTTCATGTCTTCCTTGATTGCAAGGTCCCAAAGCACTCTGACCATCATAACCCATTATTTGCATAATGAGAAGGCTTTTACCATACTGATCTATGGGAAGCTTAGCTTGTGGAATATTGGTGGTGATGGGATCTTTATAGATCCATTCTGCTAAGTCCTCATCTCTGGTCTCTTCTTCTTGACTCTTTCCAAGGATGAATGGTGTCAAAGTACATGTTAGCTTGTCTAGTGGCGTTTGAAGTAACTGTTGAGGTTTTCCATGTGTTCTAGGAGAAGTGGGCATTTGTCCAACACAAAAGAGTTGGCTGAGATTGTATTCCCTAGGACCTTCCTCTGCTATTTTCATCTTGAGCTTCTCTTGCTTGGGTATAGTGGTGTTTGAACTGGAAAGAGAGGCTAGACTTACGTATGATGTGGATGAGATGGCTTCTCTATTGTTGGGAATGGTAATCTCTGGTTGATGACTTATATTATGACAATATGCAAAGGGGTTTGCATCACCTAGGATTGTGACTTCTACACCATTATGCGGGAAATTGATACACTGATGGTAGGTGGATGGAATGGCTTGCATGGCGTGTATCCAAGGTCTTCCTAACAAAAAATTGTATGACAGAGGAAGGTCCAGAACTTGACAGATGATGTGTTTCACCACAGGGCCCATTCGGATTGGTAGCGCCACAACTCCTTTGGATGAACGCTCTACATCATTATAGGCTTTGATTGTTATCTTCTTGCGGGGATCCACTGATTCAATTGCATATCCCAAAGTTGTGTCTAATTGCAGCGTACAGATATTGAGGCTTGCTCCATTATCGATCAAGACTCACTTGATCCTATGTTGGTTGATAAACCCTTCAATATGGAGTGAGGCATTGTGAGGTTGCTGGAAGGATGAGTTGTCACTTTCAGAGAAAGTGAGACAAGGTGATGATCTTAGGTTTCCAACCATAGCTTGGAACTGGTCTGTATTTAGGTTTGCAGGGACTGACGCCTCTTGGAGAGCTTGATCCAAGATTGTTTTATGGGATGGAGATAGGCGCAATAGCTCTAAGATAGATATTAGTGCGTGCGTTTTGTCTAACTGTTCCACAAGGTTATACTGCTTTGGGATAGATGGGGTGCCTTGTGGAGCTGCTTTTATGGTAATCTTGTCGCGACATGTAACAACATTGCAAGTGGAGCTTGGATTTTTTATCGTAATAGTTGCAATTTGTTCACTTGCATCATATAGGTGATTCACAGTGTAATTATATGCGGCTTGCGTATAATTGGTGGTATCTATGTTTCACCCTGAAGTGGAAGGACCCCTTTGATCTTGTGATGGAAGTGGATTTTTAAACATGAGATGATCATTGTTTGTTGTATTTGGGTCATGTCCTTCGATTTCAATTTCACCTCGGTCAATAAGATCTTGAATAAGATCTTTCAATCTATGATAATTTCTTGTCTTATGTCCTTTCACTTGATGGAAGTCGCAATGCTCAGTATCCCTCCACCATGAAGGTTTGCCTTGAGGTTCATAATTTGATGTTTTGGGAAAGGTCACCAGATTTTGAGAAACCAACTGATGTAACACCATTTCAATAGGTTCCCCTAAGGGAGTGTATGTTCGTTTAGGTTTAAAATTTTGTTGACCAAGATTTCAAGTTCTTAGTTTACAACATATTTTGCCTTTGAAAGTTAAAAAGAACACCATGATTGTTGGAGCAACATCTCCAAATAGTTAGATCACATCGCAATGAAAATCAGTTAAAAAGAACAAGTTTCTTTTGTGTTTGGCACGCTTGTGCAAAGTTTGTCGAGTGGTCCTACTTCCAACACACACTATCCTCTCCCTTGGCTTTCGTGGTTCTAGGTGCAAGAGAAAAGTGTTAGTAACACTCAAAGTTTATATTTTTGAGAGAGGCCTGCTAAGAGACACATCACTCTTGGGAACGACCTCACGTGGTAAATCCTTCGAGCCACTATAGAAATCAGGTGAGAGCGAAATTTGTAGCCTTGGGTATAGTTGTTCCTACAGTGTAACTTGTCGAAAGGAAAAATGGGCCCCACCACAAGTTACAAGGCTCTTAAGTGAGTCACTACAGAATGAACTTATGTCCAAAAACATCGAACATTACTAAACACCTTTAAGTAGTAGCCCACCTGTTCTATTGATTCAGGATATTTGTGATAAATTCAGTGCAAGAGCATAGAAGGTTTTGCTCCCAAGATACTCATCATACATATTTCCTTGAGTAGAAACATAGCTTTTTGAAAGGTTACTTGTAGCCCGATAAAAGTGGTGACTCCCCCATCATAGGGATCACCTATTTTTTATGCTCATGCAAGACTTAGCATATCACATCCTTACCTGCCACAGTGGGATTCATAAGGTATATAGTACCAAAGTCAAAGAAATATCAAGATGTGGTCTGAACTTATCGCAACTGACCATTTGACCTTAGGGATAAAGAGTGTTTGAAGTGTTTTCGTTTTGATTCAAGACCAGTGCAAATTGAGCCGACTTTAGGCTTTGGAAAACACCTAAAATACATTTAAAGGATAGGGTCATAAAAATTCCAAGGATTGGGTTGATCTAGACCCACACTTACTTGTACCTTTTGAGGCAACATTCTTGTGTTTGTGTGCTTGCTTTGTTTTCTTGTCAAAGGCAAATAAAAAATCAGTTCCAAAAGCAAAGTATTCATCCAACACAAACATTTTCAAAAACAAAAGATCAAAAACCAAGAGCAACAACAAAAAGTGTCCAACTATATGACCATTCTTCACATCTTGAGAAAACAGAATCTTCATCAACACATCAACTTGAAGAAAAGACCATTGAGCTCAAAAGCTCTTATCAAAAGGAGGAAATTATTCTATCTTAATAGAAAAATCTTTGTCTCTCATAGGACCTTCCTACCTTGCATGCGTCTATATTTTCAAGGGAAATCAAACGAATTTGATCAAGAGTCATTAAATCACAAAGCTTTTACTCAATATCGAGCTTTGAGTTATCACACGAACAAGGGAGACAAGATATATCCTGACTTCTTTCCAGACATTTGCATCACATATAACATAGCTCGAGAAGAACCACCAACTCCCGAAAGAGAAGAGGAAGACTTTGTCTCCTATGTAACACAAAGTTTTTATTGAAGTTAGCATTTCATCCATTCTCACATTCACATATCATCACTCCTTTCCAACTCTCAAAGCATCAAGAGGTTTTTGTCCTAAGTTCTATTTCGATATTGCTTGAATAAAACACAACACATCGCTTTTTAGGGTGTCTCTACATCTAGGATAAACTCATCCTAAGAGGCATTTCTACGCAGGTTAAAACTAGTCTATGAGTGCATCCTCTCATTACTAGGTAGTTGGGTCTGTAACACATCTCAGGCCTCTCTAAACCTTATCATATCACACATTGTCAATCAAACACAACAAGCAATTCTAAGAAAAACTTTGGTAACATCTACATTTAGTGTTAGAGATCCATATGCAAAACACTTCACCGAACATCAATCTTTCATTCCATCACCAACTTATCATCATTTTCATCAAACTTCAACAAAAACTTGTAAACAAAATGGCTAAAACCAGATCAAGGTCTAGACAACAAGAAATTGAGGAAGAAGAGGAGGAAAATATTAATGAATTCCAAGAAGCTCTTGGAGGAAATCCAAATGATGAAAATCCAAGTACTCCTACTCCTACGGCAATAGAAAGGGCACAACACAACCCTCTCTTTAATAGAATTTTTGATGAGATACTCAAGAGTAATGTCAATGCTCACTTTTTAAGACTTGCTCAAGAAGGAGCTAAACTACCCTCTAACTTTGATGTTGCACAATTAAGACAAGCATCAGAACACCAAAGTCATAATGAGGATGAAAGAGGTCGAGAACGCATTAGATACAACCTTCATCAAGGTAATCTCCCTCCTCCTCCTCCTCCGAATGAAATAGACATGTTGCGGCAACAAGTTGAGAATCTTGCCCAACAACTTCATAGTGGTGTGAAAACTAATCAATTTTCACTCAATGACATTTGTCCCTATCCCTTTGATAGGAATCTTCATATGCCACCTTTTCCACGAGGGTTTGAAACACCCAAGTTTGAAAAGTATCGAGGAAAAGGAGATCCTCGTGATCATGTTAGAGGATTTTATTTAGCTCGCCTCGAAGTGGCATACGAGGATACATACCTAATGCGACTTTTTCCCCAAATCTTGGGAGGAACAACCACATCATGGTTTTCTCGATTACCAGGTTGCATCAAGACCTTCAAAGAGCTAGTCCAGAAGTTCCTAGCGCATTACTCACACAACATTGAACGTGATATCACCATGGCTGATCTATATAACACTAAACAAAAACCGAGTGAGCTATTTTCAGCTTTCTTGCAATGACGATGACAAATGTCTAGCAGACGTTCTCTTCAGTTACCTGAACAAGAACTAGTAGAAATATTTATTTCCAACTTAAATGACGAAATGGAATTTCACCTAGACATAAAAGACACAGACTCTTTCAATGACATGATCACCAAAGGCTTAAAATATGAGCGGGCTCTCATCAAAAAAGGGCTTATCAAGATATATAATGAGCCAAAGGACGGCCCTTGCCCACGCTTCAATAGTGACAAGCCTAACTTCTGGAACAAAAACAAAAACATCGTCAACGATGGGGTTGTGGATGCAAGAACTATCAAAAGTGCACAACTTGTGGTTCGATTTGCAGGACAGAACCCCCAACCCAAAAATAACACAGTTGCTCCTCCAAATCAAGGACGCAATACATCTCAAGAGGAACCCAGACAATGTCAACAAAATTTTAAACCTAAACGAACATACACTCCCTTAGGGGAACCAATTGAAACGGTGTACGTCAGTTGGTTTCTCAAAATCTGGTAACCTTACCCAAAACATCAATTTATGAACCTCAAGTCAAACCTTCATGGTGGAGGGATACTAAACATTGCGACTTCCATCAAGGGAAAGGACATAAGACAAGCAATTGTCACAGATTGAAAGATCTTATTCAGGATCTTATTGATCGAGGTGAAATCAAAATCGAAGGACATGACCCAAAGACAACAAACAATGATCATCTCATATTTAAAAATCCACTTCCATCACAAGATCAAAGGGGTCCTTCCACTTCAGGGTGAAACACAGATACCACTGATTATACGCAAGCCGCGTATAATTACACTGTGAATCACCTATATGATGCCAGTGAACAACTTGCAACTATTACCATAAAAAATCCTAGCTCCACCTGCAATGTTGTTACATGTCGCGGCAAGATTACCATAAAAGCAGCTCCACAGGGCACCCCATCTATCCCAAAGCAGTATAACCTTGTGGAACAGTTAGACAAAATGCCTGCACTAATATCTATCTTAGAGCTATTGCGCCTATCTCCATCCCATAAAACAATCTTGGATCAAGCTCTCCAAGAGGTGTCAGTCCCTGCAAACCTAAATACAAATCAGTTCCAAGCTATGGTTGGAAACCTAAGATCATCACCTTGTCTCACTTTCTCTGAAAGTGACAACTCATCCTTCCAGCAACCTCACAATGCCTCACTCCACATTGAAAGGTTTATCAACCAACATAGGATCAAGTGAGTCTTGATCGATAATGGAGCAAGCCTGAATATCTGTACACTACAATTAGTCACAGCTTTAGGATATACAATTGAATCAGTGGATCCCCGCAAAAAGATAACAATCAAAGCCTATGATGATGCAGAGCGTTCATCCAAAGGAGCTATGGTGCTACCTATCCGAGTGGGCCCTGTGGTGAAACACATCATCTATCAAGTTCTGGATCTTCCTCTGCCCTATAATTTATTATTGGGCAGACCTTGGATACACGCCATGCAAGCCATTCCATCCACCTACCATCAGTGTATCAAGTTCCCGCATAATGGTGTAGAAATTACAATCATGGGCGATGCAAACCCCTTTGCATATTGTCATAATATAAGTCATCAACCAGAGATTACCGTTCCCAATAATAGAGAAGCCATCTCATCCACATCATACGTAAGTCCAGCCTCTCTTTCCAGTTCAAACACCATTATACCCAAGAAAGAGAAGCTCAAGATGAAAATAGCAGAGGAAGGTCTTGGGGAATACAATCTCAGCCAACTCTTTTGTGTTGGAAAAAATGCCCACTTCTCTTAGAACACATGGAAAACCTCAATAGTTACTTCAAACACCACTGGTCAAGCCAACATGTACTTTGACACCATTCATCCTTGGAAAGAGTCAAGAAGAAGAGACCAGAGATAAGGACTTAGCAAAATGGATCTATAAAGATCCCATCACCACCGATATTCTGAAAGCTAAGCTTCCCATAGATCAGTATGGAAAAGGCCTTCTCATTATGCAAAGAATGGGTTATGAGGGTTAGAGTGCTTTGGGACCTTGCAAGTAAGGATGACATGAACCGCTACAGCCGGAATTAAATCCCAAAGATAACACAGGACTAGGCTTTCAAAAGGAGATTCTTCCTAAGCTCAGATTCAAAGGGAAACCCAACAAACCATTATATCAGCCTATTACAAAGAGGTCACCTTTGACTATGAAAGAAGCATCAAACACCATAGCAATTGCCCCATTGAGGCTAAAAATCCCAACACAACCATCTACAATACCCATTATCCCACCAATCAAACTAGTAACCCCATCAGCAGCAACAATAACATCAATAGCACCATTAGCAGCAACAACTATATTAGAACCCACAACAGTTCCAACAAAAGCAATAGAGTCAAAACTTCCAATACTCCCTGTATCAGATTCATTGATCCCCATAATCCTTCCTGCAACACCAATCATTTCATCTACAAAACCGATCACACCTCCAGAGTTTAACTCAAAGGATATCCCAGTATGCTATAGTAATCGGATACTAGAAAGTGACTCAAAGACTGACTCACATGAATGGGAATTTAATTCCGTCCAGCTTAATACCTCAGATGAGGAAGACACATCACTACCTCCACCCCACAAAGACATCCCTGTTTACGGAGAAGCACAAATTAAGACCTCTTGGGTTCCTGAGCTGGAAACTTCTTCCACAGACCCTACATCACATCCTATGCCTAATTCTGACAGGGAGAGTACCATCAATGACCTTCACCACAACGTCTTAACCCTCACTAACACATCTAATGAACTTAACCTAATTGATGAGGTAATGCCCATTATCCATCCTGAACTCATCCAATGGAACCAATCTAATCCCCCATGTCTTGACCATTTCCAAAATGATGAGGCGATCATTGACTTTTTGGACCTACGTGATAACATACCAAGCGGGGATAAAAAAATTGGATTTGCCATAGAGCTTAACAACGCAACATACTTTGGGGCGGATGCCAAACCTTTCAGCTGCAAAATATAACAATAAAACATGGATCTTCCAGTGAAAACCACACTGTGGCACTGTTTGATCCCGCAAAAGTAAAAAGAAAGAGCGTATCCAATGGTGAAAACCTCTCTAAGGTGCCTGAGGATGAAAGGTTTGACATTATCCCCTCTAGTACATAGTAGGAACGATCAACAATTCTCATTGAAGAGACAAAAGAAAACAATATGGGGACTCCTGAAACACCTCACTGCATACATCTGGCATCTCTTTTAACTCCAGAGGAACAACCTAAGTTTTTAGAGTTCTTCTAGAAGTGTCAGATCAACTTCGCATGGTCATACGCAGACATGCGTGGGCTTGATCCTGATTTAGTCATGCATCACCTCATCGTAGCAGAAGGAGCCAAACCTATCAAGCAGAAGCTTCGCAAGATACATCCTCAGATTGCAGTACTAGTCAAAGCAGAACTTAAGAAACTCCTAGATGTTGGTTTTATTAGACCAATTGATTATGTAGATTGGATATCCAATATTGTGCCTATCGGCAAACCAAATGGGGGCATCTGTATCTGTACTGACTTCAGAGATCTGAACAAAGCATGCCCTAAAGATGACTTCCCCCTACCAAACATCGACATAATAGTGGACCTAACAGCAGGACATGCCATGCTTTCTCTCATGGATGTCTTTTCAGGGAATGACCAGATAAAGATCGCACCTGAGGATCAACATAAGACGACCTTCACATGTCCATGGGGAACATACTACTGGAATGTCATGCCTTTTGGTCTAAAGAATGTAGGAGCAACCTATCAAAGAGCAATGACCACCATCTTTCATGACATGATGCATACCATAATGGAAGATTATGTTGATGACTTATTGGCAAAATCACTAATAAGAGAAGGTCATCTAGAAATATTAGAGAAAATCTTTGATAGACTGGAACAATATCATGTTCGACTCAACCCAAAGAAATGTGTCTTTGTAGTAACCTCAGGGAAACTTCTAGGATACATTGTCTCAAGTAAAGGTATTGAGGTTGATCCTGCAAAGGTCAAAGAAATCATGGACATGCCACCACCAAAGAACATCAGTTAGCTAAGGACATTACAAGGACGACTACAATCAATTTAGAGATTCATTGCACAACTAGCAGATAAGTGTCACCCATTTACACACCTATTACACAAGAACATCCGATTTCAATGGGATACCAGACGCCAACAAGCATTCCAAATGCTTAAAGATTATCTCATGAATACACCATTGTTGGTCCCACCAGATCCAAGTAGGCCTTTACTACTCTATATATCAACAACAAATACAACATTGGGTGTACTACTGGCACAACACAATGCAGAAGGGAAAGAGAGTGTTGTTTACTACATCTCTCACACACTGGTTGGCTATGAACTCAATTACACACCTATTGAGCGAGCTTGCCTAGCAGTAATCTTGGTAGCCACTAAACTGAGGCACTATCTATTGACACATAAAGTACAACTAATTGCAAAAATTGATTCACTCAAATACTTACTCAACAAAGAAGCATTCACAGGCCGCTTGGCCAAATGGGTAATGATTCTCAGTGAATTTGACATCGAGTATGTGGACCGTAAGGCTATCAAAGGTCAAGTTATTGCAGATCCGGTGGCCGATGCACCACTCATAGGCAATCATCCCCTCATTTCCAATTTTCCAGATGAAGAGATATTCATGATCATAACAACACAACCATGGAAACTCTACTTTGATGGTTCATACACTAGGCATGGCTCGGGGGCAGGCATTCTGTTTATCACACCTCAAGGTGACAGCATCCCGAAGTCTTACAGGCTCACATATCCATGCACAAACAACATAGCCGAATATGAGGCCTTGATCATAGGACTCAGGCTAGCCATACAATGGAATTTACAAGAACTACAAGTATATGGCGACTCCCAACTGGTCATTCGACAAACCACTGATGAATATCAGACTAAAGATGACAAACTTATGTCGTACAAACAAATGGTGGACAGTCTAAAGGCATAATTTACTACTATCACCTTTGAGCAGATGCCAAGAGATCAGAATTGAGTTGCTGACACTATGGCTACTATTGCATCTCTCCTAGATCTTCCACAAAATTCAACACGCTATGAGTTCTTGGTCAAACGGCTTTGGATTCCTGCTTATGATATCCCCAAATCTGAGATGATATGACACCTTGTCGGTTCTGAATCCCCATGGTACGGTGAGTTCTACACCTACCTCCACGATCACACCCTTCCTCCTAACCAATCGAATAACCAACGTAAAACCTTCATTCGCCAAACCTCTCGATATATCATTATTGTTGAAACCCTATATCGACGCAGTCTTGATGGTACTCTCCTTCGATGTCTGGAACAAGATGAGATGACAAAGGCCTTGAAAGAGGTACATGAAGGAATTTATGGAACTCATGCAAGCGGTCCTTCCCTAGCAAAGAAGATCATACGTGCTGGATACTATTAGCCATCAATGGAAAAGGACGCGTACTACTTTGTCAGAAAATTCAAGAAATGCCAAGTTCATGGAGACTTGATTCATGCACTAGCACAAGAATTGCAACCCATCACAACACCATTTCCCTTTTGTCAATGGGGACTTGACCTTGTGGGTAAAATCCATCCATCTTCATCCAACGACCACAAATTTATTATTATTGCCACCGAATACTTCACAAAGTGGATCAAAGCTGTTCCACTTACCCAAGTCACCGGCAAGCAGATTGCCTCATTCATCCTCAATTATATCATCTGTCGGTATCGTGTACCCATGTCCATCATCACAGATAATGGTCTTCCTTTCAAAAATCAAGATGTCTGTGAACTCTGTGAGAAATTTCACATCCAACACCGCTTTTCCACTCCCTATTACCCACAAGGCAATGGTCAGGCTGAAGCATCAAACAAGAACATATTAAGAATCCTAAAGAAGACAATCAATGATATCGGTCGTGATTGGCATGTTCAGTTGAATCCAGCCCTATGGGCGTATCGAACTAGCATTCGAACCCCTATAGGCGCAACTCCCTACTCATTGGTCTATCGTGCAGAAGCTATCTTACCTATTGAGGTTGAGATGCCATCACTACGGGTTTCCTTGCATCATCTCATAGATGATGAAGCATACCGAGCCTCACGTCTCCAAGACTTATAGCTACTTGATGAGAAACGACAAGCTGCATACAATCACCTCAAAGCCTATCAGCAACGTATGAGCAGAAGCTACAATCACCAAGTTAGACCTCATACATTTGAGGTAGGTGATCTTGTTCTATGAGAAAATCCTCGTAACCAACCGAACCGAGAACATCAGGGAAAATTTGAATCGAACTGGCTGGGTCCATATGTTATCACTGTTGTATTTGGGTCTAGGGCATATTAGTTGCCTACTTCAGAAGGAGAATCGCTAGCAGATCCAATCAACAACATGCACCTCAAACAGTGTTATACCTAAAAATTTGTACAGAGCATCAGGCTCCCATATATACCAGAAAAACACCAAAAACATTTTGAAAAATGTCCTGAAGAAAATACAAAAAAATCAAAATAGTAAAGAAAAATCATGCATCCAAACAGTGAACAACCACTCCGATGGCACCTTGGGTAAGTGCGATGGTGAAAACCTGGCAAACAGGTGCCACTCGTAAATGCTATGGCTCCATTGTCTTTCAGGCTTGTTGCGATCACATTCATTACATACACACATCCATCCGCCCAAACCATGACTTGTTATTGATCTGCAATCAAGAAAAGTACTTCATGCGTCTTGCATCCCACTTTTTTTCATAGTCATGTCTAACACTGGGGGCAATGCCCTTAACCTATTGATGGAAGTGGATTCTACATTACTTATTATTCATTGGGTTCTTCATTCAAAACTGTCTCACAAAATACCAAAAACATTCAAAACAATCACACAATACCAAAAACATTCAAACAATCACAAAATCCAAAAAACATCATAAAACATCAAAAATCAATCAAAAACATGGCAACGCATTGTACATATGCATCCAAGAAAATAACCAAGCAAACATTGTGAAATACTCACACGATGACCTCTTATCACATCAAAATCAACAAATTAACCATCGACCCACAAACTATCTTAACAAGGATGCATCCTTCCTTACCAAAACAAAGACAAGATGATATTTTCTTTGACAAGAAAATTTTGTTTAAGCTATCAAATACTTGGTTGATTTATAGGTTATTCATTCATTTATATTTATCAAGTTCCTACGCTACTCCGAGATATCCACAAGTGATTAGAGTGGCTGGGACGGTTCCTAAGCATTGTTTGTAAGTCTTCTGTGAATTATTCCGATGAAGTTTTGGGGCATGTACTAATGGTGTCTACGTGGGAAGTTCACTAAGTTACGTGATCATATGCCAAATACAGTCATAGATCACTACAGCTTGCTGACTACAACGTATACCTTGACCATATGAGCATGAACCATTATCGCGGGTCCATATTCTTTATTCTTTATATATGTTGTTTGCTTACAGGTACAATTCTCTATCTTTGGTTCCTACTACCTCATCCACGCTCGATAACAATTTGTCTCTTACTACGGTATGAACTTGTCTCAGGATATGATCAGCAAAAGATCAAGGAGGACATTCCAAGTCATGCATGAAAGGAGATAATCCTTGTCTATTCCGCAAGCAATACTCGGATCAACTTGATCCATTATATCAAGTTGCTTGTATTAACTTTCTATATCAAAATCCATGTAAGGAATACTCAGGTCATCTTGAATCATTATGTCAAGTTTCTTGTATTTTCTTACAACATTTTAAAGCTCAATGATGAAAATTAAAAGTACTATGGATCGTCATTCCATTTCATCTGTATCTATTGCATTTCGTTGCATTCCATCCATCCATACATTCATAATAGCTTCATATCATTCATACATAGTAATGACAATGGATACTCTATTTTCCTTTTCTTCCATAGGAATGCGTCATAGGCACTTTTGATAGTTCTTACATCAACAACCCCGTCGTTGACGATGTTTTTGTTTTTGTTCCAGAAGTTAGGCTTGTCACTATTGAAGCATGGGCGAGGGTCATGCTTTCGTTCATTATATATTTTGATAAGCCCTTTTTTGATGAGAGCCCGCTCACATTTTAAGCCTTTTGTTATCATGTCATTGAAAGAGTCTGTGTCTTTTAAATCTAGGTGAAATTCCATTTCGTCATTTAAGTTGGAAATAAATATTTCCACCAGTTCTTGTTCAGGTAACTGAAGAGAATGTCTGCTAGACATTTGACGCCATCATTGTAGAAAGACTGAAAATAGCTCACCCGGTTTTTGTTTAGTGTTACATAGATCAGCCATGGTGATATCACGTTCAATGTTGTGTGAGTAATGTGACAGGAACTTCTGGACTAGCTCTTTGAAGGTCCTAATGCCACCTGGTAATCAGGAAAACCATGATGTGGTTGTTCCTCCCAAGCTTCAGGGAAAAAGTTGCATTAGGTATGTATCCTCATATGTCACTTCGAGGCGAGCTGAATGGAATTCTCTAACATGATCATGAGGATCTCCTTTTCCTCGATACTTTTCGAACTTAGCTGTTTCAAACCCTCGTGGAAAAGGTGGCATATGAAGATTCCTATCAAAGGGATAGGGACAAATGTCATTGAGTGAAAATTGATTAGTTTTTACACAACTATGAAGTTGTTGGGCGAGATTTTTGACTTGTTGCCGCAACATGTCTATTTCATTTGGAGGAGGAGGTGGGGGATTACCTTGAGGAAGGTTATATCTGATGTGATCTCGACCTCTTTCATCCTCTTTACGACTTTGGTGTTCTGATGCTTGTCTTAGTTGTGCAACATCAAAGTCAGAGGGTAGTTTGGCTCCCTCTTGAGAAAGTCTTAAAAAGTGAGCATCAACATTGCTCCTAAGTATTTCATCAAAAATTCTATTAAAGAGAGGGTTGTGTTGTGCCCTTTCTATTGCCACAGGAGTAGGAGTACTTGGATTTTCATCATTTGGATTTCCTCCAAGAGCTTCTTGGAATTCATTGATATTTTCCTCCTCTTCTTCCTCAATTTCTTGTTGTCTAGATCTTGATCTGGTATGAGCCAAATTGTTTATAAGTTTTTGTTGAAGTTTGATGAAAATGATGATGAGTTGGTGATGGAATGAAAGATTGATGTTTGGTGAAGTGCTTTGCATACGGATCCCTAGCACTAAAGGTAGATGCTACCAAATTTTTTTCTTGAATTGCTTGTTGTGTTTTGACAAAGTGTGATGTGATAAGGTTTAGAGAAATCTGATATGTGTTACAAACTTAACTACCTAGTAATGAGAGGATGCACTCATAGACTAGTTTTAACCTGCGTAGAAATGCCTCTTAGGATGAGTTTATCCTAGATGTAGAGACAATATAAAAGTGATTTGTTTGTGTTTGATTCAAGAAATATCGAAATAGAACTTTAGGACAAGAACCTCTTAATGTTTTGAGAGTTGAAACAGAGTGATGATGTGAATGTGGGAAATGGATGAAATGTTTAACTTCAATAAAAGCTTTGTGTCACATATGGGAAAAATTATTCTTCTTCTCTTTCAGGAGTTGGTGGTTCTTCTCGAGCTACATTATATGTGATGCAAATATCTATAAAGAAGTCAGGATTGATCTTGCCTCCTTTGTTTTTGTGATAACTCAAAGCGCGATATTACATAAAAGCTCGGCGGTTTAATGACTCTTGATCAAACTCGTTTGATTTCCCTTGAAGGTAAAGTTGCATGTGACGTAATAAGGTTCTACGAGAGACAAAGATTTGTCTATTAAGATAGAATAATTTCCTCCTTTTGATAAAAATCTTTGAGCTTAATGGTCTTTTCTTCAAGTTGATGTATTGATGAAGATTCTTCTTTCTCAAGATGTGAAGAATGGTCATATAGTTTGATACTTTTTGTTGTTTCTCTTTGTTTTAAATCTTTTTGAAAATGTTTGTGTTGGATGAATACTTGTTTTGGATTTTGGATTTATGATGTTTCTTTGACAAGAAAACAAAGCAAGCACACAAACACAAGAATGTTGCCTCAAAAGGCACAAATAAGTATGGGTCTAGATCAACCCAATCTTTTGAACTTTTTATGACCCTTTCCTTCAAATGTTTTTTTTAGGTGTTTCCCAAAGCCTGAAGTCGGCTCAATTTGCACTGGTCTTGACTAAAAAATGAAAAAACTTTAAACACTCTTTATCCCTAAGGTCAAATGGCCAGTTGCGATAAGTTCAACCCACATCTTGATATTTCTTCGACTTTGGTACTGCATACCTTATGAATCTCGTCGTGGCAGGTAAGGATGTGATATACTAAGTCTTGCGCGAGCATAACAAATAGATGATCCCTATGATGGGGGAGTCACCACTTTTATCGAGCTACAAGTAACCTTTCAAAAAAGCTATGTTTCTACTCAAGGAAATATGTATGGTGAGTATCTTGGGAGCAAAGCCATCTATGCTCTTGCACTGAATTTATCACAAATATCCTCAATCAATAGAACGGGTGGGCTACTACATAAAGGTGTTTAGTAATTTTCGATGTTTTTGGACATAAGTTCATTCTGCAGTGACTCACTTAAGAGCCTTGTAACTTGTGGTGGGGCCCATTTGTCCTTTCGGCAAGTTACACTGTAGGAACAACTATACCCAAGGCTACAGTTTTTGCTCACACCTGATTTCTATAGTGGCTCGAAGGATTTACCACGTGAGATCATTCCCAAGAGTGGTGTGTCTCTTGGCAGGCCTCTCTTAAAAATATAAAATTTGAGTGTTACTAACACTTTTCTCTTGCACCTAGGACCACGAAAGCCAAGGGAGAGGATAGTGTGTGTTAGAAGTAGGACCACTCTACAGATTTTGCACAAGTGTGCCAAACACAAAAGACACTTGTTCTTTTTAACTAATTTTCATTGCAATGTGATCTAACTATTTGGAGATGTTGCTCCAACAATCATGGTGTTCTTTTTAACTTTCAAAGGCAAAATATGTTGTAAACTAGGAAATTGAAATCTTGGTCAACTGAATTGAAAAACACGCTTTTGCTTGAAGTAAAATCACTTTTGAACTTTGAAGAAAAAAAATGGCTTGTTCTTTTTAGTTGGCCCCAAAACGAAATGTTGATTGTGAATTTCTTTAAGTTGATGCAAGAAATGAAAGTTGTGTTGTTAATTTTAAGCACCAAAATAAAGATTGTTCCTAACTTGCAAATAAACTTTGAAGTTTGTGGTTCTTTTTAATTTGCAAGTGGGGTTCTTTTTACAAACCAAAACTAAAGATGTGATTCTTTTTATGATCCAAAATGAAAATGTGAGGTTCAATTTTTAAGCCAAAAGGGACAATGAATTTGTTTTAATCCAACTATGAAAACAAAGTGAAAGAAAGAATTCAATGCTTTCTAATCTAACTCCTCCAATCCTACATAAACAAACAAATAGTTAGTCCAAAAAATAAAATAAAATGAGGTATTGGTGGGCTTCTACAAGCCTAGGTTTTGATTTTCGGTTACAATAAAAAAAAATTAGAACTCTGTTACAATAGCGCCACTTTGTGTAAACAAAGAAGCGCTATTTAACATGAAAGCACTAAAGCGCAACCTGTGTGGCAATTTAAACAAAAAAAGTTAGTAGTTTTGTAGAGAAATCTTGTGTTGGATTCACATCAGGTTCACCAAATGATGCTCTGCAAATCTGTTTGATGGCAACACACACAAGAGCACGAGAAACAAACGTTAGTGTTAGCAACAAAAGATTATCCTAAATAGGCATATCAAGAGAGATATTAAGCATGAAATAGAAAGCATACAAACATAGAATAGATAAACTATACTCCTCCAAATGCTAATCAAGATGCTCATAGTTGCTCCTCCCTTGTTCCTCTCCTCTCCAAGTTCCACAGGAGTGTAGCTCTCAACTTTTAGCACTAGCCATGGATGCCATATGGAGATTCTGATGAATACTAAGAGGGGGGGTGAATTAGTATGCCAAAAATATTTGCACTTAAGCACTTTGCCAGACTGACAGTAAACCGGTAAAACAATTTAGCAGACAAATTCGTTAACAAACATGCAAACCAAATAGCTAATAATGCATTCACCCACAGAAGCACAAACACCATAACACAAGAGATTTTGATGTGGAAACCTGAATGGGAATAACCACAGTGAGATGGAACTCACAAGTAACTATTTGCAGATTAGAAACCAGACCGGTTAAGGTCTTACAACGTTCTTTACTAGAACAGATCTTGTTAGGAATCTCAATCTCTATTACGAGATAAGTCCGATTAAAGACTACCTTGCTAGAGGATTTTAGATCCACAGATGTGAACCACCTTGTTAGAGGATTTACAAGAGGCTTTTGGGCCTACCCGGTTAAGGGCTACAGACTTGTCAAAGATGTGAATAATCAACAAGTGAGTGATCTAGCATATAGCACAGATTGCTTGGTTAGATCTTTGATAGCTCGATCTTAATGCATTACAACATTACTTCAGTCTTCTACACATTCATACTCTCTCTAACTCTTCAGTTACCTTGAACCCTAGCAACAACATCAACCTCAACAACAACCTTAGAATCCTAGACATGATGTCCTTATAAAGGAATCTGATTTCATGTAGGTCCAATAGGATTACAATACAATTTCCTAGGTTCAATGCATCTAGACATATCTAGTAACACGACACAAAAAGCACTGCCAGAGAGTCGGCACCGTCAAACGATCGGTGGATGGTAACTCCTCACAAGATGTCGATTGGTAACTCATCATAGAGTATTACCGGTTCATACAAAATACCAGTTGCCGGTTTGTCAAAATGAAGACTGGTAAAAATGTGTTACGCCGCTTTAATCCCTCGTACTGCTTGGTATCCACAAACCGGTTGGGGTTGACATGCCACTTCAAACCGGTAAACACATTCTGCAAAACATCAATAGTCTAAAGACTATAATACAACATACCGGTTGTGCTCTAACTCACACATATGAAGAGGATCTTAATGCAAGTGCATGTCCATCAATGACAATCACAACATGAACATCAGAAATGCCAACAATCTCCCCCTTTGGCATTGATGGCAACACTTAGGAAAATAAAATTTTGACATCTAAGTGTTTTACAACAAAAACATGCCATTATCAAAATTGCTCCCCCTAAGCATATACACTATCCCTTTAACAATACGATATATAACAATTTTGCATATAGATTATAAACATTGATATATCAGAGCATATAGCAAAATTTTAAATCTAGATACTTCTCCCCTATACTTCTCCAAAATAGATAGAGTACTTCTCCCCCTTTGCCAACAATGACAAAGTACCGCTGGACAACCCTGTTTCTATTTGATATTAAAATAATAAAAGTTTATGACAACAAGGAATAATACTTGTCAAAAATAGATTTATAGTCCTGCAAGAGTTGTTTCATCGATAGAGACCAGGACTCAAGTAGGGATGTGGCTACTTCTTTCTCTGTTTGCATCTGGGAGACTTGTTCTTCCATGGCATCAACTGTGCTCATCTCCTGTGTAACTGTCAAGGTATCTAGGTTCAGATAACACTTCTGAAGAATTTGCAGACGTGGGAGTAGAACCAGTTGTAGCTCCTGCAAATCTCTAGACCGTGTCTTGATCTCTTGCTCCATTTTGGCTGACTGGATGTGAAACCGGTGAACGGTTTGCCCATAAGTTGCAAAGGAATCATAAGGCGTCTTGAATGTGCTCATGTAGGACTGTAAGTCTGTTTGAAGCTTTTTCTTCTGAGCTATCACATCATCATAGAACAGATGGGGTTGAAAGATTTTGCTAAGTAGCAGATTTCCCTCATCCAAAGCATCCCTTATATCCTTTTGTTCTTTCTTCAGTTCAGTCCGGAGCTCATTCAACTTCTTCACCAGAGCTATATTAAGATCTTTTTGATGCTCCTTCTTGACATTAGCCTTTGCTTCCTCTTCAAGGCTCTGCACCTGATCATCTACTATTGTGCATAGGAGCTTAAGTCTAGCTAGTGATGAATCGGTGTTTGGAAGAGTTGTACCGAGTATCAAACCGATAAGCGTATCCATAGCTGCTTGGATTACATCCTACTCCTTCTTCCGTCGAATGATTTCAAGGCACTCTTGAGCTACCTTGATGCTCTGCATTAGCTCTGTTTCACTTGTAGACTAGAGATCTATAGGACTAGTGAGATTAGCTGGTTTAGCTTGACTCTCGGTTGTCTTCGAAGTCTCCATCTGGGTGCTCTTCGCCACTTCTTCTGCCTTGTCCTCTTCTGCTTTCTTCTTCTCTGCTTCTCTCCTCTTCTCTGCTTCCTTGTCTTCCTCAGCCTTTTTCTTTTCTGCTTCCTTTGTCTTCTCTTGTTCCTTATCTTCTTCTTCCTTCTTTTTTCTCTCTGCTTCTTCTTCTTCTTCTCATCTTCATCTTTCTTCTTTTTCTCCTCTTCATCCTTTTTCTTCTTTTCTTCTTCTTCCTTCTTCTTTTTCTCCTTTTCATCCTTTTTCTTCTTTTCTTCTTCTTCCTTCTTCTTCTTCTCCTCTTCATCTTTCTTCTTTTTCCCCTCTTCATCCTTTTTCCACTTCTCTTATTCTTCCTTTCTCCACTTCTCTTCTTCATCCTTCTTCCTCTACTCGGCCTCTTCCTTCGCCGCTTCCTTTTTGTCCTCGGCTTTCTTCTCTTGTTCAGCCTGATGCTCCTGTCCTGTTGCCTCAGATGGTATCTCTTGGGTAACATCCTCAACATCCAAAGCATTGACATCAATGGTGTCAATTGGTTCAACAACCAGATTTCCTTCATCATCAAATGTTTCATTCGGTTTGGATATAATCGGTTCTTTCTCAACTTGCTAGTTGGCGAGACACACTTTGTGAGTCTGGACAGTTGTTTTCATATACAGATGCGTGTCTTTTTCGACATCAGCAACTCTACCTTCTAACAGCCAAAGTCTTCTTTTTCTAGTGAAGAAGAGTCCTTTTTTTTTGTCAATAACATCATACAACTCAGAATTTGATAGGTCGGGAAAGTACTATGCAAAAACCTTCTCCCTAATTTCTTGTTCTTTCTCTATGGCAATTCGCCATCTATTATCTAATGACATATATAGAGAATCCGGTGTTTGAGATTTGATCTCTGAGGGCAACCGGTCATTAATACATAAATACTGAATTATTTCCTTTTCAACCTCTTCCTTTTCATCCTCATTGAAGTCATCAAAACACTCAAGTAAGTCATTTAGCACTTTTCTCCTAATATTATTTATTATTCTTTGACAATGTGTCAAAGGTTTATAGGAAGAGATATCTATATTTACCGGTGCAGATGATGTCGGTTCATCCTTTGTCTTCCTCTTTGCTTGACGTGTTTTCTTTGGCTTTTCCTCAGACGAGGTTTCTTCTGAGTCTGGAGAGGTGTTCCTTGTCTTCCTCTTTCTCTGGAACACTTTAGTCGGTGTAGCTTCTGGTTTCCTCTTGGATGGTGACCGCTTGGTCACTTTTGGAGTTCCAGTAGTAACCGGTGTGGATGCTGCAGGCACTATCTTTGCCTTCTTCACTGTCAGTTCCTTTTCTTTCATTGCTGGTGGTTCCTCAACCAATGCTATCCTCTCTAGGTAGGTGTCGGTTCTCTTCGCCTTAGGATCAAGCGGTGAGGCAATAAGGGTAGAGGCATACCCTTCCAGCATATCGTACATCACCTCATAGCCCATTGGCTCTACTTCTTCCTGTCTAGGCTCAATAGCCTCCATTATGCATTTATCTACTTGGATGGTGAAGCAGATGTCATCTTCATATTTCTTGACGATATCACCTGAGCTCCTCATCCTTTGGCTCATTTTTTGTCTGAACTCATCAAAATACTTGTTCAGAACATCAGGGTAATTGGTTCCAATTGCTTGATTGCTCTCCTTGATTTGCTTGGTTACTGGTTGGTCAGGAGACCACTGGACATCTCCTACTCCTGGAAAGTATCCTTGAAAGTAAAAGAACAACCCGACCAATAGTTGTCTAAACTTAACCTTTGTGCATTATCCTGTTTGATCGACTTCAGGTTTGACAGGAGTTGCCTCTACATACTGGTGCACAGGTCAAATGATGCATCCTCCTTAATCATCCGGTAAGTGGCATTTACCGCTGCAGCAGATACAGAGTTAATTCTACTGGCAGAGAATGTCTGGTAGCCTATCACCATGCAGGCATACTTAACCAGATCATCCTTGATGGAGTTGATTGTCATGCCTCATGAGTCGCTCACTAAACCAGTGAGCCTTGTCATTTCAGTTTTGCTTATTGTCCTTAGGGCTGGCACTTCCCCTGTGTTGTAGAAACTGGTGACTGCATGAATTGCCTATAGCGTAATATCATGTGTCCTCTCCAGGTACATCTTGTCACCGTGGACTTTGCTCAAAATGATCCTTATGTGATCTTCTGTAAAATCTTCCAGGAAGTAGACAACATTGTGGAGTTTCTTCTTCTCCAAGATATTATACTCCGGTTTGATTTTCTTATCTTTGCGACAAAACAAACCTAACTGGGAGTGGATAGCTAAAGACCCTAGGTCTTCAATCTTGCAGTCTATGTAGTTAGAAATTCCCTCTTCTACTATCACACCAGCTGGAACTTGTGATAGAGCATTATACTTGGACTTTCGTTGAATAAAACTTTTAGATTCAATAGATGCACTAGAACGGGTATGAGATGCGGAAGCCTTGATAGAAACTTTAAGAACTTCGAGAAATACCTTTTTTTTAAACACGTGAATTTAGGGCTTTCCGATTCTCCTTCACTCCACACTCCATCGGTTGTTGAATCATCGCTTTGTGTTCTCCACTTAACCGTTTGCAGTTTGAATTTGAATCTCCTTCGTGGTTTGTCAATTTCTCAACATCTCAGCTCAAATCGCCTTTTTGTCACTCTGCTCTTTGAAAAACTTTTCTTCGCTCGAAAACAGATAGTGAGAAATGATTTGAAAAATGTCTTTAAACATATCTCTCACCTACCGCCATTAATGCTCCTTTATTAGGGTGTAAACCCTAATTTGCCTTTTTACCGTTTTCGGTCTTCTGCCAAGTGACAGGTGTCACATACCAGTTAAGGTCTTTTACCGATGTAAACCGGGGGTTCGAAACATTTCGCCATTTGCTCCCCCTAAGCTTTTCTGAGGCTTAGTTTGTCGGTTCTGATAGTTCCACACTAGGTGCAGAAACTGATTCCTCTTGTAACACCACTGGTTTCTTCTTCCAGGTTTTGTTCATATCCGCTTGAACGGTGTCAACATCAATGTCTCCTTTCGGAATGACCGGTATATCATCAGATATGTTCTTTCTTGATCTACAGAGTCTGGCAATGTGACCCTGTTTGTTGCAGTGATAGCAGACCAATCCAGGTGCTCTCCAAGGTCCATTGTTTATGTTTCCATTGTTCCTTCTACATGTTGCAGCAGTATGACCATGACCATGAGGGATCACACAATTTTCTCTCCATCTGGTTGCCGCTTGATAGTCACCACTTCTTGGCTGATGATTGAAGATATTAAACCAGTTGTGATTCCGGTTCACAAAAGGTTCAAGACCAACTCCTTGGGTCCTCTGAGGATATCTTCCAGTGTCATTCATGACAGACCTGCATTCAAATGCTCTATGCCCATACTTGTTGCATGCATAACAGTTACCATTGAATCTATGGATCTAGGCTTATCATTTAGGAAATAAGGAAAATTGTTGTAAGCCTTACTCCTACACACATTTGCAGTATGTCATTCTTTAAGACAGTTAAAGCAAACAGGTTTAAACTTTTGCTTACCTTTATCCTTTGATGTCGGTTGTTTCTTTGATGCTCGAGCATTTGTACCAGAGGTCTCACCTTCCTCATGACCGGAATAACCAAGTCCATTGGTATTCTTGACCAGTTTGGCAAATTCAAGCTTTTGATCAAGCCTGACAGTACTCTTGTTGAACTTAGCAAGTATTTCCTTTGACTCAGAGAGTTCTTTGGAAATAGCAGCATTTGCTTCCATCAGGTTTTCATTCTCAGAAATGGCACTGTTCAATTCACCTTGCATGTCGTCCTTTTCCACTTTGCTAGCATGGAGTTGAGCAGTTAGGGCACTGATCTCTTGTTTCAGCTTGGAGATCTCATGATCTCTTTCTTTCACCAGATCTTCAGCTTTCCTCCAGTTCTCAAGCTCTTGACACATCCGGATAGTCAGTCCTTCCAACTCCTTTCTCAGGTTGGAGTTTGATTCATTCAACTTGTTTACTTCTGCAATTAGGGCTTCCATGTCTGCTTCATCTACAGAACTATTTTCAGATAGCTCCATCAGCTTTTCTGCATGTTCTCTCCTTTTTGCTTGAGATGCCTTGTATTTGACCATAAGATCATCATAGGCTTGCTCAGCCTGAGTGAGTCGTTGAGTAAGTTCCCTCAAGGTGTATTCGCCCATATCTCTTTCCAAGTGGTTAAACTTATAGAAAGGTAGGCTCTGATACCAATTGATGAATACTAAGAGGGGGGGGTGAATTTGTATGCCAAAAATCTTTCCACTTAAGCACTTTGCCAGACTGACAGTAAACCGGTAAAACAATTTAGCAGACAAACTGGTTAACAAACATGCAAACCAAATAGATAATAATGCATTCACCCACAGAAGCACAAACACCATAACACAAGAGATTTTGACGTGGAAACCCAAATGAGAAAAACCACGGTGAGATGGAACTCACAAGTAACTATCTGTAGAATAGAAACCAGACCGGTTAAGGCCTTACAACGTTCTTTACCAAAACAGATCCTGTTAGCAATCTCAATCTCTGTTAGGAGATAAGTCCAATTAAAGACTACCTTGCTAGAGGATTTTAGATCCACAGATGTGAACCACCTTGTTAGAGGATTTACAAGAGGCTTTTGGGCCTACCCGGTTAAGGGCTACAAACTTGTCGAAGATGTGAATAATCAACAAGTGAGTGATCTAGCAAATAGCACAGATTGCTTGGTTAGATTTTTGATAGCTCGATCTTAATGCATTACAGCATTACTTCAGTCTTCTACACGTTCATACTCTCTCTAACTCTTCAGTTACCTTGAACCCTAGCAACAACATCAACCTCAACAACAACCTTAGAATCCTAGACATGATGTCCTTATAAAGGAATTTGATTTCATGTAGGTCCTGTGTATGGTGAAAATGGATAACAATAATAACAATATTGAAAGGCTAAATGAATTCAACCACCAAACCCTAGCCTAACAACAACAAAGATCCACCATAACATATGAAGATTACCTAAGACAATGTAAATAAAACCAAATCACAAAGCTTATACCATCACATGTCCAATAGGGTTTTGATCTCCATTCTTCCTATCTCCATTGATCTTGCTTGATATATTTGCTCTCAGATTTTATATGCACAAGAGCTCAACAAAGAACGGAATGTGGTTGCAAGTAGGATCGTAGTGTAGTCAAAATGATCATTGGGGCATTAAGTCATTAGAATGCTTGATTAGGGTTTGATAATGAAGGAAGCATCTCCTTATATAGAAGACACAATATGAAATGGAGGGATAAGATTGAGAGGTGTAAAAAGGAGGTCGGCTATGATTAGAGGGTAGGTAGAAGAAATAATAAAATAATGAAAAAGGTAGGTAGTGTATGAATTAAGAGATGAATGACATGTGTCATAGGTGGAAAAGGTTAATGAATTAATTAAATAAATAAAGATTTATTTAATTAATAGAAGAAGTGGGATCAATTAAATAAATAAGAATATTTATTTAATTTAGGCAAAGGATAATTTAAATAAATAAATGTATTTATTTAAATGAGAAATAAGGCTAGAAGAGGATAAATGAATTAATTAAATAAATAAAGATTTATTTAATTAATAGAAGAATTAAGCTTAGATAATTAAATAAATAAAATATTTATTTAATTAGAGTGGACAATTTTGAGTGCTACATTTTGCCCCTCTTTGAGACAATGCGGCTTGTCGCGTTGTTTCAAAGAAGATAAGATGAACTGATACAGAGTTGCCCCAGAATGGGAATGATATGCCCCCTCGAGAGATTGGATGAAAATGCCTGGAAAGATTGCAGACAATCTCTCGATAAGAAAGAAAGGCTAGAATGGAATGGGCGAATAAAGTGACAAAGTCACGGGATGAGGAAGACTGACTCGGGAAATGAAGGCTAAGGCTAGGGTAGGCTATAAGATAGACCACGGGCAAAAGACATCCTCATTGTCATCTACACCCTCACGAGATCAAAGTGCAGAGCAAGAAAAAGAGCAGCAGCAGTCAGCAGCGATGGCTTCCGTGCACAGATTCGACCGCGTTCGACGATTTCAGAGGCCAGCACAGGCAGGAGAGCCGGTAAGTACCACCAAGCCTCCTCGTACTTTGATGCATTTATTGTTGTCATTAATGCATGCTAGTTAGAGCAATAAATGCGCTTAGGAATAGGGTACAAAAAAGTCTGAAATCGTGTAACCGTGTCTGCGTCGGTGCCAGGCGCGTCTGTGTCCAACAGGCACGTCTGTGTCTGTGCCAGACACGTCTGTGTCTGGAACCGCATCTATGTCAAATGCGGGCGCGTCTACGATGTGCAGGGGCGTCTGCGTAGTATAGTCGCGTTTATGCTCAGCCTAGGCACGTCTATGTCATACAGGCACGTCTGTGTTTTTCAGGCGCGCTTGTGCAGTCTGTAGGCGCGTTTGTGTCAGTCAAGCGCGTTTGTGTTAAAAATGCAAGTTTTGGTCTTCGAGGTCAAATCGGCAGTTCTGTGATGAACATACGCTGTCGATTGGATAAGCTGCTGAGAGGATACACTCAAGCAGGTCCTCTAGGAAGACTAGGATAGATCAAGGCACTTTATGATGAACAGTGAGTACCAAGATAGAGTACTTTGTGATGAACAGTGAGTACCCAAAGTATGAGCAGCACTTTGTGATGAACAGGGAGTGCAAATGTGAGTAACACTTTGTGATGAACAGTGAGTGTCACACACGTAGTACTTTGTGATGAATAGGGAGTACCACTAGGATAGAAGCAACACTTTGTGATGAACAGTGAGTGTCACTAGGATAGATAACCATATGCATTTAGATAAAAAGTAGCATTTTGTGATGAACAGTGAATGCCACCATGACTGACATGATTAATGTGCTTGACTGCAGGAGTACTTGCCTATGTTGGAGTCACGGGAGAGATTCCCGTCGACACAGAGATTGCGACCTGAGTTATCATTTCAGGATAGAGCTGCCATCGAGGAGATGGGTTTGAGACATATATTGTATGTGCCTGAGTTTCGGGCAAACATGGGTTTGCTGACTGCGCTTGCTGAGAGATGGCATTCGAAGACGTGCACCTTCCAATTGCTGATGGGTGAGATGACAGTCACCCTTGAGGATGTCTACAGGATTCTACGAATACCGATTGATGGAGAGTTGATTCCATATGATCGTGATGGAGACAGAGAGGCCTTGAGACGGGTGTTCCAGGATCCCGGCCTAGAGATGAGGATGGGACACGTGGCATGGGATACCATGACATGGATAGGATTAGCACTACCAATAGTGTTGGCAGGAGTGATCAGTGAGTTTCTCTGTATCAGTTTTGTACCATTTTGTATAATGATGTAGACACCTGCGGGTGATTGTAGCCATATGATTTTGACATCATTGTATCATGACACTTTATATATATATATATATGAGATGATTCATCTTTACGGCAGCTATATGCATGTGTACCTATGTGATGAGATGTTCTTATGTGATGCTTATGATATGGATACAAATATGTATATGATGCAATGCAATATTTTTTTATTTTTATTTTTTTCGTTTATGTTTTATATGTGTATGCATGATGCAAATGTGAATGTATGTAATGCAGATGAATATGATAATGCAAATGTAAATTGTGCTAGCAAGTGTTGTGTGCAGGATGTGATGCAGTTGTGGTATCTATATGTGTGTATGAAATGCTTATATGTGATAATGCAGGTGCAACTACATGAGATGCAAATGTTTTTGGTGTGTCATTATACTCAGTCATGTGATAGCGGGCTACGCGGACTCGAGAAGGATGATGGAAGTCAAACAAGAAAGGGGGATGGAAGACAGAAGATATGAAAGTGAAAGAGCTTCTTGTGCGTTATCATCATTGAGCTTTATTATGGCAAGTAGGTTATGACAATCGAGGCATATGTTCGACCCAGAAAGTCATTGTACCTGTTTGCATGGAGATAAGACAGTCACAAACAAGGAATGCCCCAGTTCATACTAGACTCACAGTGTCCTCATATCCTTGGACAAGTCAGAGCATTACTAAGAGACAATCCACAGACAGCAAAAGAAAATGGGTGACGATACCCCATCCTCGCCTTTCTAGTCAAAGACATCCTAGAGATAGAATCTCTAGTTAAAGACATCCCGGAAAAGCTAAAAGACATGTCACCAAAAAAGATGAAATCAAAAGAAAACCAAGACTCGACACCAACATCCACTATAGTCCTCAAGTTTAGTGTCTCTTGTCACTTGTATAAGTCTTATTTGATTGTGGTCACAATGTTTACTTTCACAAAAAGGATTAGATAGCACTGAACCATAATGTTATCTGAGTCTGTTGAAAGATTTGATTTGTTGAAGCCCATTGTTGCTGTTGTCTCATCTGAAATTGACTGAATCCATGAAACTGATACTTTATTGCGGAGAAGATGAAACTTTATTGCGGATCTGTGATGCAAATGTTGCTTTATTGCGGATTGTGCGCGGATAGACTGAAGGAAGCTGGAAGAAACTGTACTCCTCGAAACATGTGATGTTCTCAGTTCCACACCCATCACTAGACGTAGGATTTTGCCTTAGCCACAGATAGGATCTGATTTATTATGGATGGAAAGGGTGGCGAAAAGGGAGGTTTATTATGAATGGCTAACCAATCTTGGGTAGATCAATAACAAGCCATGATGGGAATGGCTAAGTTTATTATGGATGAATAGGTTGTGAGTGTGTGCGAAGTGAAAGGATGAAAGTGAATCCTGAAGGAGGGAGGAGCAATGTCTCTACGCATGGCGCTGGTGACCCAGTTTTCACCATGGTACTTGCCCAGGGCGCCACCGAAGTGGTTTTCACCATTGGACGAAATTATTTCTCTTTACTTTTTTTGATTTTTCAATGTTTTTTGTGTCATAAGGCGCCTGTTTGCCAGGTTTTCACCAAGTAACGATTTTTTTGTTTTATAATTTTTTTTTTGTATTTTTGAAATTTTTGATTTTTTTTGTATTTTTGAATTTTTTTGATTTTTTTGTATTTTTGAATTAGGATACTTTGAAGAGCTATGTGTATAACCTACGAAGGTGCATGTTGTTGATAGGATCCTCCAAAGGTTCCCCTTCTGTAGTTGAAAGTTGATATGCCCCAGATCCATAGGCTGCTGTAATAATGTAGGGACCAAGCCAGTTTGGTTCGAACTTGCCCTTCTTCTCTCTGTCTTGTTGATTTTTAGGATTTTCTCTGAGAACCAAGTCACCTACCTCAAATGTGCAAGGCTTGACCTTGTGGTTGTAGCTGCGACTCATTCGTTGTTGGTAAGCCTTGAGATGATTAAAAGCAGTTTGTCTTCATTCATCCAGTAGTTCTAGTTCTTGTAAGCGAGAGACCCTGTAATCTTCATCAGTGATGATGTTTTGCAAAGAGACCCGTAAAGAGGGTAGCTCGACCTCAATAGGCAAGATGGCTTCAGAACCATAGACTAGTGAATAGGGTGTAGTTCCTGTAGGTGTGCGGACACTTGTGCGGTAGGCCCAAAGTGCAGGATTGAGTTGGATATGCCAATTACGGCCAGCGTCGTCGACTGTCTTCTTGAGGATTTTAAGAATTGTTTTATTAGACGCCTCAGCTTGGCCATTACCTTGGGGGTAATATGGTGTGGAGAAATGATGGGAAATATGGAAGCGGTCACAGAGTTCACGAACATCCTGATTTTTGAAGGGACGCCCGTTATCAGTAATAATGGAAACAGGAATACCATATCGGCATATGATATAGTTTAGGATGAAGGTAGCAATCTGTTTTCCAGTGACTTGTGTGAGAGGCACGGCTTCAATCCATTTTGTGAAATACTTTGTGGCTGTGGTAATGAATTTATGACTATTAGAGGAAAGAGGGTGAATCTTGCCTATGAGATCAAGTCCCCACTGACAAAAGGGCCAAGGAGACGCAAGTGGTTGTAATTCTTGTGCTGGCGCATGTATGAGGTCCCCATGAATTTGACATTGCTTACATTTCTTGACAAACTGATATGAGTCTTTTTCCATATTGGGCCAGTAATATCCAGTCCTAATGAGTTTCTTGGCCAAGGTAGGACCACTAGCATGTGGACCACATATCCCTTCATGCACTTCACGTAACGCAATCTGAGCTTCATCGCTTTCTAAAGATCTAAGAAGAGTGCCATCTAGACCTCGTCGATATAGGATATCAGCTAAAATGACATATCGAGAGGATTGGCGAATGAAGGTGCGACGTTGGTTATTTGATAGATCAGGAGGTAAAGTATTGTCACGTAGGTATGTGAAAATGGAACCATATAACTGGGATTCGGGACCAACAACGCATATCATTTAAGTAGGAGTGATCTCATATGAAGGAACCAAAAGGTTATCCACCAAGAACTCATAGCAGGTCTCATTTTGAGGTAGATCAATCAATGAAGCAATTTTAGCCATGGCATCTGCAGCACGATTCTGTTCCCTTGGTATCTGCTCAAAATTTATCTTTGTGAAATATTGTTTCAAATCGTCCACCATTTTCTTGTAAGGCAATAATTTTTCATCTTTTGTTTGGTAATCATCAGTTGCTTGACGGATGACAAGTTGGGAATCCCCGAAAACATGAAGTTCCTGGATCTTCCACTGAACTGCAATTCGTAATCCAGTTGTTAATGCCTCATATTCCGCTATATTGTTAGTGCAAGGAAATGATAAGCGGTATGATTTTGGTATAGAATCGCCTTGAGGAGTTAGAAAGAGAATACCAGCTCCTGCCCCATGCTGTGTGTATGAGCTGTCAAAATACAGTTGCCATGGCCTTGTATGTGATATTGTTAAAATGGATTCATCTGGAAATTCTGAATTTAGAGGAACATCATCAATCATGGGGGCATCTGCTAATTGATCTGTGATGGCTTGTCCTTTTATTGCTTTTCTGTCCACATACTCGATGTCAAATTCACTAAGCATCATTACCCATTTGGCCAGCCGCCCAGTAAGTGTTGCTTTATTGAGGAGGTATTTCAATGGATCTATCCTTGCAACTAACTTAGTCTTATGAGTAAGCATGTAATGTTGTAATTTTTGTGAAGCAAAGACCACGGCGAGACATGCACGCTCGATTGGTGTGTAGTTTAGCTCATATCCCACCAATGTGCGACTGATATAGTATACTGCTTTTTCCTTGCCGTCAGCAATTTGTTGTGCTAGGAGTGCCCCTAGTGCTGTTGGAGTAGTTGATATGTATAGTAGCAAAGGTTGATCTGGAACTGGTGGCATCAAAACTGGCGGATTCAAAAGATAATCTTTGAGCGTCTGAAAAGCTTGTTGACAGTTATCATCCCATTTAAATTTGATATTTTTATGTAGCAGGTGTTGAAAAGGATTACACTTATTTGCCAGTTGTGCTATGAATCTTCGAATGGACTGGAGTCTTCCTTGTAAGGATCAAAGTTGACTGATATTTCTGGGTGGTGGCATGTCCAAGATAGCCTTGACTTTTGCTGGATTGGCTTCGATTCCTCTTTTGGACACAATGAATCCTAGGAGCTTCCCGGAGGTTACTCCAAAGACACATTTCTTGGGGTTTAATCTTACTTTGTATTTTTCCAACCGATCAAAGACGACTGAAAGTATGTCCAAATGTGTATCTCTATCTATTGATTTACCCAAGAGATCATCAACATAATCTTCCACAGTTATGTGCATGAGATCATGAAAGATAGTGGTCATTGCTCTTTGATATGTAGCACCTGCATTTTTTAGCCCAAAGGGCATGACATTCTAGCAGAAAGTTCCCCAAGGACAAGTGAATGATGTTTTATGTTGATCCTCGAGTGCAATTCTGATTTGATTATAACCAGAAAATCCATCAATCAATGATAACATTTCGTGACCTGCCATGAGATCAACAATCAAGTCAATATTTGGTAATGGGAAGTCATCTTTTGGACAAGCTTTGTTGATGTCTCTGAAATCTGTACATATTCTGATACTGCGATCTGGTTTACTGACAGGTACCAAGTTAGAGATCCATTCCGGATAATCAATTGGGCGTATGAATCCGACATCGAGTAATTTCTCAAGTTCTGCTTTGACTAGTAATGCCACTTGTGGATGCATTTTTCTTAATTTCTGTTTCACTGGCTTTGCCCCCGGTTTGACTGTCAAATGATGCATTACCAAATCCGGATCTAGTCCAAGCATATCAGCGTATGACCATGCAAAGTTGATTTGTCATTCCTTGAAGAAACTTATGAACTATGACCTTTCGGACTCTGTCAATGATTTAGCCAGGAATATGTTGTGTGGAACCTCTTCCGTACCAATGTTTGTTTTGATAGTCTCCTCTACCAGCATGGATGACTTTTCCTCATACGAGGCTGGGAGAATGTCGAGCCTTCCATCTTCGGGTGCCTCAAAGAGGTTTTCGCCCTCAGATACGTCCTTTCTTTTTACTTTTTTGGGATCAGATAGCGCCACAGTGTGGTTTTCGCCATAAGATCCTTGATTTGTTCTTATTTTCACATTTTTGCGACTGGAAGGTCTGACACCCTCACCAAAATATGCCATGTTGTTGAGTTCTATAGTGTATCCTACTTTATGGTCTCCAAGGGGAAGATCATCTCGTATGCCAAGATAGTCAATAACAGCTTCATCATTTTGGAATGTGTCAAAGTGTGCTGGTCCTTCATAATCCCAGTCAATGAGTTGGTGGTGAACAAGGGGAAGGCATTTAATGTTTTCAGAGTTTGCGGGGTTAAGAGTGAAGATGTGGTTATATTCGGGTATGTCAAGGTAATTATCAAGGTCATCGATGGCACTCTCCTCATCAGTCTTGATCACGAGTGAATCCAAATTATCATCACTAGTAGCGCATTCCGGAACAGGTGTTCTCATCCTATGTGATTTCAACCTAGAACCTTGAGACAAGGACTGTGTAGACTCCTCATGGGTTGTTTCTTGACCAACTCTGAATTTGTTATAAAACTCCTCCTCTTCTGTGGGTTCATCTGGCTCTCTGAATGTCTCAGTGAGCTCGTAGTCACTGGAAGACTTGTCGGAACCCCATTCCCATTCGTTGGAATCTGTGGAATAGCAATTCTCTTGTTGAATTTTGGTAGCTTTGATTTGTAAGGCTTCTTCTGTCCTTTTAGTATGGATCTTGGAAGTCAAAAAACAAGTCCCTTCGAGCGTTCCCTTTTTACAGTCAATTCAGGTTGTAAGGGCTCCATAACACCTTCTTTGCGTAACCCAAGAGGGCTTTTTCCATCATACCCGAATTTTTGTAGAATCTTGAAGCCTCTGCCATATTTCTCACAGGGTATATTGATCTGATCTTGTGTGTCATCTTCAATGTCTTTGTAGAGCATTTTGTATAAACCTTCCTCTTCCAGTTCGCCCCATCTTTGAAAGGTAGTAGGATCCCATTTGAATACCATGATGGATATTTGCTTGTTAGGATGTGGCCTTCCATATTCTTTTGGAGAGCTCATGACTTGTCGTAAATACATGGTCTGATTTAAAGTGTATTCTCCCATGCCTTTGTCCTGAAATCTGCCTTTAAGTTCACCCTGTTTTGATGTCGAAGGTTTCAATGACTCAGGGTCAATGTATGCCGAAGAAGGGACAGCTTCACGATTACTGGGAATGATGGTTTCCGTATGTGATCTCAGGTTATTGCAATATATGAATGGATTAGGATCACCGTTAACTGTTACTTCGACTCCATTGTGAGGAAACTTAATGCATTGGTGATATGTCAATGGGACTGCCCTCATTTCATGAATCCAAGGACGTCCTAACAATATATTATAAGTGAGATCCAGATCTAGGACCTGACAAACCACATCCTTTGTGACTAGCCCAATTCTTAGAGGTAAGGTGATTGTGCCCTTGGATGAGCGCTCTTCATCATCATATGCCTTGATGGTGATTTGATTTGTTGAATTCACAGCTTTATCAGAATATCCCAATTGTTTAATGGTGCTTAATGTACAAATGTTTAGACTAGCTCCTCCATCTATCAGGACTCGCTTTATTCAATATTTGTGTATGAAGGCTTCAATATGTAATGGTGCATTATGTGGCTGACTTACGGAGGCGTCATCGGCTTCTGTGAATGTGAGGGAATGTGGAATGGAAAGGTATCCCACCATGGCTTGAAACTGGTCCACGTTCAGATCAGTAGGAACGGCGGTGTCTCTCAAGATTTTGTCAAGAATAGCTTTATGAGCAAGGGATATGCGTAAGAGTTCAAGTATGGAGATGAGCGCGGGTGTCTTCCCTAACTGTTCTACAAGGTCATACTCAGGTTTGGTTGATGAAGAAGCGGTGTTTTTAGTTGAAGCACCTGGCAAAGTAATTTTACCTCGACGGGTTGTAACATGACACTCAGAGGTAGGTTCGGAAGAGGATCCAACACCTCTTAGGACAATCTTGGGTCGCTGAGGAGGATTCTCAGGGTTTTTGTTCTTGATGGTAATAGTAGAGATATGATTGTCCATCGAGATATGATTGATAGTTGAATCATAGTTGTAAGGTGCTCTAGTATAATTGGCTTGATCATCTGTGACTTTAGCTTTTCCATTGTCGTGCTTTGGGAATGGTTCCTTAAACATCTCATATTCTTGATTGGATGAGGGTCCCTCAATCTCAATGCCACCTCTATCAATGAGATCTTTTACGATGTTCTTCAGTCGATGACAATTTCCTGTCTTATGACCCTTGCTCTTATGAAATTCACAATACTCATCATCATTCCACCAATTCGGCTTAACCTTTGGTTCATATGGAGGAAAATCTGGAACTGTGATTACCTTGTTTGCCACAAGCTTCTTGAAAACTGACTCAAGTGGTTCTCCCAATGGGGTGTACTTCCTTCGTAATCTGGAAGTTGTTTGAGTATTCACTTGATTGTTTGTAGAACTTGATCCCGAAAAGATGAATTTGGGTCGCACTGTGTTGGCATCAACAACACCATCATTGACTGTGTTCTTGTTTTTATTCCAAAATCTTGGCTTGTCTTTTCCTTTAAAGTCATCTTTGTTTTCCTTGAATATTTTAATGACTCCTTGTTCAATTAGGACCTTTTCTGTCGCTAAGCCTTTTTCAATGACGTCCTTGAAGGTGGACAAACAAGCTTTCCTTAAGTCATAGCCAATGTCTTTGTTAACATTTTGTGTGAACATCTCTACCATTTGGTTTTGTGGAATCTCACAAGAGCATCTGCTGGCTAGATTTCTCCATCTTTGTAAGAATGATGCAAAAGATTCTCCCTCTTTTTGCTTGGTGTTGTACAAAGTAGTGACTGATATGTCTGTCTCTATATTGTAGGAGAAATGTTGAATAAATGCTTCTGCTAGATCACCCCATGACTTAATACCAGGTGGGAGTTGGGAGAACCATTCCATAGCTTGATCGCCTAAGCTTTGTGGGAATAATCTCATCAAATATGTCTCTTCTGAAGCTAATTCAATGCACGTTGTGAAAAATTGTCTTATGTGTGCCTTAGGATCCCCTTTTCCTCTATACTTGTCAAATTTAGGCGTCACAAAGTGTGTAGGAAAAGGAGGCATTGGAATGTTCTTGTCAAATGGATAAGGACATATGTCTCTCATTGTGTATGTTGGCTTCGGTGTATTTATGTCCTCCATTTTCTTTTGTAAGTCCCTGATTTGTTGCTCCAAATTGCTCTTAGGTGGAGATCGACTTCTTGGACCATATCATATGCTTGAGGTACCCATTGGAGGAGGTGCATGTTGCATATATGGATGATATTGATCATACACATGTTCATATGGAGGAGGTCTGTAGTAATGTTGTGTATGTGGACCACTTGGTATAGATTCATGTTGAGGAACACCATATCTATTTTGTGCATGTATACCATATTCTACAGGCATGTCATGTTCTATTGTGTTGCCCCCAAATTTGACATGAGGTTTCCTTGTGTCCAAATTTTGAGCATGCCTTGGAATATCCCATTGCTTTGGTGGTTGATCCTTAGCATTGATATGTGATTGAGCATATTTTTCTCTATAAGACTTCCATAATGGTCTGCGAAGGTGAGTATCATATGTTTGACCATGTGTATGTGGGACTTCTGGTTTTTGAAGCAAAACTGATGGTGATTCAGGTACCATGTGTGGTCCTCTATTTCCTCCACTATTAGGTCTCCTTTGATCCATGTTGGAGTGAGGTTGTTGCAAAGGTCTATGTTCCATTATTTGAGACATGTCAAAATCATGAGGTATCTTGGCTCCACTTTGTGCCATCGTGTGTAAGAAGTATTGTCTATCTCTCCTCATTATTTCCTCAACCAATCGATTGAAATGGGGATTCATAATGGATTCTTCTACATCTGCTGAATGTATTGAAAAGTTGTCCACATTGTCATTGTGTGTAGCATTGTTGTTTGTAGTGTCTGTGTTTTCCACATTTGGAATGTTTCTATAGACATCCATGTCCGGTAATGTAGTGTGATCAGTATTGAAAAATAAAGCATTGTCATACTCATAAGAACTCATGTTTGCGGACTCTTGAGCCTCTTTAGTTTCTCTCCTAGATTTTTGAAGACGGGTTTCAACCATGAACTAGGTATTGACCAAGATGTGTAAGACTAGATGAAAAATGGAAAGAGTGTGGAAGACCAAGAGCTGAATGGAATGTAAATGAATCTGAAGTGTACTTGCAATGTCCAAAGTGTAAGACCAAGTATGTATGTAGTAGAGTAGGTGTGACTTCCAAAGAGAGGATAGTTTCTCTTGATGAGGTAAGTTGACCTTGACTCTAAGTAAGACCAAATGAGACCCAAAGGTAAGAAACCTTGATGAGGGACCACTTAGAAAAGTGTTGTTGTATGTAGTATGTTGACAAAGTATGATGAGGACAAGCAAGTGACCTTTTGACTCAAGTTTAGACAAGTATGAATGTAAAATGAGATGTGAAGCAATGATGGACTGTGTGAGACCCAAAGACAGGTTGAATGCTAGATGAAACCTGGAGAAACAACCTAGGAAGCTCAAGTATTCCGAAATTGATTTCTTTTGTTTGCTGGACTGTGAAATTTTCTTGCAATTTTTGAACACAGACGCGCCTGTATACTGCACAGATGCGGTTATCCGACGCAGACGTGTTTCTATTCAACACAGACGTTGTTATAAACATAGACGTTATTATGCCCTTCACAGACGCGTTTATATGACCCAGACGCGGTTAAAACAGACACAGACGCGTTTCTGTAAAATTTGTGCAATTTTTTCCAATCTGTGAAGTTGTGACCAAATCTGACTGTTTGACTGTTTTTCGTGACAAGAGGACACAATGTTGATGAGGACTCAATGTTTGCAAGTGTTTAGACTCAAAATGACTCCAAGAAAAGTGTGTTGTTTGATGTAAAAATGTTTTGCATACACTTGAAAACACAAAAGACACAATGTTTTGTTGTTTGGTCTTGAATGTTTGAATGTTTAAAATAAGTCAAGCACAATTCTTATGGCTAGCCAAGACAATAGTTGTTGATCCCACATAGGGTTTTACCCCCGAGGCTACGCTATTCAGAGTGGATACTTAGATGCTTGACCTCACTGGCTCCACCCTCGGCACTCACTTCTCGGGTCAACCAAGCATCAATCCCCATGAAAACTCCCCATGGCGAACTTTGTATCTCTACTAAGAACCGTATGTGTGTGGGCCACTACCAGAGGTCCGACCTCCTGCCCCAACAACTAGAAGGATTTGGGCTTCTAAAACAAAATGGTGCTAGTAAGGGCATCCGCTCGTGTGGCCATACATGCGGCACTTTCAGCTCTGTAAATACAGAAGGCTCCCAGCCGGTAGGGGTTATGCCCTACAAATGATCAAATAAATTTGATCAAATGGGTTTATGGGGAGACATAGTGTCGGTATGAACTAATCAACACACGTTATTCATAGTTTTCACCATGAATACATTTGATTATAGTGGTTCGGAAGAGGTGGGTTTTCCTCGCTACCACTTGGGTCGTTCTCTTCTCACTAGTAGTCCTAATGACCACACGGGAAGACAGGCCCTCTAAAGATTAAACAAAAAGAGCCTATTGCTCAAGACACAAAAGAAAATGATTCAATTTTAGTGCACCAATGGAAGTGTTTGCTATTCTATGAAAACAAAACACACAACAAAATTCAAAACCCTAGCCAAGGACCTGCAACAAAAGTTGTTAGTAGTTTGGGTTGTTTGACATAATCATCCCTTCCTGCAAACACACAAGTTAGGTACATTTTAGAAACCCAAAAGACTTTGTGACATAGAGGCCTTCAACAAAACGTTTTGCTTCCAAGACAAGCTGCACCAATTTAGTTAGCTAGATCTGAAAGTGTTAGTCCAAAAATAAACCAGATCTGAAACCCTAAGTACAAAATCCGAAAATTGAATCATTGAAAAATTCAAAATTTTGAAATAGTAAATACACAGACGTTGTTACCCTCAACACAGACGCGTCTGGATAACACAGATGCGGTTCTGTGATGCACAGACGCTCCTTTCTGACACAGACACGGGTAGAAATAACACAGACGCGTTTCTGAAACATAGACACTCCTTTCTGAAACCTGCAAAATAAAATTTGTCGAAAACATAGACGCGATTCCAGATCCTGCAAACGCGCCAGAAAATCAAAGACGCGATCCGAAAGTTCACAGACGCGAAAAAAAAACTAAAATGTTGTCGAAAAATGTCCGATTTGCAACTTCAAAAATGCAAAATCTGCAACAAGGAGGTTAGATGCAAAGGGACAAGAGTCCGACCGGGCGTGCCAAAATGTGTATGGTGAAAATGGATAACAATAATAACAATATTGAAAGGCTAAATGAATTCAACCACCAAACCCTAGCCTAACAACAACAAAGATCCACCATAACATATGAAGATTACCTAAGACAATGTAAATAAAACCAAATCACAAAGATTATACCATCACATGTCCAATAGGGTTTTGATCTCCATTCTTCCTATCTCCATTGATCTTGCTTGATATATTTGCTCTCAGATTTTATATGCACAAGAGCTCAACAAAGAACGGAATGTGGTTGCAAGTAGGATCGTAGTGTAGTCAAAATGATCATTGGGGCATTAAGTCATTAGATTGCTTGATTAGGGTTTGATAATGAAGGAAGCATCTCCTTATATAAAAGACACAATATGAAATGGAGGGATAAGATTGAGAGGTGTAAAAAGGAGGTCGGCTATGATTAGAGGGTAGGTAGAAGAAATAATAAAATAATGAAAAAGGTAGGTAGTGTATGAATTAAGAGATGAATGACATGTGTCATAGGTGGAAAAGGTTAATGAATAAATTAAATAAATAAAGATTTATTTAATTAATAGAAGAAGTGGGATCAATTAAATAAATAAGAATATTTATTTAATTTAGGCAAAGGATAATTTAAATAAATAAATGTATTTATTTAAATGAGAAATAAGGCTAGAAGAGGATAAATGAATTAATTAAATAAATAAAGATTTATTTAATTAATAGAAGAATTAAGCTTAGATAATTAAATAAATAAAATATTTATTTAATTAGAGTGGACAATTTTGAGTGTCTACAGGTCCAATAGGATTACAATACAATTTCCTAGGTTCAATGCATCTGGACATATCTGGTAACACGACACAAAAAGCACTGCCAGAGAGTCGGCACCATCAAACGATCGGTGGATGGTAACTCATCACAAGATGTCGATTGGTAACTCATCATAAAGTATTACCGGTTCATACAAAATACCGATTGCCAGTTTGTCAAAATGAAGACTAGTAAAAATGTGTTATGTCGCTTTAATCCCTCGTACCGCTTGGTATCCATGAACCGCTTGGGGTCGACATGTCGCTTCAGACCGGTAAACACATTCTACAAAACATCAATAGTCTAAAGACTATAATACAACATACCGGTTGGAACAAATACCGGTTGTGCTCTAACTCACACATATGAAGAGGATCTTAATGCAAGTGTGTGTCCATCAATGACAATCAAAACATGAACATCAGAAATGCCAACAGATTCGAGATGGTTGAATATGATAAGCAAATGCTATGCAAGTGTAGATAGTGATGCTATGAAAAAGCTCTATGCTAATACCAGTATAACAACAATAATCTAATGCTTCCTTCTTTGCTTGAGGAGAAGGGTTCTATTTATAGAAGAAATGGGAAAATGAAGGGTTAAGATTGAGCAATTTTAACAAGGGTTAGGATTGAAAGATATTCAATCCATGTGAGACTTTCAACCCAATCCCATGTTGACAAGTGTCGCCATGAAAAGGTTTGAGAGGAGAGATAAGGAGCATTAAATGCTTGAGGGGACATGATGGTTACCCTAGGGGGTTGGGTTAGGGTTAGGTTAATGGATATTCCTTTTATCCAAGGGATAAATGAATGTGCAAGGGTTAAATGGTTACCTTAGTCAAAGAAATAAATGCTTTGAAGAGACCCATGAGTCAAAAGGATGGTTAAGTTAGAGGAAAGTTTCTAACCAAATGTAAAAGGTGAGTTAACCATAAATGGTTATGTAAAAGCCTTTAATGGTTTGGAAAACTTTAGAGGTTAACCATTTGAAGACATAAAGTCTTTAATAGTTATTGAAGACTTTGGAGGTTTTTGAGAAGTGACTTCCTTTTATTTAGGAATGTGACAATGATTAGGATGGGATTAGGCTAATTAGAAGGAGTTAGAAGAATCTAGAAGGGATTTAGGCATGCAAGTGGATTTTGTAGGAGAATGCAAGTGGGAGGAATTTTGGGATTTTCAATTAAAATAAAATCATTTATTTCAATTAAATGGTGTAATTTGCATTTGGATAGATATTTAAATAAATCTTAATTTATTTACATGAGAAAAAGGAAGATAAAGCATTAAATGCTTGAAGACTTTGAGGAAAACCATTAAAGACTTGAGAAGACTCGAGAAGGAAGCCATTAAGTTTGAAGACTTTAAAGGAAACCATTAAAGGCTTGAGAAGACTCCAGAAGGAAGCCATTAAGTTTGAAGACTTTAAGGGAAACCATTAAAGGCTTGAGAAGACCCTAGAAGGAAGCCATTAAGTTTGAAGACTTTAAGGGAAACCATTAAAGGTTTCAAGCGGGTGAGGATAAATAAGATTTTAAATAAATAATTTATTTAAAATAGTTGTGCAACCTGCATTTGTAGGAAAATGCAAGTGGGTGGAGGATAAAGGTGATTTTAAATAAATGTTAATTTATTTAAATGTGAGAAATGGAATTTTGGGGGTTTTAAATAAATATTAATTTATTTAAATGTGAGAGAAGATTTAATTAAACAAATATGATTTATTTATTTAATTAATGGTCTGAATTTGGTTAAGTGAATTAAATCAAATAAATTGAATAATTTATTTAATTAATAGGAGAAGAGGGTTAAGATGAATTAATTAAATATTAATTTAATTAAATATTAATTGATGGTTAATTAATCAAATAAATACTAAATATTCATTTAATTAAGTGGACAGATTTATGTGACTACACTAGGAAATATTATATCATGTGCATTCATATTGGGGCGTTTAATATCCCAAAAATGAGGGTGCAATATATTGCCTATCGGTGAAAATAGGGGGATTTTTATTTTCAGCTATGAAAAAATACAATATTTGGTGAAAATAGGGGGCTTTTAATTTGGGCTCTATATTGGGAGGGGGTGAAAAAAAAAGAGTCTAGGGCAAAATTTTATGAAAATAGGGGGATTCTTTAGTATGCCATGAACGCACATGATATAACCCAAGTTCACTAGGTGAATCCCCCGTGCAACAATTGTACTTCTAACAAGTGGTATCAGAGCTTGGGTCACAGGTTCAAACCCCCTCGCTTGCGTTGAAGAGCGTGGGGATTATTACAAGGTGTGTGGCCTTAGTCCCCTTATGATATTTAGCACAACACTCAGGTTTGTGACATGGCTTAACTGCCTCTTGTGGATTCTATAAGTCTAGTGGTTGTATCAGACATTAACAAGTCGATATTTTGGTGTAATGAGAACCATACTTCTAATATTAGTTGTCTAAAAATCTTAATATTAGTTGTCTAAAAATCTTATCTTTTGACATTTAATATTTCTTTTCCTAGGTCATTTAATAATTATCTGTTTAGTTGTCTCACAACATAGGATTAATACACATGTCACAATCTTGTCTAATCCTACCCCTCTATCTTGTCTATATAAGCAAGGATTCCTATGTACATTTTCATCATTCAAGAATCCATAATCTAGCAAGTTATTCTTTCCATTTTCTCTCTTGTGGAAGGCTATTTTATTTCGTAGGTGATCCCGAGGTGCGGGGAGTTCACTATCCAACTTCTAAATTGTATCAGACCTCAAATGCTATAGACTCCTCAAATATGAGTGTGATTTGGGCATAAGCATTTGCTAGGTGCATTTTTTTAGTGAAACATACCTCACGATTGAGTCTAGAAGGCCCAAAACTCCAATTTTCATATAAGGCACTTTGATTTTGGACATCATAAAAAAATTTCCCATTTTGAGGGCCTTGGTAGATTTGAAAAGGGTATGGTTCATAAAGCCATACAAATTCATAATGTTCGTACAAAACATACCATATGACACAAAAAGGTAGCATATAAATATAGACTTAGTAGAGATTCTAGAGAATATTCTATGCTCGAGCAACATTTTCCTCAACATCATACTTTTTTGAATCATTGTATTTATTGGCATATTTCCCCATTAGGTCAATGTTGATAAGGTACAATTTTTTAAAATATTTTAATTAATTAATTTTCTTTGTTTTAGCATTTGGTTCTTCTAACCCGCTACACTAAAGCATATTTGTGCAAGGATTTCCTCAAGTGAATGGTGCATGGTGTGCCAACAACTACAACCTCATCTCCACCCACCCACCACACACCCACCACCGCACTCTTTTTTTAAAATTGAGCGCTATAGTCACGTGGGGAGCTCGCAAGGGGTTAGAATTTTTCTCTGTTAACCCAAATAGGCTAATTTTTCAAATTGTCATAACTTGGGCTAACATAGGTGTTTTTTAAACAAAATATTATAAAAAATATAGCTTTGTGAATTTTCTAGTGATACACGTGATTTCTTCAAATTTTGTTGTTTGATGTCTATATATCTAGCTTGAAGCTAGATGTTGTTTTTCATCCTCCAAGCTCATAAATTTTTGCTTTGAACTTTGGTTTTTGCAATTATTGCAGTATCAGGAAGATATTCATGAGCACTTCAATTTTATACATCCACTTTTGTGTAGATATTTTCAAAATAAAAAATACATATATTATTAAAGCCAAATTTGGTACTTCAGAATATCTTGTCATAAATTTGACAACAACTGACATTTTTCCTTAAGCAAAGGGGTTAATTGCTTGCATTATGAGTTGAAAAAAAGATGTTAATTTCATGTATTGTGAGCGGTAATCTATTGTTCCTCTATTTTATTTTTATTTTATCATGGATTTTCCAAGATTTGTATTTCTAAATCCATATAACTATCATGAATGGAAATCACAAATGGAGGTTTTATTATTAAAATTGAAAATGCAAAGAATCACATTTGAAACAGATCTAGAACCCATAGAAGCTACAAAAATATAAGAAAATTGATTGATAGAAGAGATGAAGCCTTTAGTACTCTAATCTTGTCCATTTCTCCGGATCTTAGGTATCATGTTACATATTGTACTACTCCCATTGAAATCTAGAATATCTTAGAGAGTCTCTTTGGTAAGAAAAATAAAATAAGGAAATTTAAGTTGGAGAAGAAAATTATGGGTCGTAATCCTTCACATTTTAATAATATTTAGAACTTCTTCACCAAGCTCAATTCTCTTAGACTATAATTGTTTGTTTGTAAGTTTAACAAAGACGATGAACAATCGATTATTTCTATTCTTGTAAAGCTAGATCCTTATCAATGAGCCTATAAAATGTCCTATTTATTTAATGATTTAAGATACTTTACTCCATATTTATAATGTCATTCCAATACTATCTAAACTTTACCTTAATTCCATGAAGCATTAACTATGTTAAATGATTATTGATAAACATTTGAATGTTTAGTTAGTTGATGATAAATTATGGTAACATGTGATATTAATGGTGATAATTATAATTTATAAGTATTTGTGGAAGGATAATTGTTCATGTAACTATAAAGAAGCAGAATCAGTCAACATATGCCAATACGCAAATTAAAAGAGAAAAGGTAAGAAAGCAATTTCAGTAAAATGGGGATATCTCCCTTGTTTCTTCATGAAATTTTGACTTTAAAATGATCTATAAAGGAGAAAATGAGGGAAACAAAACACAAAATCTATTTGAAGAAATTCATAAAAATGAGTGAGATTTTTGTGACAAAAGTTGACTGATGCAAAAAGTGGCAAGTCGGAAGGCATTTGTTGAGCAATGTGGAATGGTTTAGTTATGAATCTTTCCACCTTTTGTTGATGTCATTGTATATGAATCATTTCAATCATAAAACAAGGAAGGATTTGTGGTACGATAGAACATGGATCATGTTGCGTTGTTCTTCCCTTGTTTTCAGATGTATGTTCTTTGATGTTGTTTGAGTTCAAAGAGGGTTGTGACACTCTTGACTCCACCTAATTAGGAATTTATTGTTCTTTATGAAAGAATAAGTCTTCTCCCAATGATCATGGGAGGATTGAAATTTGTTACAATTTGTTTAGAGTCTACAATTAATTCAACTCTAGGATTTTGTGTATAAATCTTAGATATTGTCATAATTGAAGGAGAGTAACCAATTAGTCGCTAGATTTTATTATCAATGTCTTTGTTCAATCAACAAGCCTATTATCAATTCATTTAATCTTTTTGAACTAAAATAAAAGATGAATTTTGAAAATTAAGTTTTGAGTTGAAGATTGAATATTGATATTTCAGATTACAACCACTCAAGCAAGGCCTAGTAACTCTCTAATAATTAAGATTTTTGTAGTTGGTAATAGCTTAGATATTTTACAATGCTATTTGGGATAAAGTGTGTGTAACAAGCTGCAATATAGTTAATCTTAGTATAAACAGTTACCCACAACAACTATTCTACAATTAGATTTACTTTCAATATAATTATGCTTTTAGTTTAGTTTGTTGATTCAAGTTGATTTCCTATACAAAATCAATAGAATAACTTAAACTCTCCCCTAGTTTATAGACAATACCAATGTCATCCAAGAAGATACACTTCCCTAGTTGATAATTAAATGGGCCCATCTAAGTTAATAGGCTACTCGATAAAGGATTTGTTGGTTCATTGAGCTAAATGCATGGTTTTCCTATATTAATCTATTACACTTAATGGATAAAATCATTTTGGTGTCATTGTTGGGATGGTGTCAAGTTATGAGAATCTCTAAGTTCTTAAAAGCTCCTTCTTGTTTTTCTAAAAACAATAATTTTAATTTAAAGCACTTAATATTATTAGGCATTTTCTAAATTTACATAATAAGATCCAACAATAGAGTAAACAAGTGGATTTTTTATCCATGAAGCACAACTAGAAACCATGTCATTAGCAAAAATCTTTGGGCAACAGGAAGAAGCTAATAACTTTGCTAGGGTGTTGGTCTACCCTATTTTGAAGAAAGAACAAATTGACATGCTTGAGTGAAGTAAGTTGGGAATTGATGAAGATATTTATCCAACATCATAAGGGACTTTTGTTCAAGTCTTGATACCAATATAGAACTTTCTCAATCAAAAAATTCTAATCATGACAAGGAGCTAGTTTATTAAGAGGCAAGTGTTGATAGTGGCATAGCGTGATGGTTAAGTTGTGGTGTCATTGTTCTTGCCATCAAGGTTCAAACTCCATTGGGGTGACATTGTTGAAAGTTTAAATGGGGATGAGGTCCCCCATTTGTGACCTCACCAGTTCATAGCTCTGGTTCAAAAGTGTTTACCCCTTCTTTAAATAAGAAAAATTTATTAGGAGGCAAATGAGGACAACCTTGTTTGACAAAATGAAGAAATTAACATACACGTGTTAATTTTAAGCAATCAGATGTTAATCTTAAATAATCAGGTTATAACAGAACAGTAACATCAATAAAAACACAAAACAAGACACACCAATACCCTGGGAAAACCTCCCTCTTGGAGGTGAAAAACCCAGCCACAAAGTACAATATGTATTATCTTAAATGTAGGCATTTACAAGGCAAGTGTGCTTATCTCGGATTGTTGTTCAACCAACAAGATAATAGATTTGAATTCCTCTTTATATGATAATGGAGATTACAGCCCTTATCATCAACATCAAATTCTCTCAAGGCAAGTCTTCATTAGCTTCGCAAGATCTTGATAGCATCACCTAACAACCAACCTTCACACAATGGATGAGGAGCAAGTTCGCACAAGACACAGAGAGAGAGAGATCGCCAAATGTTGGAGAGCAGATTACATGTGTTGACAACCTTAAGAATGATTCACCTTGTATATTATTGATTCATTATGCCATGCAAATGACTTGCTTATATACTTGACTTGTGGTGTCAAGTCTCAAGTCGGCATGCCTTGTTAATTTAATAATAATATTATGTATATCATCCAAATAGGTCTTGACCTATTAAGACGTTATTGCTTGATTGCCTTTATCACACGCTACATGAGTTTGGGCCCAACCCAATTACATAATCTCTCAAAATACATATTGGGCCTACCCTATCTACAAGTTACATTCAATATAGGACCACGAGTTACATCACCCAATTAGGGTTAGACCAAATTACAAGTTACATTTATAGGGCATGTCCTATCCACAGTTTACATTATATATAGGTCTTGCCCAAGCAAGACATAATTACAAGTTGCATGTATTTGGGCCCAACCCTAATTTCGATTTACATAATAGATAATACATGTGTATTTTAATTGTCATTGACAACATTAGAATACAATAGATAGGTATCCAAGCTAGCTACTATTTCAACAACATGGTTGTTCTCAAGATGAATGTGATATCAAATTAGGACTCCTACTCCAAGAAGAGAATCTTGATGTTCCTATGAATTATCAAGAGATTTGTCCTAAAGTCAAAATCAGTCTTCTCATACAAAAAAGTAAAGAAGAGGTTGAAGAAGACCTATTTTGGGATGAATTAGAGGTGTTTTTCTCAAGTTTAGATGCCACACCAATATTTTTTGCAAAGAAAAATCATGAGCATAGTGCAAAATTTTCTACAATTCTATCAAATCAATCATAAAAATTGAACTTTACAAATCAACAAGGTGATAAAGAGACAACCCATCAACACAAAACCAACAAGGAGGGTTCAAAATTTGCTTTTTCATAAGGATGTCCTATCAAACATCTAGTTGGGATGGAGGGAAACAAAGCATCACCTATTATGTTTGCACCCAAGCATAAAGTTTTTTTATTAGGGGTAAAATAGGTTTTGAAGGGACTCGAAATCCTATACAGATGATTTTTTCCAGGATCCAAAAGCCACTTAGAGAATGTTGTTTAAATATAGAAAAAGGTGAAATAGTAGTCCAACAACAACATATTAGAAGGATAAAAATATTAGAGAACCGACTATTACAAGAACAAGGCCAGAGCCACCAAGCAAATCAAAACAGGAGAACAAGAAAAGTGGATTTTAAAAAGGCTCTCATAACCTTCAAATGATATAGCAATCAAATCTCTTTACCGTCTTTAATCTCTACCTCAATAGAAGTAAAAGAGAAGAATTTTGGAATAAGGGTAGCAACAACCCCCTTACAGCCAAAATCAAGAATACTTGAAGATGAAGTTGAATATTTAGTTGTAATTGAAGGAGAATTGTTTCAACTTACTTATGAACTTCAAGACAACAATAGATATGGTCAACATGAAGTAGTGAGTTTTTTTATGCATTTCAAAAGAAATTGCTTCTTAAGTTTTTACTTATGTCGATTCATAAATATATGAAGCATTGTTTCTTAAGTTTTTACCTATGTTGTTTTATAAATATGTGAAGTATTTCTTCTTTAATTCAGAGTAGGATTGCATCCTGGAAAAATACTTAGCTCTCATTGGCAAGAAGAATATTAATGATTAAGTCGATGTTGGCAACCATCCCTAACTACATTATGTCAATGCTTCCAATACCAAGAGGGGTAAAGACAAAGTTGGATTCAAAGTTAAAGGAGTTTCTTTGGGAAGGCAATAAAAGATTTAAAAGTAAGATACATCTATTGGCCTGGGATAAATTTTTCTCTTCGAAATCTAGTAGAGGTGTGGGAATTCATAAGCTAGATGATAGGAATCTGGCGTTCGGAGCCAAACTAGTGTGGAAGCTCTATTCAAATCAGAATTCTCTTTGGGCACAAATCATAAAAACTAAGTATTTAGATTCAAATGAGCCAGAGAGAATCTTCCCGACTCTTGATCCCCTGTCAGGATCTCAAATGTGGAATATCATGCTTAAATGTAGAAAACTATTCCTCCCTCACCTCGCCTAGATGGTTCATGATGGAAAGAAAGAATGGTTTTGGGAAGATTCATGGAACGGTCTGCCCCCTCTATCTCAAATGGAAGGTATGGAAGAAATTAAAGAACTTAAAAATTCTTGGGGTAATAAGATATGTGATTACTTGCCTATCTCTTGTACTAATGGTATTTGGCATTGTCAATGGAAAGATGTTTTTACTGTGTTGGCCCTTGCTACTCAACAACATAGATTGAAGATAGAAAACAGAACAATCTTCTACAAAAATGAGTGACAACCTCATTTGGATGTCGTGACAAATGGGATCTTATACTATAAAACAAGGTTACAAAATTATATCCAATCTTGATCAAAATTAGAAATCTAGATGTTTTTCTTTTTGTCATTTTGGAGCTAGTCTTCAAAAGGCAGGCTTGTTTGCTTGGTTAGCCTTGAAACATGGGCGCTTCACTGGCTAGGCAATATTATATCACGTGCATTCATATTGGGGATATCCCAAAAATAAGGGTACAATATATTGCCTATCCGTGAAAATAGGGGGTTTTTAATTCGGGTTATGAAAAAAAACAATATTTAGTGAAAATAGGGGGGCTTTTAATTCAGTCTATGTATTGGGAAGGGGTGACAAAAAAGGAGTTTAGGGAAATATTTTTTGAAAATAGGGAGATTCTTTAGTATGCCATGAATGCACGTGCTATAACCCAAGTTCATCAAGTGAAGCCACCGTGCCTTGAAAGGCCAAATTTTGACAAGTGATAGATTGGCCTCTTTGGGAATATCTCAAGTCTTTAATTATATTTTGTGCAATAAAGTCGTGGAAACTAGGGATCATTTTCTTTCGAACTATGAATTTGCACAAGTATGCTAGCTCTAGCTTCATAGCAAACTAAATTGGGTATCCCCTCTCCATTCAAATTTGGAAGTGGTCTTCGAGTCCTAGCTCACATTGTATCAAGATTCATTCTTTGCAAACATTTGGAAAGTGGCCCCAAGTATTCTAATTTGGAACATTTGGTGGGAGACATGGGGGCTTCACTTGATGAACTTGGGTTATCTGTGTATGAAATTTGGAATCTGTATCTAAAACACAAACACTCAATAAGTCATTGCATGCATGGTTAGTTGATCAAAATCAATAAATGAAAAACCATAACAAATTGACCTATTGCCTCCTAAAAGATTCAAGTATAGACTTGCTCTTAGTTTTATCTAAGCAATATCAATGACTAGACTACACCAAGACGAGGGATTTAATCTATATGAATGCAATATTAAGCAAATTAAGCTAGATGGATGCAAGATTAAGCAAATTAAGCTAACATGATTAAGCAAATATGCAATGAACTAAGATGCAATATTCTCAATGTGCAATATTCTCAATGACTCTAGAGCAAAACTAGCATGATAACAATAAAATCTCTAGAATAATTGATTGAGAGACGAGAGCCTGAATTTATAGAAAATCCAGAGAGAAAGCGACGGTCGAGATTGATTGATGATGAGCGGTCGAAATTCTCCAAGAGGATGCACAATCCAGGTGATTTGTTGTGATTGGTTGCTTTCTTCAGATTTGAAGAAAATAAGATTGAGCTAAAATTAAGATAAAATCAGAAAAAATTGATCTATTCCATTTTCCTTTTTTAAAGCAAGCTTTCTTTGATTTATTCCCTTTTATTCAATTTTGCTCCTTTTTTGAAATTTCTTTTTCAAATTATCTCAAATTAATTTCTTTTTTTTTCAAAATAATTCATTTTTGATGATGAATTCCTTTTTTTTCAAATTAATTCATTTTTGATGATTTAATGACAAATTGATTTATTAATTATATATGCTAGGATATTTAATTAAATAAATAGGATAATTGATTAAAGAGATTTTGATGATATATTTAATTGAAGTGATTAATTTGCCATGTGACATTGATGATTTAGGAATTAATTATTTAGGTGCTCAAGATTTATTTAATTGTCTTTGGTTAGGACCTTGCTAATGTAGTCAAAATTAGGGGCCCATGGTTTAGAAGACCATTTTTAGGGTATTACAGGTTATAGCATGTTCGTTCATAGCATACTAAAGAATCCCCCTATTTTCAAAAAATATTGACGTAAACTCTTTTTTTGTCACCCCCTCCCAATATACAGACTGAATTAAGAGCCCCCCTATTTTCACTAAATATTGTTTTTTTCATAACTTGAATTAAACAACCCCGTTATTTTCATCAATAGGCAATATATTGTACCCTTATTTTGGGGATATTAAACCCCCCAATATGAATGCATGTGATATAGTATTGCCTAGCCAATGAAGCCCTCGTGGTGGGAGAGAAACAGGAGTATTTTTAGAAAGGAAACTAGCAAGGTTGAAATAGTATTAGAAAGTGTAGACGTATAAAAATGACCATATTCCTAAATGAATATTTTATGTTCATTTCTCTATTTAATTAAATCCAATTTAATTAAACTATCCACATTCCTCTATTTAATTAAATAAATTATTCAATTTATTTAAATTAAATTCACTATACCATTTAATGAATAAATCATTTTATTCAATCAAAACCCCCCTATCCACTTTTAATTAAATTCAAATTTAATTAAATAGATATCCCAAATTGAATAAATCAAATTTATTTAATTACAACCAAATTGAATTAAATCATTTAACTCAATTAAATCCTATTATCCCTCCATCCACTTGTAAAATCCCAAACCCCTTTCTAATCCCTTCTAGAATTTTCTAAACACTTCTAATTAACCTAACCCTCCTCTAAATTTTGTCACATCCCTAAGCAAAGAGAAGTCACTTCTCAAATGGCTTAAAGTCTTTGATAACCATTAAAGGTTTTCAACCTTCAACCACCAAAACCCTTAAAGTCTTTGAAAACCATTGAAGGCTTCCAACCTTCAACCACTTAGTCCTTAAAGTCTCCGATAACCATTAATGGTTAATTCAAACCCTCCCACATGGTTAAAACATTTGTTTTGACTCAACCTCTATCCAACCCAAGGGTCTCATCAAGCCATTAATGCTTTGACCATGATTATCTCTTAATCATTTGCACAAAGGTTTATCCTTGGATTAACTCTTAATCCAGTGGGTAAGCCTAACTTAGACTTGACCCTTAGCCTTTAGATAACCATGAGGTCTTCTCGGGCCTTTAATGCCTCCAACCTCTTCTTTCAACCCAATCCTATGTTGACACTTGTCACCATTTTATTGGTGCCAATTGTGCACATGGATCCCCAACTTTCAAACTTGGCCCTTGATTAAACCTTTCAATCCTGACCATCCATTGCCCTGTTTGTGCTATAAATAGAGCTCTCATTCCTCCATTTTTAACAGTCATCTTTCAAATTTGAAGCATCACACTTATGCTCAAATTCTTTCAAGCTTTTATTTCATATATGCTCATCATTTAGCCTCTTTTAGATCAGGAATTAGACTAAATATGCATATTAGAGTACTTTCTTTATCATTTTAGTTCAATCATAGATTAAATATAGTATGTTAGGATAGTATTCATACTAACCTCGTCATCTTATCATCTAGTGTATTGCATTTTAGAATCATACATAGCTTAATCTCCATTTCATACTAAAATCTATCAAAGCATCTCTCGTTCTCATATTTGCCATCCCTAAACCATTTTGCTCAGTGATCTGAGAGCAAAAACATTGGTTTGAGGGACATTGTGAGATAGAGAACCACGGGACCCTCCTTGGGAAGCTGAGTAACACTACGTTACTCCATAGCTTGCATCAAGAAGTCATGTGTGTGTGTGTGGACTAGTATTTTAAAATATTTTCACATATTAAGTTTTATTCGCCCACTTTTCCCACATACATTTCTGGCGCCCACCGTGGGGCCCGACCCCAAATAACAAATCGGTTTTTGAAACTAACCACTTTTGCAGGCACGCGGGAAATTTGAAGTAGCGCTTTCAGTTCACTGTTTAGCGCATCCAATCAACAGAGTAGCGCTTCCAACTCCCTGTTTAGCGCGTGTGGTCTGAAAACTAGCGCGTGGAAACATTTTTGCAGCGCATGACTCCCTCTAACATTTTCCTGTAGGTCTTGACGTGGGCGAAACACAGAGCAGCGCATTCAACAACCAGAATAGCGCATAAGATCCCCATTCCAGCACTTCTAATCCATAATATAGCGCGTACAACTCATACATTAGCGCATCATATTTGAAATTACCTGCAGCATCGAAAAAAAAACACAGAATAGCGCATAAGATCCCCATTCCAGCACTTCTAATCCATAATATAGCGCGTACAACTCATACATTAGCGCATCATATTTGAAATTACCTGCAGCATCGAAAAAAAAACACAGAATAGCGCTTCCAGAATCCACAGTAGCGCATCCAGAGAACAGAGTAGCGCGTTTAGCATAAATTTTAGCGCATAGATCATATACTGTAGCGAGTACAGTTTGTTCTGTAGCGCATCACAGTCAGAGAAAAATAAAAACAAAATTTTTTTTATTGTAACCGAACTAGAATATTAGACTTGTGGAAGTCCCCCATATTCGCTAACAATTTTCTTTTTTTGGTTTGCTTGCAGGATTCTAACAGTTTCTTGCAGGTAGGGCGAGGAATTTTATTTTAAAAACGTTTTTCTTTTGTTGACCTTTAAATCGTAAATTTGCTTTGTTGACCATTTCCTTTTTATAGATTAGAAAATCTTTCTTTTCAAGATTAAAAAGGACATCATGCTTGTTGGAGCAACATCTCCAAATAGAAGTTAGCAAATCATTGTTTTGAAGGATAAAAAGAACAACTTGATTGTCTTGTCTCGAAAGTGGAAGGAATATGCTCTCCCCTTAACTGGGTGATCAAAAATCCAGACCACTCTTACAGCTTTCAGTAATTCAAGCATTTAAAACCTTTAGCAGGTCTGCCTTCCCGAGGAGTTGCAATCAACTCTTAAAGTCATTTATGGCCGGTGTGAAGGGAACGACTTAAGTGGGGAACGACTTTAACGCCAAGAATTCCAACCCACTATAATCAAATGTGGAAAGTGACGAAAGTCCTTTTCAAGGGTTGCGCGCAGTGATTAGCCTTCCCCCAGTATCCTTGAGATACGTAAAGCCTTTGTTCTAAAGGTTGGGAAGCCTCTTGAGGGAGTTTATCACTGACGGCCGAACAGGAAGCCTGATTAAGAACCATAGAATTAGAAACTTTGAACCGAGTCAGTAACCAAACATTTGTAACATCATAGTGCAAGGGTGGGGAAGAATCTGCCCCCAAGATTACTCACCATATATCTCCCAAGATAACTACTCAACTGTGAAGCAATTCACTTTGGGTTAACTTCTGGCAAAAGGCAAAAAAGTGGGCGCCCTCTAGGGGGTGACACGGCTGTTTGAGCTGACGGAGTATCGAGACTAGTGGGCTATGATGTTATTTATGACCCTTGAATAAAGAGTCTTTCTGAAGTGTATTACTTGTATCCAAACCTGTTAAAACATTGGGGATTTGAACACATCCTCGCAGAACATACACTTTTTGTTAGATTAGGCAAAATGGTTGTACTTTTTGTGTCGTGCTTGCAGTCATTACTTCAGAAAATCATCCATCGCACTTGAAAATTTTTCAACAAAAATCAAAAAACCTCAAGAAATCACCCAAACGAAAAAATCAGGGCAATCTAGCCCATAAAAACAACATCTTAGCGCGTGGAAGAATTTTGTTAGCGCATCCAAACCTCACATTAGCGCGTGAAATTAAAACAGTAGCGTTTTATCCTCAGGCAAAAATAGTAATAATCCTTTAGCGCATCCACAACACAGTCTAGCACGTCGCAGCAACCTCTTAGCGCGTGGGAACCAAGAATTAGTGCATAAAACAAAACAGTTAGCGCTTCACAGGCCCAGTGTAGCGCGTAACTTTTTCAAAAAATTCAACAACAAATTTCAACAGTCCTAACTTTAGCGCGTGGAAGAAACAGCTTAGCGCGTAGAAACCATATTTTAGCACATATACTCCAACAGTTAGCGCGTGTAAAGCCCAGTATAGCGCGTAGATTTTTCACCAGTTAAACAAAAAAATTCCAAAATCCAAACTTTAGCGCGTATCTAGGGGCAGATTAGCGCTTGTGCTCATTCCTTTAGTGCATCAGGTAAATTCAGTAGCGCATGTAAACTCTGTTTTAGCACGTGATCCAAGGCCGAAAAACAGAGAGTCCAAAACTGAAAAAATTTGAAAATTTCAAAAACATTTTAAAAGACTTTTTCATCAAAAATCATCTTTTATCAAACCAGAGTGACAAAAACAAACTATTAAAAACTTTTCTCAAGCTAAATTTGTGTTAAACAAAGTTGTCCGAATCCTAAACAAATCGCACAATAGAGGATGTCTCTCCTATCATAATCCGGAAAATTTTCATCATCAGTGTCATCAAAATCCTTTACCATCTTACGGATTTCTATCTCAAAACACTTGTTTAAAATTCTCAAATCGTCAAATCCAGTTTCCAGATCGGGAAGCTTTGTATCCATATCATTTGACACGCTTTATCGTGAAGGGACATCTAAACCTTCACTCTGATAAAGTAAGATTTGAAATTTCCAAAACAAGAATCAACTAAATCCAAACCAATCAAAGGAAATCATTGATCACTCTTGCATGACTAATCCCCTTATTCTGAGAAGAAAGAACCTCTATCGTAACATCACGTTAAAGAAACGACAACCTAGTTTTTCCAAATTCATTAAGCGAAATAAGTTTTTATACATCAATCGTCAACTCTTCAAATCTCATCGGGTATTCCTTCATCACGTCAAACGTTATATCCAAAACAAATCTAGCGAATTTGACAAGGAACCCTTGAAGACAAGAGCATACTGTCAAAAGTCTGCTTTTAATCAAACCATAAACTGCGGCGGAAAAATCAATCCAGCATTCTTGCCCGACGAGTGCATCAGATATAACACATCTCGACCAGAACCACCAACGCCCGAGCAACACATCGAGGAGACTTTTGTCCCTTTCATCACTGAAAGCTTCTACTAAAATGTCTGTTACTCGCTCTCAAAGTAACAAACAAAGCGAGACACCCGCTGAGTCCAGTATGAATCGAAGATTATGAAATCCTTTTGAAGTTCCACCCGTAGAAGAACCTGAAATTACTGAAGCCCTTCTTCGGGAATGTCAAGTAAATCCCTCCTTCCAAAAACTTGTCGAAAAGCTCATGGAAAATGACAAGGAAAAATTTTTGTTGATGCTCACAAGCAAGGGCGTTAAACTTCCTGAAGATTTCGACCCAAACATTTTTCAAACCGGATCTCGGCAATATGCATATCAAGAACAAAATAGAGAAGAAGAAACTCGCATACCTGAACAACATAACTTTGAACAACACATTCCAGAACAACGCATACCAGAAATGCATATACCTGAGCTAGAAACACCAGAGCAACATATACCATTTACCACTCCTTTTTAGCTGAGAACCAATACAAGGCAAGAACTTTTTCCTCGGCAAGACAATGCACCTTTGATTGCTCTTACTCAACAAATGCAAATGTTGCAAAGGCAAATACAGAATATGCAACAAGGGACAACAGTGCGGTACTCTTTAAATAAAATCTGTCCTTATCCATTTGACAGAAGCTTGAACATGGTGCCTTTTCCTCCAAACTCGGACGTTCCCAAATTTGATAAATATGATGGGAAAAGTGATCCCAGAGATCATGTACGGGAATTTTGCACACTAAGCCTTGAATTCGCTCATGATGACACCTATTTGATGAGGTTATTCCCCAGAAGCTTGGGTGGGCAAACCATGGAATGGTTATCCAAAATTTCGCCGCCTGTTAGATCATTTGATTGTTGGTGTAAATAATTATTCATCATGGATATTATTACACTTACTTAAGTTTACTTAGGATAATGCATTTCATAGTAGTTTGGATATGAGACACTTGGGTGTTTGTGCCACATTGGGATAGTGTGTGTAGGAGAAATTCCACCTTTTATGGTGTTGATTTTGTTGTTACACTCCACATTCAATGGGTGATCCACCTCATGTGGACTATTATATTATTTCTCCTACCTACCCACACCTATTTCCTACCTACCCTTGTTTCTTATTGAGCCACATGTCATACTTGTGTGCTCATACATATCCCTAGCCTTGCCTATATAAGCAGGCTCATCTACATTGTATGTAACAGTTGTTGATCATTTTCTATTGATGAGAATACAGTTTATTCTTGTCCCATATTATGTCTCTATCTTGTACATTTCAATGACTTCTTGATCTTGGCAAAATCCAACATGGTATCAGAGCTATTGGAGCTTCATTGATTCGTCTTGAAGAGGCATTATTGTGACGTCAAGAGGCAGATCTGAGGAGCATCGTCATTTGGAGGCGTCCTAGACCAGATCCGACCTCTCCATTGCGTCCGGAAGGCCATTTCCATGAATTTTGGTTATAAAGTTGGCCTATTTTGGTGAGAAAAAATTTTTTCCCCAATTTTGCTTATCGTACGGATTTTTCGAATTTTATATAATTTTTTCAAAAAAAAAAATATTTTTTTCTCAGAAAAATTGTTTTGAAAAAATCAAAAATTCAAAAAAAAAAAATCAAAAAAAAGTTGAAAAATTCGAGCAAAAAAATTGGAAAGCAAAAAAATAAAAAAATAAAAATTTTGTTGGGGGGTCCGCAGACCCCCCCACCGTGCTCCGTACGTACCTGCAGCGCAGGTTTGCAGGTTTCCCGTCCTCCCGGCAGCACCCGTACCTGACAGTCTGCACGGCCTCGCTGACCGCGCACCTGCGCCGCCGCCCGAGCGGCTCCTCCCACCGCCCGCGGCCTCCGCTCGCTGATCACCGGACTCCGGCGCACCACAGGCTCCACCTCCTCCCGCGAGCGTCCTCCGCTTCGTCCTCCGGCTCCCGCAGCTCCCATGACCTCCGTGCCACCGACGCTCCCGTCTGTCCGCGCCATCGCCCGCCAAGCTCCTCCAGCGCCGCACCCGGCGCCCTCGGTCTCCGCTCCGGCACGCTCCCAATGCTGCTCGTCCCGCCGCCGTTGTCCGCGCTCGGCTCCTGCGCCCACCGCTCAGCCCGAGCACCGCTTCCCGGCCCTCGCCTCCGCAGGTCCTCCGCCTTCAGCAAGCCACGAGGACAAAGACAGGTGGACCACGCCCGCCACGTGGCAGGCGGCCACTGGCCCGTGGATAAACATATCCGTACGACACGCAGATCACCGTACGCACAGTCAGCAGTACGGACAACCACGTCAGCATCTGTACAGTACGGAATATCCAGTCAGCTGTCCACGCTGTTTGTCCGTACGGTACGGACGCACAGTCAGCCAGGCAGCGAATTTTTGGCCACGGTCATACGGCCGTCAAATTTAAGACAGTGTTTTGCTGACGTCAGCGCCACATCAGCAGGGTTTGAAAATTTTTTGACCCCCTCTCATTTGCATTTTTGATTTTGCAGTTCAACTTCAAATGGCCATAACTTGCTCATTTTTGCTCCTTTTTGGGTGCAATTTTTTTTGAAATGGGCTAGAATTTCGTGCTCTCCGCAGTGGTGAAAGAATTTTTTGATTTTGATGTATGGATTTTTCAGAAAATGCAGTTTTTGGTGACTGTCCCTGAGTAATCCCTGTTTTTGCAACTTCAGAGGCTTCGTTTGGGGTCATCCGACCTCCTTTTTAGGTGCCGTTTTTTTTGAAAGTGCGTATTTTTTCTTCTAATTTCACATGATGCTATCAGATTGATGTCATTGTAAGTAGAAATTGTACTTTCAGATCTTAGCCTTTTTTGGCTCTTTTGGTACTTGTATATTTGCTTGAATCTCAGTTAGATTCATTGCACTATTGATTGAAGTCTCTTGTATCTCATTTGAGAAGTTGTAAAATTTGCATCATAAGCCCACTTTGCCTTGTTTTGCAAGTGGCTCATTGTAATCGCACTAAGTATAAAGTGCCAAAATCATCACTTTTGGGGGGGTACTTTGATTGATTGAATTTGGGGGGTGTCTCTTGTGCTTTTGTTCTCTTGTGTTCTTTCCTTTTTGCTGCTATGGGTTCTTCTAAGTTTCCTCTCTTAACTCCACATAATTATGCTACTTGGAAAATTGATGCATGGAGTAAACTTATGGAAAAAGGACTCACTCATTACATTGATGGAACTATTGTTGCTCCAGCTGATCCTAAGGTTGATCCAGTTGGTCACTTAGATTGGCTCACTAAAAATATCATGGCAATTGGTACCTTAAGAAAGTATGTCTCAAAGGATCTCATTTTTCATATTGAGAAATGTACTCTAATCAAGGATGCTTGGCAAAAGTTTCAAGACTTGTATGGTCAAGTTGATGAGATTAGGGGATATCAAATTGATAATGATCTCACCATGTTAGATCCCAAGAACTTTGATACTATACAAGATTATGTCACTAAGGCAAATGAGTTGAGGGCACAACTCAAAGATTGTGGCATTGATAAGAAGGATACTCAATTGATATTCAACTTGATAGGCAAGCTTCCACAAGAATATGCAGCATTTGTTTCTAGTTTCCAAACTCATAGAATGACAATGGGTTCAAGCTACAAAATGCCTACATTTGATGCTTTCAATGAAATGTTGATGATGGAACAAACTAAGTTGATAAGCATGGGCATTCTTAAGACTTCTTCTAAGTCTCAAGCACTAGTGGCAAATCAAGGAAACAAAGGAAATCAAGGAAAGGACAACTCAAACAAGAAGAAATGGCAATCAAAGCCTAAGGATAAAGCACAATCTTCTCCACAACAAGGAGATTCATCTTCTTCCAAGAAAGATAATTCACCAAAGAGAGAGAGACCTACTTGTGCTTATTGTAAAAAGATTGGTCATGAGGAACATCGTTGCCATACTAAGAAGATTGATGAGCTCACACATATCATCAAAAAGCATAACATTGATTTACCTAAAGTCTACAAGAAGGATGATTCATCAACTTCCACTTCCTCACATTCAAAAGGAAAAGGGCAAGCATTCATGGCTTCTACAAGTGGAAAAACTCACTCTTTTGAAACAAGAAAAGGACAAGCTCTATGTGCTACAACAAATCATACTTCAGAGAGATGGCTTCTAGATTCAGGGGCTTCTCATCATATGGCATCTTCACAGTCTATGTTCTCTACATTTGAGCCTTGCACCATGCCACAGATTTTGATGGGCAATCATACATACATGGATGTGATTGGGAAAGGATCTATTGACATTGGGGATAACTCCTTCAATGATGTGTTGTGTGTACCCCACTTGACAAACAATCTCCTTTCTATCTATCAAATCACACATGGCGCAACTAAGAGAGTTGTGGAGTTCACACCTGACTCAGTTTTTATTAGAGACATGGAGACTAGAGCTATCATTGCAACTGGGGTGGTTGATCATGCATCTCGGTTATACTCCTTTTTAGATTTTGTTGATGATGATGATTTCACATTTGATGATTCTACACATGTTGATCACACTTATTATGATGATTCATATTTTGAGGAGAACTTTGGACACTTGAACATGGGGATTCTCACATGTAACCCAGTTCTTGAGTCTTGTACTTCATCTCCTCATATTGATATCACATCACCTATTGCACTTGATGATGCAGATAGTGCGACAGTTTTGCCTTCATGTGATTCAGTGCAGCAGGATATGCATTGTCTTCCAGCTTCAGATTCATGGGATGATTACATGACAGATATTGCAGGTTTGTTTGTGGAATCCTCCATTGCAGATTTGGGAGACATCATTGATGACATACATCTTCTCTTTGATGAAGATGATCCTTCTTCGATTGTTGCGAGGGCACACTCTGACCCTCTTGTTCATTCTCTACATGATCATTCTTTCGAGGTTGACATGATTGTGGATACTTATGTACAGCAGTTGGAGGAGGTCTCTTTATGCTTTGAGGAGACACATGAGTCTTTGCATATTGTTCTACATCCATCTCCACTAGATGTTGGAGTTCCTTTTTCAGCAGTATGGCACAGTTTACCATCTTTGGAAGGGGTATCTTCTAGCATCAACATGGGGACACTTGAGCAGTTTTCAGAGATTCCTTTCATCATGAGTTTTCTTCATACATCTTCCCTTCATGATTGGGGAGACTTCATGGATACACCTTTGGTTTTGTTTCTTCCTAAGGGGAGGAATGTTGTTCGACGTTCGTGGAGCAGTTTCTTCATACATCGAGCTTCTATCATTGGTGCAGATTCTTCATTGAGGGATGATCACAGTTTGACTTCTCTTCTTCTCTCGTATGGGGGGGACCTTTTCCTCACATGGGGTTTTGTTCCTCACATACTTCTTTGAGAGTTCTCTTGTATAGCTTTCATCTCTCTTTTGGGGGAGGGTTTTTTCCCATTGGGTTTTTCTCTCTTTCCCCACTTTGTGAGAGATTTCATTGCATTGGTTTGCATGCATTTGCATTTGTTCATGGGTACCTAACATGGCCTCGTAGCCGGGACCCATCTTGCATTGCTTAGTTGCATTGTAGACTTAAGTGCATTCCCCTAAGTTGCACTTAAGGGGGGGTGTTGGTGTAAATAATTATTCATCATGGATATTATTACACTTACTTAAGTTTACTTAGGATAATGCATTTCATAGTAGTTTGGATATGAGACACTTGGGTGTTTGTGCCACATTGGGATAGTGTGTGTAGGAGAAATTCCACCTTTTATGGTGTTGATTTTGTTGTTACACTCCACATTCAGTGGGTGATCCACCTCATGTGGACTATTATATTATTTCTCCTACCTACCCACACCTATTTCCTACCTACCCTTGTTTCTTATTGAGCCACATGTCATACTTGTGTGCTCATACATATCCCTAGCCTTGCCTATATAAGCAGGCTCATCTACATTGTATGTAACAGTTGTTGATCATTTTCTATTGATGAGAATACAGTTTATTCTTGTCCCATATTATGTCTCTATCTTGTACATTTCAATGACTTCTTGATCTTGGCAAAATCCAACATTGATGAATTGGTTAACAAATTCATAACCCACTATTCCCACAACATCCAACATGCCATAACCATGCTAGATGTTTGCAACACCAAACAAAAGAACAATGAAACATTCATGGCATTCCTTCAACGTTGGCGACTTATGGTCTCTAGATATCCTTGAGATATTCCTGAAAAAGAGAAAATGGAAATCTTCATTGATAACTTGAATGGTGAAATGAGTTACAGACTAAAACTTCAATGCATACCATCTTTCGCTAAATTGATTGAAAATGCCATTCAAGTAGAGGAAGCATGTGTCAAAAAGGGAACACTCAAATTCTACAAGGAAGGAACAAACTCATCAAACTACAATAACCAAAACAACACCAACTTTGACAAATCTCGATTTTGGACTCGAAACAAGAACGAAGGCAACAACGAATCACATGATCCCAAATCTAAACAACCAGTGCTTGCTTTATCTGGAAATCCTCAGAACACGAAAAATCTTAAAAATGCTGCACCAAATGCTAACACATATGCACCAAACAATGATCAAGGACAACTTAACACGAACAACACCAACGATACTTAAAACAAAAACATGAATTCAGGACCTAACAACAATTCACGCAACACAAACAATTTCCAAAAGCGTATTTTTACACCACTGGGACAATCATTAGAATCAGCATTCAGAGAACTTTTGGCAAACAAAATTCTTTCTTTGCCTCCAATCAACAATTATGAACCCCCAATCAAACCACCTTGGTGGAATGATTCACACTATTGTGATTTCCATCGCAACAAGGGTCATAGAACAAACGAATGCATGAGATTGAAACACATAGTCCAGGACATGATTGATCGAGGTGACTTAACGGTTGATGGTCTCAAAACAAATGGTGATCACGGAGCCTTTAAAAATCCTCTCCCAAATTACAACAAGGATGGAGCATCCACTTCAGATGATACACGCGGAGCTCATATTAATCACATCTACAATAACACTATCAACCATATATTAGCTGAAGATCATCAAATAAATGTCATCACCATCTGAGATCAGCGTGATCATGAATCTGTCAATGTAACAACCCGCACTCAGAAATATGTCTTAAAAGGACATACTGCACCTACAACTGCCACCCCAAAAATCCAATATGACTTGGTTAGCCAACTACGCAAGACTCCAGCTCAGATATATATCCTGGAATTATTGAAACTATCACCCAAGCACAAAGACATATTGGATCAAGCACTATTGGAAACAAATGTACCTCAAAATCTGGATACAAACAGATTTCAAGCCATGGTTGCCCATATGACAGGACCTCATAATCTCACCTTTTCAGAACATGATGATGCTTCCTTGATCCATCCACATAATACTCCTCTCCATATTGAAGTCATTGTTTGCAAACACCGAGTCAAAAGAGTCTTAATAGATGGAGGAGCCGGACTTAATATATGTACTTTAAAGCTTATCCGTGCATTAGGCTTCTCAGAAGAATCTATTGATCCTTGCAAAAAGATTACCATAAAAGCATATGATGATGAAGAGCGGTCCTCTAAAGGCACAGTGATATTACCTATACAAGTAGGCCCAGTACAAAAGGATACTATATGTCAGGTCTTAGATATTGATCTCACCTACAATATCTTATTAGGATGACCCTGGATACATGAAATGCAAGCAGTACCTTCTACATATCACCAGTGTGTCAAGTTTCCTTATGATGGACAAGAAATCTCCATATCAGCTGATCACAATCCATTTCAACATTGTAATGCAATGGGGGCAGCCCAAGACAGTTTGGTTCCTCATAATAGAGAAAAGCAGCAATCTTCAACATCAGATCCACAAACAGCAAAACCCAACTCCTTATGGGGAAACTTCAAGCAGAAAATGCACATCAAAGACCAAGGCATGGGAGAATACTCTTTGGAGCCTTTATGTTTGGCCAAATTGCCAACCTCACCTAGATCGCATGGTTTACCTACTACATCAACACAACTGGCTACTCAGCCCATCACTAAATTTGATGGTACCTTCATCCAATTGGGTACTCTAGCACATGAATCAGAGGACAAGGACGTTCTTAGCTGGTTATACAAAGATGAGGAAGAAAATCATAGAGCAGCCGCTCTGGACATTGTTCTACCAACACACCTGTATGGAAAAGGCTACTTAATCATGAAACAAATGGGATATGGAGGTAACGGACCTATTGGAAAACGCAAAGGAGGAGTCACTGAACCTATAGATCTTCCTTCACAACCTAGTAGGAACAAAGCAGGATTGGGTTCTAAACTCACATTCCTATTAAAACGGCCGCCACACACAACTACAAAACCTCAATGGAAGGAAAAGAAGAAGTACAAAGAAGAATCCTGGCAGGAAGCACTTTTTGAATCAGCAGAAACAATCCGCAAGGCACGGGAACGTCAAGATCAGAAGTTACATCAGGAAAAGCTTCTAAGTCACAAGAAGGCCCTATCTGCAGCAGTAGCTCATATTCAAACACCAATATCTCAAGAACAAATCAGGTCATCTCCAGATACCGTTATTTCTCCCCGAGAAAGTACAGTCTATGAACAAATCTAGCAAGTAGAAGACGGATCTGATACAGAATCTACAAAAACCATCAAAATGGTATCCATCATCAAAGATTTGTTTTCACCATACAACACACCTGTTTACAGCACAGATATAATCTGGGATGATGCCTATGAGACAGATTCCAATGAATATGAATGGGGTACCTGCTCCAATGCTAATACTGATATCCTGGATGATACTGATTCTATATCCCTTTCTCAGGAAGAACATAATGCAGAAGATAGACCTCTTGAATTTGGACCGCAAAATATCTATGACGCTCAGGAAAGTGAATAGAAACATTATGAACAAGTCTATGTGGAAGATGATACCATCGAGGACCTCGACGAAATCCTAAATTTCTTTAAACCCAAAACCCAGCACGATGAAAACTCTATCCTAACACTTACGATAGCCGAACTTGATCCACCCAACGATTCCTTACCACTTGTCTTTCCTGACCTCATCGACTGGGACGAACCTGAAACAAATGATATACCAATTTTCCCAGATGATGCATCTATTGTCCATTACCTATGTACCGTAAATCCATAAACAGGCTCTACCAGTGAACAAAATAATGATATCTGTCAATCAGGGAGTGCCAAGTCTCTCAGTCGCAAAAATGAACCAAATAAAGAATCTAATGCTGAAAACCAGTCAATGGCAGCTCTAGATTACAAAAAAGCCAAAATAAAGGACGCATCGGAGGGTGAAAACCTTTTTAAGGCACCTAATGATGGGAGACTTGACACTCTTCCTGAGCACTTTCATGAGCGATCGCCCATATTGATTGAGCCCACTCAATCAATCAACATTGGTACCACAGAAGCAGCCAGAAATATACACCTTGCAGAATCTCTGACAGAGGAAGAAAGATCGGCATTCATCATCTTCTTTAAAAAATAGCAAATCAACTTTGCTTGGTCATATGCTGATATGCCCGGAGTGGATCCACACTTAATCATGCATCATCTGTCCATCTCTACAAGAGTTAAGCCAGTCAAGCAAAAGCTACGAAAGATGAATCCACAGGTGGCACTCATGGTCAAAACTGAACTAAAGAAATTATTAGACATCGGATTCATCCGACCCATTGACTATGCAGAGTGGATTTCCAATATCGTTCCAGTATCAAAACCAGATGGTAGTATCAGAATATGCACTGACTTCAGAGACGTCAACAAAGCTTGTCCAAAAGATGACTTTCCTCTGCCAAGTATCGACATAATTGTAGATCTCACAGCAGGCCATGCAATGCTCTCACTAATGGATGGTTTCTCAGGCTATAATCAAATCAAAATAGCCCCAGAAGATCAAGATAAAATAGCATTCACCTGTCCTTGGGGGACGTACTGTTGGAATGTTATGCCTTTTGGCTTAAAGAATGCAGGGGCCACTTATCAAAGAGCAATGACCACAATATTCCATGACATGATGCACACATTTATGGAAGACTATGTGGATGACTTACTAGCTAAATCCTTCACCAGAGCAGAACATCTTGGCATCCTAACAAAGATTTTTGATCGATTGGAGAAATTCCAAGTCAGGCTAAACCCTAAGAAGTGTGTCTTCGGGGTTACATCAGGCAAGTTACTAGGCTACATAGTCTCAGCTAAGGGTATTGAAGTTGATCCAGCAAAGGTACAAGCCATTATGGAAATGCCACCACCACAGAATATCAGTCAACTCAGATCTCTACAGGGACGACTTCAATCAATCAGGCGATTCATCGCTCAACTAGCAGATAAAAGTCTACCATTTAACCATTTGCTACACAAAAATGTACCATTCAAATGGGAGGCTAAGTGTGCAGAATCTTTTTATCAAATCAAACAGTACCTGACTAATCCACCAGTTCTAGTACCACCAGTCGCCGGAAAGCCACTTATTCTATATATCTCAACAACAGATATTTCACTGGGGGCATTATTGGCACAAGAAGATCAACAAGGAAAGGAACGCGCCATATACTACATCAGTAGAACATTGAATGGCTATGAGCTCAACTATACATTTATTGAAAAGGCTTGCCTAACAGTGGTCTTTGCATCTCAGAAGTTCCGACATTACATGCTAGCACACACCATCAAGCTAGTTGCGAAAATTGATCCTCTCAAATATCTACTCAGCAAGGCAGCTCTTACAGGCCGATTGGCTAAATGGGTCATGATTCTCAGTGAATTCGACATCCAATACACAGAAAGACGAGCCATCAAAGGACAAGCAATTGCAGATCAGTTGGCTGAAGCACCACTCCCAGGCAAACACACCATGGAGATCGAATTTCCAGACAGGGACGTTCTTGCTCTTTCTACTAAACAATGGACCCTATACTTTGACGGATCCTATACTCAACATGGTTCAGGGGCCGGCATTCTGTTCATCACTCCTGAAGGACACACTATACCAAGATCATACAGGCTTATGTTTCCATGCACAAATAATGTAGTTGAATATGAGGCACTGGTCATAGGCATCAAAATGGCCGTAGAATGGAAAATCACGGAGTTAAAAGTCTATGGAGACTCACAACTGGTCATTAATCAAATCAATAACAACTATCAGACAAAGGACGACAAGCTACTACCCTACAAACGAATGGTGGATGACTTCAAACAGTATTTTGTGCACATCACCTTCGAGCAAATACCAAGGTTGAACAACAAAGCAGCCGATGCAATGGCTACAATCGCTTCGCTACTACAAATTCCTGAGCAACAGAGTCGTTATGAGTTCCTGGTAGAGCAACTGTTCTCCCCCGTCTATGACCACTCTGAATCCCATGTTATCTATGCCTTGACTGGTTCAGATTCTCCGTTATATGGACCAATATACGACTACCTCAAGCATAATATCTTACCCATTGACCAATCCCGTAACCAAAAACGTAACTTTATCCGACAAGCTGCTCGTTATACCCTTACCGCTGATACTTTATATCATCGAGGTCTTTATGGTACTCTTCTTCGTTGTCTTGATCGTAATGATTCCGATTTGGCTTTACATGAGCTTCATGAAGGTATTTGTGGCACACATTCAAGTGGCACTACTCTTGCTAAAAAGCTTCTAAGGATGGGATACTACTGGCCTACAATGGAGAAAGACTCATATCATTTCGCCAAGAAATGTCCTAAATGCCAAATTCATGGTAATCTAATACATGCACCAGCACAGGAACTGCAGCCCTTTACAACATCATGGCCCTTTTGCCAGTGGGGACTGGACCTAGTTGGCAAAATTCATCCTTCATCTTCAAATGGACACAAGTTCATTATAACAGCAACAGAATACTTTACCAAATGGATAGAAGCAGTTCCCATGACCACGGTGATCGGGAAACAAATTGCCTCTTTTATCCTAAATTATCTGATCTGCAAATATGGTATTCCAAGTTCAATCATCACAGATAATGGACGGCCCTTTAAAAATCAAGATGTCCAAGAACTATGTGAAAAATTCAAAATCCAACATAGGTTCTCTACACCATATTACCCACAGGGAAATGGTCAAGCGGAAGCATCTAACAAGACAATACTGAAAATCCTCAAGAAAACAGTGAATGATGCAGGCAAAGATTGGCATGTACAACTCAATCCAGCACTTTGGGCATACAGGACCAGCATCCGCACACCTACAAGAGCAACACCATACTCATTGGTATATGGATCAGAGGCTATTTTACCCCTGGAGGTAGAGATCCCATCTCTCAGAGTCTCTTTGAAAGACTTAATCCCAGATGAAGAGTATCGAGTTAATCGTTTACAAGAACTTGAGCTATTAGATGAAAGACGCCAACATGCTTATACTCATCTCAAAGCATATCAGCAACGCATGTGCAGGAGCTACAATCACAAGGTCATTCCCCGCAACTTCAAGCTTGGTGACCTAGTCCTCAAAGAAAATCCAAGAAATCAGCAAGATCGAGAAAAGAAAGGGAAATTTGAACCTAACTGGTTGGGTCCCTATGTTATCATATCCATTTATGGATCAGGTGCTTATCAGCTAACAAATTCTGAAGGAGATGTGCTCGACGAACCAACTAACAGCATCAATCTGAAAAGGTACCATACTTAAAGTAGCCTAGTGCACGGAAAAAGCCCAAAACAAACAAAAAAATCAAAAAAATCCAGAAAAAGAAAAAAAAAGCAAAGTACAATAAAAACAAAGGGTGAAAACCTGGTAAACAGGCGCCCTTGCGAAAGAACGGCTCCTCTATCTATTTCCATACCATGTTGTCCATACAAAACACTATCGGCCATCGCCCGACACTTAGCAAATATCCATTCAGGACATACTTAGCGTAGTCACTATCCTGATTTGTCTATAAATATCCTCCTACCACTAAAACACCATGGCTTGGAATCACTGTATATATTCACATCAAGAGGCACACTCCGCTAGGGGCATGTCAATAGTATTGCAAACACTCAAGACCTCAAGACTAGATGCAAAACTCAATAGCGTGACATCCAACAAACAACACTACACTTCATCGCCAAAAACCAAAACAAAGACAATTCACACAAATATCAAGGATGGATGATTTTCTGAAGTACTGAATGTTGCACTATAGCATAAAATCTTAACTAGTTTTGCATTTTGAACTTTGTGCATTATTGGATTCTCTTCCTTGTCTCACTAAATGCTTCACAGCTAGAGATCGTGGGGAACTTCCAATATTTTCTTAGTCTTCTGTCTGGGAGGCGATCACTTGTACTGTGTGAATACATGCCTCGAGATGTGATACGTCCAATATCACTGAAGGCTTGATTCCACTTCACGCATACAAATGATCAAATCTTGTCTGTTTACGCAATATGCACTCAGGTCGTCCTGGTTCAATTATACCTTGACGCTTGTGCTATCTTGCAAAATCAAATATCATGTAAATTTTACTCAGGTCATTATGGTTCAATTATACCATTATGCTTGTATAAATTTTCAACATATCCTAATATCAATAAATGCTCAATGATAATATTTACAAAGAAAGCAAAAATATGGTTATATCGGATGGCAAATACAGAACGAGGGATGCTCCAAAAACAATTAGTTGCATATCATTTTACAATTAGTTGCACATCATTTTACAATTAGTTGCATACACATCTATCCATATCATTTACATATCACGATACATTTAGCAGCATAAATAAAACATACATCTCATTTTCAAGATACATCTCACAGCATATAAAAAGCATACCTCCTGCATCATACATCTTACATCATATATTTAAGCATTACATCATCACATAAAATAAATGCATCCATATCAACACATCACATGATCAAAAATGGTGCCGTATATATATATATATATATATCAAAACTGATCAAAATGTACAAAATGTGTCCAAACACTGTGTCCAGTACAACAAATAACAAACTGCTCAAAAATACAACAGAGACCCTGTCTCTCAAGTATGACTATCTCCTGACGGAGATGGTCTCGCTCCAGATGCACCCGCCCCTGGATCTCCAGGAGGGTCCTGTCTCGGTGGCCCCGTCACACCTCGGCTCTCAGATCATGTCCCAGTGGCTCGAGATCGACTAGATCTCGACTGTGCAAAACTCTCCACTCGCCGCTCCCTGGGTACTGCATCCTCATAATGCCGCCTATAATACTCTACCTCCTGCACTCTCCACGTCAGCTCTCTAAGGGTCTCTCTCATCGGACCACCCGCTGCTGCTCTCTGCACACTCGCCAACGCCTCCTCCGCTCGTCCTCGCCGCTCTATCTCAGTATCTCTCTCAGTGGTCAACTGAGAAATCTGTCGCTGATAGGTCAAAATCTGCGCCTACAGCTGCTGAACAGTAATCTGCAAGGTCCGGATCTGCGCATCCTCCAAATGACCTGACACTTGAACCTGCAGTGGTACCTGTGCTGGAGGAACCCCTCCCACTCGCCCTGTCCTCGGTGCTGGAGGTGGGAGTACATCTACCCTCCTCCTCTGTGCCGGTCTCCTCAGCTCCTCCTCACCCCCCACTGCAGCCAGCACCTCCCCCACTCTCCCCTCTCTCCCGGCTCTGATAGCCAATCCACCTCTCCCTCTCTCTATCCTCCCCTGCCGCACTGCTCTCTCCACACCTCTCCCTCCTTGCCTCCCTCTAGCTCCTCTACCTCCTCCTCCTCCATCATCTCCATCATCGCCATCATCTCCCCCATCCCCCTCCTCATCTGAGTCAAAAGCTGGCCTCATCTCCTCTGGATCCGAGATCCTGGCCACCGCCCGCGCAACAAACAAACGGGCGAACTCATCTGTCATGCCCGCATCCTGGATCTCAGGGGCATAATCCCAGATCTGCCCAACCAACCCCACAAACTCCTCAATCACCACCGCACTATTAATAGTCGGCCCCCAATCGGCCACATCCTACTGCCTCCGTGCATACAAACATGCTCCCTGTGGAACACCCTGCTGGCGCCCGAACTGCCTCAAAACTCGGGTCACCACAAAACGCTCAATGACGAACGGGGTCCTCCCAATCAGATACCTCGTCATAAATACAAAGGGCATCTCCAGCCCATCCTCCGCCCATACCTCGCAACTTGTATACGGCCTCCAGGTGACCGTATCTATATCGTCAAAAACTCTCCTCCAATGCTCTAGTTTGCCCAGCTTACGCTGGACAACTAGACCTCTGTATCAGTAGGCATAGGCTGTACCTACGGGCCTATCCCTGTCTGCTAGTGGCCTCGCTGCTGGAATGTGCTCCCAGCACCATACCTGTAATAGGGTCACTCCCGCTGACAAGCTACCATAACCGAGGTATACTACCTCGTGTAAACTCCTGTATAAGTGAGCCAGCATCGCTGACCCCCATGCAAACCTCCTACCCTGCGTAACCATCTCCTCCAAAACCAGTCCCCATCCCACCGAGAATCCCTTTGACCTGCGATCAGGACAAAGGAATCCCCCAATGAATCCTGCCAGTACAGATGGCAGCGGTGCATAACCCAAATCCAAAAACTCCTGCCAGGGGATCTTGTAGCCACAAACTGTGTCATCCTGAAATATCCGGCGCAGTGCCTCTGTGCCACCCTCCTCTGACTGCTCATAAGGAAGTAGTGCCCCTACTACAGGAATCCGCAAAATCCGGTAGCAATCCTCCGGTGTCACTGTCATCTCTCCAGTGGCAAAATGAAAGGTGTTCGTGTCGCTATGCCACCTCTCTACCAACGCTATCAAAAGCCCCCGGTTCACAGTGAACCGAGGCATATCCAGAAGTGAGGTCAATCCACATCTCTCTATAATGTCCAAATCTGCCTGTGACAATCGTGGTATCAACGTCCACGGTCTCGGGAATCTCTCCCTCGACTGTACAACACCCAATCGCTCCTGTCAACAAACACAACATATCCAATATCAGTTTCCACATCAACACAAAGATATCAAAATCAAACTTACATCAACAACATGAAACAATTTGCTCATCTACAATCAAAGTTCAATATCCTATCATTTCATATCAACTTGTAAAACAACTCAAGTTCTCAAAAACCATATCAAAACTTGTAAAACAACTCAAGTCTCCACAATCACATAAACTTGTAAAACAACTCAAGTTTCCCACCCATATCAGCTTGTAAAACAACTCAAGTTTCCAACCCATATCGGCTTGTAACACAACTCAGGCTTTCACATAAATTGAACTTGAAACAGAACACGCAACTACATCATATTTTGATCAAAACAACAGATTGATATCTATATATAACTTGAAAACTCGCAAATCAAAACAAGTTATACAAACACTCATATTGGGTAAATTCATCAAAACACGACAGGTAGATAAAACAAATTTTCCAATCGGCCAAAACTGCAAAAAAAATTCAGATGCGCTAAAACAGATCTTCAATGCGCTAAAACATCCCCACGCGCTAGGTTGCCTCTCCTACGCGCTAATCTATCTGTCCAATGCGCTAGACTCTGTCTACGCGCTACTCTTTTCCCCCTTTGCGCTACCTAACCCATCCTATGCGCTAGACTCTGTCTACGCGCTAATCTATCCCTCCTAGGCGCTACCCGTTTAGCCCTATGCGCTAGGTTAGCCCTACGCGCTAAACCCCCTTCCCTATGCGTCCCTCTGCGGCCCCTATGCGCTAGGTCACACCTACGTGCTACCCTGTTGACGCGAAGCGCTACCCAATACTTTACATGTGCTATTTTCCATGCACGCGCTAACCTAAAAGTTTTATGCGCTAGCCTACGGTTTTCGGACGCAACCCCTAAATTTGAACTTGATGGGCTACTTCACACTTCGTATGCGCTACTGTGGACCCTAGACGCGCTAAAACGAAACACTCGAACTTTGAAATTCGAAAAATGCCTAAAAATGACAAAACAAAAAATCCAAAAGGGGTCAAAAACGTTGACTTACTGGTAGTCCACGCGCTACAGGTCTCTGATATCTCCGGACGCGCTCGAAACAGTGTCTGTGATAGGGAATAGGCATTTTCTCTCCAGAGCCAATTCTCTTTCTTCAAAATCAACAAAGCACAAATGAACCTAAATCAAGTCCTTTTCCCCTTTTATAAGAGGAAAATGAAATTAGGGTTAGCTGACTGGCCCTGTAATATGGTCGCGGTCTCCCCTATACCAAAACAGTTGTAACTTATCAGGAGATGAATCAATCTGCACACTTTTTACATACACGAAATCATACACATCATATGAACTTCATCAAATTAAATCAAAAATTTTCAAAATTGATTCATCTCCCGAGGGGGCATCACCATCAAAATATCGAATCTGGGACATCACATATCAAATCAAATCTGGGGCACGACTGGCAAATCAAAAAAGCGACACAAAAATTGCATTAGATCATAAATCATGATAAAGCATCATTTTCTTTGAAATAACATGTGCACACACGTCACTTCAAAGAGGGGCAAAATGTAGACGTATAAAAATGACCATATTCCTAAATGAATATTTTATGTTCATTTCTCTATTTAATTAAATCCAATTTAATTAAACTATCCACATTCCTCTATTTAATTAAATAAATTATTCAATTTATTTAAATTAAATTCACTATACCATTTAATGAATAAATCATTTTATTCAATCAAAACCCCCCTATCCACTTTTAATTAAATTCAAATTTAATTAAATAGTTATCCCAAATTGAATAAATCAAATTTATTTAATTACAACCAAATTGAATTAAATCATTTAACTCAATTAAATCCTATTATCCCTCCATCCACTTGTAAAATCCCAAACCCCTTTCTAATCCCTTCTAGAATCTTCTAAACACTTCTAATTAACCTAACCCTCCTCTAAATTTTGTCACATCCCTAAGCAAAAGGAAGTCACTTCTCAAATGGCTTAAAGTCTTTGATAACCATTAAAGGTTTTCAACCTTCAACCACCAAAACCCTTAAAGTCTTTGAAAACCATTGAAGGCTTCCAACCTTCAACCACTTAATCCCTAAAGTCTCCAATAACCATTAATGGTTAATTCAAACCCTCCCACATGGTTAAAACATTTGTTTTGACTCAACCTCTATCCAACCCAAGGGTCTCATCAAGCCATTAATGCTTTGACCATGATTATCTCTTAATCATTTGCACAAAGGTTTATCCTTGGATTAACTCTTAATTCAGTGGGTAAGCCTAACTTAGACTTGACCCTTAGCCTTTAGATAACCATGAGGTCTTCTCAGGCCTTTAATGTCTCCAACCTCTTCTCTCAACCCAATCCTATGTTGACACTTGTCACCATTTTATTGGTGCCAATTGTGCACATGGATCCCCAACTTTCAAACTTGGCCCTTGATTAAACCTTTCAATCCTGACCATCCATTGCCCTGTTTGTGCTATAAATAGAGCTCTCATTCCTCCATTTTTAACAATCATCTTTCAAATTTGAAGCATCACACTTATGCTCAAATTCTTTCAAGCTTTCATTTCATATATGCTCATCATTTAGCCTCTTTTAGATCAAGAATTAGACTAAATATGCATATTAGAGTACTTTCTTTATCATTTTAGTTCAATCATAGATTAAATATAGTATGCTAGGATAGTATTCATACTAACCTCGTCATCTTATCATCTAGTGTATTGCATTTTAGAATCATACATAGCTTAATCTCCATTTCATACGAAAATCTATCAAAGCATCTCTCGTTCTCATATTTGCCATCCCTAAACCATTTTGCTCAGTGATCTAAGAGCAAAAACATTGGTTTGAGGGACATTGTGAGATAGAGAACCACGGGACCCTCCTTGAGAAGCTGAGTAACACTACGTTACTCCATAGCTTGCATCAAGAAGTCCTGTGTGTGTGTGTGGACTAGTATTTTGAAATATTTTCACATATTAAGTTTTATTCGCCCACTTTTCCCACATACAGAAAGAATTGAGATGTTAATCTCTAAAACTGTCACAACTTACACTATCAAGTTTAATAGGCTAGATTCTCTTTTCAGCTATTCGGATAATATGATATTAACATAATGGAAAAGCATTAAGTTACCTTTCAAAGGAACCCTCTTAACCAACACAAAGAAGAGAATAAACATAAAGGAAATCAGATGGAAGGCCCCAGACAGGGATCTTTGTAAACTTAACTTTGATGGGGCTTTTAAGAGAAATATTTGAGTTTGAGGAATTGGATGTGTATTATGCAATTCTAATGGTAGGGTAATTGTTGCAACTTAAGCCAAAATTCTTGATTGCACAAACAATGTAGCAGAAGAGATGGCACTTCTAATGAGTCTCAGACTATCCATGGAAAATTAAATCAAAAATCTTATGATTGAAGGAGACTCCATGAATATAATCACTGCCCTTAAGAAACTTGAGGCTCCTAATTAGAAAGTTGACTATATCATTTAGGAAGCATGGACCAAGTTGGAAAAATTAGAGATGTACAACATTGCTCATTGTTTTAGAGAAGCAAATGGCTTTGCAGATCTCCTAGCAAATAGGGGTTGTTCAATTCCAAAAGGGGAAAAAATAATCAAGGAGGAGGATTTCACAGTTGATGTCGCCCTCCACATGGCATATGTGGAAGAAATCATGCTCTCTTAATACTAATGTTATGTGTGTTTTATGCAAATAATAATTCAATGATTATAATGTTTGTTTTATACCTCTGTCCATTGGCATTCACATTGAGTTCTAAACTTCTGGACTCACAAGTTGGTCGCTCTGACATCAACATGTGTCCACATCAACAAGTTGTACCAATGATGTAGTCATTTTGATCTAACTACCATGGCCTTTGCAGATGACGGCAAGCACATTCCCACACCCGAGCACGTTTGAGGATGTCATCAAATTATTTTCCCACGCATGATTGATGTTGTCTCAAATGGCAGAGGATGTCAATTTTTTTTGTGTTTTGATAAATCCCCTGCAAACACATTTGGAAAATGCAGTTGTAGAGACAAATGGTCTTGCTTCAAGTCCTATGTTCTTCATACCTCGAGTAACAACAGATTGCATATCCACCTAAATCTTTCACACAAGACCCACTTTCAATTTTATATCTTTCAAGTGTGTCACTTTGCTCACATATATGTATCCTCTCCACAATTTGCTTGTATGTTTTCTATGGAAGGTTATTAGAGTTGCTTACGAGCGCGGAACCATGGAATACAAAATTATATTGCATAGCAAGTATGCATAGTGGCAACCTCTCAGTAACGTGGCTTTCTCCTTGGCTTCAGCATTCACAATCCCATCTACCAACGTTGTGAGGGCAATTTCATACATATTGGGTGCGGAATGGCTCCAAAATAATTTGTTAATGAGTCCAACACAAGCAACTTCCAAGTTTGCTACAATAGTTATACGGATTTGACTTGATCTATGGATTATTCGAAATTGTTAATTGGCTCTTTTGACCACCCTTCATTATTCACTTGGGAGAATTTGTCTTCATCACTTGAGAACTACAATATTTTTTAGTGTTCATTAGTTAATGGAGGTTTCTTGAATAGAGGAGAATCTTTAGAAGACTTTGTGCCCATATCAATGATCAATCAGTTGCTTGATGATATACCAGTACTCTTTCATGACCAGCTAAACAAACACAATAATACTATTGTTGATCCTTTGGTGACTTCATAAGGACTCACTTTAATGCACTTTATGAGCAATTTGTGCATGCAGATGTAGACCCACATGGGTACCCAACATCATTTCACTATCCAAACGATCTTTGCATCTTTTGATGAATCTTCCCATGGTTTGCAATGCAAGATCACTCTTTGTGAGTATTTCTAGGTTATCATAGTTTGCATCAGTTACCTCCATAGTGTAGGAGGATTAGACATTGTTCTTTTTTGTTAGCCATTATATATATATATATATATATATATATAAGTTGGCTCTATAGTACTTGAGGGTTAGTTAATGCTCTCATTTTGTCTTGCTCTCATGTAAACTTTATTTTGTACATAATATAATATTTTAGATCTTAGCCTTTTATCCAAACAAAAAAAAGAATGTGTTGCCTTCTCAGTTGCCCACTTTTTACTCAATCAACTTATATCATGTACAACTCATTCAATATTGAGACTTTCTTCAAACATTTTCTGATTTTGTTCCCCTCCTTTTCATCTTTTCAGATCCTTTTGAAAATCTAAAATTCATTAAGAACCCTAGGAGATACTTGTATTTTATTAAAACTAGGTTTTGACTTTTTCTCTACACTTCCAGTAATGGTTGCATTTTGACAAATGCCAATTGCTTCTCCTTATATTTAGTTACATGACCGAGTCATTCCTTCCACAAACAACAAGTCAGCCCTTTCAAAAATACTTAGCATTTATTTGTCATCATTAATCATAATATATTACCATTATTTAGTATTAACTATCTAAACATACAAATGTTTATTGATCATCATTTACCATAGTTAATGCTTCATGGAATTAAGGTAAGGTTAAGAAATATCTTGGAGTGGCATTATAAACATCGATTAAAATGACATAAATAGGACAATTTATAGGCTCATGAGCAGATTCTCTCATACGTCTTGTTCTTCTTCATGGATGTTTGTATTACCATAGTTGAGTGTGAAGAAGTTGGGAGAGCTATAGAGAGTGCTTGTGAGGGAGGTACCACAATATTTGTGTTTCCAAGATATGCATATTAGTATGTGTTTCCTTGACACTATGTGATAGAGGAATTAGCCACATCCTCTATGTGAAGTACTATAGATAGACTTGATATGCGTTAATCTATTTTTTAGGTTTCACATTACTCATGTAATGGGAGTTTCTAGGTATATGTTTGGTTATCCTCTCTAATATCTTGGTTTGATGATTATTGATGTGATGATGAGCTTGCATGTTTTAGATATGCAATTGTGTGGGTCGATCACCTATTTAATTGCAGTGCGATGACTTGGATGCGGATTGCATATATCCACGAGATTGTTTCAATGTTAACGTATAATTTGTTAGTTGGCCTTGTATGTGATCATTTGTGCATTGGTATGTTGCATTGAGATTGTAGATTTAGACTTCATATGTTTATGGAATGAAGTTTTATCTATGATGGTAGACCCTAGTTTGAGGTATTATTAGCTTGGATGTATTGCAATTTGTTATGGTTTCTATTCTAAGTGGTATGAGTATGGCAATTACTCAAAGTTATTAAAAAAGTAATAATCACAATTCAAATATTATTTTCCGTTCATGATACAATTTGTATTTTTCTGGTGTTCTTTTATCATGTAAAGTCCCCCAACTATCTCCATTTTAAAATAATGCTCAAAACTTCATTCTTATCCAAGTTATGGTAATAGGAATGGGATTTTAGCAAAAGCCCCTATTTTGCAATGTGAACCATGCACTTCATATCTAACAGAGAAAGGATTAATTGTGTTTTAAGACAAGTCAAAACGATAGTTCAAAAAATTATGTTGGAAGAGTTTTCTTGTAGTTTTAGCCATGCACAATTTCTCTTGAATCTTGGATCAAAGGAATAAAATAGAAGATTTGTACAATGATTAATGTCACATCAATTTGTAGTAGACAAGTTGGTGGGCCTAGACATATGGGAATGCATGCCTTAAACCAAAACCTACACTTGAACAATTTATATTAGTACATTGTTGCATGTTCATTACACAAAAATAACAATGGCATTGATAATTGTTCATTTGCACAAGTCAACCAATTCTTAAAAAGAAAGTTGATAATAAGTAATGAAAAAAATCATGGTATTGTTAAAAATCATAGTAATTTGGGGAAAGTGCAACAATTAGCTTATTGGTTGATAGGCAAGTGATCCCATGTTCAAATCCCATAACGAACATGTTAGAGTAAAAGATATTAGTTTACTTAATTAATTAAATTATATTGATTTAATAATTAAGTCACCTTTTTCTCTATTTCACTTAACTTGAACAATTTATATTAGTAAATTGTTGCATGTTCATTACACAAAAATAACAATGGCATTGATAATTGTTCATTTGCACAAGTCAACCAATTCTTAAAAAGAAAGTTGATAATAAATAATGAAAAAAATCATGGTATTGTTAAAAATCATAGTAATTTGGGGAAAGTGCAACAATTAGCTTATTGGTTGATAGGCAAGTGATCCCATGTTCAAATCCCATAACAAACATGTTAGAGTAAAATATATTAATTTACTTAATTAATTAAATCATATTGATTTAATAATTAAGTCACCTTTTCTCTATTTCACTTAAGTTAAATTTAAGAAGCTAAACTTAGAAACATTAATAATTAATATTCATTATTAATTATTAATTATTAATTGCTTTTAGGGTTTATGTTTTTAGGTTTGATCTCCTTTTATAAGGATTGATCCCTTTGTATTCCTTAACCAATCTGATTATTATTATTGCATATTCTTGCTCTAGGTTTTCAAAGCAATCTTTGTGTTTAGTGAATCTTCCATTGTTGTGACAGGTTGTTTGCATACAGGTGTTCACAAGGTTCTATGATGTTGTATTTCACAACTTTAAACTGGTATCAGAGCTTCAGACCTAAAGCTTTTATGTTCTTCAGATTGGGAGATTCTACCTATAGCAGGACTTCTGTGCAATTTGGGTTCATTTGGACCTCACCATTGAATCCGGCGCGTGTGAAATAATCAAGATTGACCTTTGGTTTGTCATTTTTTAATTCATGAGACCAGATCTGTGAAGATTTGAAGATTCAGTTTTTGTGATCTAGGGAGCACCTGTTTTTCGAAGCAATTTGGGCACAAAAGGACCTCACGGTTGGCTTCAGGAGGTCGATTCCACGAATTTTCATATATAATTTGACCAATTTGGGCATTAGAAACCTCTGAGGCAAAATAAAAAATTGCTTGTACAGGTCAATTTCACTGAGGGCACACAAATCGAGGCAAAATCTGGGGGTAGCTGAAAAATCAAAGCACTTTGGCACAAAACAAAGGTCACCATCGCACTTAGAAGGCCCAAAACCCCCTAAATCATTTGTCAAATCGTCAATATTGGAGGTCAGAAAAAGAGAAGAAAAAAATTGTGATTTTTTGGCATGCTTTATGAAGCACATAAATACATACAACCATACCGCCTGCACAAGCGTCAGTACCTGCGTCAAAAAAAATTCAAAAAAAATCATCATACATAAATATTTTTGTTAAAATATTGTGGGGTTGCAATATTTTTTTTAAAGGAAGGTTATTTTTCTTAATTGAAAAAAAAAGAGGTCAAACCTTCTCCAACAAAAGTACCATGCATCAGCATGACGCCATGCTGACGTCAACAGTATGGATGGCTCGCATGGTCCCCTGTGACCCTCTTTGTGTCCTAAAGAGAGGTTTTTTTGTTTTGGCCATTACTTGGGGATATGATATCTTTTTTTGGCAAACGAGATATTGTCAGAAAGTTGGTTTCGTCTACTTTCCAAATATGTGGGTTTCATCATCTGGTTTTGTTGCTGGTACATTCTATAGTAATTTGAAGTCAGTGGTGTTGTTTTCAGTTCCGAGCTCATAACTTTTCACCAGTTTCTCCATTTTTCGCGATTCCAACGACATTGGGACGATGTTTCAGAGCTCTTCACAGTCATCCATGCACTTTTTCCAGATTTTACTCCAGGTACATTTTATTCAGTTTTTTGTGTTTTCACACTCTAGTGAATTACTTGGACATATGATGTCGTGGAAACTTCTTGTTTGCGTGGGATGACTTATTTTTGGCTGTTCTTCATGTAATTCTAGTAAAAGCCCTAAATTTCAAGCCTGGCTGCCAATGCATCGACAAATAAAAATGCAACTGCCGATGCAATGCTAATGAATCCCTCCCAAAAAAAAACCTCATTCAGCGTGACACTCGGATCAAAATTTTGAAGTGACAAAAAACAAAAATCTAACCACTGACCGTTTAGCTTTTCTATAACACATTTGATTTATTTGAAGATCCATATTTTGTAAGAGATATATTAAAGAAAATACTAATGCTGTATTCAAACTGAAGAATTATTTCTCTCAACTGTATTCAAAATACATATTAAAAAGATGGTAGAACTTTCCTCATCAGAAAGCACGTGGTACAAATCCTATGATACTTTCTCCATGTCCAAAGGTACAAACTTTGAGCAAATATGCGTGCAAAAATACATAATGCTAAGTTATCCAGTTGCATTATTCTCCGATATACAGGGCATGAACTATATTTAGCTCTATAACAGAGTTCACATATTGTGTCTGATGATTTTCTCTCTACAGTGATTCATGACACAGGTATTCAAGGCGGATGTGCAACACATCCTTGTACTTATCAGATGTGCATCATATTTTCAAGACGTATAAAAATTGCAGGAAACACCACTTTATAAAAACAAGATGATCTTCAATATTCTCATACAACAGATGTGAGCTAGACTTTCAGACAACATTAACATTTTGCCTATTACAAAATCTGTATCCTGAACGAGCAGCAGATACTTTGAGCAAATATGCGTGCAAAAATACATAATGCTAAGTTATCCAGTTGCATTATTATCCGATATACAGGGCATCAACTATCTTTAGCTCTATAACAGAGTTCACATATTGTGTTTGATGATTTTCTCTCTACAGTGATTCATGACACAGGTATTCAAGGCGGATGTGCAACACATCCTTGTACTTATCAGATGTGCATCATATTTTCAAGACGTATAAAAATTGCAGGAAACACCACTTTATAAAAACAAAAGGATCTTCAATATTCTCATACAACAGATGTGAGCTAGACTTTCCGACAACATTAACATTTTGCCCATTACAAAATCTGTATCCTGAACGAGCAGCAGATAATTGCTTGTAGCACGGAACACCCCTCTATAGAGTTTTACCTTCTCCAGCTATAATTTATAAAAAGAAACTTCAGTCTACAGGATCTTTGCATAAATTTCAAAAAAGTCATTGCAATCTATTAATGACCTGAACAAATGCATGAATCACTAGCATATATTAATGTTTGGAAGTCATAAAAGCATAATCATGACAACGGCCATTATGTGAAAATAGATTAAAAAAAATTTAAAAAGTGAAATGCACTACAAAATGCACCAATTCTCAAGAGTTCAAAAAATAGTGATACACAGTGTTGGCTGCAGAACTTTGATCTGGATGATAAAAAACAGAAACATCGCTAACCTCTGAAAGTCCTTGGAAAATTTCATCCTTTGTATGCCTCCCTAACATGCAACCAGCCTACGTGCCTCCCTGCAAAACACATTAACTTACCATTAGAATACAAAAATAAAGATAAACGTCACAAAGAATGCAACACATTAAGTTGTGCAATATATATCTTGTTGGGGTACCTATAATACTCTTATTTAAGGCATCAAAACTTCAATTGCTGAGGTGAATACCTATAGGTGTAAAGTTCAGTTATATATAGCACGGTGTTTATAGATATTAATTTTTAAGTCATGTTAACTCAGAATCTGTAAAAAGTTACAAACAAGATGCAACCAAGATCATTGTGTAAAAATGTAATTATAAAAAGAGTTACAAACAAGATGCAACCAAGATCATTGTGTAAAAATGTAATTATAAAAAGCTTCAGATACAAGTTGCTTGAAAATGTTCTAATTTAATTCTGGTGCAACTCACCAATAATCTTTAATAAATCAGAATTGGATGCGTACTTACATCTAAAATGTAATGTATGGCTAGGGGACAATGAACAAATTAGCTGTTTCATACTAGAGCTCCTAACATTTTCACTGGGAATTCAGGGAACATTGGCAGTTACTATATTTGATAGTTCCTTTACAAAGGGAATATTTTCAGTGCTTAAGCACATTTTTGCTGGAGAGTGTTGTACAGTATCCTCCTTATTGCAGTGCAATTGAGAGGATCCCTTGACAGTTCTTTGCACATTGAGAACTATTAGGAAAAACACTTCCTATATGACCTGCATATTTAAAGGAAGGGTGAAACACTCAAACAAATGAATTAAATAATGAGCGCATTAGGTACCCTAACTTCATTACTTACTTTACTACCTAAAAAGTTAGATATACAGCAACATACCTTCATGGTTCTCAGTCATAGTACAACTGACCTCTTTAAATAAAGTCACAAAACGAGTAAACTATAAGATACAGTCCATGTGGAATAAATCAGCACACCTGAACGTAGGCATTAAAGCACTGTTAGATCAACCTACTCTTATTGACATTAAATCACTATAAAGCATGACTACAGCAAAATGCTGATAAAAGGACATTTTAAATCTTAGCAACTTTGTCTAAGTTTGATAATTTTTGTTACAAACATATCTATAGGGAAGCTAATACAGATGCAGATGCTCTCTCTAAGGCAGCATCAGAAGGGACTGTTCTGAGTTGGTGGGCTGAAGAACTAAACGTTTAATGATCCCAATGATTCAAACAAAGTCCACATCTGGATTTTTAGATATGCATTTATGACGGTCATCAGTCCTCCTTTTGGTCCGTGTGCCTTTCTTATGAAAGAATATTCAAATTTAAATTTTGAATGAAGAGATCCATTAAGGTCCCCCAATGGCAGCCAGCTTTCATAAAATATGCCACCAACCCGCCACACATGGGATTAGCTGTATTGGCTGAGTTTGATGCTGATGTCACTTCCTCACCAACCCACAGCTTTTTCAATTCATAATTCTTGCCAATTTTGATGAGATATCTGCTAAAATCACTGGAGGATTTTTTCGCAATAACAATGGAAGCTATTTCAAATTACGTGGCTTCATTGTCAGATAACATTAAATGGTCTGGAAATGGCGCGATTTGAGGAGGCTTGATGAGGTCATCGCAATCTAACAGATATTCAAGAAATCTGGAAAGGAAACCAAATTTTGGGAGAATGTATCAATGCCACCCTTTTTCCCGAGGCTTAGTTATTCAAGGCACTTCTCATAAAGATGACAGGTTGGAGAGTTGTCGGTTATGAGAGGCATCCTGGTAAAGGCTTTTTCTTGAGTTCAGCCATTATTATGCCATTTTCTCACTTAAGCTACGTTTTCCCAATCTGTTTCACTGAATTTAGCTAGTGAGAGAGCGATTTCTCCCTGCTTTTCACTGTAATAATGGCAGACCCTTTTGGCTTTATAGTGAGGGCTTTTCCAGACCCTCTAACTTGCTTTGGAGTGGATACTCCTGTCTCTCTTGCATGCTCGAGTCACCAAGTCTCCTTCAAAGAAATTTCTGATGAAAGGCTCAAAAGACTTCTTCAAAATTCTGAACCATTGGTAATCTTGGCAGTCAAATTAATTCTGGGCATCAAATTAATTCTGGGCCAAGGTCATTTGGACAGGAATGAATACCCAAGGGACAACTCTCACATCACTTCAAGATTTGTGGCATCACTGTTTGACAATCATGTCCCTAAGGCAGAGGTGAAGGCTCTGGCCTCGCATTTGTTTGATGCAGAAGTGTTGGTTGGTTTGGAATCAGTCCTTAAATATGCCCTTCACGGTATTGGACTACCTCGGCCTGGGAATATGGCTCTTCACTCAGAACCCAGACAAACTATTAATTTCTATCCTTTCCTCCTTGATTTAAAAGGCCCTGCTCTCATGCAGCATAGAGCCTATGCAGCTATGGCATTCAGATACCTCAAATGGAAGTTCTTGTTAGATGAACCAGAAAACCAAGACAGAGAAGACAAATTTAGAGATTTCGCCGTTATAAATGGTATCCTCAAACCAAAAGTAGAGCATGATGGCCCGCCTGCAAGTGGACAAGAAGGAGATGCATCACAAGAGAGCCATGGTCGGGGTCGGGTTATTGTTCGAGGAAGAGGAAGGGGCCGGCCATGAGGAAGTGGACGTGGTCAGTAGAGGTTAGCTCTGCTGCAACCTAGGCTCTCCTGTCTTGGGTTGGAGTTTGAGAAATGAAATCTAAAATCCTCAATCTTTCTGTGCTATTTTGTTATACTAGTTTTAGTCCTTAATTTATATATACAAGTTAATGGGAAGTTCTCGGGATAAGAGACCTGTTAAAATTTTGGTTCATCGTTTCTAATAACTGCTTTGAGGTTGAATTTTTTTGAATTATCTAATATTGAGATAGACTGCTTATGGCAGATTGGAATTCTGCTACTATTTTTGTAATCTTGTTATTTTCTGCATGATATGAAATCTCAGGCTTTGCTGTTTACTGACCAAAAAACAAATATTCAAACATCCCCCTTACTGTGAATATTAAGGATTTATAACACACACAATGTAACAGAAATAGTACATAGCCAAGAAACAGATGGCAATCTCCCTTCATGACAAATTCTTTGAAACACAACTACTGCTGAAACTTGAAAAACTTACTCTCCATCAATGGCTTGGTGAAGATATCCATCACTTGATCCTCTGTACCAACATAGGCAATCAAACTCTTCAGAACCTGCAACAGCTCATGAACCTTGTGATACTTGATCTTGATATGCTTAGTCCTCAAATGAAAGACAAGATTCTTAGCCTGCTATTTTGTTTCTTAGAAAACTCTGAGATCGAAGAATCTCCCAACATGAAGAGATAACCTAAAGTACACCTCTTGCCATCAGGATCTCCTAACCAATCTAAATATGTGTAGCCATGTAGAGTGCATTCACCTTCTCTCTTGAAAAGTCCAAAATCCAAGGTATCCTTCACATATCTCAAGATACACTTAGCAACTTTTATGTAACTACACTGTTGTTCCTACATAAACTTGGCCACCAATCCAATAAAAAAAAAAAATCATAGCAAGTATGGGTAAGTTACAACATACTCCCCACTAGACTCCGATATTTTGTGTGATAGACCTCTTTTGTTCATGCATCCTTTGTCAACTTTATAATAGGATCACATGGACTTTTCTGAACAATTGTTTTGACTACATGACAACAAATGTATCCTACTCCAACCAAACTTGTAAAGCCAAAATATAGTGAAGCAACCCCAAATCTGAAATCTTAAGCTATAATGCTGACTGCTTTCATTTCCATAATCAAATCAACATTGTTAGCAGTCAAAATAAGATCATTGACAAAGAGAACAATAAAGAGATTTCTCAATCAATCTTCTTAACACACAGATTGGGTTCCTTTTCAAAGTTTTCAAAATCCAATTACTAAAGATATTGACCAATCTTCTCATGCCATGCACGAGGCACCTGCTTCAAGCTATATATGACTTAATCTACAAACCAAATGTTCCTGTCCATCTCTCATGGATCCAAGTGGTTGCTACATGAAAACATTTTCCTTCACATCACTGTGGGGAAACACAATCTTTACATCCAACTGATGCACTTGCCACTTATACTTAGTTGCAACTACAAGAATGTTAATTTTAAGCAATCAGATGTTAATTTAAGCAATTAGATTATAATCAGACTCTGAATAAACAGTAACAGCAATAAAACACAAGACACAAGACACCAATACCCTGGGAAAACTTCCCTCTTGGAGGTGAAAAACCCACTCTTTAAATATAATACGTATTATCCCAAATGTAGACAATTTATAAGGCCAATGACTTATCTCAGATTGATGTTCAAGATATCGGTGACGAATGTAGCCCTTCATTAACAGCAGATGATTAGGAGGAGCAGCAGATGTCTAGATCAGATTCGCACAAGAGACCTTATGAAGATCTTTGACAACTTCGCCACAATCAACCTTGAAGAGTTTGTACAATCGCCTTATACAAGTTCGCATGAAAAAGGATCGCTGCTAGGAGAGCAGATAGCATTTGATAATGATGATTGACTAATGGCTTCATTTGCTGTTATATTTATATCCATCTTAGCGCCAACCCTCAAGTCGGCTTACATTGATTTATTGCACCCTCAAGTCGGCTTGCATTGATTATTGAATTATATTGTATTGTCATTGTAATTGCCTCCCACGTTACATTTGGGTCCAGCCCAATAACATATATAATTGCCTTCCATGGTACATTTGGGTCCGGCCCAATAACATATTTAATTGCCTTCCACGTTACATTTGGGTCCAGCCCAATAACAAATTTAATTGAGATAATACATATGAATTTTAATTGTCATTGACAACATTAAAATTCGATAATCAGGTATCGGAACTAGTTAATATTTTCAACAAAGAACTCCTCATCATGGTGAACCTTGCAACTAGAGAAAACACTTCATTCGGTCTTCAGTCTGTGAGTACCCCTTGGTTACAAATCTAGCTCTGTAATTCTCAACTTCCCCTTCTAAGATGAACATGGTACTATAGACCCACTTGCAACTAGTGACCTTATCTTTCAGTAGTTAAAAGTTAAAACAACTAACAAGTCTGATTCTTCATGAGAGAACCATATTCACCTTTCATTGCTGCTTTCCAAGGCAAATTGCCCTTGGCTTCCTTGTATGCCTCCAAATCATATACCTTAGCCACCAAAGCATGGTTTACAAACTAAATTCTCGTCTTCTTTAATATCTGACACAACCACCACCACTAAAGCATCACGAAGGATCAGTCAAGCTCGTCTAGGCATTTTGCTGCCACTTTTAAAGGCTTCTGGCCTCTCATGAGTAGTCTCTTCCACTTAACTTGCTCAATAACTATTCTTTCATTGCCCCCCTTCATCTGTATTCTACAAATGCCACATCAAAAAAACTTAAGAGTAGGAGAACAATGGGGTTGGTAGATTTAGAATTATGGTGTTTTTGCCATCTAGTCCACTCTTCCCTTCAGCATATACCGTATCTCTACAGTGAGCAACTTAATCATTAGATCCGAAATCTCCATGCCTCATATTCTTCACTATAACTAAAAAAGATGCACCTCTAACTCTTCACATCAAGTTCCTTGTTCTCATCAAAGGCAAGAAGTGAGACAAGCAAGGCTTCTTGCTGTTCCATTTCTCTTGCATAGTCACTTCCTTGATAACTTTTGTTGGCACCTTATGACAGTATCGTAAGCACAATCCACAGCTCCTACCCAATAAGTCTTAGGAAACTTTTGAACTTGCAACATGCACCTAGCCATCTTTATGACCATATGATTCTTTCTCTCAGCTACCTCATTTTGTTGACGAGTACGAGGAACCATCAATTCTCGTATTATGCTATTTTGCTTTAAGGAAGTTTGTCAATGCCTGATTGCCTATTATGTGCCATTATTTATCTACAACTTCTTGATCTTTATACTAAACTAGATCTCCACTTCTACATCGAAGACCTTGGGAGTCATCAACATAATGGAAAAGGATTCGCCCTAGGTCTCACCCCTACTATAACTATAAAAAGGACATGGGACTCCTTTAAAAGGTAGTCTTTCTAGTAAAATCACTTATGATGGCCAAATATACTTCAAGACTTGGACTTGAAAAACTGATTTTTTAATGATATCAAATTTCCACAATTCATAATGCTAATTGCTGTCGTTTTTTAATTCAATTGTGTGAGTGTTTTTGCATCAAGACTTGGACTTGGACAGACAGATTTTTAATGATATCAAACTTCCACAATCATAGCTGATTGCTGTTGTTTTTGGATTCAATTGTGTGTGAACTTTTGCATCAACGTTACACATGGTTCAAGGCAAAAGGATGACAAAAACTAGAACGAGCCATAAAAATGAATAGTAATGAAAAGATAGAAGTACCAACCAATGCAAAGCAACCCATAGCATTTAAGACAAATGTAAAGAAGGAAGATTAAAACTTGATAAGTCTAAATGAAAACACATTATGAAAAGAATAGAATAACTATAAGTCTATATATAATTAGACTTAAGGCCTAAGCTAATTTGAATAACAATACTTAAATTTTAACTATAACAACCTATTTCTTATGGAAATATTTTGAAATAGGCAAATCATATACAAATTCGGTAATACCTATATGAAAGGCAAAGAAAACATAAAATTACTATATGAGACCCATTATATACTACTAGATGCATACAAAAAAAGTGTTAATTTCCAAAACAGGCAAACACAATACACTATATGTCATTTTAGAAAAAATGTGATATACATACCATTAAAATTGAACAAAAGTTCTTGTAATTAGAAACATGCAAACAAGCAAGTATAAAAGTAAAAAGACAAAAAGACACTTGCAAACTGATGTTTTACAAAGCCTTGGCAAATTGAAAAACCATGAAATATAGAGCTTTTTTAAAGATTTAAAGCTTATACTATGCACCCTTCAACAAACCAACTTTAAAGTCATAATAAACTTATCAATTAGAAGCTACTTTGATCACATACAGAAGTATTCATCAATCAAATGAGTACAAAACTGGATATAAGTTGAAAGGAAATAATATTTTTAAATATATAAATATTCTCAAGTTTTTAGGTGCACAAAACTGTAAATGTTATTGCAATTTCCAATTTAATGAACAAGTTATATGCAAGATGGTGTATTTAAGATTTTGGTATTATGACTATGACAATAATATTGTGGTCTTTCTTTTGCTGCAGGTATGGAGGATGAACATGTATCGATTTCAATGTCATCACCTTTCTTTTGAATGATGCATATATAGTAAGGTAGTCACAATCAAGTGGCACCTCGATCGGACATGTCTTTTAGACATGTCTGACCAAGATGTCACTTGGTCGTGACTCTTACAAATGTCAACTGATCCACTGGGTTCTATGATAACTAATCAGTGCCATTGTAAATGATAACAGATCGATATAAACACACCCGATAATGAATCGGTATCAAAGCAAACAAGCCCGATAACTAATAGCATTACATATGCTATCGGGTTAATACCCCGATAGTATATTAATGCCGATTCATAAATGAATCGACATTAATATGCTATCGGGTTACTAGCCTGATAGCATTTAGATAGACGCTTAACTATGTTAAGCAAGTCGTCGATCTAATCCATCTTTATCCAATGTCAATATCATAATCATGATCAATGTTACAGTCTGATAAACATATTCAGTTCGGAAAGCATAAATCAGATAATCTAATAGCATAGATGAGTAAACCAAAACAGAATAGAGGAGATTAACGGGTTAGGAAAGTCTTATCTTGCAGAAGCTACTAATGCATTAACAAAAACTCATGGATTATGATATCCATGGCATCCAAAAAAAAATCATAACATGGAGTCATGAATTGCGGTAAAGAGGAGCTTGTATCACTCAGTCAAACATCATTAGCTCTATGTGGATCCTATACTCATCTCTCAGACAAGTCTACAATGCTGCTACAATCATATGAGCATTACTCAGAATTTGGATTGGCTTGGCAAACCAAGAGTATAAATGTAGTTTGATTACTTGAAATTTAATTGGGAAAAAATCTGATAGAATGAAAAGCATATTAGAATAATATCTTCAGTATATTTGTTTCTTTTATGTTTAATGGTCAATATATTGTAAATCTTGTATAATTAGTTTATTTCTAATTTTGACAATTGTTTCTTTTAGAAACATCGTGTCTTGTATCTCTATTTAATGATCGTTTTGATCAATAGTAAATACATCAAATTTTACCAATTACATTTGTAATATGGTATCAGAGCTATAGGTGAAATTTTTCGAATAAATTTTCCTTTTTTGAAAATTTTCGAAAATTATTCTAGTTCATCCTAAGGGCATTCGTCTACAAAAATCCCGATTGGTCTTCGTGGGTCTGTTCTGAGGATTTTTTTTCCTCTACCCGCGTTTGTTTGCTAACCCAGAAAACGCGATCTTTCGCATCCGTTTTTCTAGGTCTGTACTTTTCGCACCCGTTCTCGGCTCTCATACAGTCCGCACGATTTTATTTCTTTTTCTGGGGGGGTTTAATGCGATCCTTGTTCGCATTGTCTACTTTTCCCCATCCAGTTTGGTGTCGATATTCAAGCCATTGTAATTTCTCGCGATCTGTGATTGTTTTAAGTCGGTTTTTGACGCGATTTCGTGTTTGTTTATTTCCGTGAGACAACGTTCGGGTTTACAACACGATCCACACCTCCAACTTTCTTCCAAACGCGATATCCCGCTTTCTCCTCTCGTGTGATATCCCATGGTCATTGCCCGCAATTTTTGTTTGGCAACACTGCGTCTTCTACTTCTGCCGCCTAAGGGTTTATTTCAAACCCTCTGTTCTGCTCTCTGCAGCGCGCGATTTTCAGAAAATAAAAATCAGAGACCTGGGTTTTTCTAGGTTTTTCGTCAGCTTTTCTGGGTACCTGTCAAATTTTTTGGGGTCCTCCAAAAATCCGTACATTGGGATCTGTGCCGAAATATTCTTTTGAAATATGCCTCGAAATCAGTGCTAGTCTTATGCCTCTGTTTTCTTGTACGCGTCGTGTTTACGTGATTTCACACGCTTTTCTGCCTCAATATTCATGCCATTATCCAGTCAACCAGTTTTGACCTCAGTTTTCAGCAATGGCATCTTTGACGAATATTTTGCTCGAGGGCAATAAGAAATTCAATGGCAGAAATTATAACACCTGGAAACAGCGGATGCTCACCATTTTTGAGTATCGTGTTATTGATCAATTAGTTCTTGGAAAGGCCACCCGTCCCTCTACAGCAGGTCCTAACCAAACAAAGTTTGATGAACAAAATCGTCAAGCAGTCATGCTCATCAAGCTCTCAGTGACCGACGATCAGCTTCCTCAGATACCTTCCGGCAACACAGCTGCCAAGATATGGGAGCATCTCAAAACGCCACATGAAACGTCTGATAAGAGCAGAGCCTTCTTTCTAAAGAATATGCTCTTTTCCTACACCCCTCTACTGTGACAATCAAGGAGTGTTGAAACTCGCAAAGAATCCAGTCTTCCATGAGAGAATCAAGCATGTTGAGCTTCATTGTCACTTCATCTGCAAGCTGGTTGAAGATGGATCCGTGGACTTGCAATATGTTCCTACAGAGGACCAGACTGCAAATATCCTCACCAAGTCCCTACTTCCTGATAAGTGTTTAGTCCTAAATGTATAGTTGGTGAATGGTCAGATAACACAGTATTTCCCGCTCGTACCAAGCATTCATGAAACAAAACAATTGTGCACCATAACATAAATGACAAATGATAATAATTAGACTAGAAAGTTATATCTTTATTCCAATGTCCAGAATTGTCCATACATTCTTCGCCCTGCCAAGGTTCCAACCAAACAATATAAAGACCCGACGGTTGGTCAAGTTGCCAACCGTCACCAACTCCCAACTACCCGACGGGAACCTCTCGGCAACAACATAAACATAAACACAACATAACATACTTATAACTATTATTCTTACTAACATACGTTTTTACCCCTAACATTAGCCCCCCAAAAAACGTAGTCGTCTTCCAGACGACTCAAACAAGAGAAACTGAAATGAAAAACATAGCTAAGACAGAGAAGAGGGAGGAGGCGTCCCTATAGTGGTCACGGTAGGAGGTTGTTGTCCGGCCTAGAGTTTCAAGTTCTTTTCTGCCATCATCTACCGTTCTCGAGCTTTCTTTACCATGTGAGCAGCTTCCAGTAGCTTTTTATCCTTTTGTTCCAGCTGTGAAGTGAGCGCCACCACCTGGGCTGCAAATGCCTATGCCTCCTTGTCCTGTATGTTGCAGCGGGCCTCACAAGTAGTCATCTTCATTTCCATCTCCTCCCTCAAGCTCCTCTCTACCGTGGCCAACTCTGCCTGCTTCTCACCCTCCTTTTCCAGGGTTGTTATGTACATCTGCTGAGCCTCTTTTTCCACCTGATGTTGCCGCATGTCTAAGTACACCCCTCGGAAAACCCCCTCCATGCTGCGGAAGGTGGTACCCAAGGTGCCTCTACCTCCTATCAGGTGCCTATGGGTCCAGTTCTGAATCATCTTGAGCGTACTATGTCCTGGCCACCCCTGCTGCTCAAAGTGTTGTGTGAACTCATCGTTGCACCCCTCGGTCATGAAGTGACACAGCTGTGTAGCGTCGGCTGAATTGTCGGCCTCCATCTGTCCAGTAAGCTAAGCCATGCTGCGTGCAACATCAGAGAACCCTTGTAGCTCCTCTAGGAATCGTCCGATTGAGGCTACTGGGTCATTCGGGTCGGGTGGTGTGATATGGAGTCTTGTGAGAGCTCCTACCGGTCCACTGCTCTGCTTGTCCCTTCCCTACCGTTCCTGATCAGTGGATCTCTCTCCTGCCAGGTCTGGAACAGAGGTCTCTCTATCTGTGGTCATGCTTGGCCCAATGGCCATGTTATGTGGTGCAGGGGAAGGGGGAAGGTGTGGGGTGAGTGCGAACTGCCCTAGCCATCCATCTAGCGAGGCGTCTATATCTTCATCTGTCAAAGTGTCCAAGGCTGCCTCTAAGTTAGCTGACACCATACCGGTTCCTACTAACACCGTACCATTTTCTGCTGACACCGTACCAGTTTTTGTTTCTGCTGCAAGTACGGCCAAGTTGATCTATGGCAACGATACCCGTCGCTATGCCGTCGGTTCCCCCTCTCCAATCTTCTGGAACAGTACCCCCACTGGTCGTACATCTCCCACTGGGCTGGCTACTGCAAGCGCCTCCTGAGGTACCAGGTGTGCCGAGGATAGTTTCGAGGGTGTAAATTTTACCCTCGTACTTTTCCATTGCACCCGCAATCCTCCCTGTTGCTCCTCCTCTTCCTCTTCTTCCTGCTGCCATGACTCTATTTCCTCTTCCTCCTCTACAGCTGTGTGACCTGCCAGATGGGATCCCTCATCGCCGCTTTCCGTTTCTTCCACCTCCTCCGAGTCCTCTGCACTGCTAACCTCTTCAATCTCTACGGAAGTGTCCAGTTTCCTCCTCTTCCTTGTAGGTTGCGCTGTGTCGCCAAGGGTGTCCAGGTGGATATAGTAGTACATGGTGGGTTTACTTGGTTCTACCCTTCCCCGTGGTTCAAATGTCCCCCATACTTCTAGTGGCACCTGCAAGTATACGACATCTAGGAACAAGTTGATAGCATGATGGCACATGTAGAACGTTTTGTGTTCGTCTTAGGAAGTCATGGATGCGTTCTACCAGAAGTTGCCCCCAATTGTACACCTTCCCGCATCTAATCCCGTTCATTAATCCTATCATCCATATAGCTATGTCAGAGGCGCGGCTGGCTCCCGTCAAGCGGCTTTAGACTAGGTCCATTAACATCCTCCATTCCCCAGGTGCGATAAAGGTACGCTTCATTCCTCTGTTGTCGGCCTAGGCGCTTTTCCACTGCTCCTCTGTGAGGTCGTCTTTGCACACCAAATCCATCAACCATTTCTTCTTTTCTCTGGTGAGTTTTTTGGTTGGCTTGGCAGCGGATGCTCCTTTCTCTGGTATGCCAAACACCCGCCTGAAATCCTCAGGTTTGAACGAAACCCGCACTGTGTGCCCTTGAAACTGGATGACTGAAGCTCGTTCGTGCGGATTATAGCCTGATACCATGGTTCGCAGGACTGGCTCGAACTCTTTAATGTTGAATGTGGGCATCTGCACGGCGTGGTCGACCTGTGCCCTCCTGAGAGATTCCTTTGTCACATGGTCTGGAGGGCTTTCCTCCCACCAAGTACGACATTCACTACCAGTCACACTCTCGAATGCTACATTTGCTGTCGTGAGTCCCTCTGAGTCCTTTGTTGCCTTCGGTCTACTCTTGGTTTTCTTGCTGCTGGCGGGCACTGTGGCAGTCATGGCTGCACTACAACTACCTTTCTCTATTCTTCTTCCCATACCCCTTCCTGAGTCGTTATTATAACTATCTGACAAATTGTCTCGCCAGTTTGTACGACCCATTGTATCTCTCAGTTTCCCTGTTGTACGGCTTCTTGCTCGTGTTCTGCCAGACAGGCCCTTTGCCTTTTATACTTGCATGCTGCCTGTACCCGTCGTATGGATATCTCTGTCTACCTGTCTAATACCGTACGTCGTATGGGTTTGGCCTTGCATGGACTCCTCTGCACGTGCCTGTACGGTTATGTCGTACGTCGTACAGCGAATTCCTCATGTCTTGTTCCGTACGGCGATCTCCTCCTTCTGGAATCCGCACGTGACCCTTACAGAACTTGTTTTCTCTGATTCGTACGCCGTACAATGGGGTTGGTTGCCAATCTGTACGTCGTACAGTGTGATTGCCAAGTAATTCGCACGTCATATGGTGGGGTTTGTTGCCAATCCATTCGTCGTACGATATCCTTTGATGCCTTCTTGCGATTCGTACGTCGTACTGCAAGACTCCTTTGTTCAATTCGTACGGAATTATCCACTTCTGTGTGTCTGTACGATTGTTCCAGACTGTATATTGCGTCTGTACGGTATGCAACTGGTCCGTACGGTATCTGACTTCCTTTCCTTCGCTCAATTCTGTCTGGTTGCCAGGTTCATCCTCCTGTGCTGTGTCTAATGGGGTCTCGTGGGGGTTTTTATAAGCCTTTTCTTTTGCCCGGATTAGGGTTAGGTAAAAATGCTTTATTAACTTAACATAAAATAATTGTTTCCTCAACAATCTTACCTTTTCTCTATTGTTTTTACTTGTACTTGCCTGATATTTTAATTTTTTAATACCTGCTGACTTGGACTGACTTGCTTTTTTTCTGTACTTCTCCTCCTCACTCTTTAAGACCCCTTGTTTTTGCAATCGTCTGACTTCCTTTACCTGACACGGCTTTTTCCATATTAGCTTCCTTGCCTTTAATTGACCCCGGTACCCCTTGGCCTAATTGTGCCTTCTAATTGGCCTTCTGTGAGCCCCTGGCCAGTTTATTGTGTTTGTTCTTGCGGCTGAAGAGTTCCCTTGTTCCTTTGGTTTTCTTCTTGCTCGCCCCTTAGCTTGCTTTTTTCTTAATTTCTTCCCCGTTTCTTTGTTCCTCGCCTTATCTTCCTTCCATTTCTTGGTTGGTTCCTGTTCGGAGTCTCCATCTCCATTATTCCTCCTTTTTACCCCTGAGGCATTGTTGGGTGTCCTCATTCTTATTTCTGAGTCGTGTAACCACGTACACACATGTGGTAGTCTTTTGTAGCATTCTTGTGCGCAACACGTCCCTACATATTCGAGGTCCCATATCTTGTCCACCAATGGAGCGGGCCCCACACCCTTGTAGCGGCCATCAATGTACTGATCCCCGTATTGGTGGTACCACTTTACTCTCTCTCCGTCAATCTCTGGTGGCCTGGCCGAGTTAGGGATCACCCAATACAATGAGTTAGGTTCGGCCTCTGCCTCACCGGCTTCGGAAGCGATGACGAATAGGTCCTCTGTCTTTAGTACCATTTTTAAACATGGGCCTAGGGTCGCCCCATATTCTTCTAGGTTGAGCTCTTCCTCCAAGTCCACCGGCTCCACCTCTTTAATTATGTTCTCAGCTTTCCTTCGGGCTTCTGCTTCTTCATCAATGTCAAATGCAACGTATCCCTCCCGAGCTCCTTCGTATGGGGCCCGTTTTTTCCAATATCCTGAAACTCGTACCCACACAACTGGGTCTCTGAAATACGCATTCGTGAGATGTTTGTGAATCCTGGGAACTGCCACACCTTCCACCCTTTTTGGTACAAGTCGTTCTTCCATGGCCGCCAAGGGCTTCACCCAATTGTCATCCCTCCGATAGGGTTCTCCTGTTACCACCAGGTGGTCTTTGACCTCCTTGCTTTGACCAATGGTCCAATGCCCTCTCATGGTGTATCCCAGCATGTTGATCCCAATCACAGGTTTATTTCTTTCCCTGTAGATTTTCAACTTGGAACCGTTCACCGAGTCCTTGATCGGATTGTTATCCAAAGTCGCGACCTTTACTGCTCCGTTCTTACCGACCTCTCTAATTTTGTAGGGTCCAAGCCAACGGACCTTGAACTTCCCTGGTCGAAGTTCGTTCCAACCGTTATACTTCAAGACTAACTGTCCCGACCGAAAGTTGGCCTTCCGCAGGTGATGGTTGTGCCAATGCTTCCGTCGGCGTTGTCCCACCTCAGTTGCCCATTGTGCCATCAACCTTCGTTCATCCAACTTTATCAAACCATCAAGCCTTGCATTCAAGCTTTGTGTGTCCCCAAATCGATTTTTCACCGCCACCCGAAGGCTCGGCATGGTGTACTCGGCTGGTACCACTGCCTCCTGCCCGTACATGAGCTGAAATGGGATATGTTCGGTAGTGGCTTTGTATGTTGTACGGTAGGCCCAGAGTATGGCTAGTAGTCTTTCCTCCCAGTCCTCCTGTTCCACCCCACATGATTTGTAGATTATCGATACCAACACCTTGTTGGTTGCTTCTGCCTGACCATTAGCGCGGGGATAGTACGGACTGGATAGGTTATGGAATATTTTAAATTCCACGGTCATGGTACGGATTACTTGATTGACAAAGTGCACTCCTCTGTCACTGGTAATTTGGAGTGGTATCCTGCACCTGGTGACAATCTGCTCGTACAGGAACCGTGTCGTACTCAGAGCCGTGTTATCTGGCAAGGCCCTAGCTTCTCCCCACTTGGTGAGATATTTTGTGGCAACTACAATATATTCGCACCGGTGTAGGTTACTTGGCTTGAGAGGTCCCACAAAGTCCAAACCCCATCGTTCGAATAGTTCCTATGGCTACGAAGGGAAGAGAGGCATGAAGTCTCTTTTGAGAGGTTTTCCTGCTCGTTGGCAAGTGTCGCATCCGATCACCCATTCTCGGGCGTCAGTGTGTAGGGTTGGCCACCATAGACCTGCCAAAAGCACTTTCCTGGCGGCTGCATCTAGTCCCATATGTCCGCCTGCCAATCCGTCGTGTGCCTCCTTTAGTACACCGCGAATTTCCTCCTCCATGACACACCTCAAAATTTGGTCAGGACCCATCTTATATAAAAGCCCATTAATTAGTTGGAAGGTTTTGCTCTTTAGTGCCAACTTTCTCCGTTCTCCTAAAGGCATCTCGCTTGAAAATGTGGAGGTAGATAGGTACTGGCCTATCTTTTCATACTAGGTTGGTAGTATCGCAATTTGGAACAAGTGTGCGTCTGAAAAGTCTTCGTTTACTCCCTCGGCCAGTTCCCCTGATTTGATCCTTGATAGTTGGTCGGCTACTACATGGGACTTCCCTGGCCGTACGACAATGGTGAAGGCGAATTCCTGTACGAGCAGTAGCCACCGGCTTACCCTCCCTTGAATGATTGGTTTATTCACTAGGTACATTAGTGCATGATGGTCCACATAAAATGTGAACGGTGTAGCCAACAAGTAGTGTCCGAACTTCTGTACTGCGTACACCATCCCCAGTGCCTCTTGCTCTGTTGTGCTATAGTTCCGTTCGGCCTTTGACAGAAGTCGGCTTGCAAAGAAGACAGAATGGTCTAGTCCTTGCGCCCCTACCTGGGCGAGGGTAGCACCAATTGCGAAGTTGGAGGCGTCGACGTGTACATGAGATTCCTTGTTCCAATCTGGGTACACTAATATCGGTGCACTCACCAATCGGTCCTTCAATTCTTTGAAGGCTTCTTCTTGTTTCGTACCCCACACAAACAGCTCTCCCTTCCTTGTCAACCTAAGGGCCAAGACACCTGCGCAAAGCCTTTGATGAATCTCCGGTAGTAGCCGACATGGTCGAGGAATGATTTCACCCCTGTTACATTCATTGGGCTCTCCATGTTGACAATTACTCCTATCTTGTCTGGGTCTATCTTCAAGCCTTCCTTACAGACAATGTGGCCCAAGAGTTTCCCTTGTGGTACCATAAACCTGCACTTCTTTGGATTTAGGGCTAACCTAGCCTTCCGACATCTTTCCATGCATTCCCCCAAAGCCTTCAAATGGATGTCCTGATCACTAAAAATCGACCAGTCATCCAGAAATGCTCTAAAATTCCCTACTGACATCTTGTCAAAAATGTGCAGATTTATTCGCTAGAAGGTCGCAGGCGCGTTGCATAGCCCGAAGGGCATGCGATTATAAGCGTACACTCCTTCCTCCACCACGAATGTGGTCTTGAGCTTATCCTCTTCCGCAATACTTATCTGATTGTACCCGGAGAATCCATCTAGGAATGTGTATATTTCGTGCCCCGCGACTTCTTCCAGGATACTATCAGTGAATGGGATCGGAAATGGGTCCTTGATGGTTACTGCATTTAGGTACCTGAAATCCACACATATCCTTATCTGATTAGCCTCTTTTTTAAGGGAGATGACTATTGGGGAAACCCAGTCACTTGTTTCTACTTTGAATATAATCCCCGCTTCCAACATTTTATTGATCTCCTCATTTACTTTGGTTGCGTAGTTTTTGTTCATCTTGCACGGCCTCCTTCGTACCGGTTGGGCTCCTGGTACGAGGGTTATGTGATGCACGCATAGCTCCGACGGTACCCCCTTCAAGTCTTTGTAGGTCCAGGGAAAGACATCTTTGTATTCCAGAAATATCTTGAAGGCTGCTGCCTTCAACACAGAGTTCCAGTCATCTCCTACCAGTATCACCTGTGGTTCTACCTCATTGCCCAGATTAATCTTCTCCACACCCCGTTCCTTCATACCGGTTGGGCTCCTGGTACGAGGGTTATGCGATGCACGCATAGCTCCAACGGTACCCCCTTCAAGTCTTTGTAGGTCCAAGCAAAGACATCTTTGTATTCCAGAAATATCTTGAAGGTTGTTGCCTTCAGTACAGGGTTCCAGTCATCTCCTACCAGTATCACCTGTGGTTCTGCCTCATTGCCCAAATTAATCTTCTCCACACCCCGTTCCTCGTACTTGATGGGTTTATCCCGTTCAAACTGGTGTGCTGGCGTGTCATCCATTCTTTCCATTCCCTCTTGGTATCTACCGTACTCCGGGGGAAAGGATTGTTCTTCCGTCCCGCCGCTTGATTCTCCTATCTTGCATATTTGCAGCATGTGACACTCTGGGTGGAAGACCTCATAGTCCTCCATTAGCCAATGAAAAAGTCCGGCCAATGAACTGGTTCCATCCTCAGAACACCCATCCAATTCCAACACTCCTTCCTTGTCGGGCTCTTTCCCTCCTCTGTCTCCTTCAGAACCCCACTCCCATTGATTGGAATCTTCTGAGTCGGAGTCCGATGACGCGAGCTCTTCGCTGACGGATTGGTTCCTGAGATCAATTACATACTTATGGCCATCATTTTCGATTGAGTGTATTCCTTTTCCGATTGTGGTTAGCTTTGGCCATGATCAGCCACCCTCTTCCTTGAAGAGTGTCGTACGCTTTCCTTTCCAGAGGGATGACTACAAAATCCAGAGGAATTGTTGCGCCCCAATTACCACCTTTTGTGCCATGAGGGTGCCAAGGGGTTTGATGTCGTGCTGATCCGCACCGACCAAGTGGAAGGTTGGTGGCCATAAAGTCGGCTTGTCGAGGCTTCGCCAAGTTTCCTCCGGTAGTACATTGACTCCAGACCCACCATCAACAATGGTGTTTGTAAGCTTTTGTCCCAATATATCCATCTCCACCACTGCAGGTTTCCGCCCGACGTCCGACGCCCACCGCTAGTAGCATAGGGTTCATGGCATCCATACCAGATCCCTTCACCGGGTCCGTACCAGACTTTGCCATCGTTCGGTGTTCCTGACCGATGGTAGTGTACCCGATTACATTTGTTAGAGCCATCCTTAATTGTGGCATGGTCTATAGAAGGTCAGACACCTGTACGAGTATTGTGGTTTGTAACATCTGCTTGATGATAGTCTTCTCTGGTTCCGACCGGACTGGTGTATCGGCCGCCAGGTGAGAGGCCCTCCGCTCTCCAGCCATCGCCCGCTCGATATCCACCCTTGCCTCCTGGAGTCTTTCTTTTTCTATGCGAGGGTCTGGGTACATGGCTTTCTTGTTCTGCAACCTTGTGATTGCCAGTACGTCTTCTCTTGATCCCTCAACATCGAGCATGTTCACCCCTTTTTGCTTTGGACAATCTATGTCCTCGTGATTTCCTGGACCGCACCATCTGCACAGCAAACTTCCTGCATCGCCTCCGTTTTGGCATTCTCGGGCAAAGTGACCCCATTTGTTGCACTTCCTGCACTGAATCATGGGTCGCCCCTTCCCGTCGTATTGAATTCTGCTCCTTGGTGTGTTATTATTGGATCTGTTGTTACCCTGCCGATTGTTTCTGTACCCTCCAGGTGAGGCATCAGAGTTTGTTGTTGGCTTAGGCAGTGTCGCCGGCAATGTGGCTTGGTCGGGTTGGGCGTAGAGCACTTGTGTGCTCCGTGCTTTCAAGTTGTATGGGCATTCCTTAGTGGAATGTCCCATTACTTGGCAAATGTCACAGAAAACTTTACGGGGACAACTTCCTTTAGTGTGTCCTTTAGTCTTGCAGTCAGTACACCATAGTTCTTTTCCTTCCCTACCACTTTCTTTGTCACCTTTTAACTCCATCACCCTCATCATATCCTTCCGGAGTGCTTGCACGGTTTTGGATCCCTCGTCGTTGTCTTCGTCCGTGTTGTCGCCATCGCTGGTCCGTTGCTTCCCCCAGGATGTCTTGTTTTCACTTTCAATGTCCATGGCGCAGTTGTATGCTTCATCGTACGATGGCGGAGGGACCACTTTCATCGTCCTTCTCAGGGATGGTACCAATCCTTCCATGAACCATCGCTTCTTGAGGCCATCTGCATGTTGGCTCTCCATTTTGTTAAGTAGTTCCCTCAGCCTTCTGTTATATGCGCGCACACTTTCATTTTTTCCTTGTTTGGTGTTGTAAATTTCTGCCACAATTTCGTTGTCATCCCGTAGGAGTTTGAATTCTTCCTCGAAGGCCTTCTTCAGATTGCTCCGGGATGTTTTATGCTGAGCATCAAGGTCTATGTACCAGTCAATAGCTATTCCTCGCAGAGTGGCCGGAAATGCCTTCACCCAGTAGTCTCGGTTGTCCTGGCCATTTGCTTCCCAGATGGTGATGCATGTCTTGCAATGCCATACGGGGTCCTCTGACCCGTCGTCGCCCATGATTTTTGGAAGTTTTTGTTTCTCCGGGGTGTGTGCCATCGTTATTTTCTGTGCGGTTTTATGCAATGCCTAGGAATGGCTATACGTCGGGAAGGTACTATGTGTTCGGAGAGTACCGTACGCTCCTGGTCTGGTTGGGCCCCTGCCAACCGGGCTTTGGTCACCTTCACTTCTATAGTCCCTCCTTCCCGGGGTTTCCGGATCCGATCTTCCTATTTTGATGCCCTCCGACAAGGACAAGTTTTTAATGCCAGACAACATTGCTTCGAAAATAGTGGCAATTTCCTCGTGCAGGTCTCGTACCGCCTCCTCTCCTTGTTCAAAAAATTCCGATTGGGTGCTTTGTGATTCGGCTCTGGAGTCTTCTTCACTTGACGTCGAGTGTGGGGCCTAGTCAACGAGATCTTCCTCCGCTACGTCTAGAAGTGGCAGGTTCCTAGTGACCTCGGCCAACTCCTTCCACGTACACGGTTTTTGCCTCTCCCGACTACGACTCTGACTCACACTCTGACTTCTGCTGTGTTTCTCCGGACTCCTCGAGTCGGCAACCTCTCTTAGTCGCCGTCTCCTGTCGGCCTGTTCTTTTATGTGGAGAGATCTTCGTACAGTTCCCTCGTTTACTCCTTCGGTAGCAGTGGTACGTTTGACTTTGTTCGATCGTAGGGGCATCAAATGTCAGAGGTACGGCGCCAACTAGCCTCCCTCTCCTCTTCCTCCCTACGAAGTCCATTCCTCATACTGTCGGAGAACTTGTTGCCGCCGAAGTTCCTTTGCTATTTCCTCCCTTTGGTCTTGGAGTGCAATCAAATTTCTGGCGAGTCACCTTGGAATACTCCCGAGTAGGTCAAAGACGGGGGCGTTGATGGTGAGTTCACCACGTACCGTGTCTTCCGAGACGGCTCTCTCTTGAGCCTCTCGCTGCACGTACTACATGACCGACACGTCCCACAACTCCACCAAGTCTGCCATCAACTGATCCTCTCGTTCCTCTTCGCGGTACTCTCTTCGTACGTGTCGCTGTCCACGACAATTAATTGTTGGTTAAATGGTCGGCCCATTAATTGCTTCCGCCTACCGCCATGGTTATCTCCAAGTTCGTTCAAGCAACGGTGCCAAAATGTTTAGTCCTAAATGTATAGTTGGTGAATGGTCAGATAACACGGTATTTCCCGCTCGTACCAAGCATTCATGAAACTAAACAATTGTGCATCATAACATAAATGACAAATGATAATAATTAGACCAAAAAGTTATATCTTTATTCCAATGACCAGAATTGTCCATACATTCTTCGCCCTGCCGAGGTTCCAACCAAACAATATAAAGACTTGACAGTTGGTCAACTTGCCAACCGTCACCAACTCCCAACTACCCGATAGGAACCTCTCGGCAACAACATAAACATAAACACAACATAACATACTTATAACTATTATTCTTACTAACATACGTTTTTACCCCTAACAATAAGTTTGTTAAGTTTAGGGGGCTACTTGGTGTAATAGATAGATTGACCATTAAGGGAGGGTATTAGAATAATATCTTCAATATATTTGTTTCTTTTATGTTTAATGGTCAATATATTGTAAATCTTGTATAATTAGTTTCTTTCTAATTCTGACGATTGTTTCTTTTAGAAACATCGTGTCTCGTATCTCTATTTAATGATCGCTTTGATCATTAGTAAATACATCAAATTTTACCAATTACATTTGTAATAAAGCATTCAGATGGCACACATACATCAATTTTAGTTTTTGTACATTCAAAACACCAAATTCTAATCTACCTTTATCCACATTATCCCAACTTGTCATCACATTATAGAAATTTGTTATAATATTTCTTCTATTTAGCAAGGTGTGGAATTTCTCCCTTTTAAGTCCTCTTTTTGAAGATTTGCAAAAACAAACGAACTTAAGATTACTTATTTAGCTCAAAGAGATAACTCCCATAACAAATAAAGATATTGCATTTACTAGCACACAAGTATTGATCCATTATTGACTTCAAACAATAGGGTATGCGAAGAATTGATCTCTTGGTCATCACTATCAACAAATTCCTCCCCACATTCCACAAGTGTTTAATAGTGTAAATCTAAAACTTGTCTTGTATATGAGAGTCCTATTCTTCAAACTTTTGCTCAGATCCATTATTGACTTCAAACGATAGGGTATGCAAAGACTTGATCTCTTGGTCATCACAACCAACAAATTCCTCCTCACATTCCACAAGTGTTTAATAGTGTAAATCTAAAAGTTGTCTTGCATATGACAATCCTATTCTTCAAACTTTTGCTCATACATAAAAAAATGTTTTACCAAACCAAGTGATGTATTTTTTATTTTTACAATTGAGTCCAAATCCGAATTTTCTTCTTTTTTTGCTTTAATTTTCTAATTTTTACAGCAAGTGGTTACTAACAACCAAATCTCAACAATAAGATTCACCAAGTTCAGTGTGCTTATCAAACTTGTCAAGTTTGCTCAAACTCACCAAGTACCTAGGTCATGAGCCTATTAGGCTTGCGTAAATACAATAGACTCAAGACTCGCCAAGTCTAGGTAAATCTTGTAACTATGCTCCAAACCACTATGTAAATTTATTTGTTGTGGATCCATCAAGTAATAGTGCACAAACTTAAGATTCATTGATACTCTACGGAATGCACTTATCAAAGAATTTTCTATGATGTTCCTCATACACACACCCTTCATAAAACCCTAGGATGCTATGACATGTGGAACACCAGGTTTTATATTATACTTCAAAAAAAAATGTAGAAAAAAAAAAGATCAATCTTTAATCCAATTGTTAATCATCAAAGCACCATTCAAGTTATGATACCACTTGGTGAGATACAAGACTTAGACTACTACAATATCTGAAAAATATATGCAAATCTTAAAAATAAGTTGCCTTAATATAGAGCTACCATGTAGAATTTCAACTTATGATACTAAAATCAGCCACTTTAACATGCTTAATACAACCCACTTCAGATGAACTTAAAACAGCAATAAGGAGGAAGATAACATCAGCATAAGATAGCAATAACAAAGAGACAGAAATCAACAATATAAGATTGCAAGAAACTACAAAAGACCATCTCACAACACAAGGTTTACATGTAAAAATCCTTTTGGGAAAAAAACTCCACCAAGAAGAGAGACCAAGCATGTATTATCTTCAAATGCAAGATTGCAACACATCCACTTCCAAATCTCTTCTACAATATTCAATCTGATAGCACTCATTTACAGAGTTTCATTCACTCTACATACACACTCTCTCAAGAACCTATGAACAAGATTTTCCTCACATTCTTACCCTCTTTCTTCTACCTCTTCAAAAATCTATTATATAGCATTTCAATAGCTAAATGAGGCATTCCACATTGATTATGAACCCCAACATGCTTAACATAGCTTTCGAGAGTTGTAACTTGCCCACCAAAATGGACAGTTGTTTTTCCTTACTTATAGGGTGCTTACCATCTTTTTTCCAAGGTGTTATAGTCATGCAAAAATCTATTACTAGTGTCCAAACAACCTCATGGGAAGTTGGGCACCCAAACCTGCTGTAACTCCAAGATGCCTATTTTGGTTAAAAAATGACTTGCTAACAACAAATAATTATTTACCCCTAATAAAAATTACTTACTATACAAGTAAAACCCTAATGGTAAAAAATAAATATTACAGTCGATGAAACCAATCTTTTACTAGAGTTAGATGATTCTGCACCTTCTACAACTAACCCTACCAATCTTTTACTTGCCTCTTTCTATTTTGCAGGCCAAACTGTACATTTTTATTTTCTATGACTTGCAAACATAACAAATGCCCTTGAATTTTGACTCTTCCTACTTGTCGACTCACTTGAAAGATTAATTGTTATCTTGTTCCACTTTCTTATGTCCTTAAATCTTGCTTTTTAGTATTCTTGTTCTTCTTCTAAAAAGTTGAGCCCTTTGATACAGACACAAGTACTTGTGGTGATTTCATCTTCTACTCTTCTCCCAATACATATTTCCCAAGCACTTCCCATGATATGCTATGCATTTTGGTGTCCTCACACATGAGTTAAGAAATTATTGTATGGCAAGAAAGATTCTCTTAACTAGCATGTACAATTGCTTGTCAACGTAACAAAAGGTTTATCCTAAAGCCACAAGTTTGGTCCTATACTCTTCTAACTTCTTTAGATAGATATGGATATTGTGCTCACCCTCAACCTTGAAACTACCTAGTGCCACAATCAAATTCATCAATTGACAAGGGTCACTACTCTCATACATCTTCTACAATTCTTCCCAAAATCGTGTATAAAGTGCCACACTTAATGGTTCGCATTGATGTGAGTAACAATGCTGCTCCAACTTTCTGATAAATCAAACCATGTTGGTACTGCACCAAACTATTTATAGACAATTGAAGTTTAGTTGGATTCTAGCTAATAATGTCCCAAAATGCATGTTCTAACGAAAGTGTTGTTATGTCATGTTTTCATTCAAACTAGTTCTAATTGCTAAGGAGAACTAACCAGTCCATGGTACTCAAGGCCAAGTGTGACAAGTTTAAAATATTTAAGGTTTTTCCTTATCAACCTTGGATGAATCCCTTATTACACTGACATATCAATTTCATCTTTCAATATACCTATAACCCCAATAGCCAAAATGTCCAATATGCCACACATTCCTATATACCTGTCAGTAGAGGTAGAGTTGACACAAAAGAGAAATCTTTTTTATATACCTAACCTTCTGGTATACCTAGAGGTACATGGAAGCAAAGTGGTACGAGAGAGTAGAGTGGCATCATAAGAAATATTGAAAGGTCTCAGTCTGTCTAATGGTGTACCTACTCCTAGAGGGTAGATTCGAGGCTCTATATACCATAAGGTACAAGAGAACTAGAAGGTTCAATCGCCTATTTGATGTTATATTGCCCTCTGCACCAAATTTACAGCTTGAAAGATAGATCACTGAAAAAGAAAAAGAAAGAGAAGATGAATGAAGATCGCTTTAAGTTTTGTAATTTTTAAGTTTTGTTTTTATATCTTAGCAAGATTATCACATGATAACAAGACAAAAACAAATACATAAAAAAATTTGAATGAAATTTACAAATAAAACCTCAAAAGTGATAAAATACCTCAGCAAAGTTTGCTGAAAAAGTTGTAGAACCTAAAACTAAAATCCACACTCAGACAAACAACTTAAATAACGAATACATTAGGTACCCAATTTCATTAACTCACTATCTGAAAACTCAGTTAGGTAAAAACATAGCTTCATTTTGGTTCTAAATCACAATCATAGTCCAACTGACCTCCACAAATGGAATCACAAAACCAGTGACCTATGACGTACTGCTCATGTGGGATGAACGCACACAACCATAAGCACAAAACCACAATTAAATCAACCTGCTTTTATAGGCATGAAAGGACTATAAAGCATAATTACAAAGAAACATTGACGAAACATATTTAATATATTCCAACAAGAACTTTTACAGGCACTGAGGATAAAATGCCCCATTTTTTGATGGTCTACAAAATAACAAAATAAAGTATTAGAAGAATTTGATCCTCATTGATAGGACAATGTTTCTAAAAATAATATTCCTGTTTATGGGCAGTCATTGCCTTTTGATTTAACAATCCTAGAAAACCAACTGCATGTTTCATAGGCCTGAAACAGAAAAAAATCCTTGGCTTCCTGAATATCATTGTGTGAAGATAGAGTGACACATACCTTTTTAAGACTACTGATTTGAGGACAACCGATTTAGTCAAATCAGCTTCCTGAATATCATTATGGAAAGAAAGAATATCTTATCCATCTTTAGGCGGACTAATTTGAGGACTGTACATCCTCAAATCATTAAACATTGTCACAATAAAGTGTGTCAATAGTGTTTTAGAAAGACTCCTGATTGGCTTGACATTAAGGCCACCCTACATTTATCAACACACATCAAGAATCCGCCATTTGCCTTATCTTGGTTACAAATTCACACATAATGTTGTTAGTGTTAATCTAAGTTGCTCAATCGGCACACATACTAGCCAATGCTGGGTACCAAGCATCCCAAAATTGGATCCTAGTTCGAATCGCTAATGGATTTCACCAAGGTTCAAATTTCTCCAGCCCAAAAATGTTCCTAACTTTCGCCTATGGATTCCAACCAAGTCCAGTCACAACATGGCAATTCCCACTTATTTTGCATATTTGTGTCTATGTCTTAGTCCAAGTTGCAGAGCACACTAAGCAGAAGGAATCTGCCTTTTATGCCTTTATAACTAAAAGACCTGCTGATCATGTTAAATCCTCTATACCTAGTACATTGATTCAAGTGCTTCTCGACACTTCACTCATTGACGTGACTAATTCACAGAATATCAGCCTTTTACAGACTCTGTGATCTTTGGAGGAGGGGAAGAGTATACTATTGTTGAAAAGCGCAACGTGCAGATTCAATCAGGAGGGAGGATTTTAATTTTCCTCAATGTATGCTATGTTCAAACATGAAACTCAACCTTCTCTCTATCAGTCAGATTATGAGACACTCTCCTCGGCTTGATGTGGTGTTCAGTTCGCACAAGTACAGTATTGTTGATCAGGAGACTCGCACTATAGTTGATGTGGGCATTCAGGATCATGGTCTTTATAGACTTACTGACACTAGTGATTCTCAAGAACATGCCACGGCAGCCAAAAGTTCTTCCATCAGCAATCTCTGGCATCAGCAGTATGGGCATCTTAACATTCACTGTCTCTCTTAGCTAGTTTGAGAGGATCTGGTTGTTGGTATACCTAAGATTCAGACTCAGAATCATGGGGTTTGCGGAACTTGTCAGGCTGGAAAGCGAAATTGGACTCCATTTACAGATGGTAATTCCTAGAGAGCTTCTAAGGTATTGCAATTGGTCCATGCTGACATTTGTGGTTCGATGAACACTCCTTCAGTTATTGGGTCTAGGTATTTCTTGTTATTTGTGATGATTTTAGTCGCAAAATGTGGGTGTATTTTCTTAAACAAAAATCAGAGGTGTTTGGTATGTTTCAGAAGTTCAAGGCCTTAGAAGAAAAAGAGTCTGGTCAACAAATTATAACTCTTAGGTCAGACAATGGGGGGGGATTTTGTTCTTTTGATTTCTCCAACTTCTATGCACATCATGGCATCAACCATCAACTTACCACACCTTACACCCCTCAGCAAAACGGTGTTGTTGAGCGGAGAAACTACACAATAACTAAGATGGCTCAGTCTATGTTGGAACATAAAAGTGTTCCAAAGAAATTTTGGGTAAAAGCAATATACACTGCTATCTATCTTTTGAACCAGTCTCCCACACAAGCCATGAAGAAGACTCTGGAGGAAGCCTAGTCTAGCAAGAAGCCCAAAATCAGTCACCTAAAAGTTTTTGGCTCTACAACTTATGTTTGGATTCTAGATGCTAAGCATACCAAGCTGGATTCTAAGAGTCAAAAACTCATGTTCACTGAGTACAGTGATAATCACAAAGCTTATTGGCTGATTGATGTAGACACTAATTGTCTCATATTCAGTCGAGATGTTGTTTTTGATGAAGAACGAGAGCCTTTTCAGCTTTCTTCTCCTATTTGAGCCCCAAGGATCAGCCTCTGAAGGCTAAGGATTTGGGTGTTTGTCTTCCCTTAGGTCCACCTAATGGGAGGGATTCAGCAGACTCTGACTCTGAAGTTATGGAGTCTCTCCAGCCTTGGCATGTTGTTGCACCACCCGACTTTCCTCAAGCAAATCTTGAGCAGCATCCTGATGACTATGTTATCGACATTCCTGGTGATGTTGATCCACCTGTTTTAGATTTTGGTACTTCTACTCTCCGACCTAAGTGGTGACCCAAGACTATGGGTGATCTTCATGATGATGAGCTCATTGAGGGTAGATCTTCTAGAAACAAGAGCAAACAGCAGCATATAGTTAATTTTGCTCTCATGGACAGCATTCACAGTGTTTATGAGCCTCAAACATATTTACAGGCTAAAGGTATACCTGAGTGGGAACAGGCTATGGAAGCTAAACACAATAGTCTTCTGAAGAACAACACTTGGGTCTTGTCTAATCTTCCACCTGGGAAGAAGCCCATTGGCTGCAAATGGGTATATAAAGTCAAGTATAAGGCTGATGGAACCCTTGATAAGTACAAGGCTTGATTAGTTGCTTGAGGGTTCTCACAAAAAGAAAGCATTGACTATGAAGAGACCTTTGCTCCTACAGTCAAAATGAGTACAATTCGACTCGTCATTGCCATGTCAGTCCAGTTTGATTGGAAAGTCCATCAAATGGACGTCAAGAGTGCGTTCCTCAATGGTGAGTTGTAGGAAGAAGTCTACATGACGCAGCCTCCAGGATTCAAGGTTGCCGATAAAGAACACTGGGTATGCAAGCTGGTGAAAGCATTCTATGGCCTGAAACAAGCTCCTCGGGCTTGGTACATAAAAGTTGATAAGTACCTCAATGATCAAGCCTTTCAGAGGAGTCCTTCTAATTCCAATCTATATGTCAAAACTACTAGTGGTGATATTATTCCACTTGTCATCTATGTCAATGATCTGATTATCACTGGTAGCTCAACACTTTTGATCGAGAAGATCAAACAGAGTTTGTGTCAGTCCTTTGACATGACAGACTTGGGACTTCTACATTATTGCTTAAGTGTTGAGGTTTGGCAGACTAATAGCAGTATCTATATCTCTCAATCGAAGTATGTCAGGAGTCTACTTGATAAATTTTGAATGCAGGATTGCAAACCTACCTCTACACCTATGGAAAAAGGGTTGAAGTTGTCAGCGGATTCAGATTCACCTGTGGTGGATCAATCTTCATTCAGGCAACTAGTGGGCAGTCTTATCTACCTCACCACCACTAGAACTAACCTCAGTTATGCAATGAACTACATCTCTCGCTTCCTGACAGCTCCTAAAGCTAAACATTGGGTTGCAGCGAAACATGTGTTGAGATATGTGAAAGGCACTACTGATTTTGGCATTCTATATGGTAGAAGCAAAGATCCTAGACTCATTGGTTTCAAAGACTTGGATTGGGCAGGTTCTATTAATGACAGGAAGTCTACATCTAGGTACGTCTTTAGTCTGGGAACAAGTGCAATCACATGAACTAGCAAGAAGCAATAGGCGGTAGCTATTTCCACAACCGAAGCAAAATATCGAGGAACTGTTAAAGCAACTTGTGAGGCAGTTTGGCTTCGAAAAATGCTTTCGGACATGCCAATGTCTCAAGCAGGTCCTACACCCCTCTACTGTGACAATCAAGGGGTGCTCAAACTTGCCAAAAATTCAATCTTCTATGAAAGAACCAAACATGTGGAGCTTCATTGTCATTTCATCCACCAGCTTGTAGAAGACGAATCAATTCAGTTGCAGTATGTTCCAACTAAGGATCAAACTGCAAACATCCTCACCAAGTCTCCGAGCCTAGACAAGTTTGTAAAATTTAGGGGGCAACTTGGTGTAGTTGACAGATTGACCATTAAGGGAGGGTATTAGATTAATATTTGCATATCTTATAGTTTAATGGTCAATAATGTATTTTAGGCATAATCTTAGTTAGATTAGATTCTTTCTAATTTTGTTTCCAATTATCGAATGTTTCTTTAGGAAACTTTCGTTTGTGTAATTGCCTATATGTACATTTGCATTCTTTTAACAAAACCACACAATTGCCATCTTTTCAGATTTTCCCATTGACAATGCTTCAATCCAGCAATCTACATCAGCGATAAGGCAGCAGTTCCAACACCATATCGAGTGCATTAGGAAATAACAAAGATTGGTGGAGTTTAGTTGAGTTTTGGTTATTTCCAAGAGGTGCAATTCATCCAAGAGATTAGTTAAGGGCCAAAAGACACGAAGACAAGGGACGGGACTTTACAAACAGGTATCTATGGGAAGAGACATACCTCTTCACCCAATGTGAAGGTATAAGAATCTATATCAATCTCCAAGTGAGGAAGGAACACAATTCGAGCATCTACAGCAATCAATAAAAGAACACAAAATCCAAATCAGGAAAAGATCATTGTAAGCAGAAAATATGAACCAAGATCAGACCTATAATAGATCAGATCCAGATTTATTATACCCAGCAGCTAATAGCATTAATAACCATCTTTGTGGTATATGATTAGCCTATGCCCTATAAGTTGGCAATTATGATATAATCTCTTATATATATATGTTGAATGTAAAATACATATGTGTGAACATAAATCTGCAATCATATAGGGAAGGGAAGGAGGTGTAAGGAAGGGGAGCAGTTATAAGATCGCCATCTAAATAGGCCACCCCGAGTGGACGTCCAATGTGCCTACCACTAGAGCCAAGAGGGTGAGAGTCTGCTCTTGGGCTTATCTAGGTGAATTACAAGGCCCTTATTATGACCCCCTCTCCCAACTCTACGATGATTGACTATTGACTTAAAGGGATGAGGCATGAATAGGTAAAGTAGATACAAGCACCCCACTACGTAGACCACCACGAGTGGATGCCCATTGTGCCTGCCACTGGGGCCACAAGGGTGAGTGTCCGCTCTTGAGTTTAGTGCGGGAGTGGCTTCCAGTGGACCTATCATACTTCCTCCTCCAAACCCTATTGTGATTGAATACTAGGTAGTAATATAGAGATGGTCTATTTTATGGATTTGAAATAATTGCATTGTTCTCATCTAACCCTAATGATTGAAAAGTACATATGTATATATCATTGGTTGTGGTAGTAGGATTTAAATCAAGGTTTATCTAGTTAAAAGGGATATTTTACTAAGTTAAGATATATCTCTAACCATATCTCATCCCTTGCTTCTAGTTGTGATTCTAGGGCATATTCTAGGGTAAAACAAGAAGGGGACTTTACAATTAGTATTACAGCACTATTTCTACCAGCCTAAGGGACAAAGAATAGTTGATGCAACTTAGCCAAAGGGCTCAACGGGTGTTGGAAAGAGAGAAAGAAACTTCCATCCACCAATAACCCTACACCCAACAACAAAATGAGCGAACAAATGGGCAACGAATTGAGGACCTTCGCGGAGCTTTGTGGAGGACCAAATCTAGGGGTTAGGCCCCCTTCCCAGCTCATCGGAGTGGAAAGGCGAGGTTAGGCCCTCTTTCTGTGTAATGTCCCCACTTTGAAATAGAATTTAATAATAATAAAATTAAAATACAAAAAAATTAAAATAAAATTTAATTAAGCTAATGAATGGTCAAAAGACATGAAATGAAAAGTTGTGACTCCCTCAAACATGAGATATAAAAGGGAGAAGAGAATCTCATTTGAGGAGAGAATACTGAAGGGAATCAGAAATGCAGATCTGATTTAAATAAGTGCAGCTCTGATTTAAATGTGCAGATCTGATAAGACAACAATGAGGAGGCATGACCCTTTAAATGGATGTCTCTTTTCCAAGAAATATGTCTCCTCAATAAAATAGAACAGTATAAAAGGATATGGAAGGAAGAGAGGAAGAAGGACAAATGATAGGGCTTAAAGAAGGTCAATGGAAGAAGAACCAGCCTGAGGGACAAAGAATAGTTGATGCAACTTAGCCAAAGGGCTCAACGGGTGTTGGAAAGAGAGAAAGAAACTTCCATCCACCAATAACCCTACACCCAACAACAAAATGAGCGAACAAATGGGCAACGAATTGAGGACCTTCACGGAGCATTGTGGAGGACCAAATCTAGGGGTTAGGCCCCCTTCCCAGCTCATGGAAGTGGACAGGCGAGGTTAGGCCCTCTTTCTGTGTAATGTCCCCACTTCGAAATAGAATTTAATAATAATCAAATTAAAATACAAAAAAATTAAAAAAATTAAAAATAAAATTTAATTAAGCTAATGAATGGTCAAAAGACATGAAATGAAAAGTTGTGACTCCCTCAAACATGAGATATAAAAGGGAGAAGAGAATCTCATTTGAGGAGAGAATACTGAAGGGAATCAGAAATGCAGATCTGATTTAAATAAGTGCAGCTCTGATTTAAATGTGCAGATCTGATAAGACAACAATGAGGAGGCTCCCCTTTAAATGGATGTCTCTTTTCCAAGAGATATGTCTCCTCAATAAAATAGAACAGTATAAAAGGATATGGAAGGAAGAGAGGAAGAAGGACGAATGATAGGGCTTAAAGAAGGTCAATGGAAGAAGAAAGGAATGGGCAGAAAATAAGTGACTTTTAAGGACATAAATGATGAAAGGTTGTGACCCTTTGATAGGGTAGCAATTGTGAAAGGTTGCAACCCTTGCCAAGGGAAGGCATGACAAAGGGGTGTGACTTCTCCCTTACAATGGGAGATATAAAGGGAAGAAGGTTTCACTTGAGGACAGCAAAGGAAAAAATATAGAATATTGGACAATTACCAAGTAATCAGATCAGACTGTCATTTGTTAATATTCCAATTTCCAGTGGTAATGTAGAGATCATTGCTTAGCTTTTATATATGTATATGCACATCTCTATTATATAATAATAAATATTAAAATATACACAATAGCACTACAAAAGTCTGTCAAAAGGGGAAGGAAGGAACCTGCATTGAGGGAGAACAGCTTTAGGGCACCCTATTGCATTATGAAAGGGAGAGAACAGCTAAGACCACCCTATTGCAATTTCCCTTCCAACCCCTACGTTGAGGGACTGTTGATGAACCCAAAGATCTCCAACCATGTAAGAATGGAGGGGGATTACATGGAGGGAGAAACGGATGTCTTAAGGCACCCTACCATGCCTCCTTATTCCATATCTTACATGACAGATTCACATACAAATCAGACTTGCAACATATTGATAAATATATGATTTCCCTACTCTAATAATAGATTTATTTCATGAACTATGTCTGCAATGTTACCTAACTGGATTGCACGTTTCCAGAACAGGCTTAGCTCATCTTATACTCAAGTAAAGAATGTACCCCTAACTATATTATATGTTTTGTTTCATTTGGTTTTATGAATTTAGGGCAATAGTCCAGCAAGGGGACATCACATTCTGGCTCTAAATGGCTTATGAGCAGCAGGGTGGGATTAGGCCCCCTTCACGGTTCATGGGAGCAGAAAGGCAGGGTTAGGCCCTATTTCTAGCTCTAAATGGCTTATGACCAGCAAGGTGGGTTTAGGCCCCCTTCCCGGCTCACAAGAGCAAAAAGGCGGGGTTAGGCCCTCTTTTTGGCTCTAAATGGCTTATGACCAGCAAGGTGGAGTTAGGACCCCTTCTTGGCTCATGGGAGCAGAAAGGCAGGGATAGGCCCTCTTTTTGGCTTTAAGTGGCTTATGAGCAGCAAGGTGGGGTTGGGCCCCCTACCCGGCTCATGGGAGTAGTAAAGCAGGGTTAGGCCCCATTCCTAGCTCCTAACAAACCCTTTGATGCACTTGCCTTCTTGCAGATCCAAATACTTCTTTCTTCCTTCTTTGATCTTGCCAGACAGCAAGGTAAAAATAGATCAATGGATGCATTATAGTTAATAAGAAGGGAACTAACAATACATGCATTTGCATGTCTGCTTCATGTCTACATATTTTCATGTGTATACTTTGTGTTTTTATGTGAATGCTCCATGTTTGGTTCATACCTGATATGTTTCCAGCATGTCTACTCCATGTGTGTCTATGATTACGTTATGCTTAACAATTCCCAAAAAGATAGGAATTTGTTTAGAAAAGAATATTGCATATAAGGTCATAGATGTGTTTCATGCTTCTAATCCTCATCTTAATATATGTTATGTCCTTGTGCTAACACAAAGAGGTATCCAAGATATCATGCATACATTGGGTCAAATCAAATCAATCCTTTACATTTTCAAGTGATGAGAAACAAAAGATGAGAGAAAACTTGTCATAAAATTACAACTTGATATAAGATCGGAGTAGCGCAACGAAAGGTTGATTATCAATTAGACTCCATGATCATTCAACTATTGCTTGAGGACAAGCAATTTTGGGAAGGGTGGACAATCACGACCCCACCATAAATGAGCAAACACGGCACTAGGAAAATCGTCTTACCCTAAGACTTCACAATTTTCCCATAGACGATGTTGCAACCCAGCAATAAGGCAGCAGTTCCAACACCATATCAAGTGGATTAGGAAACAACAAAGATTGGTGAAGTTTAATTAAGCCATGGTTATTTCCAAGAGGTGCGATTTATGCAAAAAGATTAGTTAAGGGCCAAAAGACATGAAAAACAGGGGACAGGCCTTTACAAACAGGTATCTGTGGGAAGAGACATACCTCTTCACCCAATGAGAAGGTATAAGAATCAATATCAATCTCCAAGTGAGGGACAAACACAATCCAAGCATCTAAAGCAATCAATAAAAGAACACAAAATCCAGATCAGGAAAAGATCATTGTGAGCAGCAAATACGAAACCAAGATCGGACCTGTAATACAACAGATCTAGATTCATTATACCCAACAGCTAATAGCATTAATCACTATCTTGTGTTATATATTTAGCCCATGCACTATAAGTTAGCATTTATGATATAGTCTCTTATATATATGTTGAATGTAAAATACAAATGTGTGAACATAAATCTGCAATCACGTAGGGAAGGGAAGGAGGTGTAAGGTCGCCATCTAAGTAGGCCACCCCGAGTGGATGTCCAATGTGCCTACCACTAGGGCCAAGAGGGTGAGTGTCCACTCTTGGGCTTAGATAAGTGAATTACAAGGCCCCCTATTACGATCCCCTCTCCCAACTCTACGATGATTGACTATTGACTTAAACAGGTGAGGCATGAATAGGGAAAGCAGATTCAGGCACCCCACTAGGTAGACCACCCCAAGTGGATAACCATTGTGCTTGCCACTAGGGCCAAGGGGGTGAGTGTCCGCTCTTGGGCTTAGTGCAGGAAAGGATTCGGGTGGACCTATAATACTTCCTCCTCCAAACCCTATTGTGATTGAATACTAGGTAGTAATATAGATATGGTCTATTTTATTGATTTGAAATAATTATATTGTTGTCATCTAACCCTACTGATTGAAAAGTACATATGTATATATCATTGGTTGTGATTGCAAGATTTAAAATACGGTTTATCTTGTTAAAAGGGATATTTTACTGGGTAAAGACATATCTCTAACCATATCTCATCCCTTGCTTCTATTGCATTTATGTTTCTTGGGCAAATTCTAGGGTAAAACCAGACAGGGACATTACAAATAATAATTTGGACTTTATCAACTTCATAGAGAACTTACCAAAGAATCGTTTGGTAGAAAAGCTTACATTATACACTTCATTGAATCATTCTACTATTTTAGACAAACTTTTCATTTCAACAATTCATGGACTAAACTCTCTATTTATTTGCTCTCTATATCTCTATGTTATGTAAATGCCTTTAAATTTCAAAAACAAGTAGCTTTTGTCTCTTCTTCAAATTTTTACATCCGAGTTTTTCCTATTTTTTTCCCATTTAAATCCCCCCATTTTTTCAAAAAAAACTTATACTTTTAGGCCGATCTTTTCCCCAAAAGATTATTGCTGCTATGACTAAAACCTAGGTTACCGGGTTCGCCCCTGGGACGCCCTGGTACGGGTCCGGATTCGACCGGGTCCGTGGTACAAGTCCGGTTCGACCTGGGTTCGACCAGGGTTCGAAAAACCCAGGGTGGGTTCGACCCTGGTCGAACCTAGTTGAACTCAGGGTCGAACCCGGGTGGCTGGGCGGCCTATAAAGTCAAAAAACAAAGCAAATTTTTTTTTTTTTTCAATTCCGCCTTGTAAAAAGTGAAAATTATAACCTAAAAAACACTTCTAAAACATTTTATTGACTCATTTCACCTCATTTGTGTTGCAAACAAAATTTTTATGAGAGCAAGTTGAAGAAAGGTTGAACAAAATTTGGCTTCCAAGATCAAAGAGGAAGAGTTGAAGACTGATTTTAGAAGCTTCAACAAGTGTTGCAGCATCATTTCATACATTTTCAAGCTTCCATTGGCTGCAAGAGGTAGGTTTTTAAACATTTTTTTCCAACTATTTTTGTTTCACAAATTGTCAAACATGAAACTTCAATTTTTTTTCATTATTTAGTTTTTGTTTTTGAATATGTTTATTTTATTTCTTGCCATAGGAACTAGAATGGCATCTACATCTTCCTCCATTGGCAATGAACAAATAATTGCAAAACAAAGAAATGATCCAAATTCTCCCTTACGGAAATATGTGGACATTATAAAACAACTTCCGAGAGGTGGGGGATTCCGTTGGAAATGCCATGGATGTGATATTGAACGTAATAGTTCATATTATCGGGTGGTAGGCCATTTGTGTGGAATAAAAGGAAGAGGCATCAAAAAATGCCCTAGAAAAAATGGTAAACCTATACCAGATGAGACAGTGATGAAATATATTAGGGAGCATGCGGCGGCAGAAGAGAGGGAAGCCCGTAGATTGAACCAAACCGTATCAAAGAAAACAAGGGGAATGCAAGGCCCTTCTAATCCCAGTATTGTAGTAGAAGACCACCCCTTCTTTGCCACAAATGAACCTCAAAGTGAACCACCCTTGACACGTAAAAGAACAAAGGGGCCTTTAGAAACCGCATTCCAAAATGAGAGTAGAGACAATGCTGATCAAGATATAGTAAGGTGCATTTATGCAAATGGGTTGTCATTCAATGTTGTTCGCTCCCCATATTGGAAGCAAATGATAAAAAGTGTTAATGAGGCACCAAGAGGGTATAACGGCCCCGGTTATGAGAAGGTACGTGGAACATTATTGGAGAAAGAGGTGAAGAGGGTTGAAGATGCATTGAAACCCATAAGGGATTCATGGGTTGAGACAAGTGTAACAATTGTTTTAGATGGGTGGAAAGATGCTAAAAACCGTCCCTTGATCAATGTCATAGCGATGTCCCCTAAAGGGGCAATGTTTTTGAGAGCTGTGGATTGTGAGGGCCAAATAAAAGATGGCCAATTTATTGCAGAAATTCTCATCTCTGCCATTGAGTCTGTGGGACCCCGCAATGTTGTCCAAGTCATAACGGACAATGCAAAAAATTGTAGAGCTGCTGGTTTGTTGGTTGAGCAACACTATGATCACATCTTTTGGACACCTTGTGCGGTACATTTACTCAATCTAATGCTACAAAGGATTGGGCAAAAAATAAAATGGATCAGAGATGTGTATGCAAAGGCTGAGGACATCCAGATGTTCATCACAAACCACCACATGTCTCAAGGGATTTTTAGAACCTATTCAAATTTGGAGCTATTGAAGGTAAGTGAAATAGTAATTTAATTTTACATTTTCTGATTTTTTTGAATTTTCAAAGTTAATAATATCATTCTGTAAGCTATATTGTGTATTCTTCTTTAAAGTTTGGCTTTATTTTTTAATCATTTGGCATTAATTTGTGTTATAGGTTGCTGAGACCCGTTTTGCATCAAACACAATCGTCTTAAGACGACTTGTGAAAGTTAGAGTGGCAATATGCAATATGGTGATCAGCACCAATTGGACTGTATGGAAGTAAAGTAGCACTGAGAGGGCAGAAAAAATTAGAGATAGAATATTGAATGAGAAATGGTGGGATCTTGTTACATATCTCCTAAGTATCACTGAGCCCATCATGAGCATGATTCGCTATACAGACATGGATAGGCCTTGCATAGGTGAGATTTATGATGGCATTGATTCAATGCTTGAAAAAATAAAGGTCACTATAAATGAAAAAGAGAATGATCCTCAGGAGAAATTCTTCAAAGAACTGGAAGTAATTATTGTAGAGAGGCGGAATAAGATGACCACTCCTTTGCACCTTCTTGCCTATGCCTTGACACCTAAGTACTATAGCAATCAGTTTCTTGATAAACCAGGAAGGATTCCACCATGGAGAGATCTAGAAGTATCTGATGGGTACAAGGCAGCATTTCTTAGACTATATCCCGATGATGATTTGCGAGATGTTGTTACAAATGAGTTCATAGAATTCGCAAATGGGAATGGTCTAAGTGTTGATGCACTTCGTCATAGATCCAAAAAAGATGCTCATAGCTGGTGTTACTTCCATGGCACATGCTTCCAACACCTACAACCCCTCGCTATAAAAGTTTTATCACAAGTAAGTTTAATTAATTAAAATTTTAAATTTACAAGTTTTAGTTTATTTATAGTTTACTTTGTCTTCATAGGTTGCTAGTTATTTTATTTTTATTAATGTATAACTTTAATTGTTTACTTTGTCTTCATAGGTTGCTAGTTCATCTGCTTTAGAAAGAAATTGGAGCACATACTCTTTCATCCACTCAGTAAAGCGCAATAGGCTGCTATCAAAAAGAGCGAGAATTTAGTATATGTGCATTCCAACCTACGTCTTCTTTCACACAAACAACATGACTACACACAAGGGGAAACAAAGATGTGGGATATAGAGCCAGAGCATACTGATTTGGATGCTCCTACTTCTCAGCTTCTTGCATTGACACTTGATGACTTGGAAATTGAGCCAACTTATAGTGCAAGTGCAAGTGGCATTGGCTCATGTAATGTCAATGTCAATGAGGAGGAGGAGGAGGAGGAGGATGAAGAATTAGATGATCCATTTGATGATTAAACTTTAAGTTTATATTGTTGAAAGTTGAAACAATCATACTTGAATATTTTGTCATTTTGATATTAAACTTGATGTATATGATGCTATTATCAATTATGGTATGATCATGATGCTATGATTACAAGTTTATGTTTGTTTTGTTGTTTATATGATGCTATGTGACATGCATATTTTAATTCATGCTTATAGGCTTCACAAATATCAAAATATATATATATATAAAAAAAATTTACATGTTTTTGTACTAACGAACCCAAACCCCTTTTCAAAATTTTGCCGTACCAGCGTACCGGGTTCTTCGAACCCGAACCGGTCCCTGAACCCGAACCGGAAACCTAGACTAAAACAATGCAACAAGCTGCAAAAAGACAAACAATGACCTCCCACACTGGTGCAAACAGCAGATGCATCAGAGAAAAAGCTCCAAACACCTCTCCCAACCTTTTGCTAGGCCTACAAACTCTATTGGATTGCATAGCAGAAAAAATCGCTTGGGGAAATAATTGGCAAACCAAAAGTATTGAGATTCTTTTTTAAACCTAGGAAAAAAATCAGAAAAAGAAAAATTGGATTATTAAAAATTTTTAATATTAATAAGCTGATAATTTAAATATTAATAAACTTAAAAAGTAATTTAAATAATTAAATTTGTTAATATTAAAATTAAACAATACCATATTTCTTAAATATAAATTATTAATTTTTAATTATTAAAAAATTAAATTAACTATAATAAATCAAAATATTAGTAAGTTCAAAATTTAATTTAGAAATTAAATATGTTAATATTAAAAATAAAAAATATTATATTTCTTAAATTTAATAAATATTTGAATTTGTTAAATTTCATAAATTAATAATTTAAAGCTAAATTAATTATGTTTAAAATATTAAATTATAATTTATTAAATTTAATATAAAATCATGAAAAATTAAACTAAATTAAATTACAATATCGTACATATTAAAAATTTTAATAAAAATTTAACGTAAATAAAATAAATTTATAACTCATTTACAAAAAACTTTAAAAGATTTCTTAGATTCAATATTTTAAATTGTTAAAATTTAAATTAATAATTTAAAAAATAAACTAATATTTTAAACTCCTAAAAAATAATTAAATACCTTAAACATTAAATTTTAATTTAATATTTTAAAATATAAATTTTAATTTATTTAAAAATTAATATCTAAAAGAATTATAAAAAAAACAATAAAATAAAATAACATTAAATTTCAGCTTTAGAGATGGCGACACTACTGAACTCCCACAGCAAAAGGAATTCTACGAGCATTAGCAAGGGTTTGAGCAGAGCATCTAAAGGATCCTTGCGGTTTTCAGAAGTTGTTGGTGGCACCTCATTGCTTGCGAAAGGTGCTTTATCTGGCAAACTGGAGAGGAAGGAGGTCAGTCAAGCTAATTCATGGTTGTCTCCCAGATCTGCAAATTGGGCATGTTACGAAAGGGCTCCCTCTGGGAGACCAAATAGGGACAGTGCTCATAGTGCTCTAGACACCCTTTATTCTGCCATGATGACCACTCATTCCCCTGACGGGCAAGGGGTCACTAATGCTAAGGCTTCCTTTTTGGAAATGGTCAAATTCAGGACTCATTCTCCCCTGGATTCACCTTTTGAATCCAAAAGAACACAACGGAACTGATTATAGAAGGATTGTTCATTGTTTGAAAGAACCCCTAAAGTTGAATTTTGACCAAAATTTAATGAAAGAGCTGCAAGAAAATGAAGAGTTTTTTTTCTCAGAACAGGTTAATTGGAAGGTTTAGCCGTTTTTGGCCTAGCCTCCCAGATTTACACAAATGGATATCAGGATGGTGGACAACTCTAATGGAGGAGAAACTGGAAACTTATCCCAGAGCTAGAGGATTTTTTATTGCGGTCTTTGACAACAAGAAAGGCCAAACACCATTCTAAGTTATGTTTGGTCATGGGGACAAAGCATGTTGATGTTAAAATCATGGCATCCACAATTTAATCCATCTACTGAATCATTTTTAGTCATGCCTGCCTGGGTCTGCCTTCCTAATCTCCCTTCACTTCTGGTTCGAATCTTACTCTACGGCAATTTGTAACTTCATAGGCCATTTCGTAACTACATATGAAAATTCAACATACTTTATCCACACAACTTTCGCCTAGATTTTGGTGGAGTTGGATACCTCCAAAGCTCTTCCAGCAGAAATAATACTAAATGCTAATGGGCAAGGATGGATGCAGCCATTGAACGATGAAGGATCGTTATTCCAATGCAGAAAATGTTATAAAACTGGGCACATTGCATCAGAATGTCCAAATGTTAAAACCCAAACAAAGACGGAAGCCTCATGGTGGAAAGATGCCCCCTAAACATTATATTGTTGATAATTCTTCCAAAAAAAGTTAATCCTCTCCAAAAGAAGATACAAAGAAAAAGAATGATCAACAAGTTGATGAGCCTTCTTCTGAACCAAAGATGGATCAAAAATTGAAGCAACAAGTTGATGAGCCTTCTTCTGAACCAAAGATGGATCAAAAATTGAAGCAACAAGTTGATTGAAGAAGCTTGGATCTACCGAAATTCAATAAGGATTCCACTCAAGTTTCTACACAAGCTGCCACCATGGACCCAGAGATTAAACATCCTTCGATTTCCTCAGTGGTCAACAAGAGGACCAACTGCATGGGGGATGCGAGCTCATCTTAACAGTCTCCACCTCAATTCCAAAAGGATCTTAATGACGGAGGTGGTGCCAACGAATGGCATATAGTGCAGAAAAAAAAGAGAGCACTCACAAAAGTGAGGATGTTTGCAATAAAGTGCTCTTACAATCTCATTCCAAAAAGTAGTGTTAATACCGCAAATTAATTAGTGTAGTTTAGTAGTTTAAAGCTGTTCGGTAGAATAGTCACCAGGCTTTTACATATTACCTGGTTATGACATATAATGGACAGACATCCACAATACATATGTTAATTTTAATTTTGATTTAATTTTGATTTATGTATTGAGCAGCACTATTCTGCAGCTTACCAATCAAAAAAAACATATATTAAATTTCAATATTGTAAATGTTAAAAATTTTAATAAGAATTAAATGCAAATAAAATTAAACTATAAACTCTATTATTAATAATTAAAAGGCATATATATATAATTTATAAAAGAAAAACAAAAAACGTAAATACGAAAAAATATGAAAAACCCTACAAGGCAGCACTCACCACTTAATGGGATCTCTTCGTTTGGTGCAGCTGATGAATACTCCAAAAGCCGACCATCGGTGAACTTGACACTCAAAATATCTTCTTTGTCCATTAGATTGTAGGAATGTATTCAGCATAGACGTTTTAAAATAACAAGATCACCCTACTTGCAATTTGCTTCCGCCAAACTCGCGCAAATTTGAAAATATTGAGTTTCAAACTTTGCAGGCTGAATTAATTGTGAAAATTGTGTTTAAGATTTTCCACAATTTAAATGTGTTTTTCCCATGATTTTATATTTATTCAAATGCGTATTCATGTCAAAAATGTCTTGAAAATTGCAAGTCAATGATTTAAGAAAAAATCACCAAATTTTGGGACGAAAATTCAGCAAGCCTGCTGATTTCTGATTTTTGTGAAAAAAAGGTAATTTTTTCATATTTTTGCTTCTATGATTTGGAGTACAATTTTAAGAGAGACTAAGGGTCAAAAAAGTGACATTGGTGCTTCCAAGGGCCCTACAGCCCTAGTTACTACTTGTTTTCTTGCTGGTTGAAGACTCTTATGTTGTCTTTTTATCATCAAAGTTAATCGGCTCTCTGAAAACTCTAGTCCAATCAGTCAATTGTCACTGTTTTAACTTTGTCGATCACTGAATTTTCATGTCTTCTTTTACTTCCAGCTCTTGATGTTTGTTGGGGCAGCCTTACATAAATAGGGACTATGGCTTTTTGAAAAAGGCTGCCTTTTCTGCTTCTAATATGTTATCTTTTATATCAAAAAGAGAAGAATTATGTCACGTTGAAAAAGATATGGCAACTAAAACAAACAAGGATTAATTTGAAAAAAAAGAATTCAAAATATCCTACAGGATCTATATGCAGCAATTGAAGACCAAGAAAAGAGCCATTCTTTCGAAGAAGACCAGGAAAACCAATTGAGTAACAATAGCATATGCCTAGAGGATATCCAAGCAGAGGAGGATGGGATTTGAAACAGATTAGAGGAAGGAAGGATATAGAAGCCCAGAAAATTCAACAAGCACCTTCAGGGAGATGGTTCGCTTCCAACAATTCCCAGAAAGCAACTATGTGCCACACCTGAACTACTAAATCCTCATCTCTAAAGCATTCAAACTTAAACTTGAGAAAGAAAAACCCACATCTCCAAGAAAAATCAGCAACCAAAGGAAAAAATAAAAATAAAAATATCTTACCCCTAATGTTGTTGATTTCAAAAATGGCTCACATAAATTTGCATGAAAGAGATCAAAAGACCCTTTGGCCTGCCATTAACTTTTAGTCAGAAATGGCTCTGTTCACTTTCCAGCCCAACACCCTACAGAAAAACCATGTTTTTACTTTTTATTGAACCGAAGCTGTCCCATGGGCCATAAGTTATAACCCATCTCAATTCAACTAAGTGTAGAAAGATATTGAAAGTTCAACAGCTATACCTTTAATGCCAAAGAATGCTAGTACTGTCCTCCACTGTAATAGAATGCAAATGCACTACAGCAAGACCAACGATTCTATATAGACCTATTTGCCCTATACTAAAACAACCACCATGCTCTGTTTCACATCAGAAACCAAGCATTTGTTGCTTCTAGATGAATTGACTAAGACATTAGTTTTTTATTCATCTTTGGAACATACATAAGATCATGAAATACATACCTTATGATAGCATTGAGAACACAAACATCACCTTTACCCTCTACAATAATCTCCTAAAGATACTAATTTGAAGTTCGTATTGGTGATGGTAAAATTTATATACCGATAATTGAAACAAGTCAAATGCAACAGGACACCTGAACCAAAACACCAACACCCAGTGACATTTTTATCATCTTCAAAGACAACAAAAACACATTCCCTCAGAATTCATCTTCCCCCTCATCAACTAGCACATTTGTCTGAGCTTTTGACGTCTTATTAGCCAAATTATATTGTTGTTTCCAGCATTCCCTTACAACAAGACCAAAATTATGGTAACAAAAACACTTCATTTTGAACTTTTATTAAGTTTTTGCAAACCATTTGCTAAAATGTGTTCTGCATTTACCTTCCCGTTGTGTTGCTAATGCTCTTTCCATACATCTAGAAGTGGATTCCCCCAAAATTTGTCTTCTTTTTTTTTCCAACAAGAAGCGTACTCAAAGATCAATGTCTAACTCTCAACTAATAGAAAAAAATCAATAAATGTCTAAGAGGAAGAAAAACTGTTCAACATTAGGGCAACTAAATCTTCATCATCTGCCAGTTTGTTTACAGTAGATAACTTATCACTTAGGCCTTTCAACCTAAGCAAGTGTTCTTACAAAGACCCTCCTTCAGCCATCTTTGTGGAGAACAAAATTATTTTTAGATAGAATGCATGACTCTTATCCAATACTCATTTATTATACTTGCCCAAAAGACAGCAACAGAAGATGCAGCTTCAGGTATAAAATCATCAAAATTAAAAGTTTTGAGTAAGAGCATCTCTTTATGACACTTATCAAAACTGTCAATAATAAATATAAAGATTCTGATTTCCTTACCCAAAACAATTTGGTCACAGTCCCAATGCTAACTCCAAACATTATATTTTTAACTAGTGAGTTTATAAGAGTCAGGTAGCATAAGGTTTTGTATGCTGGCCATAATTGACAGCAAATCAGAGTACACAAGAATAAACTATTGACCAAAAAATTAGATTACCATTAAGATTGAAATAGACTGGTTTTTTAATTTCAGAATATTGCAATGGCAAACAGAAATGATTAGAATTTTGTTTACAAGAATAATAATTTTCAAACAGCAATGGAAAAATTCAGGTTTAGAATAAAAAAGTTCAGATTGCTGAACAGACTTATCTATTATGTTTTTTTTCCAAAAACCCTAGCACCACTTTTGTACAAAACCCCAGCATCGACCTTTGAGTTTATAAGAGTCAGGTAACATAAGGTTTTGTATGCTGGCCATAATTGACAGCAGATCAGAGTACACAAGAATAAACTATTGACCAAAAAATTAGATTACCATTAAGATTGAAATAGACTGGTTTTTTAATTTCAGAATATTGCAATGGCGAACAGAAATGATTAGAATTTTGTTTACAAGAATAATAATTTTCAAACAGCAATGGAAAAATTCAAGTTTAGAATGAAAAAGTTCAGATTGCTGAACAGACTTATCTATTATGTTTTTTTTCCAAAAACCCTAGCACCACTTTTGTACAAAACCCCAGCATCGACCTTGTTATCTGACCAACCCACCAGGCTTCCCCAACTGTTCTCCAGGCCGACCCTGCACCTTGGCCAACCCTACAACTTTGTATGTATGAATTTTTACACATTTTTCAGCACCTAAGTGATTTGATATGCATTTCAAACCTATGTTTATAAACTATAATGTCTACATTAAGGCTTTTTAGTATTTACTCTAATAATAAAGCCCTAGAAGGTTTTTGGAAATTTTTTACAAAGAATGTTTTAAAAACAAATATTGTAAGAAAGTAATGAGGGAAATGGACAAACGAAAATGCAAATGTGCACACTTATTTATTAAAGGGAGAGAAAGTTACATCGGTTGAACTTACATTGAAATGGTTAAATTATCAGACATAATATATTATACCATATAAGTTATATAAAAAGACATTATACCATTTTATGTCTAAGCATATTAATACCACCTTATGTCTATAGACTCTATACATATTAATATCGCCTTACCTATATCTATAGTAACACCACATTAGCAGACATCTCAACAAATTTCCCTCGGGATAAGTGAGCTAGCTTACTCAAACATGAGACAAGAAACATAAGCACGGTTTATCCAGAAGCTTCAAGTAATACGTTAACTCGTCTTGGCAGTGTCAGGTAAAGCTTGATGAAACTTAAAGTCAAACTCACCAGAATAAGTCAAATCTTCATTATTTTATAGATCTTTTTCATATGGCCAGGTTAATTAGAATGACTCTTACACTTTGGCTTTAAAATTAATTACCAAATAAACATTGTGTAACTTTGGCTTGATTACATGAGGGGACGCTATCTAGTATCTACCACATTGCTTAATCCATTTTGTTAAAAACATTATGAAGTTATGAGGAAAATACTACAAAATACTGCATTACAGTGTACTAATTTACAGGCATAACTTACTCTTTTATAATCACAAGTTGCCTCCCAACAGCGGAAACATTTTTTGGTGGAGTTGTCTTTCTGTTTCTTGACTCAGGTTTCCAGCACGCTTTGGCAAGAGACTTGTTAAGTAGATCTACTATATCCCTAGCCATGATTTCTGCTCTCTCCTTATATGGAAATGTCTCCTCCCTGAAATGATGAGATAGCCATAGATACATCGATAAGATTTGGTGCTTAGTTTCAAGATCTAAAAGCTCCAGATCATTTCGTGCAGATCCTCTAGGCACACCTAATTGTAATCGTACAGGAGGATTTTTGCCATATTGTTGAGCAAATCTTGTTAAATAGGCCATTGCTTTAGAATCACTTGTACTAACAGGTGCATAGCAAAAATTATACCGTTCTCGAAGTGACAACTCTGGTATTTTTTCCAGCATGCGTGCCACCTTTTTTACATGATCATGTTTGCAAAGGAAGTAAGATCCATCCAACACACAACGTTTGGCAAAGGTTTCTAGCAGCTCAACAAAGGTAATATTTGGAAGCTGCCCGGCAAATAGCTCAATTTGTTCAAAAAATGGAAAGAGGCCAGCACTTTTGCATTCTTCAAATGGTTGCCGCAAGCAATCTATTAGATAATCCAAGTCTTCTAACTTGAATGTGGTCGTCAGTCCCTCTGGATATGGGCTCCCTCTCCTGCCCGCTCTTCCAGCAATCTGTTTTACTTGAGAAGCAGGAACATGTTGCAGTCTAAAACCATTATATTTCTGGAGACCATAAAATACAATTCTTTTGATATTTAAGTTAAGACCCATGCCAATAGCATCACTTGCCACAAGAACATCAAAATCATTATCTTGATTGTTAAAAAGATTTGCCTGTTGTTTTCTAGTCTCAGGTGGGAGAGCACCATATATGATGCAACAACGATGTTTAGTAAACTTCTCAATTGCCATTCTGATCTCAAAGAGCTCCCTTCGTGAGAAAGCCACAATACAATCTCCCGACTCGATGTGGTCAAAACTTCTTTGAAGCGTCTTGGCTTCCACAACCAAAGGCTTGAACCTGCCATAATGATGCACAATTATATCATCCCCAGTCTTACTACAAATTTCCCTTACAAGCTTCAAAACAGTAGGATCACCACATAGATGGATTTCATCGGCCCTTAACCCCAGCAAAGCTCTGCTCCATGCACACCCTCTAGTCTCATCGTTTATCATCTGAATTTCATCCAAAACAGCAACTTCGAAGTTTACGTCTGTAGAGGCCATTTCTATTGTGCATGAAATATGGTTTGCAAACGGAATATTCTTCTTCTCTTGACCTGTATGAAGACTGCAATAAACACCAAGTGCATTCACTTTGTCAAACACCTCCATTGCAAGGAGCCGAAGCGGACCACAATAGATTCCACTCTTCGCCTGCAAGAACCTCTGCAATGCATTATATGTTTTGCCACTGTTTGTGGGCCCACAGTGATACACGATCTTCCTCTTCATCGCCCGTGCAAACGGAAACCAGGTGTGTGGCTTCCTCAGATCTGCAGTTCCAACCATACTCCTAAAACTCCTTATCTCATCTTCAAACTCTTTCATGCAAAACTCTGCAAACAAGGGAAAAAGAAACTGGACAGATTCCTTTGAAGCCCCTAACCTTACCAAATGCTCTAACATGTCTCTCTGGCCTTGTTGGATAACAAACCTGCTGAAACTGCTCACAGCTGTAGAAAAAACTGAATCTTTGATATACAGAGCCAGAGCTTGGTTACAAGCCCAGCCCGAGTGAGCGAACCACTGCAAAATCTCTAGTATTTTTTGTTTCTCCGATAGAGTTAGCTGCGCAGGTCTGGTGGACTGACACATCTCCCGAAACAGAACCGCGGGATCACGAGATTGGACATCGCTAACTCTTTTAACACTATTTCTCTTTTCTTCAGAACTATCAAAATCTTTACTATTTACTAGATTTTTATCATTTTCAGGTATATTGATTGGAGCCTCCGTAATTTCTGCACTCTTTTCTCCATATTGTAACGCAGAGTAACACCTTCCATTTTTCAATTTTTTCAGCAATTGATTTAGCAATTCATCAGCTGAACTAGGGCTTAATGAATGAACTCCACGGTAGTGAACAGGATTTAAGGGTGATTTCCGACGAGTAAAACCGACAATGTATGATTCTAAGGCATCTAAATCTCGAAAATATGGCTGTTCCAGACATGAAGATTTTAATGAACCCAGACGCCTCAAAAGTACTTTTTTCAAAACTAGGGTTCTAAGAACAGCCATTTGACCCCCTATCATTACTGAACAAACACGATGTGCAGTGTAGATATTAAAGTTTATGGCTTAAGGTTTTAGGGTTTAGGGTTTTAAATAGATAAAGAGATTTATGCTGGGAAGTAGTGTGACAGACATCCTACCTGAAGGATTGCCTTTGATATCAATGGAATGAAATTCTTTCGTTTAGTTAGCTTCTCCACGAAGACGAGAGAGAACGAACCAGAGTTTGCATGGAACTGCTATCTGAACATTTCTTTGTATTGGGTCATTCCTGCTCACTGGTTCTTCATAAAATTCAATTAGTTTTTAGTTCCAGTGTATTTTCCTATTCGTAAGGTTTTAGATATTTTCGATACTCTTAGGTAGATTTGAGTTGGTTTAATATTAGGGTATTTGTGTTCTTGTTGAAATAAAGGTCAAAAGTTCAAATATGTTTCTTTTGTCACTTACCCACATGAAGGGAGGACAATTTCATATATTGTAAGTCTTTGTCAATGACATTGAAGACAAAGATCTATTTTTTCTATTATTTATTAAAAAATAAATAAAAATTATATTTTAAATTATTTTAATTGTGTTAAATTCAAATGACATTTAAGTATAATTTTTTTTCTTATAGGATAAAATAATAAAAAGTGATAAGAGAGTAGCAAATATAGTCATCAAAACAAATTGTAGAGCAACAATAGAGTTACAAGGGTGGGCATAAAATCTACAGGATGAAGACACAAGAGTGACCATAGAGCCAACAACCTTGTTCAAAAGTATAGAAGTTACAAAAATAAATCAACAACCACATTTGTTGGTAGAGAACACATAGAGATACTTTCTTACAACAACTCAGAGCATGAGAAAACTGATATGCAGTGAGAAAACTGATATGCAATGCCCCATGATGCAATCTCTAGCAAAACACAATGCAAAACAATATAAATCGGTCCATTCCTCCACAATGTATGACGAGGACATCCTAATAGAGTTTCTTAATGCAACCCCTCTTGTAAGAGTTTCTAAAAAATAACAACGAATAGTCTATGAGAAGATCAGCAAAGACCACCATATTCCTCCAACATGGATTCCTTTGGAGCAGCTCAAAATTCTTCAATGTTGATGGCATCCTAGTCTATCACTCTATCTAGCAATCCTACAATCAAAGCCAATGGTTTTTTCCTCAAAAGTATTGTATTAAATTTGAAGTTCACCTAAGAAGGTTTGGAGATTTGGATTGTTTGGAGTATAAGATTGAAGAAGGCAGAGGTGAGGGGAGAGATTAGCACAAATCATCAGGCTCTCCATTTGGATGGTATAGAACGTGAGAGAGAAGACAACTAAGCAACAAAATTCCCATATATACTTTAAGAAAATGTGTTTGAAGGTTTGTGAAACAGCAAAAGTCTGCCAACAAACTCACTATCCATCGACGGACAAGAGATATAGCCGAAATTGAAATAAGTAAGATCTCTTGATCATGAAATTGACCTTGAACATTGGCGTCAAGCAACTAGTATCATGACAAGCACATCTGCTCACAAATATTGTCTTTGATTACTATCGCTATGATATTACTATCAAGGCACTTCTCAACGGACTTTTGCACATCACCAATACAAAATCTGCTTGAATATTATTCTCATCTATTTCACAATGATTGACACACATTTCTTTACTCGACACATACAACCATACATTCTTATATACAAATTTCTTCATCAAAATCCTTAATTAGGTCAACCAATGGAATGTTACAAAAACTAGATCATCCAAACCTAAAACAATCACACCAGTCCTCTCCAAGAGATAAAGAGGACCCAAGCACATCATAATACATTCATTCAAGTATATTCTAACAAACCACACATGCTACTATGATCTCTGAGATCAACACCAAACGAAACGTGTAGAAAGATAATGAAACACATCAATCGATTAGCCCGAAAACATCTTCCAATACAAATTACTTAGTGTAGATCAAAGCTAATTTAGACCAAATGAGCATAATACAAACAAGATAGATCAATTAGAACAATTGAGGTTCAACACAATAGAGTGTGCCAAGCACATACCAACATAACTAACTTGTAGAACAAAAACAACGCTTGAAAGTTTAACTAGAATACTGCACAAACCAAATGAACATTTCCTCCAAACTACAAACCTTGAAACTACATATTCAAAAGCCATGAAGTAATTTTCTTACTAGTTTGACAAACAACCTTATTATAAAAGCACAACAATAATTAACCTCATCATTTGAGCAATCATAGGACCTGTACAATAATAGTACATCATTCACAAAACATAAACATTATATCCCACTCCACACATCATGATCTTCATAATTCAGAAGGATGCAAATCATTCTTACATTGGAACATTAAATACTCTTTCCTGCATATTGAGACTTCTTGTACTGTAACCTTTCGAAACCAACTTGTATGAAAAATATCAATACTGAGCAACATGACAACATTTGAACATCTAATTTTGGATCTTTAGTGAACACTTGCTAAACCAAGGGAAATCGAGCAAGGCAATAGAGGGTTAGTTTAAACACAAATGATATGGAAACCAAATAAAAAGCATAAAACTAACACTATTACCTTGCAAGAGAAGATCTCTCTTGTTCCTTCGATTGATCTTGATGAAGTAGAGGCGCCCTTGTGCTCCACTTGTTTGGATGTGCTCTTCTTGATGGATGTGGAATGCTCTCCACATGCATAGCAAGTTTGGTGGATTAGGATTAGATTTGGCTTATGATGGATGAGGAATGGATAAATTTGGATGAAAAAGGGATTTGTTTTGGATGAGGGATTATTTGAATATTATGAGGACATTGTACATGGATATGATAGAAGAAGCTAGAGGAAGAAGGGGGCATTATAAGATTAGAAGAAAAATCCATGTAGTCTCTTGTGAGGAAACGAGACTCCAAATTATAGATTGGAGGAGGCCAATGGAGGGCCAAGATTAATTTCTGTAGGAAGGGTTGAGATTGATTTGGAATGGAAGGCATGGATCAAGGTGCAATGGGAGAATAAAAAGAAATATAAAATTCCTTGGGGAAAGGAGAGGGGAACTAAAAATTCCAAAATAAAGGATGTGTGGGAAGATTAAATGGATAAAGGAATTAAAAATTCCTCGGGAAGAGGATGCATGGGAAGAGTCAAGGAATTTGAATTTCCTTGAAAGGATCAAAGGTGATGTGACATGAGTGGAGGAATATAAAATTGGAGAATAATGATAAGTATGATTAAGGAAGAATTAATTAGGCTAAGTGGGGATCAGGAAAAGTGATTTGTAGGAATCACATGATTTAATTTAATTAATTAGAATTAATTAACCAAGAGGAAGTTAGAATACTCAATGATTTGGTTGACTTTAGAATAATTAATGATTTGCACTAATATAGTGACAAGATTCATTAAATTTGATTTGATTAACCTTAAGAAGAAGGGAATTAACACAATTAAATTGGTTAATTATGATGACAAACTTAAACTAATGAAACATTAATTTAATTAATCTTAGGTGTCTACACTTGCAATCAAAGACAAACAACGTACATATAAGACTAATATCTATGACAACACAATGCATCAACAACCATTATCTCCAAGTTTCCATACATCCCTATCATAACAGAATATCTATTGCATATTCTACACACATCAATTGTGACAAACCAGACAAGGTACCATTTTTTGCACACGGGACATAAGTACTCTTACCTACATATTAAAGCTTACTCAACATAACTATCAAACAACACGTTAGTTCTCTTTTTTATACTGAAACATCCACAACTGTAGATGTTAGTAAAGCCAACACTACTATCAGATAAAGTATCAACATTTGAATAGAAACAACCACATTTGCACTAATATTATCGAACCATGTAGTCTGCTCGCTCGATCATTAACTGAAACACGAGTCAAATGATCAACAATTGAAGAACCAGTCAAACACATCAACTAATCACCAAGAAAATCATCAACATGACATCATCAGACCATTAACTAAAACACATCAGCTAAACATCAGACAAACCATCAACTGGATCTAAATATAGACAAACACCAAATAGGTAGACCATATTCAACATCTATGAAACTAATCATTTAATTATGACAAACACCAAACAAGTTTGACATAAATGACAACACAACAAAGGATTATTTAGGTCTCCAACAATCTCTCTCTTTGTCATTGATGGCAACACTTGTACCATCAAAATCTAATGAAATCTCCCCCCCTTTGATATCAAGGACAAAGGGCACACAACTACAAACAACTACTTTCCCATCTCACTTCCTAAAAAAAAGTGATAACTCTGCACTCCGCACGTCATGATCTTCATAATTCAGAAGGATGCAAATCATTCTTACATTGGAACATTAAATACTCTTTCCTGCATATTGAGACTTCTTGTACTGTAACCTTTCGAAACCAACATGTATGAAAAATATCAATGTTGAGCAACATGACAACATTTGAACATCTAATTTTGGATCTTTAGTGAACACTTGCTAAACCAAGGGAAATCGAGCAAGGCAGTAGAGGGTTAGTTTAAACACAAAAGATATGGAAACCAAATAAAAAGTATAAAACTAACACTATTACCCTACAAGAGAAGATCTCTCTTGTTCCTCCGATTGATCTTGATGAAGTAGAGGCGCCCTTGTGCTCCACTTGTTTGGATGTGCTCTTCTTGATGGATGTGGAATGCTCTCCACATGCATACCAAGTTTGGTGGATTAGGATTGGATTTGGATTATGATGGATGAGGAATGGATAAATTTGGATGAAAAAGGGATTTGTTTTGGATGAGGGATTATTTGAATATTACGAGGACATTGTGTGGATATGATAGAAGAAGCTAGAGGGAGAAGGGGGCATTATAAGATTAGAAGAAAATTCCATGTAGTCTCTTGTGAGAAAACGAGACTCCAATTTATAGATTGGAGGAGGCCAATGGAGGGCCAAGATTAATTTCTGTAGGAAGGGTTGAGATTGATTTGGAATGGAAGGCATGGATCAAGGTGCAATGGGAGAATAAAAAGAAATATAAAATTCCTTGGGGAAAGGAGAGGGGAATTAAAAATTCCAAAATAAAGGATGTGTGGGAAGATTAAATGGATAAAGGAATTAAAAATTCCTTGGGAAGAGGATGCATGGGGAGAGTCAAGGAATTTGAATTTCCTTGAAAGGATCAAAGGTGATGTGACATGAGTGGAGGAATATAAAATTGGAGAATAATGATAAGTATGATTAAGGAAGAATTAATTAGGCTGAGTGGGGATTAGGAAAAGTGATTTGTAGGAATCGCATGATTTAAGTTAATTAATTAGAATTAATTAACTAAGAGGAAGTTAGAATACAATGATTTGGTTGACTTTAGAAGAATTAATGATTTGCACTAATATAGTGACAAGATTCATTAAATTTGATTTGATTAACCTTAAGAAGAAGGGAATTAACACAATTAAATTGGTTAATCATGATGACAAAATTAAATTAATGAAACATTAATTTAATTAATCTTAGGTGTCTACACTTGCAATCAAAGACAAACGACGAACATATAAGACTAATATCTATGACAACACAATGCATCAACAACCATTATCTCCAAGTTTCCATACATTCCTATCATAACAGAATATCTATTGCATATTCTACACACATCAATTGTGACAAACCAGACAAGGTACCATTTTTTGCACACGGGACATAAGTACTCTTACCTACATATTAAAGCTTACTAAACATAACTATCAAACAACATGTTAGTTCTCTTTTTTATACTAAAACATCCACAACTGTAGATGTTAGTAAAGCCAACACTACTATCAGATAAAGTATCAACATTTGAATAGAAACAGCCACATTTGCACCAATATTATAGAACCATGTAGTCTGCTCACCCGATCATTAACTGAAACACAAGTCAAATGATCAACAATTGAAGAACCAAACAAACACATCAACTAATCACCAAGAAAATCATCAGACCATTAACTAAAACACATCAGCTAAACATCAGACAAACCATCAACTGGATCTAAATATAGACAAACACCAAATAGGTAGACCATATTCAACATCTATGAAACTAATCATTTAATTATGACAAACACCAAACAAGTTTGACATAAATGACAACACAACAAAGGATTATTTAGGTCTCCAACAATCTCTCTCTTTGTCATTGATGGCAACACTTGTACCATCAAAATCTAATGAAATCTCTCCCCCTTTGATATCAAGGACAAAGGGCACACAACTGCAAACGACTACTTTCCCATCTCACTTCCTAAAAAAAAGTGATAACTACATAGCTTCCCAAGACAAGGAAACCATCATTTTGTAACCATACCACTGCCCCCCTTGAGAGAAGCCACTGCATCAATCTAGAGACAAAAGATTAACTATAAAACTCTCATGGATAGATGCACATGTTTATCAATTAATAGCTATGTTGTGGACTTCCACATGCATCCAAAAATCTCAAAAAATATCTTCCAAAACTTTTTCATGCTAAGGACATCTCAACATCTAAATACATGAGGAAGGGGTGTACTTGATCTACATTCAACTCCCCCACTCCCCCCAACAATTCACCACTAATTAGTTTTTGGAAGAAGAATAAACACCAACAGAGGGTGCGGATCCAAATTTAGCATTTACATAATGGACTTTCATTTGCTTTCTTCACCCAATTTATCTCCATATTTTGTCTTTCTTTATTCAAGTCAGTCTTCTTAATCAGACTAGTCTTCTCATTCTTTCCTCCATAAAATTTGGCAATGTGTCCTGATTTGTTCTAATTATAACATGTTGAACCTTGTTGTTGTCCATTTTTTCTCATCCCATTACCTCTAATACTTCCATGCCTTCTTGTATTAATTATATACTTAGCCTTATGGCCAAATATGTTGCATGCATACAATTTCCATTGAAAAACTAAATACTTATACTATGACATGTTTCCATATTTATTCCTATTCATCCTACTTCTACTTCTGCATACATTTGACTTGAGTCCAAACTTATTACAATTATAACACTATCCATTAAAGAATTTTGATCTGATTTGACTTCTACATTCACTAGCTCTATGTCCAAACTTATTGTAAGAGAAATAGCTCTCATTGAAAGTTGAATAGGTGATCTGAGTAGTGGGAGAAATTATGAAATTCTTCTTGTTCTAGACTGGAGTGAAGATTCGTTGATCTTTACTGGAGTCAATCAATTAAACCTTCACCTTTTTCTTCTCTTCATTCAATTGGATTTTTGTCAAGTTGGACATTGGTTCTATTATCATACTTTCTTCTGCCTAATTCAACTCTTCTTCCATTATGCTTATCTAGCTATTATATTTTCTGAGTAACTTTTTATTTAGTTTCAGGTTTATGTATAATTTTAGTCCGATACCGTTCTTCACAAACTTGTGCCAACATGCAATTTTCATTAGTGTTATCCTTCACATAGCAGATATTTCTCTCAACTCTTATTCCTTTTGCAATAAGTTTTCCAAACCTTCCTTTTCTGATTTCACATCCAGTCTCTTTAAATGTAACCTCATACCGTTTATTGCACATATGACTAACACTCAATAAATTATGTCTTGTAATTTTAATATAATAGACATCATCTGTCTTATGCTTGCCATTAATTGTAATGCTTCTTTTTTCACAAATAAGAGATGCCTCTTCTCCTACAAATTTTATTGATCCTCCATCATTCTTCTCAATGTTAATGAACTTCCCTCTATTACCTATCATATGGTCTGACCACCTAGCGTCAATAATCCAAGCTTTTGGTTCAATTTTAGCATGAAAATCAATTATTTCTTTTACTAGGTTTCCACCATTGGGTCTTTCAGATCTTCCTTTATCCCTCTCCTTTATAGCCAAAAACAAAAATTCTTCATTTGCATCATCATCATCTTCATCGTCAGATGAATATGCCTCCATTGAAAAAAACTCCCTTTTTCCTTTATCTCTATCATTTGGATTCTTCTCTGTCATTTCCTTTGTTTCTATCATTTTTCTCACCATCATTTAATCTCTTGTAGTCTTCCTTATACGTACATCTAGAACAATGATGACCAATTCTTCCATAATTAAAGAATTTCAAGGGTAACATACCTTTGTGCCTTTCGGTTCCTCTCTTTGGTCTCCTCACAAAGTTTTCTTCGATCTCATCCAACTCTTCATCAAGCTTCCTTGACACATTGAATTTAGTTTCCTTCCTTTCTCTTTTGATATCATCCATTTTAATAATCTCATAGGTAGAAACTGAACCAACGAGCTATTCCATTGTGTACTTATCCAAATCATGACTTTATTCAATAACACATTTCTTGGTTTTGTAGGGTTTTGGTAGAGTCAACAACACTTTCTCACAACATTACTTTCTTCCATTTTTCCATCGTCACTCTTATTAGCTCATTTACTATTTCGTTCACTCCATGTATATAGTCTTCAATATTCTTATCATCAGACATTCTCAAGCTCTCAAACTTGTGCCTCAAGTTCATTACCTTGGCTTGTTTTGTCTTTGGATTTCCTTCATATGCATAGATTAGTTTCTCCTAGACATCTTTGGCAATTTTCAATCTTGTAACCTTAGCAAATACTGTATCACTTATGTATCTAGTAATTTCAGCTATAGCCTTTGCATTGTTCTCATGATTCTTAACCTCATCCAAAGTTTAAGGACCATTCTTTGCAATGGTGTATTTGTTAGCAACAATCAAGAAGAAGACTGAGAGGGGGGGTGAATCAGTTTTCATCAGAATATAAAACTTAATCACAAAACATAGATGTGATAAACTGGAGTAACAACAAAGATAAGCAAATTGAAAGCACAACACACAACACCAAGATTTTGACGTGGAAAACCCGGTTAAGGGAAAAACCATGGTGGGAACCTACCCACAATAAGATTATACTCTACAGTAGTATGTGAAAATACTACAATGGGGAATGCACATGCATTCAGGCACACTTCCTAGAGCTCATTGCTCAAAAGATGATGGCCCAAAAGGCTACAACCCTCATGGAAGTCTCACTGACTTAAAATAAGATCCAGACTACAATCTGAAAGAAATGAAGTGAAAGAATAGCATCTCTAAATGCCTGATTACAATTCCAGTCAAGCACAAATGTATGCCCTACAACACCAATCTCTCCTCGATCTCAACACTAAAGGATAAATCTCTTGTTCCCACATGCACCACTCTCTGATAATGCAAACACAGCATCGACACCCAAATTACATGACAATATCACCTATATATATACTATTCATCAACCTTGATAACAAGGTTGGCTGAACCCTCGACCCTCGATTACAAAATTAGAACACACGATACAAAGATCGACCACCAGACCAATATAACAGTTTACATAGCATAACATGGTCCTAAAACAAATTCCCAAATGCTTGACTCCACCATAAATCATGCCAAGATCAACTGCAACATGCTACACCACTAGTAAAACCTCATAACATGAAAATCATCACCGGTTCATAGAAACCACCCAAAATTTGCACAACGATTGATTCAGATCATCAAAACAAACAACTCGGAAACACCATCAAGCACATTAGAATCATCGGGAACAACTGCACCAACACCACTTATCAAATCTTCATCGGTCAACGTCTGAAAGCTCAAGAACACAACCAATCAACAACTATCATGAAGAAAGATAACTTGTGGAGCACCAAATCATGATCCATCTGAAATGAAGATACACGACCATCCCAATAAATATCCCAAAAACTCGGCACAAGATTTGATCACATTGGAATATACCCGAGGAAATACCAAGCTCTGCAAAATAGTGATCAACAAAACAACACTACAAATCGGATCATAAGCTCTTCCCAATCTGCAACCATCATAGCAATACACAGGAGTATGTTGACATCAATGACAAAAAACATATCCTAGCAACAACAATGACCAACAATATCCAACAATCTCCCCCTTTGGCATTGATGGCAATATATGAATGTGAAAAACAATCAATGCAAAGAAAGAAGATATCTCCAGCAAACTCCCCCTAAGATCAAGACATATAAAGCAATTTTTCACATGATCTCTCTTCCCCTTTGACGTCAATGCCAAAGGTCTCAAAATAGAAAACCAAAATTACTCTCCTCCTTAGAATGTGAAACGCGAATCTCTCTCCCCAAAACATAGACTACTCCAGCAGAGGAGCAACACCAACTCACTAATCCGGATAAAGAGATAAAACTTTAAAATCCACCGGATTGATGCAACTCAATGCATCTAGTTCTCATCGAGAGGGGTGGATACCCCTAACTTGTCTTTCAAATAAATAAATGCATCTGCAAGCATGTGCTTAGTGAAAATATCAGCTATTTGTTCATTTGTAGATACATATTCTAGCTTCACCTTCTCTTCACTGACTTGCTTTCTCAAGTAATGATATTTGATTAACATGTGATTCGTCTTAGTGTTGCACCAGATTCTTTGACATGTTAATAGCACTGGAATTATCACAGTATATAATAATAGGCTCATCATAGATAACTATGATATCCTTCAACATTTGCTTCATCCAGACTACCTAAGTGCAATTACTAGTAGCAACAATGTACTTAGCTTCAGTAGTAGATAAAGACACTGAATCTTGTTTCTTACTATCCCATGAAACCAACTTCTTACCCAAAAAGAATGCTCCACTGATAGTGCTCTTCCGGTCATCAACATCGCCAGCCCAATCTGCATCACTGTAGGCACGTAGCATGAAATCATCATTCCTTGGATACCATAAACCATAATTCACAGTTCCTTTCAAGTATCTGAATATCCTCTTTACAACAATGACACGACTCTCTTTTGGATCAGATTGATATCTAACAGTCATGCATAATGTTTGGCCTAGTCTAAGTAAGATATAGTAGTCCACCAACCATATATCTGTACAAAATCTTATTAGCTTTCAAAGATTTATCATTCTTAGACAATTTACAACCAGTCTTCATAGGAGTTCCAACAGGTTTGGAGTAATCTAACCCAAACTTCTTCAGCAATTCCTTCGCATACTTAGAGTTTGAGATATGAATATACCTTTTCTAGTCTGTGAAATCTGCAAACCTAAGAAAAATTTCATCTCACCTGTCATAGACATCTCAAATTCTTTCTGCATACCACTAGCAAACTTCATGCTCAAGTCATCATCACCTCCAATGATAATATCATTAACAAAGACTTCAACAATCAAGACGTTGTCATTTTCTATCTTAAAGTAAAGATTATTGTCAGCAACACCTTTACTAAATCACAATTTCAACAAATATTTATCTAGTCTATCATACCAAGCTCTAGGGGTTTGCTTCAGTCCATAAAGAGCTTTCTTCAACTTACATACCATGTCTCCATCATCTGATAGTGAAAATCCATTAGGTTGTGTAGACTTCTCCCTCAAGATCACCATTAAAAAAGGCAGAATTGACATCCATCTGATATACCTTGAAATATTTATAGGCAACATAAGCAAGCAACAATCTAACAACTTCAAGTCTGGAAACTGGAGCAAAAGTCTCGTAATCTATTCCTTCTTTCTGAGAATATCCTTTGCAAACCAGTCTAGCTTTATTTCTGACAACTTCACCCGCTTCGTTCTATTTGTTCCTGAATACCCATTTAGTACCAATAACATTCTTATCCTTAGGTCTAGGCACAAGTTCCCAAGTATTACTCTTTTCAATTTGATCTAGTTCTTCTTCCATAGCTCTCATCTAATTTTCATCTTTGCAAGCTTCAACTTTAGAAATCAAGCATACTTCTTCAGCAACTAACCTTCTTCTAGTCATTACACCTTTGTTCTTATCACCAATAATTTGATTTTCAAAATGATTCAGTCTTACATGCCTCAGAGTCTTCTGATTGTTCTGATTATCAGGTTCCTGCACCTCTTCATTGGCAACAACAACATCTGGATTAACTATCTCCACCAGATCATTATGCTTAGGCTCTTCAGTTTGAATAGGAGTTAAAATAATATGTTGTCCATCATCACAACCACATGCTCTGATCTCTTTTCCAAGGTTCTCATCCACCTTCACATTTTCACTCTTCACTATCTTTCTCAGTCTCTTGTTGTAGAACTGGTAGGCTTTTCTCTTTGTTGAATATCCCAAGAAAATTCATTCATCACTTCTAGCATCAAACTTTCCTATATCCTAATCTCTTGATATAACATTTGCTGCCAAATACTTTGAAATATCTCGCAGTAGGAACATGACCAAACCATATCTCATAAGGGGTCTTAATGGTATCACCTTTGATGTGAACTTAGTTGAATGTGTAAACAACAGTGCTCATGGCTTCTTTCCAGTAGATCTTCGAAACATTCTTTTCAATAAGCACAGTCCTTGCAACATCCAAGATATTTGTGTTTTTCCTTTCAACAACTCCATTTTGTTGAGGGGTTCTAGGAGCAGATAATTGTCTTCTAATCCCATGCTTCTCATAGAATGAATTGAACTCACTGAAATAGAATTCTCCACCTCTATCAGATCTCAGGCACTTCACCTTCAATCCAGACTCAGTCTCCACCTTAGCTTTCAATGTCTTGAATTTGTCCAATGCTTCTGATTTCTCCTTCAAAAATACAACCCACGTCATCCTAGGATACTCATCAATTAGTAGCATAAAATATATATCACCCTACACACTTCTAACATTTGTAGGTCCACATAGGTCAATATGCACAAGATCCAGTAGTCCATCAGATGTATACAATTTGCTCTTGAAAGAAGTCCTTTTTTGCTTACCCAATTAACATTCCTTACATACTGGATTAGTAGGCTTAACAATCTTAGGCAGATCTCTAACAACTTGTGTAGAACTAATCTTAATCATTGAATCAGAATTTACATGACACATTCTCCTATGCCACAACCAACTCTCATCTATCTGAGCAATCAAACAACTTTTCTCACCAGCATTCAAATGAAAAATGTTACCTTCAATCTTAAGTTCAAAATCTAATCTCTATATCAGAGGCATTTAGGATCTTGCATTTTCCATCCTTGATTCGTAGGTCATAACCTTTATCAACCATTTGTCCAACACTCAAAATATTATGCTTCAAACCTTCAACATACGAGACATCATCAGTATTATGCCTACCATCAAAAGAAATAGTACCTCTCCCACAAATCACACAGGCTTTGTCATCTCCAAATCTAACTATTCCACCATCATATCTTTCCATACTCACAAATTTTCTTTTATCACTGGTCAAATGATGTGAACAACCACTATCAATTACCCATTCATCTTTCTCTTCAACCTTAGCAGCTAAGGCTTTCTCTTCAATAGTATAGCTAGTGGAATCAATAGGTACATGTACATCTTCCTTAATGACAAGGAATACAACTTCATCTCCTTTTGATTATTCATTTGTAATACCTTCATCAATAGCATAATGATAGTTCTTTTGATTCCTATACTTCCGGTTAGGGTTTTAAGGCTTATCATACTTCTCATGCTTTTCATATCTCTCATTCCTATCATGCTTATCAAACTTATCATGCTTGTCATACTTAGTCGTTCTCTCCTGGAATGTAGAAGCAAAATGTCCTATCTTATTACAAGAGAAACATTTAAAAGGAAACTTCCCATCATACTTACCAGCTCCTTTAGGCAATCTTCGGGAAATTAGTGCTTCAAGTTCATCCAGCTCTCTTTCTCGCTCTTCCATCTCTCTTCTATTTCTTTCATATCTAGATATTCTGCACTCATCAGGATCATATTTCAGCTTATCGCATGCAGATGTAGATGCTCTGAATGCAATCTCAAACTTTCCATGTGATTCTCCAAACTCACTTAGCTCAAATGCAACAATATTTCCAACCAACATATCTCTTGTCATTGCAGTCACACTCCGGATCTCATCAATAGCAGCAACCTTATGTTTATAAGCAGGAGGCAAAGATCTTAGCACCTTAGCAACAATTTCATCTTCCTTAATGGTTCCACTAGCACATCTAATACCTAGGACAAGATCATTCACCTTAGCCATGAAAGAGTGTATGTTCTCATCATATCCCATCTTCAACATCACATATTTTCCTTTCAAACTCTGCAACTTAGCAACCTTCACCTATTTATCACCTTCATACAGAATCTCAAGCTTTACCCAGATGTCATGTGAGATCTAAAGTCCCATTACATTTATAATCTCAGAATCAGTTAGGGCACTCAGCAATGCTTCCTTCTCTCTAATATTATGTCAATCTTCCTTGATCTCATCAGGAGTAGTCGGTCCATTTGGAGGAACAATATAGGCATTCTTTGTAATCTTCCAATAATCTTCACCGAGACATTTCAAGTGCGCTTCCATCCGGTTATTCCACATAGCATAGTTACTCCCATCAAATCTCAGACTGTCTTTAAAGATAACACCTTGAGCGGCCATCCCTGGTCTCCTCAAGCAATCAAGCTTCTACCGAAGGATCTAGATCTGATACCAATTGTTAGCAACAGTCAAGAAGGAAGACAGAGAGGGGGGAGGGGTGAATTAGTCTTCACCAAAATATAAAACTTAATCACAAAACATAGACAAAGATAAGCAAATTGAAAGCACAACACACAACACCAGGATTTTGACACGGAAAACCCGATTAAGGGAAAAACTACAATGCGAACCTACTCATAGTAAGATGATACTCTACAGTAGTATGTGAAAATATTATAATGGGGAATGCACATGCATTCAAGCACACTGCCTAGAGCTCACTGCTCAAAATATGATAGCTCGGAAGGCTACAACCCTAAGGGAAGTCTCACTGACTTACAATAAGATTCGAACTACAATATGGAAGAAATGAAGTGAAAGAATAGCATCTCCAAATGCCTGATTATAGTTTCAGTTAAGCACAAATGTCTGCCTTGCAACACCAATCTCTCCTCAATATCAACACTGAAGGATAAATCTCTTGTTCGCACATACACCACTCTCTGATAACGCAGACACAACATCGACACCTAAATTACATGACAATACACCTACATATACAATTCATCAACCTTGATAACAAGGTCGGTTAAATCCTCAACCCTCAATTACAATGGTTTACATAGCATACCATGGTCCTAAAACAAATTCCCAAACACTAAACTCTACCGAAAATCATGCCAAGATCAATCACGACACACTACACCACTAGGAAAACCACATAACACAAAAATCATCACCGGTTCATAAAACCCACCAAAAACTCACACAACGATCGATGCAGATCATCAAAACAAATAGGACACAACTAGTAAACAACAACAAGCACATTATAATCATTAGTAACAACTACACCAACACCACTTATCAAATCTTCATCAGTCAATGTTTGAAAGCTTAAGAACACAACCAATCAACAACTGTCACGAAGAAAGATAACTTGCAGAGCACCCAATCACTATCCATTTGAAATGAAGATACATAAGACCATCCCAATAAATATCCCAAAAACTCAGCACAAGATCTGATCACACCGGAATATAACGGAGGAAATACCGAGCTCTACAAAATAGTGATCAACAAAACAACACTGCAAACCGGATCATGAGATCTTCCCAATCTACAATGACCAGAGCAGTACACATGAATATGTTGGCATCAATGACAACAACATATCCTAGCAACAACAATGACCAACAATATCCAACAATATTTGGTCTCAACAAATTCCTAGATTCCATTTGGCAAAGTTTCTAAACAACATTCCATCATTTGCTTCGAATAAGAGTAGTTTGTGCCATCAAACTTTGGTGCTTTGCAATTAGATTCGTGCACCATTCTGAATCTACCTCAAGTGGTTAAGCTTCTTTAAGAGGGACCTCACTTTGTTACCAATTGTTAAACACACCACGAGACTAAGAAGGAGGTTAATTGGTCTAGATTAATTTTTTTTAGAACTATATAACGATTAATCTTATTGTAATTGCAAAGCATGAAAGCACAAAGAAAATTCAACATATGAACTCCAGATTTACATGGAAAACCCTATAAGGGCAAAACCACAGTGAGAATCACACTCACGATATAATAAAAAATGATTAAAAGGTTTTAGACTCGCTACCAAGGAGCAATATGCACCCGATGGACTTGCAATGCTAAGGCACACAACCTTAGGGCAACCCTAGGGCAAGATACAAAGAGACTTGAAAAATTGAGATACACTATCTTAGGGCAAGATACAAAAGTCTACCAACAGACTCATTGTCCATCGACAGAAAAGAGAAATAGCTTAAATGAAATGAGTAGGATCACCTGATCATCAAATTTACCTTAAACCTTGGTGTCAAGTGAATAATATAATGGAAAGCACATCTACTCACAAATATTGTCTCTAATCATTATTGCTCTAAAGATATTACTATCAAGACACTTCTCAATTGACTTTCAGACATCACCAACACAAAATCAGCTTGAATATTATTCTCATATACTTCACAATGATTCATGCTCATTTCATTACTCAACACACAAAACCATACATTCTTATCTACAATTTTTTTCATCAAAACCCTCAAGTTGGGTCGACCAAAGAAATATTATAAAAGCTAGATCATTCAAACCTAAAACAATCACATTGGTCCTCTATAGGAGATAAAGGGGACCCAAATACATCACAATACATTCATTCAAGTGGATTCTAATGAACTACACGTGCTACTACCATCTCCAAGATTGATGACAATGAAACATGTAGAAAGATAATGAAAAACATGATTCGGTCGGCCCAAAAACATCTTCAAATGCAAATTACTAACTGCAAAACACCACACGCCATGGTGAGATTGATATTAACAATATAACTCATCCTCCAAAGCTTATCTAGACCAAAAGAGAATAATCCAAATAAGATAAATCAATTGAAACAACTAAGGTTCAACACAATAGAGCATGGTGATCACTTGCAGAACAAAAACAACATTTGAAAGTTGAATTGGAATATTGCACAAATCACAACCCTTGAATTCACGTATTCAGAAGCCACCAGGAAATTTTCAAACCAATTTGACAAACAACCTTACAATAAGAAAATAATGACAACTAACCTCATCATCTAAGTAATTATAGGACTTGCATGCTTGACAGTGCATCATTCACAAAACATAAACATTAGATCCAACTCCACACATCATACTTCATAATCTGGAAGGATGTAAATCATTCTTCCACTGGAACATTAAATACTCTTTCTTGCATATTGAGACATCCTGTATTATAACCTTTCAAAACCAACTTATGTATGCAAAACATTAGTACTAGCCAACATGATAACATTTGAACATCTAATTCTAGATCTTTATTTAACACTTGCAATCAAAGACAAATGACAACCATATAATATTGATATTAGTGACAACACAAGTTATCAACAACCATCTTCTCCAAATTTCCATACATCCCTATAATAACTGAATATCTCTTGCATTTCCATACATCCTTATAATAACTGAATATCTCTTGCATATTATGCACACACAGATTGTGAAAAACTAGGCAAGGTACCATTTTTTGCACATAGGTCACAAGTAATCTTGCACATTGAGTCTTACTCAGTGATGGGAAATGTCATTGATGTCACAGTACTCACATCATTTCACTTGTATATATCAAATCGAGTGTGTTTAGAGCTATATGCGATAAGGCTATTTTCAATTTGTTGGGGGGGGGGGGGAGGTTTATCAAGCTCTGTCAAGAGCTATCAATCATAAATTCCTATTACGAAATTTTTAATAGCCTTTACTACCTATAAACTACGACTTCTACCAAACTATCGAATTTATCCTTAAAAATTTCTAATTGATCAGCTTAGACCAAACATGGCTTCATATGAATAGTTAATGTAATCATCTATTCTACCAAGTTACACAAATGTAATTTAAGTTAATTCCTATTTTGTTGAAAATAAATTTCTAATCATACCTTGCAACAAATCAATCTAATCTATTTGGTGAGAGCTTCCAATGGTAAAACACGAGGTCACAAGGTCTAGTCTCCCTCTAGCCCACGTGGTACCAGAGGTCATGTTAAAAAGTTTACCAGGTGCGTTGCAGTTTATAGGGGGGTCCTATACCCAATTCATGTAGTCTAATTTTTTTTTTTAAAGTCAATCTGATTTATGCTTTCATTAAAGAAAAGAACACACTTAATCTAAAATCACGCACTAGAGAAAGTAAATCGATTCCATGAGTAAGCATGCAATAAAGCTTTTGTCTAATCTTTACTAATGCAATTTACTTGAATGCCTCCTAGAAACTTTTTTGGAAGAAATAATTAGTTCTAAAATTGAATCTACTCTAACAATAACTAATTTAACATTCGACAAAAAGTAAATCTGCCAACCTAGACTTGTTAAAACGAAACAATTATTAATATATGAATCTTTGAATATACTGAATCGAAGTATTACAAATCTTAATCTAACTAATATGAAAAAGAAATAATAAAATTGAAACAAGATCACTTTCCTTCACAAGAGTGGGTCGTACTCTGCCTTCAAAGGGACTTGAAAACACATAAATTAGATCAACTTATTCAAACTTGCATTCCAAAGGGCCCTCAAAGGGGACTACAATAAAATTTCTAACTTGCAAAACATAATACTAAGAATAATAGACTATCTTGACTAACATTGCTAGCTCCTAACTTTCTACAACAATGGGTAAATATACCCTTATTCAAAATTCTAATACAAAGAGCGTCGATTTAGATAACTGAGTAACGGTTACAAAATAAAAGAGTTAGAACTGGATGTTCTATTTAGAATCTCTCATTGCTCATCAGTAGAACTAGAAGTTTCACTCGCAAAGAACAATGTTTGGTTTTTAAAATGGATCCATCATAAATGTGATGGGCAGATCGGAGTGTTTTGGAGCAATCAGGAGCTCCACGTGGACAACAAAATTCAAAAACCCACCACATCATGCAACGACTATCTTATTTTATCTGAAACATAATCACTTAGAATAGATATACACAATATCACATAAAGATCATACTTTAGTTGCATTAATAATTAATTCGAACCATATAAAACAAACATTTATATCAAAATATTATTTCTAGTTTAACCTCTAATTAGCCATGCATAACATAAAAGAGCTAATATATGAGTCTTCAGCTTATCACCATACATACTAGTTACCAAAATATTATAAGTTTTTTAGTACAAAATATAAGCAATATGATAGCAAAACTGAGGACTCATCACTCAACATAACTATCAAACAACATATTAGGTCTCTTTTCTATACTGAAACATCCACAACTATAGATGTTAGGAAAGCCAACACCACTATCAGATAAAGATCAACATATGAACATAAACAACAACATCTGCACTAATATTTTTGAACCATGTAGTCTGCATGACTGATCATCAACTAAGCATTGGACAAATGATCAACAGTTGAAGAAACAGATAAACAAATCAACTGATCACTAGGCAAATCATCAAATCATCAACTGAGCATCATCAAACCATCAAATGAAACACATCAGTTGAACATCAAATAAATCATCAACTAGATCTAAATCTGGACAAACACCAGACAAGTAGACCATATTCAACATCCGTGAAACTGATCAATTGGTTATGATAAACACTAGACAAGTTTGACATCAATGACAACACAACAGAGCATTATTCAAGTTTCCAATAGGAACTCGATGTGGCATGACTCCAAATGGCATAAATTTTTGTCCCATCTGTGGTGTAAACTGATTGAACAAAAAAAAAACTATTTTAGATGGTTGGTTGTACTTAAAACACTTGTTGTTGACCATGTTTTGCAATCCTATGGTGTGGCCCCTAGGAAATGTGATTTATATGATATGCCTGAAACTTTTGAACACCTCTTTTTTGTCTATAAATATGAAATGGATCTGTGCTTTGTTATGTTTGGTCAACCTATGAATAGGAGTGATTGTAATGACTTTTCTTGGCCTGAGATTTTGGCTAGGTATGTTGAAAAGTTTAGTGTAAAATTGAATAGGTTTTGGCTTGTGCTAACCAATGATTTTTTTTGGCTTCTATGGAAAAAGAGGAACGAGGAAATCTTTTAGTGCAAGAGAAGACACCTTAATGAGTTCAACAACAAACTCATCTTCCTAACTATCGTGTTATAGGTTACAAATGCTATGGAGATTCCAAAAGACATTTTTATGAGTTTGTTAAAAGATGGAGTAATGCTATTGTTCAAATCAAACATTACTTTTGCTCACTGCTTTCCCTTGGCAAAAATACCTTTAATAAAGATGAACATGAGTTGCTCAACCAGTACATGGCAGAGAGTAAGATCACAAACCAGATGAGAGAAGACAATGTTGGCATTATGGATGAATTGATTATGTGTTGCATTGATGTTTTGTCATTGATGTCAACACTAGGTGTTATGGTTGGTTACCAGTAGACAGGTTTTGGTTACTGGTAGAAGAGCTAGTGTTACCGGCAGAAGAGACTATTTGTTGGACACTTCTGACATGTTTGGATCAATGGAGTATGTTTGATTTCATGTGTTACATGTTCCTTGAGCATGTTTTGGTTAGTTGGTATTGAATCGGTAATCAGATGCTATCATACGCTCTTGTAAACCCTTATCGACATTGGTTTAAGGTTTAACCGAAAGAGCTTTTACTGAGGAATCTTGACAGGATGCATAAGTGGTGTTGGTGCGGCTTCTAGATGGATTTCAGGATGTTGAAGATGTTCTTTGATTGTGCTTCAACTGCTTGAAGACATGGCTTTGGCGTGGTGGACCCAGAATAGGTCCAGTACCTATCCAGGTTATGGACCGGTATCATGATAACATGTACTCTACACGTTACCGGGATGTTTCAGGATGTTCTATGGATTGGTTATTGTTGTTTTGGTCTTAAGACGACATGGCATATCATTGTAATATGGATTTATGTAACGATCTTATTGTAATATCTTTTAGGTGGCCGACCTAATTGGTTTAGTCCTTAGGGTTGTTATAAAATTATGTAAGATCTCATTGTAATAAGTGTTTGTGGTCGTGGAATGCAATATCATATGCGAAGGATATTTGGTCGATCATAGGTGATCGAATTGGGATTAAGGAAGAGGTCAAAGGCCTCCGGTATTGAGCTTAACCAAGACTGTAATCAGGCATGGTAGATGCTATCTTTGGCAGTTCATTATTCTGGATTGTTGTCCATATATCTTGAGGTGGTTTTAACCTCTGTAGTCAGTGAGACTCTTTTGTAACAAGTAGTACGCTCTAGGCAGTGTGCCTTCCTGCATGTGCAGGCCCCTCATTGTAACACATACTTTCTGCAGAAGTATCATCTGACTGTGGGTAGGCTTCCCACCATGGTTTTTTCCTTTCTGAGTTTTCCACATACAAATCATGGTGTTACGTGGTATGGTTGTTTTGCATTGATTATCTGTTTAATTGTTAAGTTGCATTCTTTACCGGTATCTGTTTCTGCTTTACTAGTACTTAATTTGGTTAAAGGTTATTAAGTGGATTAATGTTATAATCTGTTAACAACTGATTCACACCCCCCCCCCCTCTCAGTTGTTCACTGGTTATCCTAACAGACAGTAGAAGCCAAAGTAAGATGAAGGATAAGTGAGACATGCAAGTTGGTCCCAATACTAGTGTTCCTCCTATCATCATATGTGAAATTTATAAAGGTGAATGTAACAACATCATTAGACCATAGGACTACAAACCATATGAATGTAATGACATCATTTGAACATTAGAGCATATGTATTTAACTAGTTAAGTTAGACTATCTTTGACATTGATATTGGTTTGGTGATTCTCAGTGAACTTTATTGGGGCTTATGCTCCTTATAATGTAATGTTGGTTTGATACTCTGTATTTAATATAAAAGAAATTAAATGAGGAGGATACTTGATTGGTGATTAAAAAATAAAATAAAAATTCTTTTTTATTTTATTTTTTTATTTTATATATATATATATATATATTTAAAAATATTTACCCAATATTTATCCAACATGTTGCATAATAAAAAATAGTAATTTAAGATTTAAGTCTTGAACATAACATGTTTACAAATTGCACCCAGAAAATTAATAAATGAAATAATCCATACAAAATAAAAAAACTAAACAAAATAATCCAAACAAAATAAAAATAATTGAATGGGATTAGAAACAAATTGTGTACCTATGTAAGAACATAAAAAAATGGCATACTAAAAGGAACCAAACAATCAAAGAAACACATATGTCTACAATATATGGTATTGGCTTGTCCAAAAAGTTCATATAACCACTTGCTACGTATATTCTCCCACATGAATTAGGCAATGCACTTAACAAACATTAGTCTCAATGGTTAATAAAACCAATCGAACATGATTTAAACAATAGATTAGCTTGTCTATGTAGTAATGAAATAACCTCCCTTATTTAATTTTGATAGTGATAATTGAAGCTAAATATGTAGGATTGTTCATGAGAAGGAAGCACACAATAAATTTCTAATGAAACTTTTAAATTCTACATGTGAAAATTCAATCAAAAAACAATTCAGTAACACTACTTGTAGCCAAAACATGTCAAAATTCTATAGATAAAATTTGTTATAGATTTTTTTTTCAAAGAAACCCATTCTTTGGTGAAAAATATTAATACTTAGAAGGGAATTCAAATAAAATCTTCTCCTGGCAATAAGATCCTTAGATACCTATATAAAATATCAATATTCTTCATCACTAAAAAATAACAACAAAGCACAATTACTTACCTGTCACGACAATAAAAATACCCTTTTTAATAATCTGTGTTATGCCAATTTGCTAATAGATCTCTCTCTCTCTCTCTCTCTCTCTCTCTCTCTCTCTCTCTCTCTCTCTCTCTCTCTCTCTCTCTCTCTCTCTCTCTCTCTCTCTCTCTCTCTCTCACACACACACACACACACACACACACACACACGCGTTGTATTGCAATGTACATGGATATCTCTAAGTAATGAATGTAAATATGGTTGCTCCAACAACAATTCACCTAGATAACCCCTCTACCATAGGGTTCTCTTATGTCTTATTTTTTTAATTCTAACATCAAGATTGATGGAGCATATTTTGAGTTTTTATTCTTCTCTCGTCAAACTCTAGATTGCCTCTTTGATCTCTAAGAAGTGTTATTAGAGAATAATAATGATTTCAATAATGCTTTTGAAAAATAGTAAATGTAAATTAAGAACAACATAAAAAAATGGTTTGCCAACATAAATGGATGTAGCTTGGGTGTGAACCCCTTATTGATTCTAGCATGTAGACTTGAAGCCCTTGTTGATCGTCTGATTATGTAGGCTGCAAAACCAAGTTTTGGTGGTGATCTTCCTGGATCCCCATGTGAATGTTGGTTCTTCATTAGACATTCCTGCTACTAGGGGTTTCATCCCTAGTATACTCAATTCATACTTGTAGATTGGAATCCCAAGCACTTGACTACTGAAGCAACATCTCCCTCCATGATCTTTAAGTTTCGAGAGCTTATTAAAATTGAGTTGTACACTAGAGTTTAACAAAACATCAACAGTAGTTGCACTAATAAACTATATGCCAAAAAGTGGCAAAGAAAAACAAAAAAACAAAATAAAATAAATGGAGGGGTTAATTCCTCCGAACATTAAGGAATAAATGCACTAAATTCAAAATAAAATAAAATAAAACGTTAATATAATAATTAAAAACATTTATATTAAACACATGCAAATTTCACATGGAGCATTAATTTGGCTTTGTTTGTGCTTCTATGAGAGATGGTGGATGCTAAATTGTTATGCAAGCTCTTCAATAACATGACACCACCATGATTTAGATATTTAAAAAAGGATCTAAGATTTTTCAAACAACTCCTTTACATTCTTCAATAGAAATCCATATATTTTTGGGTAAAAATATGAATGGTCAATAATGGATGACTAAATATTTGATTTAGAACTAATCAATTTGATTAACTAGTTAATTGGTTTAATTGATTAGTTAATTGACTTGATAGTTTAGTCGACTAATCTGATTGAGAGTTAACTCGATCAATTAATTAGTTAATTAATTTGATTTATGAGTGAAATATGAGAGACGATAATTAAGACAATTTATTTATTTTAATTGGATATATGTGTATAGATTAATCACAAGTTAATTAATTAATTATTTAAACATGAGATGACAAAAAGAAATAAATAATTAATTAATATATTTAATACAAAATTGATTGACTAGATAAATTAATATGATGAAATTGACAAATTGATGATATACTGGCAATTGACCAATGATGATAAAATTGATCACTTAAAATGATATAACTAGTCAAAGAGAACAATGACAAATTTATTGACAAGGTAATTAAATCTAAATGTGTACAATGCCCATCCCCTTACTTACATTAGGTTAGAATATTACATTACCAAAACTTGCAGTTTCCTTAAAAAGAGTGCAATTAGTTGAGAATATAGGATTATCTCAAATAACCACTTTAAACACTATGCAAACGGAAACAAAACATTTTATCATCCACTATACCAAGCAATCTATTTTTGGATCTATAGATGGCTTATACTATATGGGACTACCCATACTCCATGTGAGAGGTACCTAATTGTGCTACAAACGATTTATAGGTCTACATATCCTACCCTTGGATTTGAACTTGTGACCTCTCTTTTAAGAATACAAGTTTTTCACATGATGAACTCATGGAAGTATCTAAGTTTGTTCAGAGGGCCTCTAGCCATCAACTAAAAATTTATCAATAACCATGAAAAAGGATTTGATCTCTAACAGGAGTAATAAACTAAAGTCTGCTGCAAATGTTGTTTAAAAAACATGTATTTATGGTAAATTTATAAAGAAAGGGGACACCTAAGAGGAAGGGGATTCCCAATAGGAAGATGACTCCATAAAGACCTTGAAAAGAAAATAAAAAATGCAAGGCCTTTGGATAATTCACATTTAAAACCATATCACCAACGTTGATTAGGGAAAATCAGTACAAATGTGATAAATTGTATTTCTAATGGTGTAGAACTTATAGATAGAACAAAGAGGGTTGCTAATCTTCTAGTCTATGGTCAGTCTCCATTGGGCACAAGAAGAAACTTCCAGATCTGCTACTATAAATAGGGCTTTTCAACTGTCAATTAATACGATCCATGTTGAGAGTAGCTTCCAGGTGAGTTTCTTTTGATGGAAGGATTAGGAATCTTCAAAAGGAATTGATCAACGCCTCACAAAGACTTCTGATTTACACAAATTAGATGAACTTAATAAGACTATACAACCATCTCAAGATGTGGAACTCTCACCTCCTCTTCTTTACACTTCTACTACTATGACATCATGTGACCTTGCCTTTGATGGGGAGTCCAAAAGAAATTGATCATTGTCTCACAAAAACTTCTAGTTCAGATTAATTAGATGAATTTGATCAAAATGTACAACCATCTCAATAGGTGGAACTATTAGGTCTCCTTTTTGCAATTCTAGTACCTTGACACCATTTGACATTACATCTGATGACACTGAGAGTTTCTCCTCTGGTGACACTTATGTGGTTCAAGAAACATTGGTGTTGATCATAAAAGTGGTTTGAGAGACAATGTTAGTACATGAAGAGGTACTATTGTGCCTAATTGGTTTTGGTAGGAGACTAATAATAGATTACATTGATCATTATTGGGGTTGCACACATCATTGGCAAATTTGGAGTTTAACCATCAATTGGTTTCATTATGAAAGGACTAGAAAGGGCAATGGAATCATCACGATTTCCAATCTTATCTCAATTGTTATTACCATTTAGTGGAGCACAACATCCCCTATCTCCAACTAAGATAGTGCATCTAGCATAAAGGATGGGTTGGTGAATAAGTGGGAACCTTTAGGAGGGGTGTGGGAAGTAAAATGGGTGCAATGGTTTGGGATGAAGGTTGAAAGGGAAATATATTTAATGGTATTTAGGGTTTGGATGTACTATGGTGTATGCAAGTGGGCTAATAATTGAGATAATAATATGTCAAACAGAATTGGATGAAAGATTTGTGAAAGTGATATTTTATGGATAGTGGATATCATGTGAGACATTTATTCAAAAGCTAGGTCATAAAGTGGAGGATACATGGGAAAAGGGTAGGTACTAAATAGCGGGACACTGGTGGCCATGCTATTATGATGATGCGTAGTGGTAGTAGGAGGAATAATTGTAGAAGAGGGATCACTAATAGAGCGAAAGTAAGATTAGATTGCTAGTCACAATATAAAAAAATATTAACATAACTTGCTTCTAGAGTCTCATGTCCATATTGTTTACTTGCAAATATACCATGAAATGTGTTTTCTAGTTGTGTACGAATCTCCACCTTCTAGCCAACTCATTTACGAAATTTTGATTACCCATGTGAGCATCATGATCCATACTCCTTATTGTTCTCCTTAGGAGCATCATAATAGATTTTGTTCTCATTTATTTGGGCCCATGGTTAGGTTTATATGAACGCTCCTATACAATGTTAATGAAAATATATGATGAGAAAGCTCAAATGTCTACTTCTCAAGATGAATTTTTTTTCAATGTTATAAAAAATCTAAAAACGAAACTCTAATATGATGACCAAGGGTGAATAGGGTGGTTAAAGTGGGTGAAAAACAATTCATAACAGGGCACATAAATCTTATATCAATGAAGTGATATATCAATGAAGCAATGTATATAAGAGGAAGGGCATCTCTAAAAATAATATGTAATCTTTAATTAAAATGCACATCTAAAAGTCCTAATGTAATGTAAAAGCTTATAAAAAGATTGAGTTGAACATATTCACAAAAATGAGAAGTGAAATAAACTTTTGTTAATGGTTAAACCGGGCTAGTTAAGTCCTGCAATCAAATAAAAACAATCAACCTAATTCAACTAATAATTATAATTTTTTTATAAATAAATATTAGTTATTTTGGGAAGTAATTGAGGATAATTAGATTGATAATTGAAGAATGAAGAACAAAATGGATGAGATTCTAAAACTTGTTTTGTATTAGACATAGAAACATTGTTTATTTTTTGATAAAATGCTTGGGAGACTATGCTAGATCTCTACTATGTTAGGGGACATAAACATGAGTCTAGGATGAATTTGTGATTATGAATATGTACTTGTACCCTAGATTTATCCTAACAATTAATGATGTTTCGTAACTTCTTTTGATATGCAACTTTTTACTTTGCTCTTCTTGAATATTTGGACTCGAAGTTATGTGAAAAGATATTATGGATTGTCAATCAATCATAAGGAGTTAAGTTCTCCTAAATCAACCCTTGAAAATTGATCAAGATTGAAAATAAGAAATAAGCATCTAAATATGCAAATTATTTACTCTTTTTATTTTAGCAAATTGATATGTGTTGCTATTAAATGCGCTTTAGAATGAATTGTTGGTTGACTCATCATTTGACGAGAATTGATATAATATGGATTGTTAGTCTATCAAAAGGAGACACACTCTCCTAGATCAACCCTTGTAAATTGACCAAGATTGAAAACAAGAAACAAACATCTAAATATGCAAATTATTTACTCCTCTTATGTTACCAAACTAAAATGTGTTGCTATTAAATACTCTTTAGAAAGAATTGTTGGTTGAATCTTCAACTGATAATAATTGATATATTGTACATTTTACAAGACATTAAATTTTATCAAATAAGACATTAAATTGTATCAAATAAGTGTTTAGTCAACTCAATGTAAAAGGTAAAAGGGAACCACTTAATTAGTTCTGATTATTTAATTTTAAATTAACAAGGGATCCCATAATGAGATGATATGATGAAATTCAAGAAATAGATAAATATTATAAATAACTAAATACAAATAGTTGCATAGATAAATATAGAAAAAATAGGAAAATAAAATAAAATAATATAAATAGAAATAATTATAAGAAAATGTAAGTAAATAAATAAGATAAAACTTAAATGACCAGGGAATCGTACTAGTAGCTATTATATCTAACTTTACGCACCCACAAAAAGTACACATTTCAAAGTGTCGCTCGATACTTGCTTAAAGATTGCCCAATATCCGTACACTTAAAATTGCGAATACTTATGCACAAATACCCCAATAGTTGTGTGCTATGGCCAATAAAGGTGCACAAATGGGCCAATCTTGGTCCAAAAATGCTAAAAAATGATTGACTATTGGTGGTACATGTGAAATTTATTAATGAACTTTTAGTTATTTATTTTTTGGTTTTTTTAAAATTAGTAATTGGGGGGTTGGGCGTGCAAGGAGTGAATGGTTATCAGAACATGAATGATAATTGGTGCTCTTCCCCTATGCATAAATAGATAAATTAGAAACATGAATTCAATTATATAAATACAAGCATACCCATCTTTAAAGAAATATAAGGGAAGATGACCAACCCATGTTCCAATAACCATGCGCTCTGCACTCTTTGTGCATCCAATCCCCAATTACTAACTTAAAAAAAACAAAAAAAAGATAACTAAAATCTCATTAATAAATTTCACATGTACCAATAGTTGCTCACATTTTACATTTTAACTTTTTTGCTCCATAATTGATCCATTTGTGCACAACGACTAGGTCATTTGTGCATAAGTGCTCACAATTTTAAGTGCATGATTATTGAAGTATCTTTAAATAGGTATCACGCAACACTTTAAATTGTGTACCTTTTGACCCCTTGTGTACACAACACATCCCTTATTACTATCTAGAAATAACAAGCCCTTACTATCTAGATGGATCTATCTAGAAGTACTTTTACTTTTTGATTTTGATCCTTGTGTGCATCTAGCAGTAAGAACAATCGCTATAAACAATTAAGTTGAATTCCATGAAGATAAACAAAATAAAAATAATAAAAAATAAAAAATAATAAGTTAATTTTTCTTTATTTATTTTGCATTTGATTTAGAATGTACAGTGTTATCCAAGGAGCTCCGAAAATTGGCGGGCAGGCAGCCAAAGTAGAGCTGATCCACTCGCCTGAAATAATGGCGTGTTCATCGATGGTTGTGTTGGCACAACGTGCCTTCTCTTTTCGGTCATTGACATATTGCCTATACCCTCGATAGGACGACCTAAGTAGATTCGGTTATACTCTCCGATTATGTGATGTGTTGCCCATCTCTTCTTGTTACCTGCGCAAATGTGGGACTAAATTCAATTTAATTTCAACTTTGCAAATGTGACAAATCCTACTCCCGTGAATTTCTTCCCTACCCTTCATACAGTTTCCACTCTATTTATGAAATCAGCAGGGAAAAGAAGAAGCAGAAACAGTGCGGCACATGAAAAATGGCTGTACCGGAGCTCTAACACAGGTACGCTTCTTTCTGACTTCATTTTTCTACTTCAATATGCTTGCTTAGTGTTTTCTACTTCAATACGAGCTCTTTTTGAATTGGATATTGGGGAGATTGTATTCTAGGGTTTGAAGATTTTTATAATGTCCACGTCACCGACCCTTCCATGGGACCAAACGCAGTGCAGCAATCTGTGGGGTTAATGGTTTATAATAAAAGTTTTCTGTAGAATATAAAATTCTACAACTGTCCGTCTCTGAAAAAAAAATGGCTTCTGAATTCAGAACACCTGCTTTACATTTTCTGTTGTTCCAAGCAGAGTCATGTGAAACTAACCAGGCGCCTCTCCTAGGATGATTTTTGTTTAGCGAAATATTAGGGGAAGTCAACCTTATTGTTTCGTAGCTTGGCATAAGCTCCTATGGCCACTGCATTTCAAATATCTTGCCAACCCTGGGTACAGCCACAATCTGATACAGAGGCACACGAATTATTTGACAAAATGTTGAATGAATGTAGCGCAGGCAGCGTCTTACAAAAGGATTTTGAAAAGTAATATTGAAAAAGAAAGAAGAAATGATTTTAACATCCACGAGGTTAAATATAGCTTATAAGACAGACCCGTTCACAAACTGACTTCTGCATTTCAATTTTTTCCTGTGAAGCTTGATGATGAGTGCTCCTAACAAACCGTTTGTCAAAATGCGTTTACAGAGAATGCGGTAGCTGTTGAATATGTAAATGGCCAAAGCATAAATGCCTTTAAACTCTTTGAACCCTGTCAATTTAAAGTGAAATTCCTGATTTTCATCTCGTTACAAATGTATTATTAGATTTCTTTTAAAGAGATATGGGGTCCATGTTAGAATAGATTCCCGATTATATTAGAAACAGTGGTACACAGTATAGGTAGTCTTAGATAGATCCGTTCCTCCATTAAATGTAATTGACATCCATCCAGCTGATGTCAGCCGATTCCAAGGAGCCACGATTATCGACAAAACACAAGGAACAAAGCAGAGGATGAATTTACCTTAGCAATTACATATTTCTATTAATATATCTTTGAGGAGAAAGTTCTTATCATTATAAATAAGTTTTCTAATCTTTACCACAGAAATTGGGTTTGTTTTCCGTCATTGAAATCTTGGATTTTTCAAGTGAGCAATGAGTAGTTTTCACTCCTCTGGAACTATTCACTATGGGTTGATTCAAAAAGATCTAGTTTGGATTATTGAAAAAGAATATACCAGTAATATCTACTCTTTTATCCTATCTTTCCTGTAGAACAGGCTGGAGTCAAATCTATTTTATGGATTAATAGAAATAGAAATAAACATCATTATTAATGTCTGCAAATGGTCACAAAGGATAATGAGACTGAAGATAAATTTTTGTACAATACATCAAGAGAGAGTTTATATTGCACTTTCAAACAAAACAAAACTAAAACAATATGTACTTATTAAAGACTAAGCAACCAAAGTCGATAAATCGAATCATTTGTGAAAGAAATCTGTACTGCAAGTACTTCTATAAGAGCATATATGTCACATTATACATCTCTTGGGTTTTGATACTTTATGCTTCTTGTTACCACTATTTGAAAGTCTCCTTCTTTGACTGCCTTTAGTATATAAAGAACTATAAGATGCATGTTGTGAGCCACTTAGAAAATTGGCTGCAATGAAGAAGGAGGTAATAGTTCTGGTGTTAGCAGAAGCATCCATTTGTTTCCTTTACTCAAGAGACATGCAGGTTTCTCTATTGTATTATTTGAAGCCTTTTGGTTGTGACGTCAAAAGTAAGTTTTCAAAGATTGCCTTAAGTTTCTCTATTTGTTTTATGTGAAGCCTTTTGATTTGTTAGTTATTAACTTATTGTGTTCTTGTTTTTCATATGAAAGAAACAGCATTCCAAGTAAAATTTTCTTGAATGAATCAGGGCTTTAATGGACCTTTAATACCAAAGAAAGTATAACGATTGAATAGATAATTGGGAATTCACACAATAAATAACTGTTGACGGGAATAATCATTATGTTTATGTTGTCGTCGGTAATAATGAGTTACGGCGGTCAATTAGTTAGCCGACGGGTAGGTAGTTGGAGTCGCGACGGTTGTGTCGTACCGCTTCGGGTATTATATATTGTGTACCTTTTCTTCGAAGCAGGATCATGGTAGTCGTGTCAAATGTAATGTTATAAGCACTTGATGTACATGGACTGTTGAATAATATAGAGACTGGTTATTTAATATATTTCCATTATGTTCTGTGCATTTACTTTCTACATTTAACCGTTTACCTGAGAGGGCAAACATTTGGCGCCGTTGCCTAGACGAACTCGGGAAGGGAAGACACGGATGGCGCACAGACACAATGGGCCTACCCGTTGGTGAAGTAAACCCGGAGGCCGACGACGCGCAGATAGAACTTTACACAGGAGAAGACACGGCAACGCGAGAATTTTCGATTTTGCTCCAAGTAGCCATTCAGACATATGTTCGACGAGAAGCAGCGGAGGCAGAAATCCCACCAAGTGTTGTGTGGACAGCGCTGGAGGTTAGCCCGGCAGTAAACCGGTTGATGAACCACCTCCCCCGGTTGCTTGCACAGGCATCGTTGGCACAACAGGGCCGCCTGGAGGAGATTGCCCAGGAAGAGCGACGACAACAAATCCTGCAACGCTACGAAGAGAACAGTCGACAGGACACGGAAAGAGATGGCGACAGGCCAGGAGGGAATTGAATTGTGAACTTCTTATTTTCAAATAAAAGTGTCATTGACACAAGTTGTACTTGAGCAGATAAATTAATAAAGACATGTTTTGATTAAAGAATTGAGAGTTATGGAAATGTGCGACAATTAATGCCAAACCTCTTGAATAAAGATAGAAATAGAAAACCGGAAACGAACGAGTGGGAGGCCGCGCAGAGGGCTTTGATTCTGGAGCAGCAAGTAGAACGTAGACGGAGGCTGAGGCAACTTGCTGAAGGACGACCTGCCGAAGGGGGGCCCGAGGGGAACCAAGGAGGTGTCACGGAAGGTGCAGAGGCTGACGGAAATTTCTACGCATCGCTAGATCATCGTAGGACGCGGAGCCACGAAGAATTTTTAGAAGAAACAAGGTTACGGCGAAGTCTAGTCGAGGAGACTCGGGATCAGTTTAGGAACTTATCCCTCACGCCACGGAGTGAAGATCACCAACGGGAAGCAGGAGTAGGAGCGTGTCAGAACGAAGGGGAGGGCAACAGTACGGGTGTAGGTGCCACACGCGACAGGCAAAACACCGTACCTCCAGGACACACCACCAACACTATCGGAGGTAGCAGCGCAGGGCCACAGACACAGCCACAGACACAGACACAACCGCCTCCAGGAAGACGACCAGGGATGGCGAGCAAACAAAAGTTACCAAAGTTCACAGGGGACGGCAAGGAAGACCCCTTACGACACTGCCGTACATGTGAGACCATTTGGTCTGTCAACGGAGTAACAGACCACGATGACTGGGTACAGCAGTTCCCAGCCACGTTACGAGGAGTCGCCATAGATTGGTACTCCGATATAGATAAGCAAAAAGTGGCCACATGGGCTACCCTACAGAAGGAATTCACGGAGGAGTTCCGGTTGCTTCGTGATGACAACGAAATTGTGACAGAGATATATAGTACCAAGCAAGGTACTAAGGAGACAGTACGGGCATACAGTCGGAGGCTGAAAGAACTCTTGGGTAAAATGGAGAGCCAGCCGGCTGAGGGCTTAAAAAAACGATGGTTCGTGGAAGGATTGAAATCCTCCCTACGAAAAAAAATGAAGATTGTACCCCCGACGTCATATGACGACGCCTATAACAGGGCAATGGATCTGGAAAGCGAGTACAAAACATCAAGAAAGAAGAAAAGTAATAGATATTCATCTGACGATGATGAAGATTCTGACGGAGAGAGCAGTAGCAGTAGCGAATCGGGTAAAAAGGTACATGCGCTCCAGAAGGACATGGAACGAATGCTGAGAGAATTCAAGGCCATGAAAGGGAGTACAAGTAAGACGGAAGAAACTAAAGTATGGTGTACAGACTGTAGGAGTGATGGACACACAAAGGGTACTTGCTCGAAGAAGGCATTCTGTGAGATTTGCCAAATGATGGGACACTCCACGAAGGAGTGCCCATACAATATGAAAACCCGAAGCCCGAACCAGGTGTTGTTCACAGAGCAGGCCACAACATCCACACCAGCGGGTACGGGCCAGCAGACTAACACAACGGCATCATCTGGAGGATACCGGGATAATAGACGTGGCGGTGGGGGTGCTGCCCCTCGACCCTGCCCTGTACTGCGACAGGGAGCGCACCTGGGGCGCTGCCCCAAGACCCCGCGGGGGCGCTGCCCCTCGACCTCGCTGGGGCGCTGCCCCAGACCCCCAGTTTATTTTTGAGCTACAGAGTACCACGAGAAATGGTGTGGTTGTCCGTATTGTGAGAAAGAAGCCTGCAGCTAAGCATTGGCGGGGAAGCCATAAGCTGTAGAGGGAGACAGATTTGGAGGTTGGGAACAAACAGAGTTCGAGGGAAGGTATTGCAGGTCTGCGCAGTTGTATGACACCAGGGAGTTATTCAGTTCAGTTTTTTGGCTTTGGGGAGTGTGATGGAGGATTTGAGGTGTCTCCTAGCATTTGTGCCAGCGGATTGTGGCCACCTCCAGGCATGACTGGTACGCTTTGAGGAACTCGGAGTATGTCTTGGCTGGACGTGAGGTTGCCTTGGTGGATGCACAGAGGGCTCTGGAGGAGCTGACCACCAAGTTGGAGGCAATAGTCGCGTGAGACTTAGTTCAGCGTACCCAGGAGTTGGATGCCGAGAGAGCAACATGGGTGGCTATTGAGGACAAATTGGCTAGGGAGACAGTATCAATTGAGTAGCAGTTGGTGGAAGCTGAGACTGAAAAACGTGTTTTGTAGACAAGTTTGGGTTAGGCACAGGAGGACTGTGATGGCAAAGGAAGCAATATTGGTGAAATCTGCACTTGAGCATCGGATGGTAGTAGAAAAGGGTTTTCAGGCGAGGACGCAGCAAGTGTATAAGATCCGGGCCCGACTAGCGTCAGTAGTTTTTGCCGTTCATCTCTATTTTGTATTAAGTCGTCGGAGTCGACTTCTTTTCTTGGGGGGGATGATGTTGACGGGAATAATCATTATGTTATGTTGTTATATTATGTTTATGTTGTCGTCGGTAATAATGAGTTACGGCGGTCAGTTAGTTAGCCGACGGGTAGGTAGTTGGAGTCGCGACGGTTGTGTCGTACTGCTTCGGGTATTATATATTGTGTACCTTTTCTTCGAAGTAGGATCATGGTAGTCGTGTCAAATGTAATGTTATAAGCACTTGATGTACATGGACTGTTGAATAATATAGAGACTGGTTATTTAATATATTTCCATTATGTCCTATGCATTTACTTTCTACATTTAACCGTTTACCCGAGAGGGCAAACAATAACCTCAAGTAGGTTACTGAGTAATGCTTATTCATAAATTATTTTCACTGCATCAACGACTATAACTGTTTGGAAGTGTTCCATAGGACCTCCAAGAGGAGCGTTTTCTTTTTATAATAGTAAGTTTAGGATGGAGTAAATAGATAATGGTTAACCAATATTATTCCTTGAAGAACTGCTACTCTCATGTTATGGAGGTAAACTTCTTTCTAATCTATAGGTTATCTATTTGTTATGGGGATGGTTAGTTACATACTGTTAATGAATGTTTGCTTTGGTGCAAAAGTTATCATATTCTGAGGACTGACCAAACAATTTAAGAGCCTCATTCTGCTCTAAGTCTTGCATGCATGTTTCTCATTGTGTAGCTTTGATTTAAAATGTAATGCAAAATGAAGCTTGTCATTTCATTGCTTTTAATAATAATTTTTTTTTTAAAATTTTTTTTAAAATCTAAGTATTTTTAGTCTGTGAAGCTGTGGATGGCACAATTAAGCAGTCCTGGTTTGTGTGCAATTTGATTTCTTTATTGTTGTGAATGTCAGCGTTATAAATTGTACACGGGAGATTGCCTATTTGTTTCTGTAAACTAGGGTTCAGGTGCTTGTGTATCGGTATTCATTCGTTTTTCTAACTGCATTGTAGGTTTCATATTCGTATGGCTAAACACTAGAAAAAAGAGGTTTTCCATGGTTGTAAACCATGACTTGATTCACAGAGAATTTGCGTTTCCAGGTGTGTTGAAATAATCTAGGAGGGTTCTTGAGAAGACTACATGCAATCTTAACAAAGGGATACAATTCATTGACACATGGTAGGTAATTTATACATTATATTTTCAGAATATTAGTTAGAATGCTATGATTGCAAGGGCTTCTCTAATCTTGACATCTCTTTTAGATGAAAACATATTCCTCGAATAGCAGAACTTAGTTTGAGTTTTACTCTTGATTCAATATAATACAAAGACTGGTCTTATGCATACAATTTAAATGTTCTGAATCTTTAGCCATTATTTGCTCAAGTCTGAGGAATCATCTAAATGACAGGATCATAGGAAACAGAAAACTGAGTACCCAAGCACTGGACAAACTACGATGACGGTAGAATTATTGTCTCTTTGTGATGGAAAAGAGGGCATTGCAAAGGCTACCAGGTATATCTGTTCGGATAGTTCACAAAAAAATGATTTAAATGGACAGCGTATGTTTTTAAAGTTGGCAGAGGCTAACATTGACAGAGATTGAAAGCAACTGGTTGGTTCCACTTTCCATTTCCTCAATTTCATTTTTTAGTCACAATGATGCACTCTATATTTACCATTCAGCATAATCTCATATGACTGATAACTTGTGCAGAATTTCGTATCTTTAGAGTGAAATAATAATTTATTATGGAAAGCTACTGTAAATAAAAATGCATACAATTCTAACTTGCATGGAGATGAGGTACCTATGATTCGAAAATTTTGAAAAAAAAAGATACCCTTTTCTATATATGTATATTCAATTGTACAAATGACCAACATGTAAGTTTCTTGTAAATCTAAAATTTTGGAAAAAAAAACAAGATACCCTTTTCTTTATATGTATTTTCACATGTACAAATGACAAACATGTAAGTTTCTTGTAAGGAAAGAGGTTGGAGTGAGCTCTCAGGTCCCAGGGAAATGAACAGTCACCCTCCATTGATGACCTGCTTCGAATTTGCTCTGGCCTTTTGCATCTTCTTTGTTCCTTTGGCTGGCCTTGGATCATTCTTAGTTCTCTTTGGGGGGCTTTGGGAAGTATTGGTTTATGTTTTGCATTTCCTTTCCTGCACTAGGTTTAGGTGCCTTTTTTTTTTGATAATATCCGGTGCGTTGCGGTCAGGGCATTTATTGCCCGGGCAAGGTGGTATCTCTGGGGAACAACCCGAGGTACATAGGGATCAAGACAATGGTATTGTAAATAACAAAACTTTCAAGGAGGTGGTGTTGGGAGCGAGCAGAATGGGTTCCAGATTCAGTCAGGTTTGATGTGAGCATGGATGGAGCACTCTGTGAAAGTGGAGAAGCCGGAGGCAAGTTCCAAACGGTGATATGCTTGAGGGGTCAAAGGTTTATAATCAAAGCTTTCTGTAGAATATCCCTGAAAAAAAAATGTCTGCGTCTGAGTTCAGAACACCTGCTCTACATCTTCTGTTGTTCCAAGCAGAGTAATGTGGAAAAATTAGGGGAATTCAACCTTATTGTTTCGTAGCTTGGCATAAGCTCCTATGGCCACTGCATTTGAAATATCTTGCCAACCCTGCGTACAGCCACAATCTGATACAGAGGCACGTGAATTGTTTGACAAAATGTTGAATGAGTGCAGCACAGGGAGGCGTCTCACACAAGGTTTTTGAAAAGTAATATTGATAAATGTGCACAAATAGTGTAGAATCTGACAACAGTCTCTACCCTTGACAATCTTTATAAAGAGATATCCTCATGCTATTTGTAGTAGTGTGTCAAGACTGATTTCTATTGAGCTGAGAAAGACCTCTAACAGAGGCACGATGTACTCCAGTTTTGAATTGAATTAAAAAAAATTGTGTGTAAAACAGCATTCTTTGTTTCCTCTGTTTTCTGTCTCTTTGTTTCTTTATTGTTTGCTGCGTTTCAGATTTCACAAATAGATGTAATTCGTAATTTTCTCAGTTTACAAACGTATTGATTACTATGTAAGTGATGCTCCTTGTGGAGAATGGTTATCACACCATTCTGTCTATGGAGCACTCATATTGTACCATTGACAGTATTTTTAATTTAATTAATAATTAAAATTTAACCAATATTTATTTATCAATTAATTATTAAAAATGGTTAATGGTACAATATGAATGCTGGATAGACGTTACCTTATCACACACCCTCTTTATTATTACATTTCCTCTCAGGTCCTCAACACTACCAACAACATTGGGCTTGTAGTATTTTGGGGTTAGAAGCCAAATTGCCAATGTTTCAAAACTAGAGCTATACCCTAAACTCGAGAAGGCTTGCTCAACTTTCTCCTTAGAACTATATATTTCTTTAGTTTGCTTATTTAATTAATCAAAAGGCCAAGGCAATAGTGATATCCTAATTAGGAAGTAGCAACAATCCACTCTCCTTCACCATTTTCCTTCTTTGTTCAAGAGTGATATTTTTAACCTTAAAATCAATTTTTGGAGAGTGTGTAGGATTATGAGAAGTTTAAAGTGGTGATGTAAAAAAAATGCGTTTTTTATTTTATCATAAATGTGAAAATCTGCTTTGACTTTTTTGGGTTGGGTAAAAGTACATGCTGTCATGGCAACAACTAAAGCGGAATGGATATTTGTTCAAAATGAATATCCATTTAGAACGAATATCTTTTAAAAAAGGATATCCATTTATAATGGAAGTTCAAAATGAATATCCATTTAGAACGAATATCTTTTCAAAAAGGATATCCATTTATAACGGAAATCCATTTGAAATAGATATCCATTTAGGACAGATATCTGTTCCAAACTGATATTCCTTAATTGTCGCACAATAATATATATATATATATATATATATATATATATATATATATATATATATATTATTTACTAGCATATATACATATGTAGTAATATATATAAAATACACAGAGAGATATCCATCTCAAGGCGCCTATTTTTAATCAAAATTTCACATAAAAGTTGAATAGGCGCCTCAAGAAGGATACCTCTTGTCGTATTTTAGACATATTACTAAATATATATATGCTAGTAGTAGTACAACACGAGACAATATATAAATGAAATTATAATTATATATATATTTATTATTAAATTATTAAATATGGTAATAATATTAATATTTAATTTAAAAACCTTATTAACAAATTATAATATATTATTCTCATATTAATAAAAAGAATTTATTATTATATATTTAATAATAATGATAATACTAATAGTATTAATATATAATAAGTGTATTTTTTTGAATAAAAAGGGGTAATTTTTTTATTAAAACTCAAAACAGAACATTACAAGGCATACACGAAGCCAACGACTCTGGAAAGGGTATACAACAACACCTAGTCACAATCATAATCAACAAAATCCACCATCCTAACCATCCATATCAGCAACAAATATTTCCTCCAAATCCTGACAGTACTTAGGGGAAAGGTGATCCCATCCCTCCACCTTCCAATCACCAACATGTTCCAAAGCCCATTTAGCCAACCAATCAGCTACCCCATTCCACTCCCGCAGAAATGTGAATAAAAGACATCGACTCCATCTTTGATCTAATTTGCAAAATCTGGTAAACAACCAAAGCCAGTTACCAATTAACATCTGTTAACTTCTGCTCAATCAACAAATTAATAATAATCTATGAGTCCGACTCACATATAACCTTACGCCAACCCAAAGCATAAGCCCTCTCTAAAGCATACAAGATTGCAAGACCCTCCATAAAGTTATTAGCTTGTTGCCCTTTATAAATAGAAAAGAGGAAAACAACCTTCCCCAAGCAATCTCTACCAACCCCACCAATCCCAACATGTCCAGGATTACCACGAGAGGAGCCATCGGTATTGATCTTTAAGAAATCTTCCGAAGGAGGTAACTATCTACCCACTCTTTGAACCCTCTTTTTCCCACGTCTACCTCTTCTAGCACAGGCAAAGACTAGAGACAATCCCTGAATACCAAGCCTGCTCACAATATCATCATCCACTTTGTCAAGAGGAAACATCACCCCACATTTAACTTTCACCATCTCTTGGATCATACCCACTATTCTGTGCCATACTTGTTGAACAACTAACCTTTCACCCCCGAAAATTCTACGATTTTGCTCTAACCATATTTGCCATAGTATAAGTGTGGGACCAATACTCCACACAATCTGAAGGAAAGAAGTCAAAGTGGGAGGCTTACCCAAAGTATTCTAGAACTCCACCAGGGATGAAGCATGAACACAAGGGTGTTTCCAAACTCCCCACCAAAAATGCTAGAGCTGGAAAGAGAAAGGACACCAAAAGAACAAGTGCGAGGAGTCCTTCTCACCAAAACCACACAAGACACAGATAGAAGGTCCATGAAAGCCACGCTTTCGAATATTATCCCAAGTCAAACATCTATTCCAAGCTAGAGTCCACATAAAGCAGTTACACTTTGGCCAAGAGAATTTGTTCCAAACACACTTCCACCAAGGAACCTCCTCCCTGTCTAGCCTTTGAGACATCAGCTCCTGATATCCACTAGCAACAGTAGATGTGCTCCTCAGATTCATAAACCAAGCAAGGCAATCCTTATCCCTGATGGAGCTGCAATGTCTATTAGATATAATGCCATGAAGCTAAACACAATCCTCTTCCCTACCAACAACAATCTAGTCACTAGGAGCCTTCCATCTTGCCACCTCCAACTGCCCACACGGATAAAAAGATTTAAAATCGTTCACTCTAGACCACCCAGCCTCAAGGAACTGCTGGCAGAGATTCCTCAAGTTTGGATACTGAGAAGTAATGGGAGGGAAACCATCCCAAGAGTCAAACCAAAAGAGTGCCTCTTCCCACTCTTGCATATCCGGAATAACCCATCCTTAATTAGTGCTGCCCCTTTCTTGAGTTTGTTCCAAATCATTGAGCCTTTCCCCACTAGGGGATATCTTGAAATCTCTTCCTTCCGAACCCCCCTGAAGATACTTATGCAACAAAATCTTGGCCCGGATTTGATCCTGCTCCACACACCACCTCCAATACAAGTTTGTAGCCAACGCCATCCCAAACAAAGTCGATTGCCTTAAACCAAGCTCACTTAACTGCTTTGGGTTGCACACAATATCCCAACTGACAAGATTCCATTTAGATGAAGACAAGCTGCCCGCCCATAAGATCTGCCTTGTCAAAGAGTCCATCTCCTTGATAAAACCCATCGGGGCCACTTGTAGCATACACCTATAAAAAGGCAGGGCCTACACCACTGACTTGAGCAACTAAACTCGCCTAGCAAAGGAAATCCATCTACGAGTCCAATGATTAACTTTCATACAAAACTTGTCAAGAATATACGACCAAGACTCCCTGGAAGGTTCCCAAGAGAGATAGGAATACCAAGATAAGTCAAGGGAAGGGAACCAATCTGAAACCTTAAGATATGAGCAATCCTCAATTGTATAGGCTTTGGCGTACTGAAAAAGAAGATCGAGGATTTATCCTCATTATTCAACTGACCAGAGGTAGCAAGATAAACATCCAAAGCCTTACACATATTAATAGCTTCTCCAACCTTTGCAATTCCCATCAAGGTTGCATCATCCACAAACTGCAAATGAAACAACGGGGGTAAATCATTTCCCCATGTCCACCCTTGAATCAAGCCCAACTCCACATTATTCTTCCTGATTTCCAAGTCCTTCCGCAAGAAGAATAAATAAGCAAGGGGAGAGTGGGTCCCCCTGTCGAAGGCCCCCCTAGAGGCACCAAAAAGCTCAATGTGCTCACCATTGATCAAAAGAGAGAAAAATATAGAAGTAACACATGGCATAACCCATTAGATCCAATCCGCAACAAATCTAAAGGCCCCAACAACATGTCAAAGGAAGGACCATCGAACCTTGTCATAAGCCTTCGCCATATCCAGCTTGATGAACATAGTTTTTTCTTTTGAGGCTGCCATGGAATGGATGAATTCAATAGAAATAACCAACTCGTTCAAGATTTGTCGGCCTACAAAAGCACTTTGCTCCTCCGAGATAAGTCTTTTAAGCCACTTCTTTAACCTATTTGCTATCAACTTGGAGATAATTTTATAGACCACATTGCAAAGAGATATTGGGCGGAATTGACTTAACTGATCAACCCCCTCACATTTGGGGATAAGGGCAATAAAATTAGAGTTAAGAGAATGCAACATCTGTTTATTCCTTTGGGACTCTTGTACCACCTCCAATAAATGCAACTTGATAATATCCTAGAATTCTTGAAAGAATTCAATCGGGAAACCATCAGGGCCAGGTGCCTTCCCCTTCTTCATTTGGAGCACAATCCTCTCCAGCTCCTCAAGAGAAATATATCCTATAATATGCTCATTCATCTCCCTAGTAACCAACCGAGGAATACAAGAGAGGACACACGTTTCCTCTTCTGAACCCCCCTAGGAATCCTCTCTAAATAGAGAATCAAAGTACCAAACAACCTCCTTAGAGATGTCATGCATGGCCAAAAGTTGCTCACCCCTGTCGTTTACAAGAGTAGGAATAGAATTGCCATGTCTCTTGGCTTTCACCAAATTGAAGAAGAAAGCAGTATTTTTATCTCCTTCCTGAAGCCACTCAACCCGAGCCCTCTGTTTCCAATAGATTTCTTTCCACAGTTCACATTCTTCCAAATTCTTCATAGCTCTAGCTTCCTCCTTGAGCAAGGTCTTAGACAAGCCAACCTCCCTTATCTCTCTAGTGATGCCATCCAACTTAGACTGAGCAACAACATTAGCATGAAAAATATTGCTAAAGCATTGATGATTCCATCGTGTAAGCTGATATTTAACAAATTGTAGTAATTTGGCAAAGGTATACATAATAGTGCCATAAGCAGGTCTACCAATCCTACACCATTTAGCTACATAATCCTGTAGAGAGGAGTCACACAACCACATAAGTTGGAACTTGAAGGAAGGAGACCTAGCAACCCCAACAGAGGAAGAATTTAGCTTAATAGGCCAGTGGTTTGACCCCCGCCAGTCCAAGATCTCAGACCACCCACCACCAATCCAGAAACAAGAGACCAAGAACCAATCAAATTTCCCAGCAATGCAGTACTCCCCAATCCTTCGATTGTTCTAGGTAAACTGATATATAATAAGTGTATTATTATTTATAATATAAGATATTAAATAATTTATTAAACCCTAATCCCACTTGAACTTAAAACCTAACACTAATCACACACTAATTAAAATCTAACCCTAACCCTAATTATATTATAACCTTATTTGTACCCTAACCTTAACCAAAAAATTTGAACTATAAACCTTAACTCTTACCCTAATTATAGATAAAATTAGGGTTAGATATATAATTAGGGTTAATAGGGATATGATTAATAGTAGGGAACCTTAGGGTTAGGACTACATATGGAATTAGGGTTAGAGATGAAATGGAGTTAGGGTTAGGATTGGGAATAATCTTAAAGTTAGTATAACAAATAAAATTAGGTTTAGCAACAAGACTATGGTTAGGGTTAGTGTTGATGTTAATGTTAAGATTAGGATTATGGTTATGATTGGGAACAATATTAGGGATAAAACCTAATAAGATCTAATAGTAATCCTAATTATACCCTAAATGTAATTTAACACCAAGACTAACCCTTTCCTTATTAGAACTCTAATTAAACTATAATTGAAATCTAACACTAACTCTAATTATTCCCTAACCCTAAAATAATGCTAAGAGTAACCCTAATATTAACTTTAATCCTAATTGAATCATAACCCTAACCCTATCCCTTACCCTAATTAAACTCTAACCCTGACCTAACTAAAACCTAATTGAACCTTAATTAAACTATAATGCTAAACAAATTATAACCCTAACCTTATTTATACCGTAACCACAATCATAACTCTAGTCTAACTCTAACCCTAACTGTAATTGAACTCTTATAAAATCGCAATCCTAATGCTATACCAAACTTAAATTTAACTTTAATTAAACCATAATCATAACCTTAAGTGAACAATAACCTTAATTGTACCCTAACACTAACCCTAATCAGACCCTATACATACTTCAATCTAACTGTAACCCTAACACTAACTTTAATTCAACTTAACGCTAATTAAGCCCTAAACATAACCCTGACTAAACTTTAGCCCTAACCCTAACTCAAATATTTTGTTACAACCCTAATAAATAATCTTTTTTTCCCTTGCTTAGATATTTATTATTATTGTGGTACAAGTCTTGTAGTATTTTGCTCCTTTACCTTTTCACTCGTGGACTTTCTACCTTTGCTAAACTATATTTGAACACATTTTTTAGATTGGGTATTATTGGAGTTGAGGAAAAATTAACTCTACAGCTCCCAAAGATCACCTGCATGCAAACCTGTCACAGAAGGAGAGAAGCAAAAAAGGTATGGAGGCCAGAATTCAAAGATCCAGAAAAGAGGAATATTGATTGTGCAACAAGAATGCAATTCAATAATTACAATTGTTATGAAAATACAAAGAGAGAATCCTTATGAAAAGATACTCAAAACCCTAAAGGCGAAAACCCTAAATAATTATAAGATTCCTAAGTTTAGATTAAGCATGGAGTATAATAGACTAATAATTAAATAAATAATTCTTAGCTAATAAAAGATAACTCCAACAACCCCCCTTAAGATGAACTTGGGGAGTAGCTAAAAAACAACTAAGGACTAAAAAAACATGTAAAAAATGCAGGAAAACAACAATGGGTCCCGACAACTAGGCCTAATGAGGTACCCAAGTACAATAAAATCTCTGTAAAGTGGAGAAAAAAAGAGAAAATCCTGTGAGAAAAAAACTGCTCTCCAAGAAGAGATGGAAGCTCAAGTGAAGGACTAAGATGCCTCCAAACAAGAGTGTTCCAAAAGATAGGAACAAAAAAAAGAGAATGAAGAACACCACCGAAACAAGAAATAACTGTAAACACTGTTGAAGAGTAACTGCTGATCTGAAGAACCTCCACTGAAATAGAACATGACTAGGTAGACAAGACTGGAATCTACATGAGTGCCCTTAAATGAAACTACTCGAATCAGATGGCAAACAAAGGCAAACAACTGAACTCAAAGATATAGATGACATGAAACACCAAAGTTTGAAGAGTTGATCAATCGAACCAAGGAAGCATTAGAACAACATGACAAACCTCCCCATAATGCTGAAAAGGGAGAGGGACAGGTACACTGAAAAGAACGGCCAACAATAACTGCATGACGAAGAACCAGGAACATCAAAGGTGCAGAGAAAGTACATAGTGTCGTGGAAGGAACGTTCACTTGACACACAAAATGTGGCTAATGTCGTGGAAGGAACACTCATGTGACAAAGGTAGATGACAAACAAAGGCAAGCATCAACCCCCCCAATGACACTTTATAAGTAGTGCATGTACACTAAGGCACAAGATGTACAAGATCCCAAGTATACAATGCATAGTGACACTTTATCTCAGTGCGTTTGCAAAAATAAAATGCTACAATGATCAGAAGAGACAAAAGACTGGAAATAGAAAGAACAACCAAAGACGAGATATCCTACTCAAAGAAAGAGATCCCAAGACTTGAAACATCCAAGATATTCATTAGAGTGCTGAAAAGAAAAAAACTGAATAAAATATACCTGGAGAAGAATTTGGAAATAAAACTCATATGAATGGAAAGAACACAGAACAAGTTTTCCAACAATATAAAGTTTTCGAAAAACGGAGTTCAGATGCTCAAGTTATGTCTCCCAAAGTGCAAAAAAGAACCTCTGGCTTTGATAGCAAAAAACACCATCAAAAAAGAAAAATCAAAAGGTTCAAGCCTCCAGATCTGGATAGATCTCGGAAAGAGATTTCCGACGATATAAGGTTTTACAAAAAATGACTCCGTTTGCCCAAGTTATGGCAAAAAAACCATTAGCCTGTTAAAACCGTTCATTAAAAAAACACCCCCCCTGCTGGTGGCAGGGAGGTGGCGGTTGGGCGGCAGCCGGGAGCTTGGAGGCCGATGGGGTTTCAGGGCGGCGGGACCTAGACGGCTGGCGAGTGGTGGTGGAGCGACGGGTTTCGGGCTACTTGTGGGGCCCGAGCTGTTGGCGGCGGGCGGGTTTCTGGGCGGTGGCAACAACTGGCTGTTGGCGAAGACCGTGAGGGTTGGCCCCAACGATTATCGGACCGTCAGTGTGCGGATCGACCTAGGCAAGCCATAAAACTGCAATTTTTTTGTCTCGATCTGCGTGCCCGAGGCCGTATGACCTAGGGCCTGAATTTTTTTTTTCCTCTAGAACACTTGACTCCAAAATAAGTCGATTTTTATATCAAAATTTGTGGAAACGACCTCTTGAATCCAACTGTTAGGTCCTTTTGGCACCAAAATTTACCAAAAAATCAGCTACCCCCAGAAATGGAAAAAAAAACAATTGCACAAACCCTCGAAAACACAGATCTAAAGAACAAGGCCCAAAATCTCTCATGAAGAGAACAGGGGCATGTAGATCTGGAGCTCTGATGCCATATTGGATTTGAGGAAAAATAAACTCTACAACTCCCAAAGATCACCTGCATGCAAACTTGTCACAGAAGGAGAGGAGCAAAAAAGCTATAAAGGCCAGAATTCAGAGATCCAGAAAAAAGAAGTCATATTGATTGTGCAACAAGAATGCAATTTAATAATTACAGTTGTTATGAAAATACAAAGAGAGAATCCTTATGAAAGGATACTCAAAACCCTAAAGGTGAAAACCCTAAAGAATTATAAGATTCCTAATTTTAGCTTAAGCATGGAGTATAATAGACTAATAATTAAATAAATAATTATTAGCTAATAAAAGATAACTCCAACAGGTATGATAACACATAATATGAGAACTATACTGAGCATATTTATTAATACCCAACTTAACTTTGATTATCCATAATCATTTTGTCAATTGTTATCAAGAACTATTTTGGTTTTGTTTAGAGTTATATATAAAATATTATAAATTATATTATAATTATAATTATTATAATTTAATTTAAGCTCACTTTAGTATACTATACTATTATATAATTATTTTTTATATAAAATAATTTATTTACTATTTCTATTATGGCATAATTATACTATAAAATCTAGAATAAAATGTAACTCTAATCCTAATTGTACCCTAACCCTAATTTAACACTAGCAATAACACTAATCCTATTTGAACCAAAATTAAACTATAATTAAAATCTAACCCTAATTGTAATTATTCTTTAACTGTAATGACCCTACTAGTTAGAGACCATTGTCCTGCAAAACAAATTGTTAGAATACAACAAATATACATATATAGCTAATCTAATTTGCAATTAAACTTAAATTACTTAATTAATGCTAATCTCAATTCCTATTTAATAAAAAGGATACAAGTGCAGTACTGGGACATGTTCTTAGGCAACTGTGAAACTCACCTTTTTGGAACCCATCTTGGTTCCAAGCCATCCAGGAAATCGAAGGTTAATTCGATTCCAGTGTTGGATGTAATTTCTTACACCCAAGCCATTCAGGAAATCGAAGGTTAATTCGATTCCTGTCTTGGATGTAATTCTTTACACCCAAGCCATCCAAGAAATCGAAGGTTAATTCGATTCCTGTCTTGGACGTAATTTCTTACCCTCAAGCCATACCAAGGAAGACCATCCTATATAATCCATTCCTTGCCTTGGATGATGCATCTCATCATCCAAGTCTACGAGAGAGGACCAACCAGATCCGTCTCTTCTTGGATGAACTTAGTCAACCAAACCATATATATGCATATAGATATTCAGTATATACTGCTGATTAGGGATTATCATAATCCCTCCATTAGGCCAAGGGAGTTTCCTCCTTATAGCCTCCATCATATAATCACATTTATATTACATTTTATAATTTATTACTACTTTCCATTCCATAATCCACATTTACATATTCCTAACTTAACATGTATTCCATAACATATATTCAGGAAGTGTCCATTATCAAACATTCACATTTATTAACGTATATTCCTAACTAATCATTGATATGTATTCATTAACATATGTTTATACATATTCATTAACATCTAAAAATCATTCATTAACATATGTATTAAACTGTTCATTACTATATTCACTAACATATGTATTAAAGTATTTATTATTTATATTCATTAACATATGTAATAACATGTTCATTATTTATATTCATTAACATATATAATACAATATTCACTCCTTACTTACCTGTGCGTAACCTGCTGCCGTAGCTTCCAGACCTTTCTCTCTAACCACGTAGCAATCCTTCTTCCTTTTTCGTTGCCGCCCTCCCATCTGCGTGCTGCTGTTCCCCTTTATACCCCGTGAAGGGTTGTACCCCTCCACGGGTCCCCTTCCGCATGAAGAGATCGCACCACTTCATGTGGGGGCAATCATTTGGGGTTGGGGTTGGGGGTGGGGGGGGTGGCGAGGCGGCTTGTTAATATATGTTAATATTACAACTATTACATTGACATATATTAAATATTGACATTGTAAATATATTAAATATTAAATAATACTTTCTTTATTATTATGTATTAAATATATTTCCTTAATTTTTTATTTATTACTATTTATCATTTTAATCATTTATTTATAATAACCTTATTTAATTAATCCATATATTAATATTATTAAATAATCTTACATTAGGTGATACCGTAGGGGTTATCACATTAACCCTAGTATAATACTAAGAGTAACCCTAACCCTAACCCCAACCCTCACCCTAATAGTAACCTCAATCTTAATTGGACTATAATGCTAACCCTAACCCTTACCCTAATCTAATTGAAGCTAATTGAACCTTAATTAAACTTTAACACTAAATGAATGATAACCCTAACCTTATGTATGCCATAACCACAATCATAAGCCTAATCTAACCCTAACCTTAACTATAATTGAACCCTTATAAAATTGCAACCCTAACACTAACTCAACCCTAAATTTAACTTTAATTAAACCCTAACCCTAACCTTATGTGAATAATAACCTTAATTGTACTATAACCTAAACCCTATACATACCTCAATCCTAATCCTAACCCTAACACTAACATTAATTTAGACCTAACCCTACTTAAACCTTATACATACTGTTAGGCCCTATATGGAAAGCTAATGTACTGAGAGGGGAGGGGTGAATCAGTACTTCAAAACATTTCTTCAACAATATCTTTACTGTTTTGCATAAACCGAATAGTACAGTAACATAATATAAAACTAAAACAAATAGATAGCAATCATACATGATTCACTCCATAACACATATATTTTGATTACGCAAAAACTCTTGGTTAGAGAGAAAAACTGCGGTGGGGATGACACCCACAACTTCACTACTGCAATAATAAAGAGTGCTCGGTTAGAGCTACATGTTTAGCTATTTCTAATGGCTTACCCTATTAGGAGTAACAAGATCTATTAGATCTACCTAGCTAAAGGATTTTACAACACTTCATCTAAATGCTGCACCTGGTTAGAGGCTTTACAATTTATAGACTTGATTAGAGTCTTTTACCCTGTTAAAGGTTTCTCTTACAACTTCAAAATATTACAATAAAATTATTACAAATATCTGCAACTTTACATCTGGAATGTCATAGCAGATTCTATGTGCTCATAATAGATTACCTTGCTTATAGCATACCTCGGTAACCCATATAGTAACTCGGTAAACCCTTCTGTTTACTCTGTACTTCGACTGTTCTCTGAAAACCTTCTCGGTGACCTCTATATCTCTGTAACAGTCTTCTTACACTCATGCACACACCTTTAACTCTTTAAACTCATGCTGTATAAATAGATCTCTTATGACGGTGATCCAATTCATTGCTTCGATCTTACAAACACGATTTATTGAATGAATAACCATGCAAAATATTTCATTGGTTAGATAACCTCAAAATCATACACAATCTTTAAGTGCAATTTCCAATGTGATAACAATTAGATGTGCCTCGATCTTGTAACACGTTTTCATATGCATGTCCAGGTTCAATGAATCTGGTAACATGTTTCACTCGGTGTAAATCAACTCGGTGTGTCATCTTTGCTACTCGGTAGACATGTAAAGATATTTGGTAGACAACTCGGTGTATACTGCGTTCTGTGACTGCTTTCTTTTGTAACCGACTAGACTGTACATACCGACTGAATATTTCGGTAATAGATAACCGACTAGAGTATATAGTATAACTTTGACATAAAACCAATGGCAATTTGATAAGTAGTAACACATACTTCAATTGTAATACTAACCTAACACTAACTTTAATTTAAACCTCTGTAATTAAACCCTAATTATAACCATGGTCCTTGCCTAAAAGGACAAATATCAATAAAGCTTTCGTTAGCCATAATTTTATTGGCAATAATATGAGAAGACTGCATAATGAAATAATTCAATGACAAAATAGCATCATTAATATCAAGTTCAAAATTATGGTTTACTAGCGGTAACATTCGAGTATTGAACATCTTAATTCGATTATATGATAGAACTAGCTTATATATCTTAACTTTAATCTATATAAAGTATGTCGAGAGTATCGAGACATTTTTTTCTTTAATCAAATCTTTAAGTATAGCATATACAAAGGAAATAAAATGCCTCGATACTCACAATGTACTTTATATAGATTAAAGTTAAGGCATATAAGCTAGTAAGATTTGAAATTTGAATATATAAGTAAAATAAATTAATATTAATTTAATTTATATTTCGAGCATGTAAATTAATGATTAGTATACTATAAATTTAATTATTTGTATGTAATGATTTTTTATTTATAGTATATGATGTTCAATTTAAGTTATGAAAAAATATATTATTTAAGTATATAATTATATGTATTTATTGATAGGCATATATGATTATATATAGTTAAAATGCAATAATAACTTTATGCTTGTAGTTTCTTTCGTAGTTACATAAATATGTATATGTAGTTAAAGTTAATATATTAAATGTTTAATTGTTTTTTATTTTTATTTTATTTTTGAGAGTAAACATATATCATATTATAACAAAATAATGTGAATTTGTAACAAAAGTAAATGATTAAGAGAGGTAGCTTAAATTGCTTATAGAAATTGTTATTACAAAATTAACAATGCTAGGTTATTTTAGTAAAACATACTTCAATGTTGAAATGAAGTTTCTATTAGCATAGGAGACGACATGTAGCTTACAAAGTATATTGTTTACTGAATTATTAGTTTCATAAATTTTGAATTTGCACAATTTTCTATAGGAAAGCATTAATATAAATATTGAATATATCGTGATATTGCATTTGGACAATATTGAAGCAATTGTGGTTTGTTGAAACATATATACAAATTCATTGAGTCAATATTAAAGCACAAAAATAGGGTTCTAGTTTTTTGAAATAATTTTTACAGTCAAAATATTATCCGATGACTATTTGGATTTTGGTACTTCTGAATGTAATTGGTGTCCCCATGTCTTGACATTTATGTAAGGAACCCGTGAAAACACAATAAATTTACATTATTGACATTTGAATAGTTGAATTTTAGAGTTATAATAATTGGTAATAAATCATAGGAAAAAGTGTCATTATTATTTGATAGTGTAAAGAATTGAAAATGTATATTTTCATTTGGATAAAGAAATATGAATACTATAGTAATGTAATTGGTGTCTCTAGGTCTTCACATTTATATTAGGAACATGTGAAAAGAAAAGAAATTTACATTAAGATTGATATTTGAATGGTTGAGTATTAAGATTTTTTTTTTTGATAATAAGTCATAGAAAAACTGTGAATGGTATTTGATACTATAAAGAATTGAAAATATACATTGTCATTTGGAAAAATAAATTTGAATACTATAGTAATATTTAAATAAATAAAAAATAGATGTATTTCGTAAAAGAAAAACTTACATTAAGTGTTCTTGATGCATTAAAGCCCATCTTCTTTTTTTCTGCTTAAAAATCGTGTCCCTTTCTTTAATTTCTCGTATCTATCATATTTGAATGGTGGCATGATCTGTAGTCCTTGTAAGCATTTTACACGAGATTGGCACAAATGTTAGACTTGTTCTTTATGTTGGTCCTATATCAATAGTAGTTTTTTGAAGAGTCAATCCTTGAGATTTGTGTATTGTTAGTGCCCAAGCCAATTGTAATGGTATTGTGTAGAACCACCTCTTTCAATTGTTGAAATTGGAATTGGAATTGTAGATGGATGACAATTATTGAATGATAGTCTAGAGTAATTGTCAAAATTCAACTAATATGTATGCTGATGGTTGGGGTAGTCCACTTCTTGGTTTATATACAATTTTTCTTAATATTTCCTAAAGCTCGATTTAGAAGTCTTGCTTCTATCCATAGATTTGGTGTCAACATTACTCTTGAAATTTTTAAATAATAATAATTCTACGTTCAGTGCATCATTTGTTGCGCCTTCGTTGCTAGTTAGAGTTCCAATTGTTGTTGTAATGCTGCATTTAACTGGATTCTATAATGATTGTAATTTCTTCCTGTTATGGTTGTGAATATTATCATTTGTTGAAAATAAATGAACACAATTATCAAATTCTTGGTTGCTTGTTGCATTAATTGCCATGTAAGACCTTGTCATTGACAACATCCAATCATCTAATGTAGGTTTTGCATCTCTTATGTTCATTAAGAGTTCACGAAATCATTGTTGGTCATTGTTTTGTCCATCCTATCGAAAAATATGATTCAAAGTAATAATAGTCTTGAATTGTTCCCATAATAGTTTAGCTTGTTTTCTACTTTGATATGGTGGTCTATCATTCACTGGAGGCAATTGTCCAATATTGCCAACCAAAATCATAGATATTCTTGAACATTTTTATTAATTATTTATTATGTTAATTGTATGTATCATAACTCTTAAATTTAAATCTTTTTAGTGCAAATTTGTCTAAGTAAAATGGAATTGAAATTTTACAACTTGAGTAGAAGACATACTTGTGAAATTTTCATTTTTTCATTTGTAGGAAAAGCTTAGCGTACCCTAATTCTAATATTAACATTAATTTTCACTGTAGCCCTAATACTTAACCTAATTATAACATTAAATACAATCCTAATCCCATTTTTTCCTTAACTCTATCCCTAGTCTTTAATCTAAAATGCTAACCTTAATTTTAGAAATAGTTTGAACAATTCTAACACCAACTCTTGTTATACGTCTAATTTTAACCCTAATTATAACTATTAAGAATAAATGTAATCATAATATAATCTATAAGTGTAATTATTATAAATAGTTTTAAATAATTTGTAATTAATTTGAATCATAATTTTAATTTTAATTCAATTATGAAATTTAATGGTGGTATAAAATAAATTAAGCGATCTTTATAAATCATTATTACTTAAAATATATTGGCATGTTTGTAAAAACTATTTTTCATAAGATGGTGGAAATGTATAATATGTTAAATTATGTTATGATTGAATATTTTTAAAGGTTATCCAAAAAAAAAATAAAAATTACAATTAAAAGAAGATTTCTAAATTGATATTAAAAAATTATTTTAGATGATGTTACAAATATTCTATGAAGTTGAAAATATATATTTATAAAGACATGTACTAACCATTATGTGATACATGTTTATTATGAATAATTTGAAAGGAATGGCGTTGTACATGGTGGGAGCCGAATGCGGGCTAGGGCATCGCAACCCTAGCTCGTGAGTGGAGCTTGCATGTTGGTGTGGCGGCGGGAGGGTGGCGTTTACGGGTTTGGGTGTTGATGCGCGAGAGGTTAGCTACGGGGCTGCGGGGGTGGAAGGTGGTGCGGTGGCTGTGGGTGGTGGGAGGTACTGCGGGAGGCAAGGGCTTGGGGTTCTTGTGGAATCGCACCCTGTTCGCGGGGAAGGGCAATGGGGGTTTCGATCTGCATGGTGGGGAGCGTGTGTGCTCTTGCAAGGGGGTGTGGTGTCCTTGCCTAGTTCCTTTCGGGAGGTGGGCTCTCCGAGTGGTGCGATGTCTAAATCTGGTGGAGAGGCCTCGAAGGCACCTCACGATATGGATCTCCACCCCAAAATGTAAAGACCTTTGATAATAACCTTTTTGCCTCAGAGTCTGGGGCTGGAGGTGCTGGGGGCTCCCGGATCTGAAAGATTAATGGCTGCCTAGAGAGGTGCAATGAGAGACCAAAGTTGAGTATTCCTCCAGAGATGATAGCAGAAGATGTTGATTACTTTTCAAAACATTCGTTATACTGCAAGTTTTTGGGGATGAGGGTTTCTCTGCAGTTTTTGGAGAACTGGGCTCAGAGATCTTGGGCACCAGAAGGGGAAATGGAGATTATGTTACTGGCAAACAACTACATCATGATTAGCTTCAATTGCATGGAGGATCGGAGTAGGGTTTTTGAAGGAGGGTCGTATTTTTACAACCAGGTGGGGTTGTTCATCAAACCTTGACATGCAGGGTTCAATTCTTTGGAGGAACTCCCGAATAGGGTCCCAGTGTGGGTTTGTTTATCACGTTTTCCGGTGGAATGTTGTTGGGAGGATGTGCCACGGATGCTCGCTTTAGTGCTTGGGAGGCCAGTTGGAGCCTCATCGCAAACCCTGGGGAGAAGGGTAATGACCTTCGCCCGTATCTGTGTTGAAATTGATCTTAGTAAGCCTCTGCTAGATGCTATAGATATGTGTGCGTGTTCTTATTCTTGGGTTCAACAGCTGGATTATGAGACTTCACCATTTCGGCGTCGTCTGTGTCATGAGTATGGTCATTTGCAGCATAAGTGTCCTAGGTATAAACTAATGGTGCACCAACCTCAATAACCGACCTGCAACACAGATGGGTCTGACAAAGGAAAAGCCGCCATGACTGGGGAAGTTTTGGGCATTGATGGTTTTGTTCCAGTTAAGACAAAGAACATGAATCAGGGACAAAAGAGGCCACTACAGGAGAGACAGGAGGAGGATACCTTTAACAGGTTTGAAGCTCTGGATGACCTCACCCAGCAGGAGGTGAACCCTGGGCTGACTCCTTTGGATTAGGGTGCATCAGGGTTGGTCAATGATAGTGTGAATTGGGACTCGACCCAGGCTCTGCAAATTGCTGGGAGCCCGGAAATGGAGATGGATCTGCTAGGTGTGGCTCAGTTGGGGACCATTCCTAGCGTTGTAGTGGAGTTGGCTGGGGGGGATGTTTCTCCTTCAGCTCAAAAATTGGAGTCTGCTGGGTCATAAGTAACAAGATGGGCTTACATTTGGGTCTCCACCAGAAGGACATTAAGAAAGGATCAATGGAGAAGAGTTCAAAGGTTGGTAGAAAAAAGGATTTGGAGAAGATCAAATTGATGGGGGAGAATTTGGTTTAGTCAGAATCAGTAAAGACTCTGGATTCTCACCTTTCCAATCCCCCTAAATGATTGTTTTATCATGGAATGTGAGGGGCTTGAACAGTGGCCCTAGACAAAAAGCTATCTGGGAGTTGATAAGGAGTCATTCTCCTGATATCCTATTTTTGTAGTAGACAAAACTATCTGTGGAAAGTATGATGGATCTGGTGCCAAAGCTTTGGGGGAGATGCCAGTGTCAGTGTATTGGGGCTGTGGGTTCCTCAGGAGGGGTGGCCTGTCTTTGGAAACCTTTAAGGATTCGCCCTGTCTGGTGGGTGACCTCCAAATCTTCGTTATCCGGGGTTGTCTCTAGTCTTGAGACTGGAGAATATATCTTGTTTACTAACATCTATGCCCCCACTAATCTTCAGGGTAAGTAGAACTTATGGTCCCATATTTCTTGTATGCGAAGGTTGGTCCCTTTTCATCCTTGGATTATGGCGGGAGATTTCAATGCCATCCTTGAGTTGAGAGAGAAGAAGGGGGGTGTTATGCGGTTGGAACCTTCGTCTTTCCTTTTTCGGGATAATATAACATCGTTGCATCTTGTTGACATTAAGCCTGGAATGGTCTGTTCTCCTAGAACAATAGGAGGGTAGGGGAGTATTGTATTGCGGAAAGGTTGGATCGTTTTCTGGTTTCTAGTTTTTGGATTGGTGGGGAGCGGTTCACAAGCTCTGAGATTCTTGATTGGAGAGGGTCCGACCACTGGCCCATCAAGTTGGTTTCTTCTTTTGCTCGGGTCGCTCGCTCTCCTTCATTCAAATTCCAACTTATGTGGCTTCAAGATCCTGCTTTGTAGACTCTTGTAGCGGAGTGGTGGAGGAAAGGGAGGCATGCCTTTGGCACTGCTATGTACACTTTTGCTAAGAAGTTGTAATTTAAGTTCCAGCTTAAACAGTGGAACCGTCAGGGTTTCGGGAATATTTTTCATGCTAAGAAAGCTGCTCAAATAGTGTTGAATGGCATCACAAACGACATCAGAGAGCATAGTTTGTCTAAAGCCTTGCTTAGGGAGGAAGACAGGGCTGTCAAGGCTTTAGAGGAATAGGAGCTTAGGGAGGAAATATACTGGAAACAAAGAGCTCGTATTGATTGGCTTCAAGAGGGGGATAAGAACACCGTCTTCTTCTTCAACTCAGTGAAAGCAAGAAGACATGGAAATGTCATTCCTATTCTGGTCAATGATAGAGGTGAGAAGCTTTTATCCTTGCAGGAGATCTCCAGGGAGTCTTTACATTATTTCCGGTCCCTCTTCAGGGAGGATTCTCAGGGGGAATCGGTGGAGGAGAATCAAGTTCTCAATTGCATCCCTTCTCTAGTTACTAGGGAGATGAATTAGCAGCTTATGAGTCCCATTTCGCTGGAAGAACTAGAGAGGATTGTTTTTCACATGAGAAAGGGAAAGGCTCTTGGACCGGATGGCTTCCTGGTTGAATTCTTTCAAGATTTCTGGGATATTATCAAACTAGATTTATGGGAAGTGGTTCGGGAGTCCCAGAGGAATAAGTAGATGCTTTGGGCTTTGAATGCGACTTTCATTGCACTTATCCCCAAGTGTGATGGGGCTGACCGGTTAGGCCAATTCCGACTTATCTCTCTCTGCAATGTGATTTACAAGATCATCTCTAAGTTGATAGCGGATAGGTTGAAAAAGTGTCTGGGGGATGTTATCTCTGAGGAGCAGAGTGGGTTTGTGGAAGGGCGCTAAATCCTGGATGGGGTGGTCATTGCTACGGAGACCATTCACTCTATGGCAACTTCCAAGGAAAAGGCTATGTTTATTAAGCTGGATATGGCTAAGGCTTACAATAGAGTTCGTTGGTCTTTCCTCCAGAAGATTCTCAGGGTGTTCGGCTTTGTTGACGAATGGATCCAATGGCTTATGAGTTGTGTTACGTCTACCTCTATCTCGGTGCTAATCAATGGAGATCATACTGAGTTGTTTGGTGCTTCTAGGGGTCTTCGCCAGGGGGACCCCCTATCCCCTTACCTATTCATTCTTCTGGCTGAGGGTCTGGGGAGGTTGATTAAGCATAATGTGGGTCTGGGTTTTATTCAGGGATGGAGTTGGGGTAATGACTTGCAACCGCAGTCTCATTTGCAGTTTGTTGATGACACAACCCTTATGGGACTTGCTCGGATCAGAGAGGCCACTAATCTGAGAAAGGTTTTGGATGTTTATCTTGCAACTTCGAGCCACCTGATCAATGAGGATAAATCTTCTATCCTCTTCTTCAACACTCTTGGTTCTATTCAAAGGAGGTTTGCTCTTACCTTGAGATTCCAAGTTGGATTTCTGCCTTTGACTTATTTGGGTATTCCTATTTCTCCTGGTATCCCTCCTGGGGAATCTTGGCAGGGTATCTTGGATAAATTTCGTATGAAGGTTCATCACTGGACAAATATATGGTTATCCTTTGCTGGGAGGGTTCAGCTGATTCAGTCGGTGGTTCTGGCTCTTCTGATTTATCGATGTATGCTTCAAGTGGCTCCTAAGTGGTTCTTGAAGGGATTGGACTCTCTGGCAAGGCAATTCTTATGGGCAGACAATCTTTCCTCCAAATGGAGTCTCGCCAATTGGGATTTGGTGTGTAGCTCGAAGTAGTAAGGGGGGGGGGGGGGGAGGGGGCTAGGTTTAAGGCAGTCTATTTTATTTGGGGAGTCTCTAGCGGTTAAATTGTACTGGAGGTGGTGTGCTGAGCAGGATCGTGGCTGGGCTAAGATTTTTGCCTACAAATATATGCATAGGATCCCGATGGAGGAAATTCCAAGATTTCCACTTGAGGGAAAAGGCTCAACGATTTGGAGTACTTTTAAGAAGGGGGCTTCTCTTATTAAGGAAGATCTCTTTTGGATTTGCAGGAGGGGGGAAGAGGTCCTATTCTGGAACAACTCTTGGGATGGTTACCCTCCATCTTGGACCAGTTACCCAACCTTGGGAATCTTTGCCAGAGGTTTTTGGAGGCAGGGTGGTCTAGGGTGAGTGACTTCAAGCCTGTGTATAGGTGTGGGCGGCTGGAGATGGAGTGGTGGAAGGTTCCTAATGAGTGGCTAGTTGTTGGGATGGAGGAAGAGTGTGCTGAGTTGCATGGTAGTCTGGCGAATAGACACTATAGTTCACTCAAGGGTAGGGATGGACTTGCTTGGTTTTTGAATCCTAAGGGCGTTTTTAGTGTAGCTAGTGGATACCAGGAACTGCTGAACCGAAGACTTGAGGAAAGAGAGGTGCTCTGGTGGAAACAGGTGTGGAATATTTTTTGTTGGCCAAAGTGTAACTGCTTCGCTTGGACTTTGGCCTTGAACAAATGCCTAACTTGGGACAATATTCACAAGCGAGGATTTATGGGGGCTTCCATTTATGCCTTGTGCGGTAATGGGGAGGAAGACTCCTCACACTTGTTCTTCAGATGCCCCTTTTCTATGCTTATTTGGCACTATTGGTGGGGGGTGTGGAAGCATTCTTGTGCTCACGCAGATTCTCTGGTGGAGTTTTGGAGCAGTTTGGGCAAACTTCCTATCTTCTCCTCCTTCCTCCAGACTGTCTGGTACATTGGGCCCATTTTCATACTGCAACAGATCTGGGTCGAGAGGGACAAGAGGATCTTTCGTGAGGTCAGATTGGTAGTTCAACAGGTGTGGAATAGGATCATTGTTATGATTTGGGAGATGGTGGAAGCTAAATGTGAGGTGCATTTTCCTCTGAATAAAGATGAGGCAGATATTGTGAGTAGGTTGGGATTGCAGGAGTTGTCTCCTACCTCAGCTTGTGTCAGGAGAGGAAAACCTACTTTGAAGAAGGTTTAAAGGGTGGGAAGATGGATGCCTCCTCAGGATGAGTTTATCAAGATTAATATCGATGGCTCCTCTAGGGGTAACCCAGGCCCTGCTGGGGTTGGTGGTGTTGGTAGGGATCATATGGGGGAGGTGGTCTTCTTCTTTTCGGTCCATAAAGGGCAGCATTCTAATAATTTTGTGGAGGATTTTGAAATCCTCTATGCCTTGGAGTATGCTTGGGAATTGGGTCGAAGGAAGGTTATCTATGAATTGGATTCACAAATTGTTGTGAACTTGCTGATGAAGCAGAAGGTGAGTGGGATTCATTGGCAGTTGGCAGTGATTGTTCGTCAGATTCTTAATATTAGCTCGTCAATGGAGCAGGTGTCTTTCATCCACATTCCTCGTGAGTGGAATAGAGCAACAAATTGTTTGACTAAGTGGGCCTCAGAACATGGTAGTGATTGGAAAGTTGAAAGTTGGGAGCATCTTTCCTCGGATTACTGTCAGGACTTGCAGAAGATTCTTGCTGAGGACAGGGATGGGTATGAAATTGGCTGATCTTGGGCTGGGCTTGTGGTCCTTTTCTAGGGCTTTGGGGCTCTGGTTCTCTTTGTAATTCTTGTGTTTGATTTTCAATAAAGTTTTTACCCCTTTATTCTATTATGTGATACATGTTTAATTATCTATTTTTAATTTGAAATTAATTCTTATTGTTATAATATTTTTAAAATTAAATTTAATAACAATTATTATTAATTAATTTTATATATTCTATATTATTATAAAGATAATTTATAAATCATTAATGCTTAAAATTTTATATGCAGTGCTTTGTTTTGAACTTTAGGCTTTGAAATGAAAGAAAAATAAATAAATCTAATTGTATTAAAACCCTTAAAACAATATAAGATTATCGTTTAAATCACAATCCTAGAGGAGCCCACTAGAGGAATGGCAGATGGAAGTACCTGGTAGGGTTTTCAGAAGGCATGAAGGCTTTTGTTACAAAGGTGGTTCAAATTTGAAAGGGTCTTTGAACAGAAACTGGAACCGCGAAAATTTTAGAGATGACCGATCAAGGTTCAGAAGACAGTCATGGCCATGGAAGGGTCCAGAGACCTCTCAACAAAGAAGGCCTACAACTGGAGCAACCACGAAAAACGTCAGGGACTGTAGAAAGGCAAGATTTGATGGCTATGCAACATTAAATAACAAGCAACAAATTGACTTTAAAACGGTGCAGGAGAAATTTTGGAGGCCAAAACCTTCGGCGGAAGCTGCAAAAGTCCTAGAGGTATGCTCGAACTCAGTCTACAATAGAGTTTTGAACATAGAAATTTCTAATGAGGAATGGAGTGAAAACATTAGATTTCTTAGTGAACATGCCCTTTTTTTGAAATGGGAGGGCACATGGCCAACTTTCTCTAAGATCAGAGCGTGGTGTGTTTCCATCTGGGGTAAGGGAGTGGAGCTTAAAACTTTAGAAAATGGTTTCTTTCTAGTTATATGCCTCTCTGCCTAGGACATGAACTAGATTTTGGAAAACAACCCTTTCTTTATGGATGGGAAAGGTTTTAATATTATCAAGTGGAAACCAAATTTTAACCCTAAGGAAGAGATTCTCAGTAGGGTTCCAATATGGCTAAAACTTCCAGGGTTGCCCCAAGAATATAAGGATATATAAACCCTAAGGAGAATAGCTGAAACTCTAGGGGTTTTTAAGAAAGCAAAAGAATTCATTGACTCTTCGAATTTCAGCATGATTTCGAGGATTTGCATAGAATGGAATCCGGTTCACAATTTACCGGACACCCTAGAAATCAAAACAGGGTCGGGTGTTTGGATTCAAAAGGTGTTTTTAAAAGATTTGATGGAGTCATGCCCAGAGTGCAACTCATTTGCTCATCCAAAAGGGGAATGCAAGATAGGGGATAAAGGGAAGCTCAAAGAACATGATTTTTTGGCTGAGGAAATCACAAGGCTTTCAGAATCTAATGGCTGGGAATATCATAGGGAACCTTTGGACTGGGATGTGCTTCATAACCACAACTGAGGGAACGCTTTAGAGCACACCACAATCCATAAAGCTGGTATAATGAAAGGGCTTATTCATGAAATGTTTGAGTCAGAGTCATCTAGGATGGGTTTGGAGACTTTTTCGAATGTTCGCAGGATAGAGTCTTTGGTTTGGGATACCAACCATAAAAAAAAATGATCTTCAAAGGCAAAAGTGGGAGAGGATTATAGACGAGAACCCCTAGATTATTGAAGAGGGTAATAGTGTTTCGGATAAAAACATAGAGCAGGAGAACATCCAGGATGTTGATCATCTAAAACCTGTTGATGACTATATTTCGAACAAGATCCATGACAGTAATAAAGATGATGAGGAGGAGACAATAGTCCTTGAGACTCAGACAAAAAACATGGACATGGGATTTATAAGAGATGATCAATTACTGTCCCAAATCCAAGATAACGAGGAAATTTTACAAGCAATTCATAATGGTCAAGACTTGGAAGAGACGGTTTTCAAAGATATACAAATCTCACCCATTTGAAATCCAGAGGGATCTTTTGAAGGAGTTAAAGATAGTGGAGGGGAATTGATATCATTAGATTCAGAGGGAGAATCATCTGATGCCCAACAAGGGGAGGATGAGTTAGGTTTACTTGCTCTTAGAGGGGATTAGGAAAAGAGATCTCTGGAAATGACACCATCTCAAAATGTCAAAGTGAAAGTAGGGGAAAAGAAGAAAAGAGGACCTAAATCCGACAGAGTTAGACTAGAAATTGTAGGAAGTGCTGCTGGCCAGAGTAAACTCAGACTAAATTGGGAAGGGACGTGGTCTCTTCCCGGAGGCAATGAGGCTCCTTTCATGGAATGTCAGGGGTTGCAATGCCCTTGACAATATTAGAATGATCAAGAGATGCCTTGATTAGTTTAGACCAGATCTGGTTTGTTTGCAGGAAACCAAAATTAAGATAGAGGATTTTGATTCTTTTCACAGTAGATTTAAAAAATGGAAATGTGCTTTAGTGGAAGCTCAAGGAGCTTCGGGTGGTCTAGCTATTATGTGGAATAACTTCTTGGTGGATGTCACAATCATGAGACAGGGTAATTGGTGACAATGGGTGATATTTTACTCCAAACAATTGTTTATACATGTTTATATGATTAGTGTTTATGGTCCAAACAACACTATTTAAAAAAACCAGCTATGGACTGATCTATCTGAGTGTCTTAAACAGGGCACTGAAAATATTTTCATTATAGGTGGTGACTTTAATGCTTTGGTTAGACCTTCAGATAAAATGGGTGGAGTTGGCTGGAATAGACAAAGTAACAAAGACTTCAATTCCTTTATTACAGAGTCTGGTTTAATTGAGATTCCTTTCAAGATTGATGATTACACATGAACCAATAGAAGAAGCATATTTTTAAACATAGCTGAAAGACTGGATATGTTCTTCATAGCTGGTGATTGGTCATCTAGTCTATGGACATGCACTGGAGATATTCTTCCTTTTACAGGGTTTGATCATTACCCCACGTCTTCGAATATGAGATGAAAAAGCTCCAGATAGATGTCCTTTCAAATTTGAAGCAATGTGGCTTAGGGACAACAACCTCAGATCTATAATGGAGGTATGGTGGAAGCACATCCCCAAAAAGATAGGTAACAAAGCTTTCACTTTCTTTAAAAACTTCAATTTGTTAAAGAACAACTAAAGAAATGGAATAGAGAATATTTTAAGAAGATTTTTAGTGAGAAATTGAAATTAGAAGAATAGTTGAAACAACTCCATGAACAAGTCATCCTACAAGGCATGGACGAAGTATCTTTTTTGAAAGAGAAGGAAATTAACAAGTTGTATTTTGAAATTTTAGCAAGAGAGGAATCATTTTGGAGACAAAAATCTCGTGCAACTTGGTTGAAGTAAGGCGTCAGAAACACCAAATTTTTTCACATGTCAGTAAAGGTGAGGAGAACACAAAATAAGATATTCTCAATTAAGAATATGGAGGGTGAACTTCTAACAGATCAGGAAGCTATTAATAGGGAGGCCATTAGTCACTTTTCTAATTCTTTCAATGGAGAAGTGCTAATAGATCATGATCTACAAACCATTATGGATATCGTCTCTACTTGTGTGAAGGAACAACACAACATGATGTTATTGAGCGTAGTGTCAGTGCAGGAGGTGAGATCAACAATTTTTGGTATGGGCTCTGATAAAGCTCCAGGCCCGAATGGTTTTCCTACCCTCTTTTAAAAAAAATTATGGGATATTGTGGTTATAGATATTTGGGAAGTTGTGGAATAATCAAGAAAGGGTGGTTTTGTCCTTAGGGATTTCAATAACAAATTCATAGCCCTAATATCGAAGAAGGAGAATATCTCCACTTTCAATGATTTTAGGCCTATATCCGTTTGTAATACAATCTATAAAGTGATATCAAAGGTGATAGCAAATAGATTGAAATGGATTTTGGAGGAGATTTTTCCTCGAAACAGAGTGGGTTTGCACCTGGAAGATCCATCTATGAAGGAATCATCCTAGCACATAAGGCAATTCACTCCATTCGATTATCAAAAGGGGAAAAAATAATGATAAAAGTGGATATCAAAAAATCTTATGATGAGGTAAATAGGGATTTCCTTTTAAAAGTTTTAACTAAATTTGGCTTTGATCCACTTTGGATAGCTTGGATATACAACTGCATCAATTCCCCATGCTTTTTTGTTCTCATCAATGGGATCCCACAAGGTTTCTTCCCATCAAACAAAGGGTTAAGACAGGGGGATCCCTTATCCCCTTTTTTATTCATAATTATGGCGGAGGTTTTGGGGAGATTGATCACTAAAGAGTGTAGGGCAGGCCGCTGGAAGGGGGTGAAGATTGCAAAAGGGGTGGAACCACTTACCCATCTTCAATTTGTAGATTGCACATTCTTGGCTGGAGAGGCATCGACAAGGGAGGCTAGAGTCATAAAACATATCATTGATAAATATGAACATGTGTTAGGTCAAAGAGTGAACCAGATCAAGTCAGAGATTTTCTTTTTTAATATAGAACCCTCCACATTACTGGAATTCTTGGCATGAAATTGAGAAGCCTACCAAGAAAGTTCCTAGGCATTCCTCTCTTTGGAGGAGCAAATAAATCAACGTTATGAAAATTTTTGGTGGAGAGATGCTTCAATAGACTTGAGGGGTGTAAAAGTAAATGATTGACATTGACTGCTAGAATTTTAATGCTTAAAATGGTTGTCTCAGCGATCCCAATTTTCTCTATGATGTACCTCAAAATTCCAAGTAAAATCATAAATGTGATTAAACATAAAATGAGGAAATTTTTATGGAATGGAGCAAATGAGCAGGATAAAATCCCTTTATTGGCTTGGGAGAAAGTTTGTAGCTCGAAGATGAAGGGGGGTGCACGCCTAAGGAATTAGCAAACTATGAATGAGGCTCTCAGAGCAAAACTTAATTGGAGCATTTATGCTAATTCGAACCAACTATGAGTTAAGGTAATGAGGGCTAAATATTTGGACTCTAAGGAAGACCACAAAATTTTCACAATAAAAAATCCGCCAAAGGGATCTGCAATATGAAATTTCATAGTGAGTTGTAGAAAAGTCGTAACAAACCATCTAACTTGGCATATTGGGAATGGAAGGTCAGCTAAATTTTGGGATGACTCTTGGGCAACTTATCCTCTAATAAAAGATACAACTAAATTTTTTGATATAAAGACACAACTATGCAGTATTTGGGGTGACCAGATTAGAGATTATTTGGAGGTTAAACAAGGTTTTTTGGGGGAGGAATGGTGCTGGAAAGATCTATCAGTCACGGGGTTTTCAGAGGCTCAACAATCTCTTTTAAAACAGATTTTAGATTAGAGGAAGATTTTTATCACGAAAGAACATGATAGAGTGGTTTGGTGTGGATCCAAGGATGGTAAATATTCAATAAAATTAGGCTATCAGATCTTGGAAGGTATGGTGGAAGACCGCTCAAAAGTGAACGATTTAATTTGGCACAAACACTGCTTCCCCAAAGCATGAGCTTTTGCATGGCTGGCTATCAAAGGGAGAATTCTTACAGGTGAAAGAAGGAAGCGTTTGGGGCTGGTAGTGCCCACAAAGTGTGTAATGTGTGGGGAAGTAGAAGAGGATCTTGACCATCTTTTATTACAATGCAAAGTAGCTTAGAACTGTTGGTTAAGTGTAAAGGGAAGGTTAAATTGGCATGGCCGTTTACAAAAATCTCTCAAAGATGTCTTTGAAAGATGGTCAAGGCAAAGTAAGCGGTGTACTTTCTCAAGCATATGGAATATTAGCCCATCTCTAGTGATATGGGAAATCTGGAAGGAAAGAAACCGAAGGATCTTTCAAGATAAGATAGAAGATGAAAGGAGGCTTGTGAGCATAATTGATCAGGCAATCAAAGAGACTTTAGGGGTAATAGCATCCCAGATGGAATCCATGAATGTCCCTTTCACTCTAGAGGATAAGAGGATTCAAAAACTATGGCCAAATATCAAAATAAGACATGGGGCTTGGAATAATAATAAGAAGAGTAATAAAAGGGACACATCCACATAGTGGAATCCACCCCAAAGGGGATGGATCAAAGAAAATTTCAATGGAGCTGCGCAATATAGTATGGGCTTGTCTGGTGTGGGTGTGGTGCTAAGGGACCATTGTGCCGATTTGGTGAAATTAGGGGCCCAACGTATTAGGAAGGGGACTAATAATGAAGTTGAAGCATATGCAACTTTGTTTGCAATCCGGTGTGCTCGGGATCATGGTGTTGAAAAATTACATTTGGAAGGGGATTCGTTGATCATAATCCAAGCTATCAAAAATGGAGAAATTAAGGCTTGGCATTTGCAGAACTATTTATCACTAGTCTTAGAGGATTTGAATTCATTTGAAGATGTTGTGGTCAGTCATGTTAGGAGGGAGGGTAATAAGGTGGCTGAAAAATTATCTAAATGGGCTTTGTCTTTTAACCAAGTGGAGGAATCAAGATTTGAAGTTTTTGATGGTGAGTTAACTTTAGATGAATCACTTTAAATAATGATGACCCAACATATATGTCTGTAAGCCAAGAGGTTGAATACTCTTCATGATGAAAGGGGGTGCGAAGGACAAGAAGTGTTAGAGGATTTTAAAGTGGAATATGCGATTCTTTTAAATGGATGTTTTGTATGGATTCAAATTTTTTAAATTCAACACCTTATGAAGGATAGGAAATCAGATGGCAGTGAAGGGGTGTTGGGGACACACGTGTAAATTTTTTAATAGAAGATTGGAACAGGGTCTCTCAGTTGTCATTTTTTATGATTTATTTTGAAAAAATTGGTAGGGGTAGTTATAACATGTCCTTCGTAAGGAGTATGCCTTAATGATGGTAGTGGCGGCGGTGAAGTGAGCCGAGGATAGTGGATTATAACCAAGCAAGTGAATTTAATGATTCTATTCACACTCTGTGTGAAGGTGGTGATTTGATAAAGCAAAACACATTTATAACCCAACTTCTCGATGTTTATGTGAACAATAATTCACACGAGCTGGATTTCTTTTTAAGGAAGTTAAGATCAAAGACTTTCTTCAAATCTCTATTTTGCTTTGTCTTGTGTTTATGTGCAGGTGCAGATTGGGTTGAAAGATGGATTCCACTTTCACTTTCAAGACACAAAAGTAGCAAAAGGCTCTATATGGGCCAATAGAGAATCATAGTCTTAAACTCCTCCTCAAATTCCCATTTGATGATGTGTTGAATGCAGTGCAGAGGACGCTTGGCTACTTTTTTCAGCATGCAAATCATAGATGGAAATTAAATATTGACATTGCAACAATGATCATGGCATGGGGTCTTGAATTAGGTGTTTCAGTAGGTGACATTCGTTGGGTCATGAACTCTCTATTTGAACAAGATTTACTAACTAGAATTGACTCTATCCTGGAATGGGCTTACCCAGGATATGGGTTTGATTACGGAGAATGTTTCGATAGTCAGATTGTGGTGGAGGAGCTGGGTTTTGTCCCCTTTGTGCGCTGGCCCAGAATGGTTAATCAAAATCTTTACTTGAACCACATTCAGACATAATGACATTCTTTAGTGGCAGAAATAAGGGAGTATCAGGTCTCTAGGGGAAGCCGAAGGCTTTGGTTCCTGACTATCATTCCTAGGAGGAAGCGCAGCGCAAGACATTGATTGGCTCGGGGATGATTCCTTCACTGATGGAGTTTGGTTTCCTATTTTTTTGGTTGTTCGACAGTGATGAGAAGAAAGGATATTTCAACATGTTGCAGTTTTGATTATGGGTTCTTTGAGTAGCTATACTTGGTCCTATACGAGGTGATTTTCTTAAGTGTAAACCCATTGAAATCCCTTTTTGTCATATGGCTGATGGATTTCTTACTATTAAAAATAGTGGGGGAAGTGTCTAGATTTGAAGTCTTATCCCTTTGAAGGGGTTAGTTGCTTGTAGAATGTCTGATATGCATAGCTTTTTGAAACATTTATTTAAAAACTAGTAAGTAGTATATAGTCTGTGAGAATATGGGCTTTTTTGGGAGATGATTAGGTCCATTATATGTAATGTTACTCTCTTGCCTTATATTTAATAAAAAATCAATATTATCAAACAAAAAAAAAAGATTATCATTAATGGGGACGACCCCACAACGTAGTGGTTAGCTGCAAGCCTCCTACATGGGATGTCTCGGGTTTGAGTCTACTCAACTGGTTCTTAGCTTCAGGGAAAGGTTAAAAAATACCGCTTCAACTGTAATCATGGCTTGCACTCTATGGAATTTACGTGCAAAAGAACCTTTAGTTAAGTGACGTGATATATAGATAGAAAAAAATTCTTTTAATTTGAACTGTTGTGATCTATTGACGGAAAACATGATAAAGGGGGAGTTTTTGTGTTTGGTGGAATCACAATGGCACGATGCATTTTTTATGGCATAGATGGTGGCCAAAAATTTGAAAATAACAACTGAGCATTGATTAAAGTGAGGTGAATATATCAACATAGTGGAAAGAGTAAATTTTGCCTAATAATATGGCTAAAATAATAAAATTATTTTTATGAGTGATTCCACAATTTCGTCCCAAAAATATTGTCTAATCATTATGAAGAAAAATATATATTTTTAATTAATAAACTTAAAAAATACAAATGTAGACTTTAGGATAAGAAAATAAATTTTAAAAACATAAAAAATACTTGTATGCAATTGTTTCAAATAGTGTTTTTTAATAACTAGTTAAATGAAAAAAGTAAAACTCAGTACATTAATATTGCCTAACGACAAGTAGTAATAAAGTAAATAAACATAGATCTTAATATAATATTATTTATCATATTCACATTTATAGTCATTTAAATGAAAAATTGAATGAAACACATACATATATAGAGATATTTAGTAATTCTTAGTTTATAATAGTATAAAAAAGTTTCAATAAAATTTCAAATTCCCTTCAAACAACAAACATGAATAACCTTTCTACTTCACTACAACTAAAAAAAAATTAAAACAATACATCCATTAAAAAACAAAAACTGTTCAAAGATAATCAAATTCACATGTCTCATATATTTGACCAACAGTGGATTGAGATTCTCATCCCAACTATTCATCACAACATCTAAAGCATCATAGCATGTTACATGGCTAAGGCAATTATCTCAGCTTAGGAAAAAAATTAAACCACTCTAAGGGCTATTAAGCCTTAGATCTATGAAATTAAATTGAATACATAAAATTAAATATATGCACATTAAAAAAAAATAAAATCCAATATATATATATACACATAACAATGTTGTTGAAGACGATGGAAAGCGAGGTCATTTTGTGAATATTTCTAAGATTGGATTTTTTGTTTGTTTGAGAAATTGCTCAACCTTTGCACTCTAAATGACTTTGTTTGAATGTTTGGAGGTGCTTTATAAGTTGCCGCAAGAAGATAAAGAATGGTCAAGCCAAAGCAAATTTAAGGAAAAGTTCCAAAACTATTAAATATTAAACATTTAGTTATTAAATTTTCAAGAAAAGGTGAAAGTCTATCGTCCAATATGATAACATGCCTGTGCAGAAAAGGAATCATCCAAATTCTTGAAAAAAATCAACATAAACCTGTCTAATCTATAAAAAATTGTCACAAAGCTATGAAATTATGGTATTACCCGGGTTTATAAATTAAGCTTCAATGCCCCTAAATTTTTTAGTATATTCCGGTTACATTAATATGGGTTGTCTCTTGTTTAAATAAAAAACTACATGCAAATTGTCTAAAATTACATACAGAAAATTGCTTCTAATATGAGAGTTTGTAAAACAAAAAAAAATTGCTTGTAAATTTGCATATAGAAATTTGCCTCTAATATGCAAAGTTTTTAAAATAGAATATTATTTCTTAATATGCTACAAATTTGTTTTCTAAATCATCTTCACAACCATAAAAATTACTATTACTGTTACTTTTGCTTTTAAATTATTATTACTATAAAAATTACTATTACCATAAAAATTACTATTACCATTACTGAGCCTCCCATCGACATAATTGATTACGAGGTCCATTATATGGCAGATGTACCACATGAGATGACAAGGGTAAGAGCATATCTTGGAGAGTCATTGCATGCTAGAGATGAGGAGGATATTAGATCTTATCAAGATCATGTAGTGGCAAGACTTAAGGCAATTTCATAGTGTATTTTATCTTAAATCAATATTTAATAAGAGATATTCGTACTAATGTATATTTATGTGGTCCATTTAACAATTGATGGCCAAGGATGACATGATATTGGTCGAACACAACACCATTTTGACCATTTCATTTGGCCTAGAGAGTTACACGGTATACATTTTTGCACATAGATGTTTACAATTTTTTATTGTATATATGCATATTAATTAAACAACCATTTATTAAACTATATATTAATTTATATGTTGATCTTATTTTACTCTTGTAGGAGACTCCAAGTGTGGGTGAGGTGTCTCATTTTCCAACCTCTGACAACACAAAAATTGACTAAGGAAAGGTAATTGAACACAAGTTTATTGTATTAATAGTTTAAAGAACTTATATAACTTATTGTAGCATGGTTTAGATGTTAACTCTTCAAATGTATTAAATGATTATATGTGTGTAGATAGATTGATAGTCCTACTCACTTGTCATTTTAATGTAGAAAGACATTAGATTTACATCGTTGTTGACTGCTCCTAGAACACTTGAACAAGTATCACAAGATGTATTTGTTTATTTTATATTGTAGATACATATGTTTAGATATAAGTATCTATATGTGTCTAGTTTATGTTTCTTTTATCAACAACTATATATTAATTTTTATCAATCTTATTTTATGTGCTATAGGCTTATACATAATTTGACAATGTCATGGAGCCTCTGCCACATAATATGATAAGACAATTGATCATTCCAGGGAGTACTATATGTCGAATGTCTTTCAGAGAAAAGATGTAAAAGTTGAGCTAATCAAGAATTCAAGTTTAAAGAAATTATAGTTCAATATATATTGATTTTGATGTTTACCGACAATTCTAAATTATATTATATAATTAATCTAATTTGTGGTTTGAATTTTTATTATGCAACCATCTTTAAAGCCACAAAATACTTCAAAGAGGCTTGATTTTGATGATCCAACAACACAAGTTTAGGATTTGCTAGAGACATGTAGTAGTCGCTTGTGGACGTTTAAGAATTCATACATAGCTATTCAATGTGTATGTTATATATATAGATCTCAAAATGACATGTCACATTTTGTAAAACTTTATTTGAGTTGGCATATATGCCATTTTTGTATAGGGTCATATACACAATTATCCTACAATTTGATATATAAAGGTTGATATTCGATCTAATTTATTCCTTGTGTGCATGTTTTCCTACTTTGAAACTTAAATTTTGAATGTAAAATTAGTTTAGAATGGTTAAGATATGAACAATAGAATGTTATAGAATCTCAATGATATCTCACTTCAATAGAACTTATGAATGACAATTGGTAATCCATCTATATTCTAAGTGTTAACTTTGGTTGCCTTGGGAAACTTCACCAAATTTTATGAACATTATTTTAATGTTATCAATCATAACATGGATTCTTAGTAAATAATATAAGTAATCAAAATTGGATTCAATTTCATGTTTTACCTCCTTTGCTCTTTGTAAATTTTCATTACGTTATCAAACAAATTACTTACTAAGCATATGGCTAAACATAACTTCATTTTTCATTTCCATTATGCATTGCAAAAGTGTGGGGTCTATTTTCAAAACTGCACTATGAAGAACATGCACACTATAATGAGAAATCACCACATGTCATAGACCTTTAAGAATCCTAGATTGACTATTGAAAGGCCTCAAAATCCCATTCGAAAATAACCAAATCCGTCTGGAGTTAGCATAACATTGAGAGAACCTATGAATACAATGCTAAAGGTATTGACACATACCAATAAAGTGCATTCTTGCTACTTTCATCAAAATATCAATGCAAAAACTATGATGCACTTGATCAATGTGATGCAATAAAAAATTGACACCTAAATGCCACCGCAACATATTCACTAAATAAAAACCAAATCATTGCAAACAAAAAGGGAAAGAGATGGGCCCATGTTGAACATAATGATGCCTAGAGAGTGGACACTGTAAGAGGACATTATCATTTGTAAACTCTTCAATAGCACTTGCACTAATTTTTCAATCATATGTTTAATCTTCAATGAACTAATCGAATAATGCCATCTCAATAAGAGAATTAGCACCATAAGGATACATTGCAGATACAAGTCACTTCAAAGTAAAACAACAATGTGAAGAGTGAGTGCAATGTAATAGAAATCCAACTCATAGACATAAGTGGGTAGCCTTAAGGAAAAAAAAATTATGAGCAAACACTAGTATATAATAGGACACCTAAGAGATATGGAGCACAACTATAATTTCCATGATTGTCTCACTTAATGTTCATAATACTATCCATTATTTGTCAAGCTCACAATTTACTATCATGAAAAAATGCATGCAACTACCTTACAAAAACATATAAGATCATTTGAAGGTTTTTTAAAAAGTTAATGACAAATTATTGCATCTTCTCAAATACGACAAGGGTGTAAGGCTCATTATGATTGTCCTAGGTTTATTAAAACTTCCTTATGACTTTTAGGATGACCCTACATTCATTAGGATTGACTTAGGCTCATTACGAATGACTTGGGTTCAATAGGGTTGTCCTAGATTCATTAGGACTCTCCTAGGCTTAGTATATATCTCCTTAATTCATTATCAACTCATTCATGGCAAAAAGTGTCAAAAAGTTGCAAATAATTAAATAAATTGCAAAAATTGCAAAAGTGTCAATTTTGTTCAATGAAAGGTTGCAATATTGCATACATTTCATTCTTTTCATTGTTGGGATGAACCTTCAGTGCCAACATGTAATGCCCGCCAAGAATACCCTAGAGAAACAGACCAACTAACCAAAAAATAGAGATAATATTTTTTTAAAGATACATCATCTCATAAAACTTAAGAAATATATACGTTAAATAAGCATGTTCTCATAAACTGGAGTGCACAAGCGGAAATATTTATAACATTTAAATTTCATATCCCTAGGGTAACTCAACATCATTACTTAAACACAATATAAAGATATGTACAACATTAACTAACATTGATACATGATTTTTCCTCTACTTATACTAATGTATATTTCATAACATAAACATAGGAAAATAATCACATAATCCATTAAATACTTAATAAAGAATTATAACATATTTTACATTTCTAACACAATAGGTCCATTTTAATGCACCAATGCCAAATGTTCCTAAGTTAATATTTTTAACAAGTAGATATTCACAAAAACTCTATAATACAATCAAAATCATTTCTAAATTGAAGAAATCACATAAGAACATCATCATTACATCATAATTACATCACATATTACATCTTTTACAAAGTAATCATTCCAAATATACATTATCTACTTCAATAGGAGATCGTAACACACTAACTACATGAATAACATCTAAGCCACATATTACAATGATATTCCTCAATCAAATAGAATAGATCATAACTGCTCCAAGAATTTCATAACACAAGAACTGAAGAGATGTTGAATATTCAATCATGCACATGAGCATCCAACGAAGAAAATCCCAATGGAAGAAGGCATCAAACCACCTGACCATGTGGAATAAAAAAGGTCCACCCCCCATGTTGCAGAGAATGACATAAGCCCCCCCACACACTCTAGACTTAGGCTAACACCTAACCTTGAAGGAAACATAAAACCATAGGCTAACTCACAACAAAGATTTATGACATAAAACATAGGCAAAATCACAAAGCAAGGCTTAACCACAAAACATGGACTTACCAGAGGCTACCACAAACCATAAAGACTAAGGTAGTAGGAAACATATAGGGAAGCATGTCATCACATGCCATCAACAAGGGTTTCCCTGGCAGTCTCTCACTAGACCCTGACGCCTAAGTGACACCCATGCAAAATTGACTCAAGCTTTCGTAAAGACAAGGGAGTACATTCGTGCCAACAAGGCCTTCCTTAACTCATCCTGAGCCTGGAATAACACTCTAGGCCATGAGCAGGGACCACAATTATCTTGTTAATGTGAAAGTTACCCAACCCCTAGATTAATTAATTAAGGTTATCACTTGATTACAAAAACTTCCAATGGGATTTCTTGGCAACCACTTGGGGGTCCCGACACCCACTTGGAAGTCACTCCCCCTATCATGTTCCCAAAACCTAAAGTAAAAACATGAATATAAAGAATCTCATGAAAACCACATGATACATCGTTACAAAAGTTCCATATCATAATCTGAACCACAACAAATTTTAATCCTTAATACCATATTCCAATTAATCAAATGCAATACCAAAAACACAATCCGACAACTCAATATACAACATACATCAAAATCCCTCAAAATCCAATAAGCCAAAATTGAAAACGACATCACAAAAAAATTATAATTTAATCCTAAAATAAACCTCTGGTCTGACTTATCTCGACACAGACTGCGAAAATCAACCAAAATTATTTAAATAGAAAATTAGCGCTTTTTCAGAATCTTTTGGCGCTTTTGCTTAATCCTCTGGCGCCATTACAAGTTCTTCTGGTGCATTAGCCACTCAATATAGGGCATTCAAAATATAAAATGGTGCATTCTCGACCTAGAGAATCGCATACACAAATTAGAATGACACATATACTGTGCAGAACAATGCATATACCAAACAGACTAGCACATTCACTAACCAAATTGGCACAAATATCAATCAGACTAGCACTTACGAGAAATAATTTAGTGCATATGACACCCATTTTAGCACATATAACACAAAGAGTAATTTATGACTCCGATAAAAAATTATGAACTAACTCAAAAAATCATGAGACACGGAAAACGACTCCAATCAAATACAAAAAAGGCGTCTTACAACCAAATACATGACTTAGAAATCATAGAACGAAAAATATAATCTACAAGCTCCAATTCTCAAATACTTTCTCGACAAAATGAAACCTAGAAACTTTATATCTCCCACAAACTAAAATATTGAATTTAATACATATAATTTTTCAGATACACAAAAGACATCTCCAAATACACACAGTAACCAAAGGAAAAAATAAACATAATTCTTTCATCCAATTAACAAACATAAGGGAAAAACATAGAATTTTTAGAATAAACAGTATACATTTTCAAACACACAACAACATTCCTTTTCCTTTTGAAACATGATGCATCATAGAAGACAATGATGGAACATAGTTTTGGAAGGAGGAGGTAGTTGAGGCCTAACTAACTGTTGCCATTTGGCATATATACATAGCATCAGACTTAGCCTTGATTGTAACCAGCTAATTATTAGCTATAGACTTAACAAAACCATGAAGAGTGGATAAGATAATTCCCAAAGCATGAAGCCAAGATCTACCTAGAAGATGATTATAATATAGAGGACTTGGTATCACATGTATTGGGGTTTGAATTGTAACTGGTCTAACCTTTAAAGGCAAGATAACAATGCCTAAAACAATCTTACCAGTATTGTCGAAGCCATTAATGAAAAAGACACCACAAGGGCATTTAGATTAACCTTAATATTTGGTAGCGAATCTAGACTGCAAACGTTGAGCGTTGAACCAATGTCAACATGAGTTTGTCTAATTCCAACACCATTAACATGAATTATTATCATCAATGGATTGGATAGATTTCTCACTTCTAGAGGTAGGAGTTCATGTAGATAATACGTAATATTGAGTGTATCTACACAAATATGATCCATCAACACATTTACATCCAAAGACCTTGTAGAAGAAGGTAATAAGATCTTCTGTAGAGCTTCCTATAACATTGCTTGACATACTAGAGCAATCTGAATCAAATCCCATTGTGAAATCTTAGCTTGAGTAACACAAAGTTGCTCAATAAGATCATAATCACTAGGTTGCTTGGCTACGAGTTTAGGTGCTAGAGGAAGGCCCAATTGAGAAGGTGGTAAAGAAATATTAGGCTGGTTAAGGTTTTGTTTGTTCTTCTTTGTATTATATTTATGAGCAACAACATTATAAGAAGCATTTATAGATTGATTGAACTTGATATACAAGTCAAGAGAATCATTATTAAACGATTTTTCATAAATAGATTTAACTTTCTTAGGAGGAGAACTAGTTGCAGTCACATAAATACATGGTCTCTTAAAATTTTGTGGAGTTGTAGAGACAACAATGACATTAAAAAACTTTTCATCCCTCAATGAAGAAAAGTCTAGACATGGATCTTCCTTATCAAGTTCATAGTCAAAGGACGATGCCCCTAGGAAATCATTCAAAGCATCATCCAACATGGTTGAATCATCTCTAGAGAATAGCTTATCAAATGCATTGAATCCTCGAAGAAAAAATCCGACATGAGGCACTCATGTCGAGTTCACCTAGATGTAGAGGAGGGGATTTTCTACCTTCAAGTGATGAGCCTTGAGGAACAAACCTACCTTGATACCTCACTAAATTGGTGCTCTAGTGAGCCAAGAAGATATAGAGAACTACCTACTATTATACTTGTAAATAGAAACAATAAATAACAAGATATCCAATAACAATAATTTTTTTTACTAAAGAAACAGATAAAGAAACAGAGAATGCACAAAACATAAAACTTATGGTAGATTAGATTAATCCTTGGCCTTGGATGTTAGCACATCATAGGGACATTTGCATGTCACGTTGTCATCTGTACAAACATAAAATACTAACTATACGAGATCACTTCTACAATCTATCTCTTTCACTGTAGATCTATTCACCACCTACACATACCGAGGCAGGAAAAATGTTGGGGGTTGTATAGGAGTTTGCCTTAGTCAAACCCATGTTTTGGTGTTTCCACTTCCACATACAACCGAATAGATAGATTTTGAAAAAGTAATAAATAGATAATGTAATAGAAACAAACCCCACTTAATGGAGAAAAAATCCTATTACAAGAGCTACATAGACAAATTAAAGAAAATGCAACTAGATGATAGATGCATTTAAAGATTTGATAATTTGAGATAATGCAATATTGCAAGATAAAAGATGAATAAGATAAGAAAGAAGAAGAGCGTTAAAGATACAGCTCTCTCTTAAGATAGTAGGATGATAATGTCTTGAGAGAAGAGTGGTATGAGATCCAATATAAAGTTTGGTAGGGCTTCATTGGACGTAAAAACAAGAACCAACAAATAGAGAGAGAGAGAGCCAAAAAAGAGCCAGAGAAGCTCCAATGAATGAAAAGTGAGATTTTTATGCTTAGAAAAGATAGGAGTAGCTGTTTCAAATGTGTCTGAGTGAAGGGACACACGTTAGTAAAATATTGATGCAAAATATGCTGTTTTGAATTTGGAAAATTTCATCTTTTTTTGCATTGTGTGGACGTTCGTGTGCTGCACTATTGTCTAGCACAAAATAGTCTCAAATAAGGCTCTGGAGTGGTCGATGCTACTTCATCTTTGGGATTCAAGATGTCAAAATGATAAAATATCAATCATGAATTTTATCATTAATGCACCAAGCCTAATACGAAAGTGTCATAAATGAATTGGGCGCAATTTGCGACACTACAAGAATGCAAAAATACAAAGAACGTAATTTAATTCCTCCATAGAGAAATCCTCAAAATTAGGTGATGATGATTTGATTTCTTCTCTTCATGTTATGACTATAGAACATTGATTAATTGATTTAGGATGCTCGTACCACATAAATCCTCATAAGGAGTGGTTTTCCACCTACGAGAAGTTCGATGGAGGAGAAATATGCCTTGATGACAATTCCTCATATATCTTATTTTCGAAAGGGGTAAGATTCAGTTGCGTTTTAGTGATGGGAGAATAAAATCTCTTTTAGGTGTTTTTCATGTCATAGGTTTAGAAAGAAATTCAATTTTAGTTTCTATGTTGAATGACATGTGATTGCATGTAGCATTTGACAAGCATGGTTGTAGATTAGTAAGAGGAAAATTGGTGAAAACATGAGGGACAATGAAGAGGATTCTTTTTAAGATTGAAGCCACTACAATTTTTAAATCTTCTAATGTAACTAAATCTAAAAATACTTGTATGTTGTGGCACCATAGATTGGGCCAAACTAGTGAGAATGGTTTATAAACCATTTTGAATAAAAATTTGTTAGATAGTTTTTCCTATTCCAATGAGAGTTTTAAATTTTGTGAACATTATGTGTTTGGAAAACAAAATAGAAATTAATTTCCTTTAGAAAGTAATAAATCAAAGAGTAAATAGGATATTATTCACTCAGATGTATTCGGTCTAGTGGATATTGAATCAATTAGAAGATCTATATATTTTGTCTAATTCATTAATAATGTTTCTAGATATACCTAGTTATATTTTATAAGGCATAAATTTGAAGTTTTCACTAAGTTTAAAGATTTTAAGGCCTTAGTTGAAAATAAAAAAGATTGTAAAATCAAGGTTTGAAGAACTGACAATGGAGTTGAATATTGTTCTAAGGAATTTGATGAATTTTGTAAACATGAAAAAATTGTAAGACAAAAAACTACTCTGTATACTTCAAAATAGAATGGAGTGACCAGAAGGTTAAATTAGACAATAATGGAAAGAGCTAGAAGTATGTCAAGTGGTTCACAAATTGATAGATGTTTTTGGGAATAATCTATAACTATTGCTTGTATTTGTTACATAGATCTCTTTGTAAGGCTCTCAATACAATACCTTATGAAGTGTGGACATGTAAGAAACCTTTTGATTCACATTTAGGGGTATTTTACTATGAGGCTTATGTTAATGTGCCTAAATAAAAATGAACTAAGTTGGATCCAAAAGATGAAAAGTGCATTTTCATTGGATATGGTGATAATGTAAAAGGATATAAGTTATGAAATCTACTAACCAATAAAACTATCTTTTCTAGAGATGTGATTTTCAAGGAACTTTGTGTTATTTCATATCCTAAACAACCAAAAGAAAAAGATAAGGAAAAGATAGTACATTTTGAAATTAAATATGAAAGTGCACCTCGAGAAGAATAGAGAGATGGACATGACGATGAGGAAGAAGAAGGCGAGAGTTCAGAAAAAGTTACTAATAAAACCAAAGAACATGAAGAGGTTGAGCAAGATCAAGAACAATAAGAGCTCCATACTCCTATTCTTAGAAAATCCACAAGACAATTAAATTTAGTTGATAGGTATAGCCCACCAAATTTTTGTTGTATATTCTCTTTATTAAGTATTGATAATGAACATTCTTGTGCATGGGCTCAATCAAGTAAATCTAGGCTTGAATAGGCCTTTAGAGGTGTCTTGGATGAAGTCAGAGGAGGGATGGTACAAAATCAATTTTGATGGTGCTTCCAAGGGCAATTTGGGTCTTTCTGGCTTTGGTTATGTGGTAAAGGACTGGATGGGGAGTATGCTTGCCTTGAGGGTACAGATAATAGAAGATGGTACAACAATGTGGCTAAAGCATTAGCAGTCCTCCAAGTGATTGAATTCGAAAAACATTTTGGTATTTCAAAACTACACTTGGAGGGTCATTCATTAATAATTGTTAATGCAATCATTTTCAGGGAGGTACAAGCTTGACATCTGAAGAAGTACATTTGTGCAATTCGGAAGGAATTGGAAACTATCAAAAACTTCCAAATTAGCCACATATGTCGTATGGGAAATCAAGAAGCCAATTCTCTATCAAAATGGGCATTAAAGTTTAATGATGTTTGTGAGGTGAGAGTCAAGGATTTGTACTCTCACACTCGATGACTTACATCCTTGGCTTGCTATGGTATGATTTCTAAATTTATTAGATGGCAGGGGCGAAAGGTTGATGAGATGGGTGGACCTCAGGTGGCATTAAAATGGGGATGCATTGTGTTTTTCTCTACTCACTGTTGCTTTGTTTCCACGAGACAGAGAATATGGAGGCCAACTTCGCTCTGATTACTTCTTGGCCTCAAGCAACGTTTTTTGGTCTGGCTTCGGCAAAACGTCTAAAGGGGCTCTTCAAATTTGGTGATGAGGAGATTATGCAGTTGATGGAAACATTGCTGGGTGAGGTCTTTTTGCAAGAAAAACACCAATATTGGTCCAATATGGACATTATCACAATGGTGGTTGTATGGGGTTTGGATAGGGTGATACAACAGAGAATGTCAAATGGGTTGTTCACCCAATTTTGGATGATGAGTGGTTGGTTGGGTTGGACTCCATTTTGGAGTGGATGGTTCCAGGGCAAGCTTTGATGTGAGTGAAGGGATTGAAGACCCCACGACAGCTAAGATTTATGAATTGATTCTGTTTATTTGCTGGCCCATAAAGTGCAACCGTGATGAAACAAGGGCAGGGGCCCTCATTGGGTTGGATTATTTGAAATCCCACCTCAGGCAGCATGAGGCCATGACCAGTGGAGTAATGATGGCTACGAATGGAAATGTTCGAGGCAAAGGCAAACGGGGGCCAAGACGTGGAAGGGTGGTGAAGGTGAAATGACATGTGTCCAACCTGGGAATTTCGAATGCAGAGTAATTGATTGCAGTTCTTCTTCCTTCTTGTCTCTGGGTTATATTTTTTGTTTGGTATATTTTTTCAAGGTGCTTGAAATTTTGTATGATGGTTATATGGGAGTTTTGTTTTCGTCTGCTCCCCAATGTATATAATGGTTGTACAAGGTTATAGGTTAGGTCTCTGTAAGTGGTAGGGTTATTTTTTGTAATGACACATTCGTTACGTGCGATGTTTCAGGGTGTTGCGACTTTTCGAGGTGCTTTTGTAGTTGGGATATTGGTACTAGTTTTTTGACATAGTGATTAGTCTCTATTTTGAATAATCCATGTAATCATTGTAAACTCTATACTTTTTGTTAATAAAATAAAAAACTGCAGACACCTAAAAGTTGCACAACAAATTAAGTGAATTTTATTCATTTAATTATCCCTATTTCTTCCAATTAATTAAATTAAGATTTAATTAATATCCCTATTTCTCTAAATTAACTTATTAATCAAATTAAAGATTTGATTAATATTTCCCTTCTTCTATCCTAGCCATTTAACTAAATTTACATTTAATTAAAATCTCTGTCATAGCCATTTAATTAAAATTACCCTTCTAGCCATTTTTAATTAAATTTACATTTAATTAAAACCACCCACTTGCAAAAATTAAAAATCACATTTAAATAAATCAATATTTATTTAAATCTATCAAATGGAAGTTGCAACCAACAATTGAAATAAATTAATTTTACTTTAATTAAATTCTATTTTTCCCCACCCACTTGCAAAATCCTACATCTCCCACTTGCTTCCTAAACCTCTTCTAGAGCCTTCTAGATTCTTCTAAATCCTTTTAATTAGCCCAATCAACTCTTAATTATGTCCTTTCCCTAAAATTGAGGAGGTCACTTCTCAAATTTGAAAGAAAGCCTTCTAAAAGCAATAAAGGCTTTATCCATTCAACAAGCTAACTTGTTGAGTTCCCCCAAATTTGGAAGGACTCTTACAAATTTGTCCCCAAAGTCTTCTTAACCATTAATGGTTAACTCAACCTCCCTCTCATGGTTAGAGAATTTCTCTCTAACTTAACCCTCATTTAACTCAAGGGTCTCATCAAGAACTCATGGCTTTGACCCTAGTTATCCTATTAACCCTTGCACAAGGGTTTATCCCTTGCGTAAAAGCTTTATCCAATGGATGACCCTAACCCAACCACAACCTTACCTCCTAAGGTAACCACCATGTCTCCTCAGGCATTTAATCTCTCTTGCATCTCCTCTCAAGCCTTTTCAAGGTGAAATTTGTCAACTTGAGATTGGATTGAATCCCTCACATGGATTGATAACTTTCAATCCCAACCCTTATTGAGATTATTCAATCTCAACCCTCCATTGCCCTAACCCAACCACAACCTTACCTCCTAAGGTAATCACCATGTCTCCTCAGACATTTTATGTCTCTTCCATCTCCTCTCAAGCCCTCTCAAGGTGAAATTTGTCAACTTGAGATTGGATTGAATCCCTCGCATGGATTGATAACTTTCAATCCCAACCCTTGTTGAGATTATTCAATCTCAACCCTCCATTGCCCTATTTTCCCTATAAATAGAGCTCTCATTCTTCATTCTCCATATGAAGTCTTTTGTGCATCTAATTTATAGTCTCATTTCATCAAGCATTGTTAGCCTCTCTTTGATAATAGCATTTTAGATCATTTAGTAGCATCATAGCTTAGATTTATCATGTCTTGCATATCAAGTTAGTAATATCATGTTAGCTTCATTTCCATGCTAGCTTAATATCATTTTAACATCATTTTCATGTTAGTTTAGTTTCATATCAATATCTTGCACCACATCATCATCTAGTTTCATATCAAAATCATTCATTAGGATTATAGTTGCATCCATTTTGATCCTAAAATCCTCTAAATCACGTTCTCTAAGTTGTCATCCAAGAGATCAAGTGCTCTTCCAAGTGAGGGCCACCTTGAATCTTGAGGATATTTAGAGATAGAGGAGCATGGAACGATTTTAAAGAGTTTAGATTCATTTTACTTTGTTTTGTTTTGATTTCTAACCTCTAATGCAATGTTTCATGTGTGTGTTAGAATTGCTTTCTCCTCTTGCAGGTTGATACCACATTCTAGACATACATTAATTTCATATCGAATCTCCATATCAATTTCATATCAGTTTCATATCGACTTTTCATATCATATCAATTCTTCATATCTGGGGCATCATATCGAATCTCGACATCAATTTCATCTCAGTCTCATATCAACTGATTAGTTTCATATCAGTGTTTCTTATCAAAATCAATTTTTCATATCCAGGGAATCATATCGACAATTTTGGCAACATCATCATATCGAAAGTTTTTGACAATAAATTGAACATTTTTCTTTGAATCAACATGTGGTCACACGTCGACTCAAAGAGGGGCAAAATGTAGACACCTAAAAGTTGCACAACAAATTAAGTGAATTTTATTCATTTAACTATCCCTATTTCTTCCAATTAATTAAATTAAGATTTAATTAATATCCCTATTTCTCTAAATTACCCTATTAATCAAATTAAAGATTTGATTAATATTTCCCTTCTTCTATCCTAGCCATTTAACTAAATTTATATTTAATTAAAATATCCCTCATAGCCATTTAATTAAATTAAATTTAATTAAAATTCCCCTTCTAGCCATTTTTAATTAAATTTACATTTAATTAAAACCATCCACTTGCAAAAAATAAAAAATCACATTTAAATAAATCAATATTTATTTAAATCTATCAAATGCAAGTTGCAACCAACAATTGAAATAAATTTATTTTATTTTAATTAAATTCTATTTTTCCCCACCCTCTTGCAAAATCCTACATCTCCTACTTGCTTCCAAAACCTCTTCTAGAGCCTTCTAGATTCTTCTAAACCCTTTTAATTAACCTAATCAACTCCTAATCATGTCCTTTCCCTAAAATTGAGGACGTCACTTCTCAAATTTGGAAGAAAGTCTTTTGAAAGCAATAAAGGCTTTATCCATTAAACAAGCTAACTTGTTGAGTTCCCCCAAATTTGGAAGGACTCTTATAAATTTATCCCCAAATTCTTCTTAACCATTAATGGTTAACTCCATCTTCCCCCTCATGGTTAGAGACTTTCTCTCCAACTTAACCCTCATTTAACTCAAGGGTCTCTTCAAGCACTCATGGCTTTGACTCTAGCTATCCTATTAACCCTTGCACAAGAGTTTATCCCTTGGGTAAAAGCTTTATCCAATGGATGACCCTAACCCAACCACAACCTTACCTCCTAAGGTAACCACCATGTCTCTTCAGGCATTTAATGTTTCTTGCATCTCATCTCAAGCCCTCTCAAGGTGACATTTGTCAACTTGAGATTGGATTGAATCCCTCACATGTATTTGATAACTTTCAATCCTATCCCTTGTTGAGATTATTCAATCTCAACCCTCCAATGCCCTATTTTCCCTATGAATAGAGCTCTCATTCTTCATTATCCATATCAAGTCTTTTGTGCATCTAATTTATAGTCTCATTTCATCAAGCATTGTTAGCCTCTTTTTGATAATAGCATTTTAGATCATTTAGTAGCATCATAGCTTAGATTTATCATGTCTTGCATATCATGTTAGTAATATCATGTTAGCTTTATTTCCATGCTAGCTTAATATCATTTTAACATCATTTTAATGTTAGTTTAGTTTCATATCAATATCTTGCACCTTATCATCATCTAGTTTCATATCAAAATCATTCTTTAGGATCATAATGGCATCCATTTTGATTCTAAAATCCTCTGAATCTCATTCTCTAGGTTTTAATCGAAGAGATCAACTGCTCTTCCAAGTGAGGGCCACCTTGAATCTTGAGGATCTTTGGAGATAGAGGAGCATGAAACGATTTTAAAGAGTTTAGATTCATTTAACTTTGTTTTGTTTGGATTTCTAACCTCTAATGCAATGTTTCATGTGTTTTTGAATTGTTTTCTCCTCTTGCAGGTTGATACCACATTCCAAGCATACATTAATTTTATATCAAATCTCCATATCAATTTCATATCGACATCAGTCTCTTATCGACTTTTCATATCAAATCAATTCTTCATATCTGGGGCATCATATCGAATCTCGACATCAATTTCATGTCAGTCTCATATCAACTGATCAGTTTCATATCAATGTTTCTTATCAAAATAAATTTTCATATCCAGGGAATCATATCGACAACTTTGACAACATCATCATATCAAAATATTTTGACAACAAATTAAGCATTTTTCTTTGAATCAACATGTGGTCACACATCGACTCAAAGAGGGACAAAATGTAGACACCTAAAAGCTGCACAACAAATTATGTGAATTTTATTAATTTAATTATCCCTATTTCTTCCAATTAATTAAATTAAGATTTATTTAATATCCCTATTTCTCTAAATTAGCCTATTAATCAAATTAAAGATTTAATTAATATTTCTCTTCTTCTATCCTAGCCATTTAACTAAATTTACATATAATTAAAATCTCCCTCGTAGCCATTTAATTAAATTTACATTTAATTAAAATTCCCCTTCTAGCCATTTTTAATTAAATTTACATTTAATTAAAACCACCCACTTGCAAAAATTAAAAATCACATTTAAATAAATCAATATTTATTTAAATCTATCAGATACAAATTGCGACCAATAATTGAAATAAATTAATTTTATTTTAATTAAATTCTATTTTTTCCCATCCACTTGCAAAATCCTACATCTCCCACTTGCTTCCTAAACCTCATCTAGAGCCTTCTATATTCTTCTAAAACCTTTTAATTAGCCTAATCAACTGTTAATCATGTCCTTTCGCTAAAATTGAGGAGGTCACTTCTCAAATTTGAAAAAAAGTCTTCTTAAAGCAATAAAGGCTTTATCCATTTAACAAGTTAACTTGTTGAGTTCCGCCAAATTTGGAAGTACTCTTACAAATTTGTCCCCAAAGTCTTCTTAACCATTTATGGTTAACTCAACCTTCCCCTCATGGTTAAGACTTTCTCTCTAAATTAAGCCTCATTTAACTCAAGGGTCTCATCAAGCACTCATGGCTTTGACCATAGTTATCCTATTAACCCTTGCACAAGAGTTTATCCCTTGGGTAAAAGATTTATCCAATGGATGACCCTAACCCAACCACAACCTTACCTCCTAAGGTAATCACCATGTCTCCTCAGACATTTTATGTCTCTTACATCTCCTCTCAAGCCCTCTCAAGGTGACATTTGTCAACTTGAGATTGGCTTGAATCCCTCGCATGGATTGATAACTTTCAATCCCAGCCCTTGTTGAGATTATTCAATCTCAACCCTCCATTGCCCTATTTTCCCTATAAATAGAGCTCTCATTCTTCATTCTCCATACGAAGTCTTTTGTGCATCTAATTTATAGTCTCATTTCATCAAGCATTGTTAGCCTCTCTTTGATAATAGCATTTTAGATCATTTAGTAGCATCATAGCTTAGATTTATCATGTCTTTCATATCATGTTAGTAATATCATGTTAGCTTCATTTCCATGCTAGCTTAATATCATTTTAACATCATTTTCATGTTAGTTTAGTTTCATATCAATATCTTGCACCATATCATCATCTAGTTTCATATCAAAATCATTCATTAGGATCATAGTTGCATCCATTTTGATCCTAAAATCCTCTAAATCTCGTTCTCTAGGTTGTCATCCAAGAGATCAAGTGCTCTTCCAAGTAAGAGCCACCTTGAATCTTGAGGATATTTAGAGATAGAGGAGAATGGAACGATTTTAAAGAGTTTAGATTCATTTAAGTTTGTTTCGTTTGGATTTCTAACTTCTAATGCAATGTTTCATGTGTGTGTTTGAATTATTTTATCCTTTTGTAGGTTGATACCACATTCCAGGCATACATTAATTTCATATTGAATCTCCATATCAATTTCATATCAGATTCATATCGACATCAGTCTCATATCGACTTTTCATATCAAATAAATTCTTCATATCTGGGGCATTATATCGAATCTCGACATCAATTTTATATCAGTCTCATTTCAACCGATTAGTTTTATATCAGTGTTTCTTATCAAAATTAATTTTTCATATTCAGGGAATCATATCGAGAACTTTGGCAACATCATCATATCGAAAATTTTTGACAACAAATTGAGCATTTTTCTTTGAATCGACATGTGGTCACACGTCGACTCAAAGAGGGGCCAAATGTAGACACCTAAAAGTTGCACAACAAATTAAGTGAATTTTATTTATTTAACTATCCCTATTTCTTCCAATTAATTAAATTAAGATATAATTAATATCCCTATTTCTCTAAATGACCCTATTAATCAAATTAAAAATTTGATTAATATTTCCCTTCTTCTATCCTAGCCATTTAATTAAATTTACATTTAATTAAAATCTCCCTCATAGACATTTAATTAAATTTACATTTAATTAAAATTCCCCTTCTAGCCATTTTTAATTAAATTTATATTTAATTAAAACCACCCACTTGCAAAAAATAAAAATCCCATTTAAATAAATCAATATTTATTTAAATCTATCAAATGCAAGTTGTAACCAACAATTGAAATAAATTAATTTTATTTTAATTAAATTCTATTTTTCCCCACCCACTTGCAAAATCCCACATCTTCCACTTGCTTCCTAAACCTCTTCTAGAGCCTTCTAGATTCTTCTAAACCCTTTTAATTAGCCTAATCAACTCCTAATCATGTCCTTTCCCTAAAATTAAGGAGGTCACTTCTCAAATTTGGAAGAAAGTCTTCTAAAATCAATAAAGGCTTTATCCATTCAACAAGCTAACTTGTTGAGTTCCCCCAAATTTGCAAGGGCTCTTACAAATTTGTCCCCAAAGTCTTCTTAACCATTAATGGTTAACTCAACCTTCTCCTCATGGTTAGAGACTTTCTCTCCAACTTAACCTTCATTTAACTCAAGGGTCTCATCAAGCACTCATGGTTTTAACCCTAGTTATCCTATTAACCCTTGCACAAGAGTTTATCCCTTGATTAAAATCTTTATCCAACGGATGACCCTAACCCAACCACAACCTTACCTCCTAAGGTAACCACCATGTCTCCTCGGGCATTTAATGTCTTTTGCATCTCCTCTCAAGCCCTCTCAAGGTGACATTTGTCAACTGAAGATTGGATTGAATCCCTCACATGGATTGATAACTTTCAATCCTAGCCCTTGTTGAGATTATTCAATCTCAACCGTCCATTGCTGTATTTTCCTTATAAATAGAGCTCTCATTCTTCATTCTCCATATCAAGTCTTTTGTGCATCTAATTTATAGTTTCATTTCATCAAGCATTGATATCCTCTCTTTGATAATAGCATTTTAGATCATTTAGTAGCATCATAGCTTAGATTTATCATGTCTTGCATATCATGTTAGCTTCATTTCCATGCTAGCTTAAAATCATTTTAACATCATTTTCATGTTAGTTTAGTTTTATATTAATATCTTGCACCTTATCATCATCTAGTTTCATATCAAAATCATTCTTTAGGATCATAATGGCATCCATTTTGATTCTAAAATCCTCTGAATCTTGTTCTCTAGGTTTTAATCGAAGAGATCAACTGCTCTTCCAAGTGAGGGCCACCTTGAATCTTGAGGATCCTTGGAGATAGAGGAGCATGAAACGATTTTAAAGAGTTTAGATTCATTTAACTTTGTTTTGTTTGGATTTCTAACCTCTAATGCAATGTTTCATGTGTTTTTGAATTGTTTTCTCCTCTTGCAGGTTAATACCACATTCCAAGCATACATTAATTTTATATCAAATCTCCATATCAATTTCATATCGACATCATTCTCTTATCAACTTTTCATATCAAATCAATTCTTCATATCTGGGGCATCATATCGAATCTCGACATCAATTTCATGTCAGTCTCATATCAACTGATCAGTTTCATATCAATGTTTCTTATCAAAATAAATTTTCATATCCAGGGAATCATATCGAGAACTTTGGCAACAACATCATATCGAAAATTTTTGACAACAAATTGAGTGTTTTTCTTTGAATCAACATGTGGTCACATGTCGACTCAAAGAGGGGCAAAATGTAGACACCTAAAAGTTGCACAACAAATTAAGTGAATTTTATTCATTTAATTATCCCTATTTCTTTCAATTAATTAAGATAAGATTTAATTAATATCCCTATTTCTCTAAATTACCCTATCAATCAAATTAAAGTTTTGATTAATATTTCCCTTCTATCCTAGCCATTTAACTAAATTTACATTGAATTAAAATCTCCCTCATAACCATTTAATTAAAATCCCCCTTCTAGCCATTTTTAATTAAATTTACATTTAATTAAAACCACCCACTTGCAAAAATTAAAAATCACATTTAAATAAATCAAAATTTATTTAAATCTATCAAATGCAAGTTGCAACCAACAATTGAAATAAATTAATTTAATTTTAATTAAATTCTATTTTTTACCACCCGCTTGCAAAATCCTACATCTCCCACTTGCTTCCTAAACCTCTTCTAGAGCGTTCTAGATTCTTCTAAACCCTTTTAATTAGCCTAATCAAATCCTAATCATGTCCTTTCCCTAAAATTGAGGAGGTCACTTCTTAAATTTGGAAGAAAGTCTTCTAAAAGCAATAAAGGCTTTATCCATTCAACAAGCTAACTTGTTGAGTTCCCTCAAATTTGGAAGGACTCTTACAAATTTGTCCCCAAAGTCTTCTTAACCATTAGTGGTTAACTCAACCTTCCCCTCATGGTTAGAGACTTTCTCTCTAACTTAATCCTCATTTAACTCAAGGGTCTCATCAAGCACTCATGGCTTTGACCCTAGTTAGCTTATTAACCCTTGCACAAGAGTTTATCCCTTGGGTAAAAGCTTTATCCAATGGATGACCCTAACCCAACCACAACCTTACCTCCTAAGGTAACCACCATGTCTCCTAGGCATTTAATGTCTCTTGCATCTCTTCTCAAGCCTTCTCAAGGTGACATTTGTCAACTTGAGATTGGATTGAATCCCTCACATGGATTGATAAATTTCAATCCTAGCCTTTGTTGAGATTATTCAATCTCAACCCTCCATTGACCTATTTCCCCTATAAATAGAGCTCTCATTCTTCATTCTCCATATCAAGTCTTTTGTGCATTTAATTTATAGTCTCATTTCATCAAGCATTGTTAGCCTCTCTTTGATAATAGAATTTTAGATCATTTAGTAGCATCATAGCTTAGATTTATCATGTCTTGCATATCATGTTAGCTTCATTTCCATGCTAGCTTAATATCATTTTAACATCATTTTCATGTTAGTTTAGTTTCATATCAATATGTTGCACCATATCATCATCTAGTTTCATATCAAAATCAATCTTTAGGATCATTGTTGCATCCATTTTGATCTTAAAATCCTCTAAATCTTGTTCTCTAGGTTGTCATCGAAGAGATCAAGTGCTCTTCCAAGTGAGGGCCACCTTGAATCTTGAGGACCTTTGGAGATAGAGGAGCATGGAATGATTTAAAGAGTTTAGATTCATTTAACTTTGTTTTGTTTGGATTTATAACCTCTAATGCAATGTTTCATGTATGTTTGAATTGTTTTATCCTCTTGCAGGTTGATACCACATTCTAAGCATACATTAATTTCATATCGAATCTCCATATCATTTTAACATCATTTTCATGTTAGTTTAGTTTCATATCAATATCTTGCATCATATCATCATCTAGTTTCATATCAAAATTATTCATTAGGATCATAATTGCATCCATTTTGATCCTAGAATCCTCTAAATCTCGTTCTCTAGTTTGTCATCCAAGAGATCAAGTGCTCTTCCAAGTGAGGGCCACCTTGAATCTTGAGGATCTTTAGAGATAGAGGAGCATGAAATGATTTTAAAGAGTTTAGATTCATTTAACTTTGTTTTGTTTTGATTTCTAACCTCTAATGCAATGTTTCACGTGTGTGTTTGAATTGTTTTTTCCTCTTGCAGGTTGATACCACTTTCCAGGCATACAAAAACTATTATTACTGTTTAAAAAAAGTATTGATGATGAACCTAGATCCTACAGGGAAGCTGTTTTAGTAGATGATTGTAATTATTGGGAACAAGTCATGCTAGAGGAGATGATGACATTAGAACCATGTAATACATGTGATATTGTTCGTTTCTCAAAGGAATTAAAGGCATTGGTTGTAAACGGGTCTACAAAAAGAAATTTGGAGCAGAGAGCTCATTAAAAAAGTACAAAGCTAGACTGGTAGCTAATGGCTACTCCCAAAGAGAGGAAATTGATTTTGGTGAGATTTTATCTCTTGTTGCTAAATTATCCTCTATTCGATTGCTTTTATCCATTGCCACAACTAATGATTTTGAGATTGAGCAAATGGATTTTAAAATTTCTTTTTTGCATGGAGACTTGGAAGATGAAATTTATATGCAATGGCCTAAAGGATTTGAGGTAACTTGGTTTGTAGGTTAAAATAATCTCTTTATGGTTTAAAATGGTTTCCTTGAATGTAATATAAAAAATTTGATTCGTTTGTCATGAAATTGGGTTTTGTTAGAAATGAAGAAGATAATTGTGTATACATTAAATGTATTGATAATTATATTCTAGTCATTGTCTTGTATGTGGATGATATGCTACTTATTAGTAATTCTAAGGCAATGGTTTGTAAGCTAAAAGCTCAAATTTTAGGGGCATTTGATATGAAGGATTTGGGTGTTGCAAGGTATATACTTGGTATGGAAATCAAAAGAGACCGGGTAAACAAAAAGATTTGGTTATCATGGAGTAAGTATGTAGGCACTATTTTGAACAAATTTAATATATAGGATTGTAAACCAATAAGAATTCCTTTATAGGTTGGCACTGAGCTTTCCTAAGAATGATAATGATTTAGAGGATATGTCTAATGTGTCTTATGCTAGTGCTGTAGGAAGTTTAATGTAATGGTTTGCACTAGTCTAGATATTGCACAATTAGTGGGATTTTTAAGCATGTTTATGTCTAATCCTAGTAGAGAACTTTGGAATAATGTTAAAAAGGTATTTAGATAATTACAAGGAACTTCTAATTATTATTTAGAATATTTTGGGACTAGTAGTGTATATAAGACATTAGGCATATAGGATTTGTTCATGTAGATTGGGCAAGTGACTTAAATAGTTGAAGGTCTACTAGTGGGTATGCATTTACTTTGTTTGGTGGAGTAGTGAGTTGGATGAGTAAAAGTCAAGCTATAGTTTTTTTATCCATAATTGAAGCAGAGTACATGGCTGCTACCCTTTTTCTAAGGAGACAATATGGTCATAGAGATTGTGTCCAGGTATTTGTTTTGGTTTCAGGATAGTTCAAGTTAATTATGATAGTCAGAGTGCAATTCATTTAGCATGGACTAAGCATGTCGATTTACAATACCATTTTGTTTGTGAGTTGATTTCAAATTGACATATTGAGTTGAAGAAAATTGATACTCAAATGAATATTGCCAATTGTCTTACTAAACTTGTGAGTACATAAAAAAATACTTGGTGCAAAAAGGCCATAGGCCTTGTTTCTTGTTCCTAGTTGATTCCATGATGGTGTGATTCCCCTAGCTCTTGCAAGGTATTTGACAACTGGGAGAATGTTGGAAATTATTGTGACTCAACCTTAGCAATTCCAAATTATGTATTTATTATGATTTTATGTTCTCCCATGGTTATTTAGCATTTAAGTAATTAAATAATTGTGCCGCATCATAAGGGGCATGGGTTTTATTAGTTAACACTTTTTCCATATGTCGGTGCCTTAAAAATCAAGTTATTTTTTTGTCAAAAGATGCCCATCAAGTGGTATAATATGGAAGGCCTATTTTTAGGCATGTTATGATGGATTTTGTGACAATTATAAGGGATAAAATTGGGGTTAATCATTTTGGATGTGAGAATAAATTATCATGACACGCGTAAGAGAATTCTTACGTAATTATTGCTAGTCTATGATGCATGTAAGAGTATCTCCTATTTTTGGGGGATTTTTATGACAACTTGTAAGGTGTAATGTCATGTAAGAGATTATGTTTAGCATGTAAGGGTTGTATATATTTTTACCATGATTATTTAGAACCTTGTTTTGACCCATGGTAATGTTTTATGGTGGTATTTTGAGCCCCCATGGGTCAATATATTGAAGAGTTGAGTTGGAGCCATTGATGATTTTGTCCAAGTTTTATTTTGCAAGGGTTGTGCTACTAGATGGAAGATTGAGTGGATTTTGAGAGGCGTATTGTAATTTTATATTATTGATAATACAAATCTTTCACCTCTTTTTGGTGGATTTTTTCTCTGAAAGGGTTTCTCCACGTAAGTTCGATTTTATGTGTTAATCTTTTATGGTTTTATGATTTCATCGTTATAGTTATTTTATTTCCATTTGATACATAGATAAATTTGATTTATAGTTTGATTTGAAGCTACATATATTGTTGTTCATCTCTTCTTTTTTAACAAAATGAAGGATTTTTTTGGAAAAAGAAGGATGATATTTTAGAATTGAGGGAGGGATGGGAAAACAAGAGGTGTATGTTTGTTGACCAACTAGGAGTTGTTTCTAGACATGAAGGTTGATTTGGATGCATAATTACAATTTATTTTATTTCACCTATGCCTTGCATATTTAATTTCAAATGCATTGTTTGTTAGAAATTTCCTCATTTATTGTTGCTCATTATTCTTGATTGTTTAGGGTCCGTATCTTGGTATTTGATTGAATTAAGGATTTATATAATTCCTTAGTGAAACCTAGTCATTATATTGACTTATCTCACCCATTGGTGTCTATTATCCATTTCCCATGATTTCTCAGGGTTTATTGGTAGCACCCATGGTTGAATTAAGTATTTATTCTATTGGTTTACAAATGGACACCCTACAACTTGTCATATATTATTTATTATAAGTTCCCTTATTTTTAGACTCTACACATTAAATATTGTTCCTAGATTATGTAGTTGAATTAGATTATTATTGACACTCACCAATATCTTACAACTAATTCCTTCACAATCCCATTTCACTTTTAAGGGAACATTGTATATGAAGAGAATAAAAAATGGGTTTTAACCTCATATAATAAAATTGTATATTAAATGATTTAAAAAGTAGTTGCTACTAATGGAACTAAGATAATGCATGAAGCTAGTATGGGTAGTGTTAAGTTGTTGATTCTTATATATATTATATACTTTTAATGTTAGGAAATAAGGGTCATTTTGCAAGTAAATGTAGGGAAATAAAATAAGTAAAATTTATAATCTAATCTAGCTCAGTGGGACAAATAGGCATAATTCCTAATTATAGTTACAAAGTACCCAAGGTTATATATACACAATAACAAACCTTAACTAGTTGTTCTTTACTAGGGTCTCATTGTAGGTTAAATGATTTTCCCACCCCTTCCCATACATGCAATAGATACTTTCCACAAGTTGAGTACCAATCCAAAAGGTGGACCTTGGGGATGTAGAGACTATTTTGCCCCTCATATCAAACCAATCCTTGAAATTCATAGGATGACCATAGATGATGCAATTCCCAAGACCTTGGTTTACACATGTTTCTTTATTGAGGGTTTATTTTGCTAGTTATAAAACCAAGCTTGGTACATGAGCTAACTTCTATGGCATCACAAGATGGTTGCACTAAAGGACTATTCAAGAGTATCAATAGAGGGTTATATACCTCGTAAGACATATATTGTTCCTCCCCTTTTGAAGTGATCACAAAATCAATAAATATTTGAAATGACACACCTAAATATAAGATTATTGATGCCCAAACTTAACAATAGTTGTGCTCTCTACTTTGTTTTGGCCATACCTTAGAGTTAGATGACTTTCATGAGTGGTATGTAGGACTTAAAGATAATAGCATGCAGGTGATAGAATCATTAGCATGCAAACAATGAATGTTGAGAGCTACATGTGAGGCTTAGATGATTTTTACCAATGGTATGCATGATGAAAAGCTAGTGACATGTATGTGAGGAATGCCATTTTCTATCACTAAGCAGTCCTAGGGACTATGAAAAAAATGGATTTCCTATAGTAGAATAGGCAACAAAGTGATTGAGATAATTCCTATTGGAGAAGCATATTGTGTCCTATTTTGGGTAGATGTATTCCAAGCTAGTACATACAATAAACCTTCTTTTGGGTTATTGGTTCTTATTTACTATCCTATGCACTATGTGATTTATTTCAATAACATCTCTTGGTATAAAACAACATCCAATTTTATGGGGTGGATAAATACTCTATCCTTGTGGTTGGGATCACATCGTGTTTTAGTTGAACCATTGGCAAGATAAGGCAATGAAACTAACCTATCAATAGATAGAAAATCCATTGGTATGGTTTCTCTTATTAGTGGAATTTATCTTTCAGCTAAATTATATACTCATGAATTCTTATCTAGTGCACAATTATATCTTATCAAGTTTATATATCATAAGAAGATCTCAATTTGTATTGTTTAAACAAGATACACTGGGAATATACCTAATTTTCTTAATTTTCTCATCTTGTTAGTTTATTGTGTAATTTAGGTTTATTATGATCCTATGGTTATTCTATGCTACTTTTAGTTCTCTCACCTCTTATGTTTAATGAGATAGTAATGTCATTTTTTAGTAATCTAGGAAGATTATTGCATTGGTATTAGAGTGTAGTTTCAACCTTGGGACCTTGAAGCTCATAATTTTGTTTGTGTTGATTTTTTCCATGGTTTTGCAGTCATGGGTCATAGAAAAAGGGGGGAAAAAGTCTTTGGAAAATAAAACTCCCAACCTAATGATTAAAACCATGTGTAGCTCTAAAACCATGGTAGTAACTCTTAAACAACTAAAACTATAAAAGGATAAAGAAGTGGCTAGACCTTCCAATAAGTTGAAACCATAGAAGAAATCCCTTTTCCTTAAACCCAAACACAAACCATTAGCTATTAGGGATTTTAACTTTCATTGTGGATGTAATACACCAATCCTTTCCAACACACACACACACACACACACACACACAAGCCTATATATAACTATAAATAACATTGGAAGAAGAATACCCTAGAGGAGGAAATTTGTACTATATAATAAAATACAATGTACGTTATGATGATAGAATATCAAACAACTATTGTTGTGTTTATGTAATAAGCAATAACTACTAATGAGAAGTATGGAAGTAATTATGGTTTAACATGGTGTACAAATAACTCTAGATAATTTAGACATTTTCAATATTTTTAGGGTAATGAGTTATCCTTAAAAAAATTATTAGAATTTTTTTTTTGTAAACATATAAATTCTAAGTTATTGGAAAAAGAAAATTGGTTAAAAAATTGATTTTTTTCCTCATGGAACAACTTATCAATATGAAGAGGAATTTAAGGAGAGGATGCGTCTTAGTATGGCTGAAATTCTATGTGCTAGCAAGAGTGCACCATTTCCCCCCCTCACCATACTTGAGGAATTACAAAATTAAATGAATTCTCTTCAAGAAAAAATAGTTTCACAAGAATAAAAAATGGGTAATCGTTGAGATTGAAGAAACAAGGGACAAATCATAACCTTGGCATAGGAAATTTGGTTGTATAGTAAATGTTATCTTCTTGGTCGAAAATCATGGTTTTACTTTGTCTTTTGGGAGCTAGTACTGTTGCAATTGAGTTCTTTGATTGTGTAAGAGTTATGGGTGATATTTAGTTAGGAGATGTTTATCAAGATGTCACGTGCAAATCAAGATCACTTTCAGTGAGAGATTTCACAATTTTGTGATCCATCTCTTTGTGATGGATGATATTTTTCAATAGATGTTAGTGTCATGAGGATCTCTTGAATTCTTAATTATGCAACCAATGTGAGTTATTTGATAATTACCTGTTCTATTAGTAGATGATGGTTATTTTATTTTTATGAGGATGTCGATAGTTTGTTGCCATGTAAATTTGTTGGAGTTTTTGGTTGATTTATTATGATGTAAATCATGGTGGCATGGTCAATTCCTATATTTTGTACTATGTAGTGGGAAATTCAATAGTGGTTTGTGGTAATCTAACAGATAATTGCTATGATCATTTTCCTTGTAAAATTTTGGATTTTAGAGTTGTAGTTTGAGATTGATTGACATGAGATTATTAATTATACACCTATATCAAGTTTGGATGAGGTTGAAGATCTCACTTTTTGGGGATTGTGTGTTGGAATAGTAGTCTCTTGATTTGGTTTTAGATGAAAGAATAAGGAGGCTACACTTATGGTTGGACATGAGTTTGGCATAGACCTATTACCAACCTAGTATTTAAATGCATTCTTTCTTTGTGCCTTATTTTCTCATATGCATAAGTCTTGAGTTGTGGATTTTAGTATTGAGGAAAAGATGGATGATTTGTTTTCTATTTTCTTCCCATGTTTGGGTCTTGATATATGAAATCAGTTTTTAGAACTTGTTTGAGGAATATAGAAGATGAATAATGTCTTTAGTCATATTCCCTAGTTATGGAAACGCTTGTCAAGTTTGACATTTGGGTTGAGCAATTAGATGTTAAAAACATTTTTGTTTGGGGATTTTTAGGAGATCTTGTTACTACTTACTAAGTTGCCATTAGTTTTATGTCCAAAGTCATTCTATATACTCTAGTCGGTTATTACTACCAAAACATTCAATCGGTAAGCACAGAGCAATCGGTTATAGAAGAAAGTAGTCACAGAGCTTAGTATACACCGAGCAATCGGTTATAGAAGAAAGTAGTCACAGAGCTTAGTATACACCGAGCTGTCTACCGAGTAACACTCTATGTCTACCAAGCATAAAAAATGATATACCGAGTGAACACACACCGAGTGAAACGTGTTACCAGATTCATTGAACCTAGACACATATGGTAAACGTGTTACAAGATCGAGGAACATGGAATCATTATCACTTAGGAAATTGCACCTTAAAGATTTTGTATGATCTTGAGGTCATCTATCCAATGAAATATTTTGTATGGTTATTCATTCAATGAATCATGTTTGTAAGATCGAAGCATGAACATATCACCGACATAAGAGATCTATTTATACAACATGAATTGAGGATCAAAAAGAGGGTGTATGAAGCAAGACATGTGAAATAGATAAGGAAGCACTGAGTATTGTGACTGTTAGAGACACAGAGGTCACCGAGAAGGATTTCAGAGAACAGTCAAGGAACAGAGTAAACAAAAGGGTTTACCGAGTTAATCTATGGATTACCGAGATATGCTATAAGCAAGGTAATCTCATTTTGAGCACATAGAATCTGCTATAACATTCCAGATGTGAAGTTGCAGATATTTTGTAATATTGTGTTGTAATATTTTGAGTTGTAAGAGAAACTTTTAACAGGGTAAAAGACTCTAACAAAGTCTATAAATTGTAAAGCCTTTAACCAGGTGCAACATTTAGAATAAGTGTTGTAAAATCCTTTAGCAAGGTAGATCTAACGATCTTGATACTCCTAATAGGGTAAGCTATCAGAAATAGCAAAACTTGTAGCTCTAATCGAGCAACCTTTATTATTGCAGTAGTGAAGTTGTGGGTGCCATCCCCACCATAGTTTTTCTCTCTAACCAAGAGTTTTTGCGTAACCAAAATATGTGTTATGGAGTGAATCATGTATGATTGTTATTTATTTGTTTTAGCATTATATTATGTGACAACAGTTTTTGGTTTATGCTTAACAGTAAAGTTATTGTTGAAGAAAAGATTTGTAGTATTGATTCACCCCTCCCCTCTCAATACATTAGCTTTCCATATTCGGCCTGACAGATCTTACTTGTCATATCTTGAATATGTGTTGGAATTGGAAGAAAAATATGGTTTCATGTTTGGGTTTTATCGCTATAAATTATTATTATTTTTTATTTTAGAGGTTTGGTTCTTTCCATATTGGAGTTAAGATTTTTGTAAATCTTGTCAGAATATTGCTTTGGTTGGTTTTTGAATATGTTGATGAATATTTGCTATTATTGTACTTTATTAATTTTTTAGTAACAACATAGATAATTGGAGCTCTCTCATGTGATGTGAAGAAACTAGGAAAGCTGAGGAGATTAGAGTTAGAGGAGAGAGTTTTTTAGTAGTTAACTTCATAGGTTTACATATTAGTATGTGTTCTTTGCCAATATGTGATGATGATTATAGCCACATTCTTTATGTGAGTGTTGCTAGAGGACTTTTGGATATTTTGACAAGTTTTGAGATGAACGTTGTCCATATAGTGAATGTCTATGAGACACATATGTGTCATTAGACTACAATATAGGAGTCTTCAAGTATTTTTGTAAGTTTATGTTTGTTATAGGTGGAGATAGACTTTGTATAGGATAGTGAAGATACAAAGACTTGTGATTATGGATAGGGTTGTATATGTTGACAAGTCCTTTTGCACCCTAATGCATAAAAGGACAACCAATAGAAAAACATTTGGATTTAGTGCATTAAAAAAATAACAAATCTACATACTTCATTCTAGGACCTTGCTTGATATCTTCAATCTTTCACACCTATTTTTTAAATTAAATAGTACTAGTCATCAAATATCCTACAAGAAAAGAACAAAGGAAAGGCAACCATATGAATTAAAAAATGAAAGTGGAAAAAAGAAATTAAGTTCTAAACTTATTAAATACTTTGTAGTATGAAGAAAAGATAAATTAAATACTAAAATATTTGAACTTATAAATTTTAAGTATACAACAAGGACGCAAAGCATCAAGTTCCTGCCATTAGAAGAATGAGAGTAATGGATAGAAATAAAGAGGAAGAGATAGCTACATATTGATGGAGAAATAAAGCTACATGTGGCATTATGATAGAAGGATACAGAGATAGGGGTATAAAAAATAGAGAAAGGGACTCAACTAGAGCCAAAGAGAGATAGGTAGACAGAGAGGAGAGTGGGGAGGAGAGAAGTTATTGTTATCAAATTTTAATTTAAGCGGTGAAATTGAATTTAAATTCCTTTTTAATATTTGAAAATGAATATTACAAAATTTTAGTTAAAATATTCTCATGGTTGAAAAGATTTATTTCTAATTATTGAAAATGAGTGTTAATAAAATATAAATAATAATGTTTGAAAATTTTATCCATAATTCAACTAAAATTAAAAATTTATTACAAAATTTATATAATATGTTGACTGAGTTATCATGTCACTATATACATTGGAAGCTTTGTAAATGGATAAGAAAATTAGGTGGAAAACCTAAAACCATGCTAGTAACAATTTTTCCTAAGGTCCGTGTGTTTGAACCAATCACTTTAGAAACAAAATTATCCCCAATAATAAAATTCAAAATTAAATTAATTAAAAAATATTTACCATTTTAAAAGAATCTAATTTTAATAACTAACAAAATTTTATTAATTACCATATTAAAAATATATAATATACATATAACAAAAAAATATATCTTTCTAATCTCTAACAATTAATATAAATACATGTTTCTAATTAAAAAAAATTCAAATTACTAGAAAAAATTACTTGCATATATTTTTTTACCATGAAATCAATATAATATGTAAAATATTTATTACTTGCATATATTTTTTTACCATGAAATCAATATAATATGTAAAATATTTATACAAAAAGAAGTTAAATGAAAGTGTTATTATTAATTCGTTTTATATTTTATCATAATATATCTTCAATACAATCTAATAAATTGACTGTTAAAATTAAAAAAAAATAAAAAAAAATAATGATATATATTCTAAATCACATATTACTAATTACTTAAATCTTCAAAGAAAAAATAATACATTAAAATTCGATATATAATTATTATTTAAAATTATAATGTTATAAATGAAAATCTCAATTTAAATGATGTTGAAATCCGTTTGGCCCTTGTAGATTGTAGCTATTTTCTTGAAAATCAATATATCCAAAATTACCGATAAAAAAAATTAAAATCTCAATTTAAAATATTTTTTAAATAATTAAAATTCTTTTCTATATAATTATAAACTTTTATATTCTAATTTTTAATACATATAATTATCATTGTAAATTTTTGAATTAATGTTTAAAGATAAATTATATTTATATAATAATTTGTATTGACTCTTAAAATTCTAACTCTAAATACATATGTTGTTTTAAGTTTTGATCTGAAATTTATTAATTTCTCTTAAACAAATAATAAAAAGAATCAATAAAGTGGCGAGTACTTGCCTTATAATATTGATATAATAGAATAATTGTGAATATAAATTTTATATATTAATATAAAAATATAAGAAAATTAGCATTCATCATAACTAAATAAATCTAGTTAATTATTATAGAATTGATTTAATATTATGATATAACATTGATATAATATGATAATTATTAACATTAATATTTAAAAATTAAAAAATAATAATTTAACATTAATAACAAAATAAATAAATCTAATTAATTATTCATTAATTTAATATTTAATAATTAAGAATATATCTCAATAATAAATAATAAATATAATTATAATTATATAATAAATTTATTAACATATAATATATTATATAAATAACAAATATGTCAATTTCAATTGATTATTAACGAATTAATATATAGATGAAATTATCAATTATAGTTACATAATATTATTAATAAGAAATATTTTTAAATATAAATATGATTTTTAGTTGAACAATTATTACAATATTTCCATGTTAGTATTTATAGAGAATAATGAAAAACAGTTGAAAATTTATAATTTATAATTAATTTTATTTATATAATTTGAATTGTCATAAATATAGAGATGAAAAAAACATTATATTATTTTAAGAAATTTGTGTTGAAAAATTAATTATCATGTTCACTATATCAAATAGTTAATTTTTTTTTTAATTTCATAATAATTAATATGTAATGTAGATTATAATTTTATTAACATATTATTTTAATATTTATAACAATTAATAATAAATTTTTAAATAAATATAATTATTAATATATTTATTATTTAACAATATAATGTAAATATTGATATTAATCTTATGATGATTTTTTTTTTTTGATAGGTAATGGGCCGACGCTGATAAGGTGTACATACCCTCCCCCCTTTGTGGGATTCGAATTTATTTTAGTTTGAAAAATTTTAAACACTGATTGGTTACCAAGAACAATGACTAATAGCTATTTAAGAACATGGTGAATGCATAAATATTCCTGCCAGGAACTAATAATAACCACTTTAAATTGTTATAAAAGCTACAAACTGAAAATTAGAATTAAAATAGCCATATTATAAACTTTATAAAGATCTCCAATATTACAATTAATGAAAAAATAAAGAGAATAACGAGTTAATATAATATAAAAACTAAGGTTATTATCATAGATTGAAGCATTACAGAAACCATGGTGGTCAAAAAAGTATGTTGTGATTGAATCTTTTCCATATACATGGCATGATCTATACAATACATTTACAGCTTCGAGAACGACTACATCTCGTCTTACTATATGCATATTGAATATGAATTGTAATTGGAACATAAAAATTGTATACAATAAGAGGCTTATTAGATTGAAGGCAAGTAATCCTGTACAGATGACTACCATTGTAATTGGAAAATAAAAATTGTATACAATAAGAGGCTTATTAGATTGAAGGCAAGTAATCCTGTATAGATGACCACCATTCGCTGCCTAATTAATACTCAACCAAAAACAAGTTTTATCATTCAACAGGTTCATTTTGCTCCCAGCAATGGTTCTCTAATCCCGTCTGGCGACTTTGAAGTGCTCAAAATTTCTATCGAATTCTGTTGGCTCAAGCCACCTTGATGCCCTAGTCGTCCTCCCTGGAAAATTATCCAATATATAAATTTAGTGTTATATCTTCTAAACATCTTGAGTTTGATTCACCCATAGGGAAGGGCTTAACCAGCAAAGATTTTTGTTTGTTATTTGGAGCATCCAGAGCCCCAAATAGTAAATAAACAATGTCCGAGCTGTTTAATTTCAGCTCATCTAAGTAATTGCTTAACAGTCACTAAAACCAGAGAAGAATTCCAACATGCCCATAATAATAAATATATAAGAATTCTAAAATGCCCATAATGATAAATTCAGTGTACAGATTAGATTATTCATTGACTTACTCCTGTCCGACCAAGATTCCGCCTTGAAGGATAACGTGCAACTGTAGATGCTGCTACTGCTGCTGCAACACGTATCCTGAAAGAGAATGGGCTAATTAGGCATGTAGTGTAAATCCCTGAGACCCAGGGCTTTAATAATGCGGAACAATTCAAATATGTGTGCACTACTGACGAGCATGACAATGTGTTCTTCCTTAGTATCCCAATAAATTAAGTTTTTAAGATATGTTGTGCACCTTGTGCACAATACAAGAATGTAGGTCAGAATTGTTTCCCAATTGATTAATGATAGGGAGGAGGTGAATCAAATACAATTCCAAGCTTCCTAACTAGTTCTCATTTTGGAGTCACTTAATTGTTGAATTTAGTGCCAGTTTAAGGCTTCTTCCCAATACTTCCTGTCCTACTGTTTTTCTTATCATTTTTCTTACCATTTCCTTTCTCTTTCTCTTTCTTGCCTACATTCTTGAAGAGGCCACTTCTCTTCCTAGAAGGGAGCAATTACTGCCGATCCATCTCATCCTTCTCAGAGAAATTACTAGGACTGCTAAAATGGTAATGCTTATGATAAGGTTACACCCCTCGTTTCCTGCTTAACTTCTGAATGGAAGGTTATAAATAGAAGACTTGATTTTCTATTCAGGGAGTCTAATATGTGCTATGGATGCTTGAGGGAGGAACATTATTACACAGATTTATAGGTCTTTACTCCAACTTACAAAGTATCTCAAGGAACAGATACAGCAGATGCATTTACCAACTCCAGGAGAAGTAATGATTATTCCAAATTCCGAGAGGATGTTGTACAGAAGTAGTCCTTCTAGAATATGAATAAAAAATTAGCCTTTGAAGACAATTCAGGAATTAAGCTAGTTTTCTCAGGAAAACTTGTCTCCGAAATTTAATCTAACGCTAGACTTTCAGGCTGGGTACCAGTTTCTATAAGATTCTGGTCACTTCTAGCAAACAATTCTCCACCAAGCAGAAATTTGTGTCAAAGAATCAAAATGGATTTCAAAAATTCTTTTCCAGAAAGAATTATATTTTATTTGTGGTACAAAAATTGTAATCAATATGAAAATTTGACACAGGAGTGTCCTGAATTACAATCCACAGACACCTAGTTAAATAACATCCCTAATCCAATTTATGAAATAACAACTCTTAACTTCCCCTTGAACTGAGCGGGGAGCTATGTTACTGAAAAGTTGCCTTAATTATGCGGGAAAAGAATTGTGTGATTGAGTGAGAATCTTTTTAAGGTTGAAACAGCAGTGGGAGTGACCGACACAAGCTCCATGTCTAAGATGCAGCCACACTGTTTGGAAATAATGGCCTTTTTTTTGCATTAGGTTTTGGAATGTCTATTATTTCACCAAGGCTTGTGAGACATAAACGCTTGACAAGGCCAAATCATATATTTTCATTAGTGGGAGAGACAATGGTCGGCCATGTCATCTAGAAATGTACACCCCTTTTTCTTGGCAATAGAGGGATCCTTGGATGATTAGAGATAGTTGCAGAATCTTCCTGGGTGCTACTGAATTCAGAAATATGTTGAAGATGATAGTCCTCTATGAAAAAATGATATTAATTCTTGTAATTTTAGCTTAAGAATAAATGAAAGGAATTTTTAAAGTATTAAAATTTTGTAAAATGTCAAGTTGTAGATGAAATGAGAATCAAGTGTGCAAAATCCTTTTTATCTTAAAAATGAAAATGAAATTTATCTTGCATGCATCAAGGAAAATAAGTCACAAATGTTTTTAGCTGTGGATTTGTGGCACTTAATTACATTAAGCTAATCTTTGATAATGTGAAAAAAGGTCATTGCAATCCTCTGTAGACAATTAAGTTAAGGAAAAAGTTTGGTAAGTTGAAGCTTCCATTTGAAATGGAACTTTGAAGGTACAAGGGCTAATTTTTGATGCCCGTCCAAATTTTTAACCATGAACAACATAAAAAATATCTAATTCAGAAACGCAAATTACAAACCACACCAGATTTATCAATGGCTGGGCTCATCACAAATCCCAATGCTCAAAATAGAAGCAAAACAATATCAAGTCCAAATCAAAATGTAAAATTATGAAAATCTACACAGATGCAGGTCACACCATGGAAATCCCAAAACCCGAAACATGAATGAAGAAGAGAAATTGTAGCCTTGTAGGTTGTAGTTGGGATTCAGAATTTGCAAAATGGAATTAACAAGCTACGGCAATGTATACAGTAACTTGCCAATCCTGACTCCAATATGAGGTTGAAATTTTCAATAAGAACTATTCATGACTGATGTTTGGGACAATGGACAATGGAAGAAGATGGAAGTTGTCAAGCTGAAGATGGCAACTTCAAATAGAACTAGTAGATGTATATGTGTGTGTGTATAACGACATTATGACAGAGCAATGCTAATATAAGTATGACAGAATATTTATACTCGGCAGCATTATACAGAGCAAAGCTAATATAAGTATGAGAGAGTTATTATACTCAGCAGCACTTTAATGAAGATAAGTATGACAGTAGAAAAATTCACTATCTTACCATATGGCATCTAAGCCAAAAGAGGGAGCATGCCATTATTTAACCATAAAGGCTGATTATACTCTGAGAATAACACATTAAATATTTAGCCAAAAGATTGGATAAATTCTTTATGAACAAGAGAGGTAAAAGGTGGCTGATTGGGTCGATTGAGCTTGAAAAGTAGCCAAGTATAGATATTGGTTGGAAGTTAAAAAGTTTTCAAAAACAAAATTGTAATTTATTCTTGTGCTTTTATGGAGAGTGAGTGCAACCATATCGTTGGCATCTCCAAATTACAGCTAAGTTATCTATGATAGTTTCATGGTCTTACATGGTGGTTTCAAAAGACCCACGATTTCCTTTAGGACTCGCTGTTTTTTCCAAACAACCATGATAAATTATGGAATACTTTATGCACTGTTTGGTAGTTGGCTAAATTAGGTTTTGACTATTTTAAGATCCGTCTCATGATATTTTTGTATGGGTGTGTGTATGTGTATGTATTATTATATACACATTTACATATACAACATATATATTCTCATATGTAGACATACTACTAGATTTGTAAAGGAAAAAACCATAGATGCAAGACTTGTTGAGTTGTGAAAAAATCACGATTTTTCAGCTCAGCAATTTTTTGTACCAAAAAATGCACAAGTACTCGCCCAGTTTTGGCAAGTTTTTGCCACAAACTCGGCAAATCCATGAAAAGACTTGGCCATCAAAAAATAAGACGGGGACATTAAAAATGGCATTTCATTTTCTTTTTTTGCATTGTGTTTGCTCCTCTAGCCAAGAAAAACCCTCGGGATGTGTTTGCAGCCTCTTTGCAGCTATTTTGCACCAAAGATTGAAGATTTGAAGAGGTTTTTGAGTGAATTTGAAGAGCAAGTTGGGTTTCCAAGAAGGTTTTCTGATTTTATTTTTCTTTTTTTTTTAAAACATTTTGCTTTGATTTGCTGCTTCTAGGTTTAGGAAAAAACATCAATTCCATTAGCTAAGTACTCTAAATCAGATTTAGATTGCAAAGAACAAGATTTTTCACCATTATTTTGACAAATTTTTCTAATTTTTTCAAACCCTACCATTTTTTTTTTAATTTGAATCCTTTTTTAAAGGAAATATTTAGAATCTTAGATTTAATTAAATTTTTACTGATTTCAAGTAATCTATATTCATTTAAAGTTTAAACTAATTTAGTTTGTTTATTAATTTTTTTATTAAAATATTAACAACTTGTGCTTTCACTTTGTATGTGTATGTTAATTTATAATGAGAAACAAAGAAGGTTCTGCATCTGGTTCAGCTTCAAGGTCTGCACCATCAGTGTCAGCGCCTCCATCATTTGGAGGCACTCATCCTAAAGGAGCTAGAGACCTTGCTTGGAAGTATGCTTATCAAGGACTAAAACTTGGGTTGGTTTTTTTCCATTAAATGTGAAAAAATATATCACAGAGGCATAAACTGTCAAATACCACCTTGCAGATATCTCTAAGCATGATGCTAGGGGTTGTCCTGGGACCACTGAGGAAATGAAAAGAGAAATAAATGCTATACTTGCAGCCACATAAGAGAAAAAGTTGCAAAGGGAGAGGGCAAAGCTAGCCATGGCAGCATCCGTAGTTGCTTCTCAAGGTGCTCCAATCAATCTTGAAGCAAATGAGGATGCACTTCAAAGCATAGTGGGCTCTCTTCGTGGTCCATGTATCTGAAACAAATCCATCACCACCACATGCACCACTTTAGCTTCTTCTAGTAGAACATCAACACTGCCACCAACATCAGTGTCGCCTATACATAATTATTTTGTGCCCAAAAACACACTTGGAGCATAACCATAATTGGAGGCCACTGGATGGAATAAGGAGGCGCATGAGCATGTGGACACTGCGTGTGTTGATTTTTGGTACTTTAATAACACCCCTTTCAATGTGGCAGATAATCACTAGCATAATTTGGTTATCGCATTGACAGTTGCAAGAAAAGGCTACAAGGCACCTTCTTGCACAAACTTGAGTGGGAGGTTAGTTCAATTTATTTAAATTGTTTGATAACTTATGTTGAGTTTTAAAATTTATGTTGAATTTAAGTTATTTTTCTTTAAAAATTAAAATTGTGTACTTAATTTCACTTCGTACTTGTAGGTTTCTTGTGAATGCAATTGATAGGGCAAGAGAAGTGGTGGAAGAGCAAAGAAATGATTGGAAAACCGAAAAAATATGGCTGCACTATTCTTTTTGATGGGTGGATGGATGGGAAAACCGCACCATAATTAATTTTTTGATTACTTGCAAAAATAATTTGGTTTTCTTGAAATCGGTGGGTGCCTCAAACAAAGTGAAAAATGTAGAAATTTTGGCTCTAATGTTGGAGCAAGTTGTCATGAAGGTGGAAGTTGAAAATGTGGTGCAAATTATAACTGATAATGCAACGACATATGCAGTGGCTTGTAGAATCTTCCAAGAGAAACACAACACACTTTTTTGGACACCTTGTGCAGCACGTTTTTGACCTTCTTTTGGAGGACATAGGCAAACTTGATTGAGCGACACCAATTGTAGAGTATACAAGGAGGATTGCAAAATATATCTACAATCACCCTTGGGTTCTTCACTTGATGAGAGAGCACACCCAAGAGAAAGAGTTGGTAAGATCAAGTGTCACAATGTTTGCAATGATTTTCTGAACATTGCAAAGCATTCTTGGTTCATTGATGGCTTTGAAACAAATGTTTGTGATTCAAGCATGGATATAATCAACTTATTCGAAGAAGCTTGAAGGAGATAGTATTGCATGCATAGTCTTCAACAACCTATTTGCACAAAGGACTACAGAGATTTTTGAAGGCAACTTCAAAAGTTCAAATTTAAATTCAAATCGAATATTTATATATATTTTTTAAATTTAAGTCTTCCATTATAAATTTTTAACTTTAATCTTTTTGTATTTTTTAATTGTAGGTGTCAGAGCCCTTGGTTAGAGTTCTCCACTTGGTAGATGGGGAATGAACCCCAAAGGGGCATCTTTATTAGGCCATGGATATGCCCAAGGAGTCAATAAAAAATTATTACAATGGGAACTGCCTCAAGTTCAATTCCATATGGGAAATTATTGATAGGTGGAACAATCAACCCCACCAACTCATCCATGCAGCTAGATACCTCCTCAATCCTCATTTTTTCTACTCGGGGTCCTCAAATCCTAGTGGAGAGGTTATGGAGGGCCTAACTACATGCAAGCTAAGGCTAACACTTGAGGTTGAGGTGAGAGACCTCATTGTGGCTGAATTGGAAAAATATAGGGAAAAAAAAGGGTATGCTCATCTCTTTAGATTTGGCTAAGAGAGGAAGAACCACTCAAACACCAAGTATCATATTTGGAGTCTTTCACATGCATCTTACAAGATACAAATTTCAAATTTACAAGTTTACAAATATGGATAATTTGGTAAATATGTTTTGACTAGTGTTCCACGGGCGTTGGAGACGGGGGGACGTGGGGACGGGATGGGGGGACCAAGGGCCTAAGTTTGGGGACGGCGGCAGGGTGGTGGTGCTGATATAGTTATACATATACATATAGTACTTGAAAAACTAGTTTTGAAAAGATGTGTGACAATATTAAAGTATAAGAATTACATTTCAAATGAGACTATACGAAATTTGAAATACTAAATTAGTAAATCTAAATACCAAGATTTCTTCAATGCTAATTGTGTTGTTATATGGAGCCTAATCAGACTCGGAGGTTAAATTTTCCCTACTTCTATCGGCGCAGTTTCCCCCTATATTTTTCAACGGGGGTTTGGGGTCAAGGGGTAGCGCCCCTTGCGTGTTCCCTATCGTGAGGCCAACAATACTTTTATTATTTTCTAAAGGCGTCGGGTGTTATTTTTCTATTGGCCCACGTCCAATTAGGGTTACCCCAACCCCCCAAAAAGTCACTTTTTAAAAAAATTTAATTTTAAACATTGCATATATGTGGGGGCGACGGGAGACGTTTGGACGTCTCCCTGTCCGTCGAGAGATGTTTGCATGTCTCTCGAAGGGCGGGGAGACGCCCAGATGTCTCCCAAGGAGACGTCTCCACATCTCCATGTCTCCGACGGCGATTGGGTGGCGGTGGACGTTGCGTCCCCGTCCCCCCGTCTCGAAGACGTCCCCCTCAGGGAGACATGGCAAAAAGGGGGGGGGGGGACGTGTCCCCATGGAACACTGGTTTTGACTTTGTTTTCTAACTCTTCAATATTCTATTTTGTAGAGTCTTGTTGGACAAATTGGGATGGAAATACCCCAAATCTCCAAAGATTTTCCTTTCGCGTCTTATGCCAAACTTGTAGTGCATCCGGCTGTTAGTGCAATTGGAGCTTGTTCAAGGCCATCCACACGAAGAAGAGGAACAAATTAGCTCAGAGACACCTCAATGACCTTGTCTTTGTGCACTATAATCTTTGGTTGCACATAAGGAAGGTAGAAGAAACATCAGCCTCAAGTGGTCCAGTTGATTTGGATGATATAGATCCTTACACTGATTGGACAACGTAGAAGCAGGTTCCATTGTTTACCGATGATGAGACCTATGATTTGAAGAGGTAGGCAATGGAGGAGGGGGGTGGATTTGTGTAATATCCCCTGCTGTTATATGACTGAAAATATACGGAATATTAACAAACAATTGACTGACAACCTGCTGTTCTAGTTTTCAGACTGTATAACCTGCGTGTTATGCAGTTTTGGACAGCTGTATAATTCTGCGTGTTATGCAGTTTTGGACAGCTGTATAATTCTGCGTGTTATGCAGTTTTGCTAGTAGGAATATGGGAATGCAATACAATGAATCTAGATATGATTTTATCTACTAATTAAGCATACAAATATCATAATCATCTAGTTGAAATTCTGTCAAATATTTGGCATTCAACCTCAGATATGAAACAAACTTTATGACAGCAATATAAAGCTCACAACTGACTTATTAATTCAATGCAGTCCTATTTACAAAATACTTGAGAGATGGCCAAGACTCTTGGCTTATACAAATGAAGTATGACTCAGAATTTCTGAGTACTAATGACAGCCACTGACCCAAACATACAAGACTGAAACTCAATGAAAAATAATGCTAAAAGAACCTGGAATGAAGCACCTAGGTGTGTGAATGAAGAAGCAAGCAATATCACTCCACTCTGAGCTCTCCTCTTGTCAAATTGACCCCTTCTTAAAGTCGCCCTTGTTCAGATGGCTGCAGACTAAAAACAAATAAACCCAGCAAATATGTCACCTTCTAAGCATCCATTAGCATTGTGGGATTCCCCAAAAATGCGCGATCCTTTCTAACCATAAAATTGGTGCACCAAAGTGATGATATGAGCAAAATCGTGGAATATGGCAAGTCTGGTCGAACTTCTATCAGACCTGATATGAGTCTGAAATCTCCTTCAATTTCACCTCCAATGTGCTCCTAAGGAAACACCCAACCCTTCTTAGTGTGCCGAAGCAAGAGTGGGCCAAAATGAACCAAATCGTGGCTCTCCTCTAATCTGATATAAAATCTGGAAATTACTGAGATAGGCACTCAGAAAAAAGTGATCCCAATCAGCATTCAATAAGCAAATTCGTTGTAGACACCAATGCCAAAATGTCTCCAATATGAACCTAAGTGAAATTGGCCCTTGGCCACCAATGAAGCTCAGATGAAAGGACTGATTTGTCCTTCCCAACCTGCAACCCTTCAGTGGGTCTTTCACCACCTCAGTTATGCTATCTATGGGAGGTATCATTCCCAAAGACAAATTGATCAACCGCAGAAACCTTCGGCTCCACAAGTTAGTCATGAAGAAACAACCGATTATTTCCTAAGTGACTTATTAATTATTTTTTATTTTGTACTTAGTCACTTTATTAATTTAATAAAATATAAAGTCATCTCGCGTATGATTTTAAATAAATATAATGAGTCAACTTATATAATTTTTAAATAAATATAATGAGTCAACTTATATAATATTAAATTAAATAATTTTCCCTTATTTCTCCAAAATCAAACACAAACAATTCCAAACCAAAACGGGGACATTACAATTTGGATTCACATTGGATGACATTGAGGAGGATGAGGAGGTTAAGGAGGACGAGGAGTCATTACTAGTGCTAGCAACATCTACATCCAGGATGGAGGTCAAGCGACAGCTTGTCATTGCAGAGTGAGCCGATACAACCACAATGGACTCCTAGGACTAGAGCCTCTAGTTCTACCCTCCCCTAGTTTTTAATAGAGTTGGGAAGAGGAAGATGTAAAATGTTTTGATGTAGTATTTACTTTTAGTTTTGCCAAAACAATTTGCTACTTTCATTTTGTTTTAGACCACATGAGGATGTCATTTTGTACCCAATTTCATTTAAATCAATCAAATATAACTAGAATCAGTTTTTTTTTATGTACTCACTTATTGACTCATTGGATGCATCTCCTCATTGAATTTTGCAAAAAAATGCTTTTCTAATGAAATTTAAGCGATTTTTTAAGTTCCCGAGTTTTTTGCCGAGTCACATTTTCAGGCCTTATCGAGTTTTTGCTGAGTTCAATTTTTTCAACTATGGAAAAAACCATAAAAAGTATTAAACATGCACCAAATAATGGAGCTACAAGTAACACATGATAGAAATTATAGAAAATTGCTAGCAGAGATTGTAGAGAACCAAGGTAATGACTCGAACAAAAGAAAATTTCGTATAAAATTTGACCATAATCACCCTTGGGTCCAGAACTTGAAGAGAATTCCAATCAAGCACATCATCAAAATTAGATATGTACTTCTTTAAATAAGATACATGAAGTATGTTATGCAAATGAGCCAAAGAAAGCGGTAAGGAAAGTCTATAGGCAACTAGGTTGATCACTTCTAGGACCTCAAATGGGCCCACATATCTATGCATAAGCTTGGATGACCTCCCAAACTTTATGGAGCTCTTATGGGGTTTGACTCTTAAGAGAAATTTGTCCTTGATTGAAAACTATAGTGGCACTTGTTTTGCAACTGCATAACTTTTTTGCTTGTCATTTGTATTTGCTAACCTCTTTTGGATCAGCTTCACTCGCTCCTCCAACTCCATTAGCATTTCTAGCCCAAGGCCAATTTAAAGGAATTCAACACTTCCTTCCATATAGAACTTCAAATGGAACCATTTTTAGAGCAGATTGATTGGAATTGTTGTACGTGAATTCAACCAAAGGAAGGTGTTCTTCCCCTTTGTATTGCTGGTCCACATAGTACATTCTCAAAATATTTTCTAACACCTAATTCACTCTTTTGGTTTGACCATCTGTTTCTGTTGAAAATGTTAGCTAAGTTCAGATACCTGATTATCAAATTTTAATGTTGTCAAATGACAATTAAAATTCATGTGTATTATCTCAATTAATGTTCAATTAATTTGTTATTGGGCTGGACTCAAATGTAACGTGAGAAACAATTAACTATGTTATTGGGCTGGGCTCAAATGTAATGTGGAAAGGACTATTGGGCTGAACCCAAATACCTAATGTGGGAAAATGCATAATGACAACACAACATTAATTAATTATCTTGCAAGCCGACTTGAGGATGTTTAGCGCCAAAAGGATGATATATAATCCACTTGAAGATGAAGTCATTTACACAGTCATTCTTAGCAAATACAATCTGCTCTCCTACATTTAGCAAACTCTTCACTTGTGCGAATTCAGTCAAGGATATTTTGGGCGAAGTTGTCAAGATCTTCTGCAATTCTGCTCCAACCTATTGTAGTCATCTGCTGCTGATCTTCTCTTTTGGTCATCTACTGTTGATTAGGGCTGCATCCTTCATTACCTTGCCATCTTGCTGTTTGGACAACAATCTGAGATAAGTCTGCTATGTTGTAATTGCCTACAATTGAGATAATACATATCATGCTTAAGGCTGGGTTTTTCACCTCCTAGAGGGAGGTTTTCCCAAGGTATTGGTGTCTTTTGTCTTGTGTTTTATTGTTGTTACTGTTCTTGTGTCTTGTGTTTTATTACTGTTACTATTTATACACAGTCTGATTATAATCAAATTGGTTACATTAACATCTGATTGCTTAAAACTAACAGTTTCTAGGTGGTAAGATGACCTTATGTTCAATTGAGTTCCTAGTGCTGAAAACACGGTTTGTCAAAACCTTAAAGTCATCTATGCATCTCTATATGAAATAATTTTCTTAGGATCTTTCAATTGAGTTCCTAGTGCTGAAGAAAACACGGTTTGTCAAAACCTCAAAGTCATCTATGCTTCTCTATATGAAATAATTTTCTTAGGAACTCTATGAAGTTTGTATATTTCCTACACAATTGTTTTTGTTAAAATTGGAGCTCCATCCATTAAATTTATCGATATGAACCGTGCAACCTTTTTGAGTTTATCAACCACCACACAAATCATATCATGACAATTCCTAGACATAGGTTAACCTTGGATGAAATTCATACCAATTACTTTCCATTTCCAATTTGATATGTCATGGGGATACAACAATCTTGCTAGGTGCACATGTTCATCTTTAATCCTATAATATTCCAAATATCTAGGCACAAAATTGGCTACATCTTGCTTCATTTTGTTTCAAAAATAGTGGTTTTATGTCCATTAACAACTTGGTCACTCTGGTGGCACCTTCAAAATTTCAGCTGCTTAAGCCTTTTTGAATCCCCGAGTTGATCCTTTCAAGTGTTGAAGTCCCAAGTCTTAAACCCTGGAAGCCTTATCCTTTGTGCTAAAACCCTAAGCCCTACCCATTATCATTCAATGTTGATTTGTTCCTGTCTATCATTGGTCTCTTAAGTCATGACTTGAAGGGGTTGAAGTCATGTTCCATCAACCCCTCCTTCCTAGCAACTAGTTATTCTAGTTAAATCAATTTTCCTAATCCTAGTGGAATATTTCCTTAGCCAAGTCTTTTGTCTTATTTCCGCTTGATCAATAGCCAACGCGTTCTTGTAGTGTTTAGAGATGACAGGCTTGTGGTGCAACACAATCCGTCTGATTGGAAATGGGACTTGGATGACTCTCAACAAAGGTGAGCACTTGCTTCTCATTGGAGCATGCTCGCACAATGTCAAAATTGTTAGAAGTGAGTTAGCCTCGTGTCGTTGCACATTGGTGACACATTGTTGGACCCACCTTCCACTTATGTAGAGAAAGGCTTAAAGTGCGGTCCCGTAGTGTTAGTGTTGTCAACCTTGCGAGAACGCGATATTGTGACACGTGGCCATCCATTGAAAAGTAAGTGTTGATCTGTTGGATGTTCATTGGTCAAAATCTTGCAACCATGCTGAAGGATTTTTCAAAGCCATAACTTTTAATCTCAGCCGTTCAACTTGCCGCCATCCTCCAAAATTGATGGTTGTGATTTGAATTAGGAAAATGAGACTAGGTCATTGGTGCAACTCGAACATGAAATGTAGTAATGGTGAAATGATTGGAGTTGGCTAGATTTTAGACCGTTGTTAGCAAATAAATATACAAACCGAACCATTATGCTCACAAAAATTCATTGCATTCGTTGTCATTTGCTAATTCAAGCTCTAGAACTAATTACAATGGAAACTAGGGTTTGCATATGGAGATTGAAAAACACTCATTTTGAACTATAAGTTTAGTCAAATCTCAAACTTTTTTTAGTTTTAAGCTCAAAATTTCAAGTTGTACAAGTCTTAAGTAGAATTGAGAAGTGAAATTGAGTTTCTAGTTAGTTCAAGAGAAACCCTAGACCACATAATTCAAAACCCTAGTTCACAGAAGAGGTAAGAATGAGTAAGAAGGCGTTTGCTTCTGGATCTTCCCAAAGACCAGATGAGGATTTGTTAAAACAATTGGGAGGTAAAAGAGTACCTTTTCCAGTGAGTGGTCCCAAGGAACGAGAAGATAGGCTTCTGGATTATTTGGCTGTCAGAGATGCAAAGTTACCAGAGATTGGATGGAGCTTGTTTGAACACTGGTACCATAAGAGAAATGCCAAATTCCCCGTGAGGAATGCATGGAGTCTAGATATGGGTAAGCTAGCAATACCAAATGTGTTTGTGGATGCTGATTTTATTAGAGCTATAGTACAAAGTATTATGCTTGAAAGAGAAGTGTACTAACAACTGGCCGAGAAATGATAAATTTGTTAAAATTAGTGACTGGTTAAGTTTTTCATTTGAATAAAGCAGCATCAAAGCCAATAACACTTAAGAATTTTGAGGTGGATTACAAGGTACATATTTATCCATATAAAAGTGTATTAATCCCAAAGTTCGAAATCAAGGGTCCTAAGAGGTCAATCATTCCAATCTCAAAGCTTGAAAAAGAACCTTTTTCTTTGGACACCTTTGAAGATTGTTTTGTGAGAACTTATTATACCTTGTGCCAAATTTTGGGCCATGATGCTATGCATTGGATGCCAATTCTGCTTATGTTTATGGTTGCTGATATTCAAGATCCAATGGTTAATACAAAATTTGATTTTGCAACATTCCTAGCAAAAAAAAATGCATGAAATTCTAATGGTAGCAAAAGAACACCTTGAGAGGTTTGAGTTCAGATGGTATTTCTTACTTTGTCATATTTTTTGTGGAGAGGAAAGGGGTTGTGGGATGACAAGTTGCAGGTCAGAATGAAAGATGACAATAGAAATATGCTCCCGGTCCAATGTTGGACATATCTTTGGGATAGGAATTGTGAGAATGCTGATTTTGTCATCTTTGAGCAATACTTTGTGCAAAAGGTTTTGAGCTATTTTGGAGAAGCTGAGGTAAGGATTCCTAGGGAAGTGATGGATTTCCTCTGACCAGCTGAGAGGAGGAAATATCTTGGGACTTCACATAATTGAGGAGATTGGTATCTCCATACAAACACTACTACTATCAGAGTTTATGGCGCATTTGTGCAGCCCCATGTGCTTCCAAAGTGTTCATCAAGAAGGATATCCTACTTGGAGATAATATGGCAATTGAATGAGGCTGATAAGATACACTTTACAAATCATAGGAAAGGATTATTATTTCCAACTTTAATCAAATTCGCAGATTTCACTACTGCAAATAAGGATGGCCTTGACAGAATTGACTCTATATTGCAAGCATATAGGATGAGATATGAAAGAGAGAGGGATTTTGATCCAGAGGGATTCATGTCTCACATAAAAGTTTTGAAGGATAGAACTGGATTTTCTCATCTGATGTTCTATGAAGAAGATGTAATCAAAAATTGTGCTACCATAGAGGAGGTTTATGAGAAGAAAAAGATGGAATATGGCGAAGGCTAAAGAAATAAGAAGACAAATTGATCCACATTATCTTGGTTTTTTCAATGACGAACAAAAGCCTTTTGTGAGAATTGAGAAGTTATTAGAGAGTGCAAAATCCTTACTCAAAAGGCAAATTGTTAAGAAAGGAAAGCAACTTGAAATTGTTGGTGTAGAAGAAATAAGGCAAGAAGAGCCACCTACAAAGAAAGTGAAGGTGGCCATTGTAGAACAAGAAAAGGGAAAAGGAGTTCAAATCATTGATTTAGAAGAAGAAGCTCAAGAGGTTGAACCAGATACACAAGAACTCCCATCATCTCCTCTTGTTCCTTATCCTCCTTCACCTCCTTCTCCACCATGTTCTACATCAAGAATGATAGTACCTACAATGCTAGATAGCAGAACTCTATAGAATTTGAAAATTGCAGAAGATCACACTAGGTGATAGAAGGGCATTGGCTTGTAATCAATTTCTTGATGATGATAGTTTTGTAAAATCAAAAGAGAGTAAAGATTTTGCTTTGTCAAGAAGAAGAGATGAATATTAAAAGAGACTAGCAGAAGAGAGAAATAAGGCCTTTCCTTTAGAATGGGATAAAATTGGAAAATGTATTTTATATGAATTTAATTTTAGGGTTGATAAAATCACACCAGATGAGGGAAGGCAAATGGTTAAAGAAGCTGGAATTCTTCTACTACCACATTGGGACATTTGCACTGCTTTGGTCTTCAACACAACAAGGAAGCAAAGAAGCAATGTATGCATTAGAGGAAGAAGTTGAAAATGACTTCTCTGGACCAGTATTCAATCTTGAATATGAAATTTTTTCCCTGTGGGCCTTGGCACCAAATATTGACAAACAAGATTTAGCGCAAAATCTTGAAGATTTGAAAGGAAGTGCATTGGTGAAAAGAGTATCAGACACTCTTGCACTAGAAGCTACAGATTTGGTTGTGAACACCGCAATGTTCAACAAAGCAAATACAAAAGGCTTTAGAAGAAAAGTATATGCAGTAGGTGGTAAATTTAAGTCATGACATGCAAAATTTACCTCTATGGATGGAGTTTTCTAGTCTTGTAAGCCACTACTTGACCTTCTTGCATAAGTACTCCACCCAATCCTTCTCCCACTGCATCTATTGTGACAACAAAATGACCTTCAAGGTTCTGAAATTTGTAGAATTAGAGACAATGTCAATCTTTTGTAATGTCCCCTTCTCAGTAAGGAGAAGTTCAGTGGGCCATTAGCCTATTCTGGAGACCTGTAGGCTAATTGGAAGCAAAAATTAGGGTCTCCCACTTTTGAGGAGGTCTGCGTGAGCTGTTTGATGCTTGACTAGTTGGAATTCCACGGATTCCTTCTGGGTTTTTTGAAAGCTTCGCAAAGGTATGACATGCATTCAGTTCCAGGAAGAATTCTGAACTTACTATTTTTAGTAAGTTGGTGGCAGTTGTCAGGATTTCTAAGTCTTTTTGGGTTTTTTGAGCTCATCTTCAGGGTTCAAAGAGCAATCTTTTTGGAGTTGTTTTCAGGACTTACCATTTTTATTAAGTGCCATTTTTGCTATTTTTAGCAATTCAGTGCAGAGCTCCAACCCAATTAGTTTTGTTGGTTTTTAGCACTTCAATTTCCAGTTCAATTTGGCATTGATCAGTCTTGATTTGAAAGTGATTTATTAAATATTAATACTTTATCCTAAGTTTAATATTTGATTATTATGTTGGACGACTTAGGCAAGCGAAAGTACATTTTATTCAAAAAAATTATTAATTCTCCTAAGTCTGGTGCCAAGGATGAAGAAGTGCTCAAGAATAATGTTTTTTTTATGTTGCAAATATGGACCAAGGGAAAAGTTCGAACTTTTGAGCCTAGATGTGGGGGCGCCATGTTTGGTAGATGCCATGAAATGAAACTCAAATGAAATTAAGGAATTTTGGTGCCATGTGAATTTGAATTTGGGCGTATTTGGTGTGCATTTGCATTTGAATTTGGCTGGGCAAAAGTTATAAATAAGAACCTTTGTCTCTCATTTTTGGTATCCATTATTGCTTTGATAACGAAGTGCTGCCAAAATGCTGTCAAACTCTTACTTCGAGGAACGCATACCTCCTAGTGCCTCAGTTTCGTGCTAGAGAGATAGCACCTAGCTGAATGTAGGACTGTTTCTCATCTAAAGGAGAAGACTGGACTCAATGTGGTGAAGATTTGTGTGGTTTTCTGAGTGTTTTTGTTGCTGGTCGCCGAGTGTGCTGAAGTAGATTCTTGGTTGTAGGTCTAAGTGTGTCACTCTTCTCGTTTTGGGTATTTCTTCTATCTCTTTTTGTCGTTTGGGCGATTCATTTTGTGAGTTTGTAGAGTTTAAAAAGGTGTTTGGGATTTTATATTTGCAAAATCATACCCTATCTGGCCGTACCATGTGGTTGAGTGCTTTGGGATGTGTGCCTAAATTATTGGGGTCAGTTTGCCATGTTTTGTTGTCCTAGGATTGACTGCCTACCTCCTAGTGATCATATGCTTCTAGTTTCATGTCATTTGGTTAAGAATTGGGTGAGTCATGAGTGTTTTAGTGGGACTTGGTGTTGCTGGTCAGTGTTTTTTCAGGGTGCCGGGAGTATATCAGATTTAGAGATTTTCCGTTTTGGAGTGTCTTCTTGTGTGGAGTTGGTTTAGGGGTGTGTGGGTTCTTTGGTGTGGAGAGAAAGATCTTGGTAATTGTTTGCAGCTATTGGTTCTTCATTCTTATCTTCTATGATTCATATTGTAATGTTGGTAGTAGTACTAACAACAATTTCTCTTGATCTTTCCTAGACCCATTGCAAAGTGGAAGAGGCTGGCCTTGCCGCCTATCTTTGGAATAGCGATTTCTCTTAATTTGTAATCGATATTGTGCATTGTAAAGTTGGTTAGTAGTACTAATAGCTATCTAATTGGATTATTTCTCTTACTCCCATTGCATAAGTGGAAGAGGCTGGCTTTGCTGCCTACTTTGAATATTGTAATATTGTCCTCCTGTTGCATAATCGGTAGAGTTGATTTGTAATTTCATTTCTAGTCCTCCCACTGGATAAGTGGTTGAGTGATTGCTATTTCAGTTTCTAGCTTGTCCTTGGCTGGTTTACCCCCAATTGATTTTTCAGTATTCTCATTATCTCGCTGAAAAGTGGAAGGGGCTAGCTTGCCGCCCAAGTATTGTAATCAATTTCAGTTTCTTGCATCTAACGATCCCCTCAACACTATATGCTCTCACCCTCCCAGATTGGGCTCTCGGTGATCAAAAGGTGGAAAGGGTTACTTTCAGCAATATTGGGATTTCATTTTCTAACCCTAACGGGTATTACATCTTTCTTTTAAAATTTTGAAAGCTTCTTCACATATATCAATCAACTCAAGTCGTCACCTCTATCTTTGGAGTGACATTATTGGGTTAGCAATTTTTGAAAATTTCAATACGAACTTCCTATAGTACCATGCTTGTCACATAAAAATTCCTGCTTCATGGACATTCTTCAATGCTGGCCAATCTAGAGTAGCTTTTATTTTACCACAGATTTTATGCTCCTCTTCATTCTTGGAATATATTAGGATGTCGTCTAAAAAGATGAGAACACATTTATCCAAAAGATCCTTGAATACATTGTTCTCCAGGTTAATGAAAGTGGTTGGGGCATAAGGTAGCATTGTAAATTCATAGTAACTGTACCTGGTTCGGAAGGTTGTTTTTGGGACATACTCTTCTTTTATTCTCACCTGATGATATCCAACTCTTAGATCAATCTTTGAAAATACTGAACTTCGCGCATTTGATTAAAAATATCATTTATGCAAGGTAAAGGATACTTTATCTTAATAGTGGCCTTATTTAATATTCTATAATCAATGGAAAGTTGTAAGGTATTGTTGACGAGTGTTTTGACACACTCACCAACAATCAGGTAGAATATGAAATGTATACAACCTCTCCTGAAAAGCTGAGTTACCGGGTTCTCCTCTGGACCCCCCTGGTTCGGGTTCTGCTTTTGCTTTGTGGTTCTGGGCCTGGTTCGACCAGGGTTCTTAAAACCCAGAGGTGGTTCGTCCTGGTTCGAACCCGGGTGAACCCAGGTCGAACCAAAGAGAACCACAGAGAACCCAAAGTGAACTCGGGCGTCTAGGCGGCCCAAAAAGTGATTTTTTATGCCAATTTTTTTTTTTCAATTCCGCCTAGTGGTTCGTCCTCTTTTTGCTATTTGTACAAAATTTTCCATCAGTCATGTGTATCTACACATGGCACACATGCGATAATTCCTCAACTTTCACCAATGGCAGCATCTATTCCACAAACTTAAACCTAGTTATGAACACGATCTGTATCTTAATGCACCTAAAAATTCAGGGTTTAACACTTCTTCCCATGGCCAATCTCCCAGTAAGGTCTATGGTCTACTCCAATACTGGAACTATATCAGCAGATAGATGCTCAAAATGTGCAGTGGAAGCAAATAAAAGTACCCTTCACAACCTTTGCCCCAACGACATAGGTGGGAAAATATGATTGGATGTCTGTTTCATGCACTATCACAATTCTCATTTCATTTCAAGACTAGATACTAAAAGAATTCTCTTGGTGAACACGATGGATATTACTAAAAGTAGAGATGCTTTCGAGAACACAACCAACAACCATCTGTCAAATCTGTCTGAGAAAGCTTAAATCCCTGCAAATAAGCGTTTGGTTGCTGGGACAACCAAATATAATGCTAGTGGAACATTATATGGTTTAGTTCAGTGTTGGAGAGATATATCAGTACAAGATTGCAGAACATGTTTGGCTAGAGCAAGAGAAAATTTGAGCAATTGTTGTTCTACAAAACAAGGAGCCTAGTTTCTGAGCATGAGTTGTAGGGCAAGAAATGAGATATACCCAATTAAAACCTACTATTGAGATAGGGATACTTGAATATTTTGTCATTTTGATATTAAACTTAATGTATATGATGCTATTATGGTATGTGAAGAGCACACAGTTATACTGAGAGGGGGGGGTGAATCAGTATAATGAAACTTTTTGCCAATTCAATATTTTATATGATAGAATCAATCACTGAAAAATAGTTATGCACATAAACCAGAGAAACGAGACTCGCCTGAAATCGCCCAAACTCGGCGAGTCCGAGTCCGAGTCAGGCCAAACGAGTCCCAGGGGCTCGGACTCGGACTCGGCCGAGTCTGGAGAGTAAACTCGCCAGACTCGCCGAGTTGGTGATTTTGGCTCAAAATCGCCAGACTCGGCGAGTCCTGAGCCCCAGACTCGGCTACTAGTTGGGTTAATAAAATGACAAAAAAAAAAACATTTTAAAAAGTTTTTTTAAAAAGTAATAAGTTTTTTTGGAAGGGCGAAATTTGACATTTTGGTCTCTCCGTCAGGATTATTTTATGGAATATAACATTTAAGTATAAGAAATATCTTTCTTCTTTCTTATACTTTAAGTTATATTCCATATATACTGTCAGGATGTTTGAGAGTGGTTTCGGGCCTCCAGGAGTTATATTGCAAAATCTAGTTTTTGGAGGATTCTTCAGTTTTCCAGACTTAGTCAAATTTCAGGATCAGGACATTCCAGACTTAGCCAAATTTCAGGGCATTTGAAGATCAGGATGACATTCCAGACTTTATCACTCACCAACTTGACCTAGCTTGGACCTTCAAGAATGATACTCACTCACCAAGCAAGACCCAATTAGCAACAAGAGCAAAACCAGGCCCTAAGGAAGACTCTCAAAGAAACCCTAATTCAGACTTGTAATAAGTTTTTTTGGCCTCGTGGGGCGCTGCCCCTCGACCTCGCCCTGTATTGCGACAGGGAGCGCGCAAGGGGCGCTGCCCCTTGACCCCACCTTGGGGGCGCTGCCCCCAAACCCCCGTCGAAAAATATGGGGGAAACTGCGTCGATAGAAGTAGAGAAAATTTAACCTACGAGTCTGACATTGATTGGATCGACCAGGTAGATATAGAGGTTGAGACTGTAGCCATGGCAGAGGAGGAGCGGAGAGCACGAGCACAGACAGGAGATTCAGAGGCAGATAGTGACACGGGTGTTCCTGATGTTGGTGAGCATGGCATGGTGTCACGGGGAGCGGCTATGGCAGTCGAATCATCCAGGACCTACCTTAGACACCTTCGTAGGGGGCTGGAGCCGGAGGGTGCAGGCTCCTCTGAGCCATAGACTTGTAGTTGTATTTACCTTTGGTATTTGTATGAAACATTTGATGATGATCATATGATGACATGGATTTTTTATTCCATGAGTTTTGTAATATTGTATACATTTGACAATATTTATATATCTATGTTTGTTATTTTCTTCAGCTACAATTTGCGTTTATGCTTATGTGATTGATGTATACTTGTGTATGTAATCAAATGAGCCGAGTTTGATGATGTTATTGTGTCTTTAAGGTGTATTCAATAAAGGGTGTCTGAAACAAGTTTTAAATATTTAAAAATCTCTAAATTTCTTGAGTTTTTCACTATCCCGAGTCCAGACGAGTCTGGAGCCAAGTCTGACGCCGAGTCCCGAGTCCGAGTCCGAGTTGGCCTTGCCGAGTCCGAGCCAAGTCCGAGTCCCGTTTCTTTGACATGAACACAATAATTTTGAGTGGAAACCCAATGCGGGAGAAAGCCACTAAAATGATGTTATATATATATATATATGTAATTCTTCTTTTACAATTGTTTGTGAGCACCAACCCACTGGAAGCACCAACCCCCTAATTTCTGTTTTGTGAGCACCAACCCACTGGAAGCACCAACTCCCCAAATTTTTGTTTTGTGAGCACCAACCCACTGGAAGCACCAACTCCACAAATTCTGTTTTGTGAGCACCAACCCACTCTATGAAAATCTGATTATATTTTGCACAACACCCCTACACACAACACTTTCTCTTCAGATATATTCTTTTATTTTATTCTTCACATTCCACACATTACACTCCAGATTATTCTGGAATTTTACTTCATATAGTATTTTAATATTTTCAATATTACGCACCTCTCATATGCTGTTATAATTGGCTTCTCAGTATACATATGTGTAGTTGTATACTCCTTGTTTTTATTCTTATAGCATCATATACGTCTGAAAGTCTCCCTCCTTTTTGACTGAATAATTCCAGAATTATATCATACACTACACCATGTTCATCTGAATTTTCTTTCTGTCTAAATTATATTTTCAGAATTACTTACTCACCTTGCACATACACATTATTACCCACAAATAGAGATCCCAGTCTTTACTTATACCCTTATATCATTAAGGGACATACTCTTTGAATAAAATTAGACATGTCTTCTCATATACGTACCTCTTAACAAATACTCTTAATATTCTTCTTAACTTCTTTCTTTTTTTGTTAAACGTTATTTCTCTTCATAAGCGCTTCTTTTTAATATAGTAATTTTGGTACCAAACAATGTTAATATTAAGCACTAATATCATCAAACCGTCTCATTAAAGACGTCTCACCATAAAGTGGTATCCAATAATCTTCATCATACGTCCTTCTACATAGAAGTTCTCTGCCTTAATTACTTCTTAATCGATGTCTTATACATCTTACTTGCTGCCTCTAAAAACATAAATCGTATCATTTGAGAATAAGCTTCCTTTTACCATATCGATGACATAAATATAATGATTGACTTATATAATGAGGCCTTGCTGATCACGTCATTCACAGATCGATTGTTTCCGGATCACTGTATAAATTGATTGCTTCTTTGTACTTTAGCCGCTGTAGCAACCTGTCATCTTTGATAAAGTCAACAACACATAGATGGTTCTGTTTTTTTTTTATTTTATTTTTTTAAAATTTTTTTTTTAACATTTAATATGAAATCGGACCATTGACTGTAGTCGCTTGCTTATAATTATCTTATTTCAACAATTTTGTTCTGAATTCTGTAAGGAGGTCAAGATCAATGGCGACAGTGATTGGATCTGTCTAAAACAAATACAATATTGTTTTAGATGTACAATATGTTTCTTCATGAGCGCTAGCTTTTACAACATGCGGTCATTGTTGTTTACTTCACGATAGTATAGTTTGCTGCACCATGGTTTTGTCTTTTTAATCATTATCGATGTCTTAGATATTTCAACACTACTTTAATAATAGTATCGCCCTTCATTAATAAATTCGACCAATCTCCAAAATAAATATTTTAAACAATGTATCCAAGGTGAATTTTATCGCTCCATAGTACATTATTTATATTTGCTGATGATAAGATATTCTGGAAATGTATTATTAATATTCTGGACCCGTCCTTTTTTTTGACATCAATGACAATACTTTCATCAGTATGATCATGATGCTATGATTACAAGTTTATGTTTGTTTTGTTGTTTATATGATGCTATATGACATGCTAATCTTAATTCATGCTTATGGGCTGCACAAATATTAATATATATATATATATATATAAAATTTACATGTTTTTGTACAAATGAACCCAAACCCCTTTTCAAAATTTTGCCGTACCAGCGTACTGGTTCTTCGAACCCGAATTGGTGCCTAAACCCGAACCGGCAAGCTAGTTGAAAAGCAATCAATCTTAGAAGACTAGTTACTCCAAGGTCTCTATAGTCGGGTCACAACAGTGTTGGGTCACCCAGTGGCTGATGCGATTGTACCTGCCAAGGGGCTTGCTGGTTGAAACAAAACAAACAAAATCCTTTTTTTGTATTTTCTGATTTTCACTTGATAAAGAAACTTCAAAAGATCGGTCAGGGTAACAAGAGATAATAACTAAACCAATACTGAACAACTTAATGAACTACACAGTCAATGGATCACAGTATTATCAATAACATCTAATCAGCATTCAAAAGGGATGTTCAAGCAAACATGCGAAGTCATACAATCCACACATAAACGGAAATAACAATCACAAGATCAGATAATCACTCTACCATTTTATCCTCATACACCATTAACATGCGCAATATGATTCATAAAACAATAAAGCTTGGAAAAACAAGTTGCTGACTCAAATGAAAGAAGATACCGAACTACGAAGTACAGAAACCCATAGAACACGTATTGTAGATCGGGCAATCCACAAGCTGCTTTTGTATTAATCCTTGTAAAATGAATAACAATACTTCAAGAATTTATGAGAAAGAAATTGCATAAAACTAAATTCTCTAGCTAAATGGCCTTGAATCATCAATTCACGGACCCTCAAAATGGCCCAAATTCTACAATTTATAGAGTTTTACCCTATATTCTAGGAAGGCATCATGCCTGTAAACTAGGATTACAAAAAGGAGGGAGTTGTAGTCGACATGCAAGTCGCTACCTGTGAACTCCAGTCAAGTACTACTAAACTGGTACTCAAGGTTCACTCCTAAAATGGTACCCCAACAACAAGAAGTTCAAATCATGCAAAAAGAATGCTCAAAAAGCAAGTATTAAATGCAACTCCAGTTGACAACTAAGTAGTGATGGCAGTGACGGTGCTTTAGCATGTATTTTTTTTCATAACTGTATGTTTTGCTTTTTATTCTTCTTGTAGTTTTGGTAGTTGGTGAGGAGGCATTCCATCGAAGCAGCAGGAGGGTCAGCGATGTATTGGATTCTAAATTTAGATACTCTAAGTATCTCTTTCACATTCTCTAATCTACTGACCATATTATCCATCATTACTTTTGCACCTTGGCATTGAAACACCACATACACATATCTATCCATTGTTTCTACGATGAATTCCACAATGGCTGCAAAATAGTTAGTGGTAAAGGAATCCCATCGGCTAAGTATGGTCTCTTGATGTAGTACTCCTCCTTGCTTAAGGTTATAACCTAAGTTACCGGTTCGGGTTCGGATTCAGGTACGGATTCGCAGATTCAGCAAAATAAAAAATCTTGGGTACGGGTTCATCCATACACATATATATACCCATATATTATATATATGTTCAATATATACAATCCATACAAAAATAAAATATACAATGTGACTTTCCATACATAAATGATAAATGAGAAATCATAAATCCATAATTGCCAATGCCAATAAATATTCATATATCGCAAATGTAATCAGTAAACTAATAACTAAAGTCTAATATCATATTCATAATTTGCAAAAAAGATAATCTTCAAGTTTCAAGTCTTTTTTAAAAAGTCATAAAGGGACGAATTAGAGTTTTATTATAAAAAAACTATTTTAAAAAGTCTTTTTTTATTGTTTTTTTGACCCGTGGGCCTTGTTTTTGGGAAACCACGGGCCTCGGTTCACGTGGGTCCTCTTGGGTTCACCCGGGTCCTTCTCGGTTTGACCTGGGTTCCACCTGGGTCCTTCCCAGGTGGCCGGGTTCCCTGTGGGTCCTGCGACGCAGGACCCACAGGGAACTCGGCCACCAGGTAAGGACCCGGGAGGAACCCAAGGAGAACCCGGGGAGAACCAAAACCAGGACCCGAACCCAGGCCAAAAGGGGAAGAACCGGTATCTAGGTTATGACCATACTTCCCCAACAATTTAACCAATAGCTGCTCATATATTGTTCAAGTGTTTTGAGAAACGAAGGATGTTCCTTAAGAAGCTTGGTGCAACATTGCTCCATGATCTCCATTTTCAAATCCAGAATATCTATATATGACTGCAAATTATCATCACTCTCTCCTCCTAGCAAGTCTACTTTTGTAATGGTTTCTTCTCCCAATCTTTGAATCTTCTTAAGCATTTTATGCAATTGTGAAAGATGAAGGATATGTTGTTCCCACTGCTTGGAACAGGTAACAAGAGCTTTCTCATTATCACGAGCTTCTGTAAACACCTTCAATGTGTTTTGTAAGAATATTTTAACCTTATCCATTTGATCTTGAGCCCAAGTCCTAACTGTTGTTGCTACTTTCTTCATCTCATACAATGCTTTTATATCACCTTGAGGGAGCCACGAAGTGGATGGTAAGGTATCATTTGTTCTGGAATCAAGAGGTTTGACTATTTCCATAATCAACTGCTTATACTGCCTCAATTGTGCCTTAACCTCTGCCTTAGTTTTATACTCCTCCATCCTTGACTGAACAGTAGATGTAGCAACAACTAGAGTATCGATCTCCCCCCACTTAGTTTGTTTATCTAGGTTAACCTTAGACACTTGGTATCTAGGGGTAGCTTGGGATGATCCTAAAGCATCTTGAACTGGCGCTGCTACATCAACAATTATATCCCCCGAATCTATCCTTGAGAGATGGTGAATTGTCTTTGCCTTTTTTGCTCTCCTTGGAGATTCTGTAATTGCATCCTGCAAGGTTACATTCGGGAGTGAAACTTAACCATTGAGGCATAGTGTCGTCTTGTTCTCCTCCCTGGACTGTTACATCCGCGGTGATCCTGTGAGCTTCTATATCCTATTCCTTCTCTTCATCTTGTTGTCCTTCTTGTTGCTCTGGAGGACTTGATGGCCATTGCTGGAGTTGGGCAACTTGCTCAGCAAGATTAGCCTGAAGGGCCCGATCTGGATTGGGTTGTAGTTGTCTTGCTATCTCTTCTAACTTCTCAGAAACTTCTTCAAATGGTCTTTCTGTTTCAGTTTCCTGCCCTTGCTCATTTCCTCCTAGTTGTTGAAGCAATATTTCTTGGTCTTGAGGAGTAAGGACCATTCTTTCATCTTGTTCATCATTTTCATCTTGTTCATCATGTGCCTCCTCCCATAACCTGTACATGGATTTCCATTGGTTGCATCTATACCGTTGGCTCTCTTGTAACCTTTGGTTTTTTTTTTGATTGAGCTCTAGCAGGCTCCTCCTGTGGTTCTTTTTGTTTCTTTTCAACTTTCCTCTTCTTTGCTACAACCGCAATTGGTTCATCATCTTCATCGGAATCTGTCTCAACATTATGAATGATAACCCGTTCTTGGGTTGGCACGGGAGGTGCAGCTTGTTGTGTTGAAGAAGCAGAAGGAGGTTGTGTTTCAGTAGCTTCCTCTTGTGAGGCACCTTCTCTTGGAACAATACCTATAGTAGGAACAATGGGGGTGACATAAGCTTGTGGGATTGCTCGTAACCCTGTAGTGATCCCATGCTCTGCAACAGTTTTCATTTGAAGTCATGAAGAACTTACCAGCACAAGCGACCACCCATATAACGTAAGAAGTCATGAAGAACTTCTTCATTTGAAGGACTGCGATCATCTGATTATGAATGTTATTTGAAATAATCTGTGGCCAATCAAAATATTCTTTGCCAATCAAAATTGTGGTCATGTAATGGAACATCCATGTGTGAAAATGCTTGCAATCCGGCTTTCCAAAGGCTCTTCTCAGCATGATGATGAGGTCTCTTTGAGGCTCCTGGAAATTGGCTCTCAAAATATCTGTAACTTTTAGCCCTATCTTTCTTGGTTCCTCGAGCCAAGCTTAATTAATGTGTCTTTTGTAATTAGAAGCATTTTTCACAAATATAGAGGTGGACTACTCTTCAGCTGTCACCAGAACCTCTCCCCTCACTGGTATCCCAAAAGTCATCCCTATCATGTCAGGGGACAGGTCTACAATTACATTCCCGTCTGCATCAACACATTGCCTTGTCTCCTGACAATAGTATTTAGCAATTGTCATGATAAGCTCGGGCAACTACATAGCTTGAGGAAAGATAGTTGCCTCTACCAAGCCCGATCTCTTGGTCTTTCTGTATGGGGCTTCTAGAGTATGAGATGTAGATGTTAGTTGGGTCTTGATGTCTTCAATCTCTATATGGCCAATCTCAGTATTGATCACCCATTGAACTTCATCTTCCAGCTTTGAGGCGAAAGTCTACCCTTGATATTGATACTTCATTGTTATTGGCTTCTTGTCGAGCTTGGCTTCTTCCTTTGTCCTCTTCTTGCTTGCGGATGGGTCCATCAATCTGCTTTATCCTACAAGAAAAGATCAGTAATTAGCTATTACTTCAAATTATCAAATCATTACATACTTCGGAACTCCGGGGTTCCAGGGTATGAAACTCTTTAAAACAACTAATTTTGGGATTCTGGGGTCTCAAGTTGAGGAAAGGTCAAAACAACTAATATCGGAACTCCGGGGTTCTAGGGTTCTGGGTTTGGCAAAAGACCTCAAAAGGCAAATTTTGGAACTCCAGGGTTTTGGGGTAAGTAAAACACTCCAAAGATTAGTTTCGGAACTCCGAGGTTTCGAGGTGGGGTAAGGCAGTCTCAAAACAGACTCCGGGATCCTGAAATAGGTAAACCTTTCTAGGAAGAAACTTCGGAACTCCGAGGTTCCGAGGCATAAAACAGATTTACAAGGCGCAACGGTTTCGGGATTTCGGAGTTCCGGAATCTCGAGGTGGGTAAAACTCTGTCGAAAGAGCACTTCAGAACTCCGGGGTCCCAAAATCCCGAAATGCCAAAACTTAGGTTTTCGCAAAAAGAAGATCAAATCGGCCAATTTTATTGAATGCATGAAAGAAATTAATCTAACCTAACTAAAAGACACGAAAAGACAAGAAAAAGAAATGAAGGAACCAACCTAGAAAGGTGGCAACGTGAAAAACATGAATGAGCGAGGAAGCGGAATGCACAGAGGGAGAGCTCTAATTTCACAACGAAGGAGTGCACAAATGAATGAAAAACACCCATCCGACCCTATTTATACCCCCCCATTCGACGATTGTAAAACCTCACTAAACACGACCATGGGATTCCAAGGTTCTGGGATCCTGAGACAAAACAAAGGGAAGCTTGGAACTCCGGGGTTCTGAGGACCACACAAAAGACGCCTCGGGACTCTGGGGTTCCGGAGTTTTGAGGTGAAACACAAGGTGAGTTCGGGAGTTCGAGGTTCCGAAATCCCGAAACTCAAACAAAAACAAAACAAAACACAAAGAACTTGGTATTCCGGAATTCCGAGGCTTCCACACAACAAAGAAAAGAAGGCTTCGGAACTTCAGGGTTTCAAGGTTCCGGGGTCTTCAATAGATTAACGCAAACAAGACTTCGGGACTTTGGGGTTTCGGAGTTCCGAGGTCTGGACAAAAACGTAAAGGCACAGAGACCACTTCTGAACTCCGGGGTTCCGAAGAAGAGACAAAAAAAGCAAAAGGGGCACCTTGGAACTTCAGGGTTCCGAGGTGTCCAAAGCAAAAAAACAAAAGAAAGGCGAAAAGACAGGCAAAAAGGGGGGACCTGCATTTTCACGCCAAAGAAAATGATGGGGGTAGATATGCAAGGCATAACAAGTACCATCCTCCTTAATGAAGATCATGGTGCTCTCCAAGGTGATACACTTGGCTTGCTTAATCTTTCCAATAGTAGATCTTGCAGTGAGTTTTTAACTCCAATTCTGTAGTAGCATAAATAAGATATATTCAACATACATCTATTAAACATTAACAATCAAGCAAAAATCATTTCTAATTCATCATGTTATCAAAACTAACATCCATAGCTGACCTACAATCAAACATAAGTTTATATTGGAATGACCAAAGCAATAGAAACTATATTCAATTTTAAATATTCACAAATTAAATTTATATAACTCAATCATCTAGAATAAATACTGAAAAATCCATGTAATTAAATTGTTTAAAAAACAAGAAACTTTCTCTAATACAATAATGAAATTGTGACATGAAGAAGAGCTAGAGACTCAAACACTATAATCAATATATCATCTTCAACACTCTAAACGTTTTGCAATTAATGACTTTATAAATCCTTTCTTCTTTCTAACTACCCCAAACACTACATAACTAACACCGAATAATAAATTAACAATAGTATATTAACTAATTATTTATTATCTATCAACTATTAACCTATGTTATGCACTAATTTCTAGCAATTCAGTAATTGTTAATCTATGTAATTCTATGAGTTGAATTGAATTAAACAATTTTGTCAAACTTGCATTCATGTTCATTTCTCATAAATTTTTTTTGCATATTCCTTTGAAATGGTATTTGATAAAAATTTTGGCATTAATCATCATGCTTATAGAGTTCTATTTAGTTTTACGTCTTTAATTTCAGCAATCCTATATTTCGTGTATGAATGCATGTAATTTTTGTACTTTGCAGTTCATCCCAAATTCATATATTAATGTAATAAAAAATCCTAAATAAAATTTTGCATCAAGCATCTAGATGCTAAAATCATCGTGTTAGGTTTGTTGACTCCTCATAAACAAAACAAATATTGTTTTTCATGTTAGTTATCCTCACAATATGCTAAAATAATTGTGTTGAGAGTTCTTGACTGCTCACCCAAACTTGTGAGAAAGAGTCTAAGGTGACCTTGGCAAGCTCACAACTTGGACTTGCAAACTCACCGAGTCTATAGTCAAGAATTGCAAGTCAATGCAAACACCTAGATTCGTGTAGACTCAACAAATTTGTAGGGCAGAAACTTACCTTAATTTTTTTAAAAAGAAAACACACTTTAAAAAATGCATAATTCTCAACCCTAAAAGGGCACTAACACTTTAAAGAACTTACCTATTTTGAGCTTATTTTCACTTGCCCATTTTCTTTGAAACTATTTTCACTAGAGTTGCATGGAAATGGATATGGTATAGGATACATATACAAAAAATTTCAAGATCCCTTGATACAGATACAACCAGCAACAATTATAAAGATTGCTTTGTGTTCTACTACATGGAAAAGAAATATATTTTACCATAGAATTGTAGGGGCTTCGAAAAAATGCAACGAATAATTTAATTCCATTAACACTTTTAATTTTCTCAGTAAATCTCAATTTTGAGTAATGCTACTTTCAACTATGATAGTTGAAGTTATTTTGAGATGAGATGCAAAATAATAAATTTTTTCCTTCAATTTTTCTATTTACCAATGATTTTTTAAATTTGCAGATTTTTGCCAAGTCTTATTTGAGTTTCAGCGCTGAGTTCATGTTTGAGTCAAAAAAATTTAAATGGCTTGCTGAGTTTTCATAGACCGAGTCTCAACACTATCTCAAAAATCTTGTAAACACTATAGATTTTGTGAATTAGTGTGTTGGTTGATAATTTTGTACACTTGGGGAAATATACAAAATTGTGGCTTCAACCATAGTGTGTGAGTAAAACTCTCCTAATTAAGGGAAGGCTCCCCCTATCTATCTAAAACTTAAAACTAAAATAGGACGGAACAACAGTCTTTCTTCTTTTTTCAAGAAAGCCAATATCCTTTTCTCTTCACAGAAAAGTGATAGCAATTTAACATAGAACAACAGTAACAACTTTTTCATTTTGAAATGAAATGAGAGAAAGGAAATGAAGTTTCCTGAAAGCTCAAAGACTCCCGTCACTTCCTTCGGGACAGGACAACAATATCAAGCTCAAAGTCTTGACTATGTGAAGTCCTATCTACCCTTTTCTATTCTAATGATATTAAGAACAAATTATAACAGCACGAAGTTTGAAATAACTTATTTCTTTCAACACAAGACAACAAGAACTATTGTGAGCTCAAAGTTTCACAGCTATTTCTTATAATAAAATCTACTTCTAATCTCTCTTAAGAACGAGTGTAAGCACAAAGTCTTACAACTTTTCTCAATATAACTTCTACTTCAACTAAATTAATCTCCAATACTTGTAGCACAAAGTCTGCAAATCAAATTTGATTAAACTCTTTAAGAAACACTTGCAAGAAAGGAGTATTGAACATAAACTCAAGAATATAGCACAAAGTCTCATTACTTGAGTAATTTTCTTCTATTCCTTTCAATTCTTCAATTTACACATAAAAGCTCAAAGACTTCTTTGCTGCAAATTTGACAGAGTTTTTACTTGCTTTCCAAAAGATAAAGATTACAATAGACCCCCTCAAGTATTTATAGAAGAGGAGTCTTGAGAAAAAGGTGGGAGGATCCTAACTAACTTGAGAAATACTCTCAACCACCAAGACTTATTCAATAACTAACTATGACTTATTCCAACTACAATCCTAATTGAACACAACTTGTAGTTGCTTTACATGTAATCACAAAAGTGCAAGTAATGACTTGACTTGCAATTTACAAAATGTTTTTACAAGTAAACATGTCAAAAGAGAAACTACAACCAAGAGATTATAATTATGGAAAAATGCAACTAGGTGTTGAAAAACACTTAAGTTGCAGCATGTGAAGACATGAATCCTTCGAACTTCTGGATGATCGTTTGTAGCTCAGCAAGATTCGGCTCGTGGGTGTTCTTGGCAACAACCATGGTCTTCATGGCATTGAAGAAGCATAGAGTTGTTCTTCTCCAAAGTGGACTGAATTTCATGCAAGAAGATTTGATGTTTCATCAAAACCTGAATTGAGGCAGCTGAAAATTGTTCGCTCCTCCACTCATTATGAATCCTAATCTGTAGATCTGCGAGCACTTCTTCTTCTAGTATCAACTCTCCATTCTGACCCATAATATTGCAAGATGCCTTTTCACAGTGAGAAACAACACCTTGGAATACTTCAACATGCAATCTCATTGCATCATCAATCTCCTCAATGAGGGATTTGAGAACAAGGGCTTTATTCTCTAGAAGCTCTTCAAATTCCAGATACATGACCCTGGAAGGAATAATGGCATGCTCTTGAAGAACACTCAACTGTTGTCGAGGCATCTTGCCCCAAATTGTCAAGCTACCTTCAACCCTTTCCAAGTTTTATTTGAAAGTCTCAGAGGTATGATAGAATTTTTCTTCAATGGTCTCCAGCTTAACCATCATTTGGAATATGTCTTTCAGCACTTGCGCACACAGATCATGAAGTTGATCCACCCAAGAGTCCAATGCTTGTACCTTCTGAGCAGCTCTTTCAACTCCCCGAATTGATTCTTGTGAACCGGAAGAACTTGTAGGATTACTCCCTTCACCAACAGGTTTTGTAATTTTATGAACAACTGCAACAAGTTGCCTATTCTCCTCTTCTAGCTTGTCTTTCTTCGCTAGAAGTTCATCATACCACTGTACTAGTGAAGCTATGGATTGTTGGGCATCATGCTTGACCACTTCATGTGTTTGTTTACCCAATTGTATCCTTGTAACCTTGTAATCAGCAGCTTGCATTTCCTCACGTGGCTTGTCTGCAAGAGGCTCAACAATTTCTACCACTTTCATCTTGTTGCTGTCAACAACTACTCTTGAGATTGTCTTGGTTTTTTTAGCAACCTTTGGCCTAGATTGCTTGAGTTGCTGATAATCAAAGACATCAGGAGAGATTTCCTGCTTCTTCCTTTTGGGGGTGAGAGAACTAAGCCATGGAGGTAAAACGACTAGTTCTCCTCTAGTAGCTACCAAAGACAAAGGAGAAGCAGTTTCTTTTTGAACAGCCGTCGTCACCCTAGGAGGAGTATCTATCTGGATGGCAACCATAGTTTGTTCGGTAACCAAAGGGCATGAAGATTGTCTCATAAACTCTTCAAAGTTGGAAGTAGAGGTATCAATCTCTGACAAATGAATGCATGCGGGAGTATCCTTGGAGATTTCCAACAAACTCTCTTGTTGATGATCAAGAGGTGGCTCAACTGCTGAAATAGGAACGCCATTTTGAGGAGACTCCTCCACTATTATGTCAGGAGGAGATATAGGCAGCTCCGTGGAAACTGAGGAGGGAATCTAATGAGGTGACTCCGAAGCCAATGACTTAGGAGCAACATCGGATTGTTGCCCTTCCTTCGGATTGTCAGGATCAATCACATGAATGTGAATCTAAGACTTTTCTTTTCCACGAACTGTCGCCTCCTCAGGAGGAAGCACTATTGCTCGACTAACCCGCAGTTTAATCCTAGTGCCTGAAGATGATGCACCTTCCTTGTTGTCAATCTAAATCTCAGACTTACGTCCAAGAGGCCCCGTAGAGTCATCTTTTCCAACCTTAATCTTGACGAGTCTAACACCATTACCTTTGAGCCAAGTGTTGGTGTTAGCTAGGATAGGCTGAAATCTTTCAAGAATGCAAGTGCATTCTTTATGTGACCATTGCATTAAAGGAAGTGGAGCTTCATCAACCCTTCGTGAGACATACTCTGGATCAAGCACATTCCCATCATCAATGATGCCTTGCGGAATGTCCACCAGGTTCAAATCAATAACCTGCTCAAGGGTGAGCCTGCAGTAGTCCATCTTGAGAACCTCCATTTCTGTACAAAGATCAACCCAGATATCCTCAATGCAATGCACATGTATGAAGGACTTTTTGATCTTTTCCTTCATACCTTGGTAGTCAAAATCTGCCCTCGACTTAAACCTTTTGAGTTTAATCTCCTGCATCTCAGTCTCCATAGCTTTAGCTTTGGTGGATGTGATAAGGGAGTACCGGGCAATCTTTAATGGGTTGGTTGTAGAAATCCCCATCCCAACCTTATGTTTGACAGATTGATGTGCATGTACAGCCATGATCTGTCTTCCCAACTCCATAAGAATGATCTTATCAGTCGGGTATGTAGGAAGCATGTATGGCTGCCCATTGTAGCATCCGACTCTTATATAAGTGAAAGTCGAGAATTGAAGGAACAAGCAACCATACTCATTCACTCATTCCCATGCTTCATTTGACACCCTTCTGTTCTTTAGAGTCTTGTCAAACTGGCACATGAAGTAACCAAAGAATGCATCTTGAATCCTCCTGAAATGTAATCTGTTGGGTCTCAAAGGCAGCTGATCATAATATTCCCACACAGGTATAAGTGAGCGATCACCCTTGGTAGAAAGACCAAGGAAATGTCTAAGTGATGTTGCTAAAGACACTAAGTATGAATTCATGTAGAAGGTCATTGTAGTAGGGACTGCTGCAAGTTGTTCACACAAAGCATCATTGATAATTTTCCCCACAATATATGATGGGACTGCCTTATGAACATGGTAAACTGATACATCCAGGGCTCAAAAACATTAGAGTGCTCAAGACCCATCATCCTACTGAGGAGAGTAATGATGTCTCCAATTTCCCACTTGAAGTCACAATGGTACAACTTAGCCCACCTTGTGAAAGCGGCTCGTGGCTCATGAATCCATCTGTTAATGTGGCGTTTGCAGTCCTTTTCCCTCTTGACATAGTACTTAGCTGCACTATCCTTTGAAATCTCCATATACACAGGTGCTAATGGTATTCTGAAGACTTTCTCAACAGTATCCGCATCAAGACGAATTATTGCCTCACCATCATCATTTCTAATGGTTCTCGTCTCCTTGTTGAAGTGGTGAGTGCAAGCGAGAACAAAATCAGGTTCTAGGGCAGCCATTGGAAAAGAAGATGCATGATGAATGTGGCTGTCCAACAACCGCTGCATATTACTATCCTGTGGATCTTCCACCCTTTTAATGAATTCTAACATGTCAACATGCCCTATCTTTGTATCCTTGATATGATCCAAAGGAGAGGAAACTTGTGAAGAGGAAACTTCATTCTGGTACTTGTCATATTTGTACTTCATCTTCTTTGGAATGGGAGATGATGGTAAATCTGACATTGAAGAACAACCTGGTATGCTGCAATGAAGACTTAAAAGTGTTAAAGCAACGTCATAATCAGCTGCAACTAACATTTTTCCTTCTTCAAATGGGAAGAACTCCAACCCTTGAACTTCACAACTTTGTGAGAGAAAGATGGGAAATAAATGGGAATGCTGGAAACTTGACTTTGACCAATTTCGGATCTTGGGGAAAGTTTTACAAGTATACAAGTGGGGAAGAACGAACATGCAATCGGATTTTTAAAACCCGAATGCAAGTATACTTGTAAAACGGAAAATGGAGAAATGAGTGAAAAATGAGATTTTGACATGTGGGAAATGACGTGAATGGAATGTACGGATGAAGGCAATGAGTATGGATAAAAATGGAAGGATTTTTGGAAGATCATTTTCAAGAAAATGGGAAGAACTTTCAACATGTAATCCGATTCTAAAAACCCGATTTTGAAAGAATGGGTATTTTTCATCTTTGAAACTTGGAATTTCACCAAAAGATGATTAAAATATTCTAATCACATGGGAAGATCAATCATTTTCATCCTACTTGTAATCGGGATTTAAAATCCCGAATACAAGTAAAGAGGGAAATTGGGGAAGATCAATGCAATGTAAAAATTGCTTTGCCAAGGGGGAAAATCTCTCTCACAAAACCGTTTTTAGGGCAAAATCAACATATACACAAAAATTACAACTAGAAAGATAAAACAAGAAGACAAGAAATAAAAACAAAAAGAAAAGAAAACATACCTTGCTTCAATCCAAATGCTCTTCCAAGGAAATGCAATAATCCTTGTGATGAAGACTTAAAACCTTTAAATAAGCAACAAATCGAACTTGAAAACTCTAGCCACGTTTTTGAAAAAAACGTCTTTAGCACCAAAAATGCCTTACAAAATGGCACAAGAATCAGTCAAATCTCCCCTAAATCTCCATGCCTAGGGTTGAGAAGGCAAATGATATGGGAGAGAAGAGATTCGTGGCATTTTGGAGGACAAAATCTTGGTGTTTTTGCTAACACGTGTTGCTGTAAACTCGCCTTCAAACCAGCAAATGAATATACCAAATGGCGTGGAAAGAGTTTCAATATGCATGAAAATAGTATAAGAATCCAAAACGCCTCTTCTTCCTAAAAAATCTCTACAAAAATAGGTGAAACTCTCAACAAATTCACCTTCCTTGGCTGGTCGGGTTCTTGGAGAGATGCAACAAGTTTCATTTTACATGTAATAGCGAAAATCGGGTTTCTTTTTTCATATTAGAAGTTTAAAATGTCACTTTATCTCTATTCGAGAGCAAATAGGGTTTTGAAAACTCATTTACAAGTTTTAAAATGTTACTTTTCATTGCACAAGTTTTAATAACTTAACTTTTTTTAAAAAGAAGTTGTAATGGGGATTTAAAATTCCCTTTACAAGTGACTTAGAAAATAAAACATGTAATAGGGAAATAAAATCTCTATTACAAGTAAAAACATTAAAATAGGAACTTTATAAAAGAATTACAAGTGACTTTTAAGTTTATAATTTAAAATTAACTTGTAACTTACCCAAAAAGTTCCTATTATGACTTAAAAAGCCAAAAAGCATCAAGGGGGAAATAAAAAGTAAGTTACAAGTTCTAATTTCATAAAGTGCACTTGTAATTAACAAAAATTTCCCTACAAAGACCAAAACAAAGGAAAACATTAAAATTTGTAACTTAAGGAAAATTTCCCACCTGCAGTCAGGGAGAAAAAACCCGAAATTGAAGGAAAAACATAACAAACGAACCTAGAATGCGATGAAATTTGTAACGTGGTTCGAGGATGGATTGAGGATTAAGACAGTCCAAGGGCGAAGCAAAATTATGCCTCGCTAAGCATGCCATAGAGTAAAATTTTCATTTTTTGACAAAAAATTTATGTAATGGTCCATCATTTTTGAAAACAAAAATGAGGACAACATTGTGATTTCGTTTTTGAATAAAGGGAGTTTCTTCTCATAATTGAAGAGATCCTTTACCTCACATATTGCATGTTTTCTGGTTTTCAACAAGACAAAACAAAGCACTAACACTATCCGTGTAATAGATAAAAAAAAAACTCACCAACTTACACGTAAAAGTTTTTTTGGCAAGTCCACATTTGAGACTTGCTCTAAGTACTTGGTGAGTTTGCCACGTGGACTTGCCAAATGTGCTTTCAATATGTTTTCCAAAAAAGTCATGCAAACTGTTTTTTCCATTCATCTTTTCTCCTCTAGAAAGTGTCACACAAATTGCTGCCTACCTAGAAAGCAAATTTATCTGGGTGTAGAGGCTTGAATTCCTGATCCTGCAGCTGGCAAATAGCTTAAGGACTCTATTTCTAATGGTAAACACAATACAGGCCAGCTAAGAATAAATAATCTCAGCATGAAAATTGCAATGTTCACTTTGTGGCCAAGAACAAAGTGGTTGAATATTTGGTCTCTGATGGGGGAAAATCATTTTCTCTAATGACTGGTTTGGATGATCTGAAAAGGAATTTGAGTAATGAAGATAGATCTTTTCAGTAAATTACATAATCCTACCACCTACAATATGGAAATGCATTTGGCTTCCCCATTCACTTACCAAGGTCTTTAAGAGTCAATTGCAATGCTAGAGCTATCTCTGCAATATGCTGCAAACTCCTTATCTTCATCTGTTTCGGAAGCTTTTCCATATAATTTTTGTGCATTTTTTAAGTTTTTAGATTTGGGATTCTTCATAAATGTTATTTCAGTGTGCCCATTATTCTAAAAATATAGTTACAACTTATTTCTCAGGCAGAAAATAGAAAGTCATCTTTCAATTTCAAAGAGCCTGATCTATTTCTTAATTTTTTTTCTGATGTCAGGAATTCAAGACTCAATGCCCTGACAAAATTGCTTTCCAGGTAAGACGCAATTTGTTTGACACTTTCAATGCTAACTTTTTCTACAGTATGATTGTAAAGAACCCAATCTAAATACCCTTTATGAGCAATCTTTTTAACTTCAGTATATAAATTATAATTAAATACACTTCTAATATTTGCATAAAATTATAGTTTTCTAAGGATTTCAAGTAATTTTTTAAGTTGCCAAGTTTTTCCTGAGTTACCGAGTCAGAGTCAAATTTGGGTCTGCTGAGTTTTTGAACTATGATCCACATGGTCACTCCAAACTAAAGTATCACCACTGTAGAATCATGATGTGCATGACATCCATGACATCCAATAGGATGCAAGCCTAACCTTCATTTCATATCACAATAGACTCAAATGGAGAAATCCGGTCCTCTTAATATAACATGCACATGTAGGAAATTGAAGGGTTAGGTGTGTTGAATTGTCACAATTACAAATGCATGGACTGCATCACTCAATACTTAATAAACCATCCTAAGTACATCACTGATAAAAAAGAATACAAAGTCAACATTCCTACATTATATCTGTTGTCTTAGCATGGTATATATGCTAATAATATTTATTAGAGGCATTGGAAAACTAGGCTATACAAATCCTTTGAATGATGCATATTAATGGTTTTAGTAGGATGTTTGGGGACTTGTGTTTGAGGCTTCTTCTTAATCCATATGAGACTGCACATAAGAACCAAATTATGGAATCAAAATTTCAATCTCTGGATGTTTGGGTTCACCATGCCCTTTCAGGCTTGTAGAAGATGATCCTAGAACTAGCTCATAATGGTTGAAAGGTGGATGCAATTGCTATGGAAAAGATGCTGCATTCAAGCAACCATTTAACTTTTGGCTCTGTGTTGGACACAGTAGGAAACCAGGGTGGGGCAAGCTCAAAATTCTGCTTCAGGCTTTCCTCTATCTATGCTTATCTTGTTGTTTTCTGTCTTTAAATATGAAGATGGTTATTGTTAGCACTTTGTATATTAATATATTACCTGTTAGTAATGGCAGCTTTGGTCAGTGTGGGTCAACAGAAGACTGCTCTAGATATTCTCTTTTTCCATGAAGGCCTGAAAATGGTAGTTCTGGTTATGTGATTTGTCTTTCCCATAGCTGCTGCTGGTCATGAAATTGGGGCTAGAACTCAAACCCAGGATCTCTAGGGTATTGAATATTATAAAGCACTTTTGCAGAAATTGATATTTATTTTTTGATTTAACTAAAAAAGAGGTCTTTAATTTGAAGAGCTAATGTTATGGACTATCCATGTCTTAAAACACTCATTTAATCTGTTATTGAGGCATAACAACAGGCTTCACCTTGTGCATCTTAAAAGCCTTTTCCTTAACTTTTCAGGGCACATATCTTCTTCTCCACGTGGCTCTTCTATGGCACAAACAACCCATTGGTTTAACAAGTGTGCTAGCTTCCACCAGCATAAGGAAACTGTCATCCTCACTGTTAGGATTTTTTTTCTGCATTTTCCTTTTTGCATATCAGTTTCATGAATGGATGATATGGTGATCTCTTTTCTGTAATTGTTTTCACTTATTTTCTTTAATTTCCATCTCAAGAACATTGTTGCCTTGACAATCAAACTTGGAATTAATATGATATATGGCAGTATTTTCTGAATTTTACTTGCTGAGTCTAGGGTAAGAACGAACAATCTGTTAACAAAAAGATGAAATCTAGAACCATAGGTTAATTTTGTACTTTTCCTGATTTCTTCAACTAATATATGCTCATTTTGGAACCTTTTAGAAACCAAAAGAATTGCGAGTTTGAGCTATCAATTAGCGACACAAATGTTACATGTATCCCTTATATATACAAACATTGAATCTGATGTTGATATTCTTCAAATTAAAGAATAATTCATCTAAAGTTTGTAACTATTAAGAAGCTAACATTTGCACGTGTTATTTTTTTTATACCCCTTGTATGTCCCTACATATTGGCACTTATAACTTTTATAGATGTATTTTGATTTCATAAGTTCGCTCCGACAATATGTACATGACATCAAAATGACTTACATTTTTCTCTAAAATCTCACTTATTTAACAAAGAAAGATGATTGATCAAATACTCAGCATTTTCTTTATCCTCTCCTATGTCTTAACTAGAAATGAAAGGGCTTCAATGCACGACATTGCAGATACATATCAAAGTTATACAAGGATTCAAATTGTTGGAAACTTGGAACAATATGTAGCTACTGTGTACCTTTTATGCACATCGACATACTCATCCGTTTCATCCACAATCTCTTCCTGTAAAAATTGAGGATTTTAATTAAGACAATCAAGAATTAGATGCATGGTTTCTGTATGTTTGATCATTATCCGCAACATTATGGACTTCTTTTAAGAATAATCTATCCAGTAATTCAAAATAACCATGTTACAATCAAATTTCCAAATAAGAGCTTTGTCCTGCATAGGAAACAGAAGGATTGTATACAGGGAAGGTGATATACTGTGCAAATACCACTTACTTGTAACAGCTCTTCAAAAACATCTTCAAGGGTGATGATACCAATGACCTCTTCCATTTTCTCTGAAAGCCCAACCTCTATATTGTTACAATCTTCATAATGTTTCAGTGGTAATGTGCTGTCTTGTAAATTTGATTTTTCTTGCAAGTTATCCTTCTCATTTGTATCTTTTTCCACCTCAATATTTACAATTTCAGTTGGACCATCCACTACCTCAGAATTAATGTTCGAGTTCTCTCTGTCATGAAACAGGCGCCCTTCAATGCCATTTGCAGGTTTTTCTTTTCCAATTGTTTTCACAACTGCAGCCATATGACTGCTTCCCTTCTGAAATTCATTGAGAATATCATATAGAGGCATGTCTGCTGGTACCCTGTAATATTGAAATAAATAATGCTTCACATAATACTTTATATAACAAGAGTTGAGAATATACGAAAAAGAAAATAAAGTGAAATTACCTGGGTATTCTCCTTATTGAGATAGCACTTAGAGGAGTTTCTGTTTCTGGTCGTACTGTTAAAAGGCCTTTCACCTGTTTGCATTTGAAATAAGAACAACTCTTTTGTAATTCATGCAAAGAACCATAGAACTAGAAATAGTCATTGCCAACAAAAATGGCATTTTGCATTCTTCTAGTCCAGGAAAAATATAAAAGTCTAAAATCAACAAATAACATGTGATTGCTCATGATAGTTGAAAAAGAAACAGATGACACAACAGGAAATGTTACCAAGAGAAGTCCTATAATGTTCTTGGGATTTCCTGAATATACAGGGACACGACTATGGCCTCGTGCCAAAATATTTCCTACTGTTTCCCTGCAAATATTGTGTGTATGTTAGACTGGAACCCAGTGATTTGTTCATTGAATAAAAAACAAATCTAATGTAAATGATGTGATCTCAGCAGATCATTTTTCTCATCTTCCACATCCAACCAACATATATCACCCCCAATAAAACACCTTAAATAATGACAATAGATGGGCTGGCATCTGATGTAGTTTCTCACTTTTCATCAGTACAATATTCTTGAAAATTTTCGAAGAACGGAAAACTAATGATAATAGATCAGAACTTTGCTAAGCATTATTTTTGTGTTGAATTGTATAACTTTCTAAAGCCACATGCGAATGCTCTATGATTTTACAAATGCAACATCCTTCAAATTGCATATGCATGACTAAGAATATGGGTAGCAGAAAAGAGACCTAGGAATTGATTTGACACTATATTCTAGCTATTGAGGGCAATATATGATTGTTGTGTAGAAAACTAACACAGACTTGAAAAAAAAAAAAAAAAATTACATAACGTTGACACCAAAATGGGGTAACCTCCAAATATAAATGAATAACACTAAAGATATTCTTCAATTTCATTGATAGAGGTGGGTTGTGGCAGGTTTCACATGCATTTCCTTGTAATAAATGTTGAGAGGGAACTTTATTTTACAAAGAAGAATACAACATTAATATAACAGGTCAATGATGGCTCTTTTATCCAGAAAGGATATTCCTTACAACTTCAACTCAAAGTGCTGCTCTATAAAGTTTTCATCCTCCATAAATTATCCTTGTAGATAGGTTCATTTATTGAAATTATTAAATATGATAAATAAAGATCATTAGCAAAGGCAGTGGGTTCTCTGTCCAATGAATACTTATGATTCAAAGATTGACTGCCCTCTTGATCTAACAATCCTAGCTCTAGATTGTGTGGTGATGATTTGCGTGTCATCTTCTTAAGATGAGAAGAATTGAAAAATATTATGTTGGAAATAATTGGTAGGTAGTTTGTGTATACACCTAAAAATGACAACTAAAATTTGGTTTTATTTATATCTGTGGGTGAATTAACCTCCTAAATAGGGATGGGGGTTGGTCTATGCTGATAAATGTGTTGTATGTCATTATTATTGGCTCAGTTGCCATCCTCTCAGTGCTCTTCTTTTTGCCTATCACGTGTTCCCTTTATTTTTCAAATATTTTTCAAATAATTTACTCATTTTGTCGTCTTGACTCTTAGAAATCGCTTCAGGCCTCCTTAGATCCTTCTGTTTTCCTCCTTGAACCTCAATCCTATTAAACATTTCAACTTAAATCATGTCCAACTGGTATCACACAATAGGTAAATGATGCAAAACAAAAAAATTATGCACATCATGGTTGGTAATGTCTGCTATTTTGGAAATGAGTTTTTAAGGTTTGGATGCCTATATATAGGCTTTCCAATTCCATTTCTGAAAGAATAATTTCATAATATGATCTGGTTCCACACACATCTTTCATCCACCTTTAGGTGAGTCATAGAGGAGGGAATAGAGCTCCAAACCTTCAAAACCTATTTCCAATAGGTTGTATACATCATTGGTTGGGCTGGTGATGTGGGACATTTAGGAAATGTTTTTTCAAGGTTTGGATCACTATTTACAGGCTTCGTAATTCCATTTATAAAAGTAGAAATCCACAATTTGTTGGTAGCACTTGTGTCTGCACTTGGGGAATTCTCAGAGAACTAGAGGAAGGAGTACTTCAAAAAGTAAGACAAGTTACACACAAAGATTTTTAAAGATTCAAAAATAGGAGTTTCATCCCCGAAGTATACCAAGTCTCTAGGATTCCCAGCTATGGTCTTCTAGGGATTCCACAAGCACTAAAATCAAAGAGGAGGATTTAAGCATCTACAAGTTGAGCCTAGGTAAGTATGTTTCTGCCTCACCTCTTTTATTTATGCAAGTTTACTTTATCATATTTCATTACTCCTTTGCATACTATTTGTAGCGTCCTAAAATTGCGACACTTGCAATTTTGACTGCATTTGGGTCTTCACGATGGCGGCGCAACGTTGAACCTGAATGGAGACCCTGAAACCTGCTTGCGACATCAAAAACTGCATCTTTCTGCACCTTGGCCTGATCCTCCTTGCACCCTGCTGTCCCGAGAGGTGGGACCATGGCGCCCAGCGCCCTGGTCCCTGGCCCTATTTTGGGCCCGATCTCTTGTTGGGCATTGGGTCTTTAAGTTTGCAATTTGGAAAATAATGTTCCTAGGTTGGCCTAAGGTTGGAAAAATCAGTCTCCTAACCCTAATTGACAAGTATATAAATTACATTTCCCCTCCCAGAAAGGGTGGTAGGAAAAGAGGAAAGATATATGTGTGCAAGAGGCAGAAGCGATATTCAAACATTCAAACATTCAAGCATTCAAGCATTCCTTCAAGCAATTGAGCATTCTAGGTCTCCATTCAAGGCTAGGTGTTGCATTCAAGACAAGGATTCAACTATTGAAGAGGAGATCACCTACAAACTACAACATACAACATACAACATCATTACACCTTCGCATGTAAGAATACAAACATTCTTACAACAAGGTATCAGTACTTGATTACATTACAAACACTTACATTTGCAGCATTCTCATTTCTTGGTTAATTCCAAAACCGGGGTTTGACCTAAAGGCAAACCCCTAATCCCTAACCCCCCAATCGTCCTCTCTTTTCTGTGTGTAGGTTGCAGGTACGCGACTGTAATTGAAGATCTGGAATCCTTGTGTAGAGACGAACAGATCCCCCTTCGTTTCGCGGATTTTTCGGAGGACCGTGTGCACTCCGAGCACCATCGTCCCGTCAACTTTCGCTCAAATTTGCAGGACAGCATTGTCTCGACATTTTACTGCTAATTTCAGGTCCGTAGCTTCATCCCGTGTCCCTATCTCTGTCTACAAGCGAATCTTTCTTACTTTACATACACTCCTAGTTCAACCCTTCTATCTACATTCTTTACAAAAGAGGGTATCCTTGATGTCTCAACCCTTGAAACTCATTTAGAATCCAGTCCTGCATTGTGTGGGATTGGATCTTGTGGGTTTCAACTCCTTTTTTGAATGTAAAGTCTCTCCTAAGTGAAAACCGTCAATCCTAGTGACCTCCTTTCTCTCTCCATGGAGTGGGGGAACACCTAGGGTTCGATTTTCCGCTTTACATTTTGGTGAACCCGACGTGAACATCCTAATTCTGATTATTCATGGTTAGATCTGAAAAATTTTTGCTTCCTTAATTATATTTTTATGTTGATCTTTTGCAAATTTTAGAGGTTAATTGCATAAAAACCCTAAATTCTCTTTTTAGTAATTGAGCTTGTGAAATGTTTAATTGTTAATGCTTGTTTCAGATCTACCCTTCTATTGCAAATTGTTAATTCATATTTGTGCTTTAATTCTGAAAATTAAGTGGTTAAGTGTCAAAACCCTAATTTTTAAAACCCTCTTGATTCAACATTTGACCAATGATTTCACTGATCAAAACACCTCCAAATCGGCTGTAACTTTGAATTCCGCAACAAAATCACAATATCTCTCATCCCTAAAAATTTTGAAAAAAGTTGCGAGGACCGTGTGCATCCCGAGCGCCATCGTCCCCGACATTTTTTCTGAAATTTTGGGAGCTAGATCTTACTGTATTTTTCTGCTAGAATCCAGAATTTTGGCTGATTTCATCAATTCTAACACTTTCAAAATTAAAGTCAAAGTTGGTCTAGCGATTGCTTGGATTAAGGCTTATAATCATTCAAAAATTGTTGAAATTGAAATTGTGTTAAAATTGTGTTTCTTACAGTCCTAAATTTGAAAAGTGTGTTGGCATTCATTCGAAATTTCAGTGCTTTATTCAAATTCTTGCAGTTTGTGACTTTTGAAATTAAGTGTTTAATTGCAACAACTTTGATTTCTACTTTCAAAATTGAATTTTGCATGAAATTGAGTCAACTTTTAAATTTCAAAGCTTGCATTGCTTTCAGTATTCCCTCTAAAATCATAAAATTCAAAATTTCAGTTTCCCTCTCTTTTTCAAAATTCAAATTTTGCATTTTTCAACAATCTTGGTAGGGTTCAATTTTGAGATTGCAACTTTAATTTGGCCTATCTACAGATCGTAAAATCACTCAATTTTTTCAGATTAGCTTTAAAATCACCATAACTTTTATCTCTGAAAATTTCGGAAAAAGTTGCAAGGACCGTATGCACTCCGTTCGCCACGGTCCCCGACATTTTTTCAGAAACTTCGGGAAATTGTCATGATTGCATTTAACAGCTTAAATCTAGGAGATTGACTGATTTTATTGAAATTTGCTACTTCTAAATTCAAAATCTTCTCTCTCTCTTTAGTGCATGAGTTTTACAACAATAAGCCCTACTTACACTATTCCCGTTAGACGAAGCCTTAGAATTAAGTCCTTCCAAGGTTTAATTGCCGAGGAGATGGAACCTAATTTGAATGGCCTTTTTAACAAGGACATGGGTAATTCCTCTAATCCTCTTAATGATGAAGAAGCTCTCCATGAGGTTTCTGTGGAACAACTTTCAAAATTGGATAACCAATTTGATGATTTTCAGCAATGGATGTCTCAAGAATACCCCGATAGTGAAGCTCTTTCATTAATTAAGGGTCTAAAATGTATGGTTCAAAGTGATAAGAATGGAATTGATATTTTACGTAGTATTGCACACATTGTGGATTCGAATGTGATGCCTATGAAGAGTTGTGCCGAAACTTTAGGTTATACACAACCTCCTACTCAAGACGATCATTCTATTCCTTTGACAACTTCTATTGCTAGTATACCGACTTTTACATCAAACATAATGACTACTTCAATACAAAACATTCCACCTATGATCACCAGTCATGGGGGCAATCCTTCTTCTTCAATCAACCCTCTCCCTTCATTCAATCCGACTTCCTCATTCATTCCTTCAATGAGTGTCCCTATTTCATCTCCACAAATGAACATGACGCAAGGGGGCAATTCATTTAACCCTTCCATTCCTTCTTGTAGTGTTCCTCCTTTCCAATCATCTCCTATGACTAACTATCATAGTGTCCCACCACCTTACTCTCAATCAATACCTTCTTTTCATAACATAATACCTCCATCACAATCTAACACGTCTAATATGAACTCTTCGACTAAAGGGACCATTAACAATCTTGCACAAACTGTCTCTTCTTTACAGCAACAAATTGCCTCTATGAATCAATCTAAGTTTAGTGTGCCCACATTTGATGTTGCGAGCCCACTTTCTCTTGACATTGTTCGAGCTATCCCCCCTAAGCACGTTGAAATCCCACAATTGGAGCTTTATAATGGTAAGGGTGATCCTCTAACACATGTTAAGACCTTTCAAACAATATGTACTGATTTTGCTCATGACCAAAGGTTGCTTGCAAAACTGTTTACTAGAACATTAAGAGATAAAGCTCTGCAATGGTATTGCTCGTTGCCTTCCTATTCTATTACTTCTTTCCAATAACTTGCAAATGCTTTTATTCAACAATTTCAAAACAATATAAGTCCTAAAGTTACTTTGATTGATTTAATGCATTGTAAACAAGGTGTTAAAGAAAAAGTGACTGATTTCATTGGTAGATATGAGCATTTGTATGCTCAAATTTCTTTTCCAGTACCTGACAATGATATTCAAAGAATCTTTATTTATAATTTACAAAAAGATATTAGAGAAAAACTTCTGTTTTCTGAGTTTACTTCTTTCCAACAGTTGTGCGCAACTCTTCACAATTATCAACTGACTGTGAGTCAAATGGAACAAGCAAATCCTATGGCTCCGAGTGATAAGGGTGATAGTAGTCAACAACCATTTGGGAAGTTTAAACCGAACAGAGAGGTCATTAAGTTCAATGAAAACATCATCAACAACAATGTGAATGCAGCATCAGGTGTGCCTCCTATTTCTAAGTTTTTCAAGAAAGAAAGAAAGTTTACTCCTTTAAATGAATCATTGCATAGTATTATGAATAAGTTATTGGAACAAAATGTGCTTACCCTCCCTCCTATAAAGCAAATAGATCCTACAAAGATTAATTCACCCTATTTTGATAACAAATCTCTTTGTCAATTTCATCGTCAACCTGGGCATGATACTGAAAAATGTTTTGCTTTAAAGGGTAAAATTCAAGATTTGATTGATAATAATACTATCTCTGTTTCAGGTGTGAATGATAAAGGCAACACATCTGTAACTCCTCCTAACCAAAATCTTAAGATTTTTACTGATCCATTACCTTCTCATACCTCTAATGTGATTGAGACTAATGATTCCTCTTTCTCACCTGATGGTCTTGTATCTATGACTCCGAATGTGATTAACTTTGTAGAGCAGCAGAAAATCCCTAAAGAACCTTCCATCACATTTGATTCCAGTGAAACTATCAGGGCACCTGATGGTCCTTTATATATAGTTGCAAAAGTCAAGAATACACCTTGCCGTGGAGTGCTTATTGATCCTTCTTGTATGGTTAATGTCATTACTGAAGAATTTCTTTTTACTTTGCAATTGAATCAAGTGATCTATGACAAAACAAATGTGGTTGTGAAACTATTTGATGCATTTTCTTCTCCTGCAATTGGTTCTATTACATTACCTATTGAAGTCCATAACAAACCCCTTGATGTGGACTTTGCTATTATTCCATCATCCGAACAATTTCGTGTGAAGCTAGGCTATCCTTGGCTATCTTCCATGAAAGCTATTGCTTCTCCTATTCACAAGTGTTTGAAATTTCCCCATAATGGTGAAGTTGTTACTGTCAATCACAGTCTCTTTAAACCAGCTGAAAGAACTTCTAGCGTTCCTATTGATTATTTTTGGCCTAAACAATTCCAATCTCTTCCACCGCGGAGTGATCATCTTTTCAAATCTTATCAAAAGTGGAAAAAAGATATGATCCTATCTCTAAGTGAACCTAGAACACCCAAACTTGATATTCCTATCATTCTTGAGAAGGAAGTTCTTCCTTTGAAAGATAAAACTAATGTCTTTCCTCAAGAAGATTCCCAACCCATCCCTATGGATGTGACTACGTCTATGACTAATAAACTTTCTAAAGGTAGACCTATACCTCCTCGTCATGATGCACTTGGTCTCCTTCCTAAACCAGATATTCCTCCTTTATATGGAGCAGTTCCTCCTTCTTCCTCTTATAGAGAGAAGAGACCTTCCTCTTCTCCTATTGTTCAACCTAAGAGACCACAACCTAAACACCCAAGTGATAAGGATGAGAACATTCCTCCTCCTCAATCTTCTCAACTTCCTACTAAGACTAGACGGAATCGTTCTGCGCGTGAACGCCGACGAAAGCGTCGTCTTAGAGCTCAGACAGCTGCTTCTCAAACTTTGCAATCCCCAAAAACACCTTCAGCTAGTATTATTCCATTTTCTCCTTAGCCGAAAATTGAGCCAAAATCTCCTAAACATAAGATGCATGATGGTCTTGATCCTGTGCGAGTTAAAGATCCTATTTTTATAAATCTTGATGATGATATAGATGAAAATGTTATTCATGATGAAAATGTTACTTCTCTTTCTTCTGATAGTGAATATGAATATGTTGATATTGATAACCATTTATCTAACGAATTTTCTAAAGCACTTATCCTAGCTCCTAGACAAGAACAACGTGGCTTGGAACATGAACATAGCCCTTGTTTGGATCTTGTGATAGCTCCATCTGCTGTGTTGGATGTTCCTCCTCTAGCGTGTTTCCTGCCTTCCCGAAATATTGATCAGCAAGATCGGGGGGTGGATGACGTGCTAGACTAGTTCATTAGCATAGCAGACTCTCTCCTCCTCTCTTGATCTCTTTTGTTACTTCTTCTATGTGTTATTCTCATTCTTCTATTTGTTGTCCTTAGTGTTGTCTACTTGAGGACGATGCAAAGCATTGAGATCTCTTTTGGTCTCTCACATGTTGACTCAAAAGACACCTGTATTCCCTTCTTCTAGGTGACCTTCCTTGATTGGGGAATGAAGAACAATTATGCATACATACATATGATATACATGAATTATCATACAGCATACTGACCCCAAGGAAAGCGAAGTCACCTCGTGCTTTGTGTTTTGTGTCTATTATCCTTGGGCTTATCTCACGCTTGGGGGCTAAATCCTTGTGATAACGTGCTCCTTTCCCTTCTCATTTCTTATATGTATCACTACCTTAAAGCAATCACCCCCGATGAGGCGTGTGCGATCGCTTTAACGTAGGGGGCATACACTCCGTTCATATCTCTTCAAGATACTTGAAAATTTCTTGGCGAATTTAGCTTTGCCTTGAAAATTTTTGGTATTTTTCTTGCATGACTCATAGTGAGGGAACCTTACTACTGATAGTCATCGTTCTCCCTTGTAATCTTCCCTTTTACTTTGTCAATTGAAGTCGTAAGATCCTTAGTCCACTGGGGGCTTGGTGTATTTGCCTCCTTGACGTGGTGAAAGTTTTTCAATGTTGTTTCCTTGTACTTTACCGGAAGTATGGGCGTACGCTTATACTCCCGCTAAAGTGGGGGCTAAATGTAGCGTCCTAAAATTGCGACACTTGCAATTTCAACTGCATTTGGGTCTTCACGATGGCGGCGCAACGTTGAACCTGAATGGAGACCCCGAAACCTGCTTGCGACATCAAAAACTGCATCTTTCTGCACCTTGGCCTGATCCTCCTTGCACCTGCTGTCTCAGGAGGTGGCGCCATGGTCCCTGGCCCTATTTTGGGCCCGGTCTCTTGTTGGGCATCGGGTCTTTAAGTTTGCAATTTGGAAAATAATGTTCCTAGGTCGGCCTAAGGTCGGAAAAATCAGTCTCCTAACCCTAATTGACAAGTATATAAATTACATTTCCCCTCCCAGAAAGGGTGGTAGGAAAAGAGGAAAGATATATGTGTGCAAGAGGCGGAAGCGATATTCAAACATTCAAACATTCAAGCATTCAAGCATTCCTTCAAGCAATTGAGCATTCTAGGTCTCCATTCAAGGCTAGGTGTTGCATTCAAGACAAGGATTCAACCATTGAAGAGGAGATCACCTACAACCTACAACATACAACATACAACATCATTACACCTTCGCATGTAAGAATACAAACATTTTTACAACAAGGTATCAGTACTTGATTACATTACAAACACTTACATTTACAGCATTCTCATTTCTTGGTTAATTCCAAAACCGGGGTTTGACCTAAAGGCAAACCCCTAATCCCTAACCCCCCAATCGTCCTCTCTTTTCTGTGTGTAGGTTGCAGGTACGCGGCTGTAATTGAAGATCTAGAATCCTTGTGCAGAGACGAACAAATCCCCCTTCGTTTCGCGGATTTTTCGGAGGATCGTGTGCACTCCGAGCGCCATCGTCCCGTCAACTTTCGCTCAAATTTGCAGGACAGCATCGTCTCGACATTTTACTACTAATTTCAGGTCTGTAGCTTCATCCCGTGTCCCTATCTCTGTCTACAAGCAAATGTTTCTTACTTTACATACACTCCTAGTTCAACCCTTCTATCTACATTCTTTACAAAAGAGGGTATCCTTGATGTCTCAACCCTTGAAACTCATTTAGAATCCAGTCCTGCATTGTGTGGGATTGGACCTTGTGGGTTTCAACCCCTCTTTTGAATGTAAAGTCTCTTCTAAGTGAAAACCGTCAATCCTAGTGACCTCCTTTCTCTCTCCATGGAGTGGGGGAACACCTAGGGTTCGATTTTCCGCTTTACACTATTATTTACTTTATTGTCATACTGCCTTACATTTATCCATCCTTAACCACTTTCTACTATGTCCTTTACCTTGTCCAATTAATTTTCCATCCCAATATCCTATATATATATATATATATATATCATCTGTAAAGCATATCAACTAAAAGAGACCTACCCTTTTGCTATTTAGCTGTCGATGACTCAATAGTATTAGACACCTTATCTTAGAGTATACATAATTGGTACATATGACACGAAGCTTACCCCCTTTTTAGTTATCCTTCAAGTCAAAGTGTTTTCATAGCTTACCAGAATTCTTATCTTTCCAAGACATCCTAACCAAAATTACTCCCTTCAAAATCCTATGAGGTCATTCTCCCATTCCCGCAATAGAATACTTGGTTGGATTTATTGTCTAAAATGTGCAATGGAGAGATTCCCACTTAACCAAAAATAACTCCTTTAAGAGGGATGCATAGAAAAAATTGCTTATTATGTTAAAATTATATCACCTTCCTCCAATGCCCCTAAATGAAACACTAGTTCTTGTAGCAAGGTCAATTCCAACAAACAAGACATTTCCAATCCCAAAAGAATCAACATAATTATTGATATGGAGTATGGTAGTGACACTGAAGTAGACACTCCAAAAGAAGATGAGATTGACCTTGACACATTCCTCAACCATACCCCTTCAAATTCTTGCATTTACCCTACACCAATCAATATAATTCATCCCTCCTCCTTTTAGTACACTTTACACTCAAATCCTACTACTGCCCCACTTTTTCCTCTTATACCATGAATTCTACCCCACCTAAACTACCCAATTGCTTGTGCACCTATGGACCAATTTGCTCAACTCCCAGCCACCAATATTACCTAAATGCTCCAAATGCAGAAACAAATTATCCAGCTCTCCAACAAGCCCCAACATATCCTTTGAGGAAACCCAAATTAATATTTTGTCCCCTTCCCTTACAAAAACATGTAGGAGATCTCTCCCTCAACAACCCATCCAAAAAAAATTAAGTCCTTACAAGATGAACCTTTCTTTCGGTTTTTGCATGCTATTTCCTACCTACCTCTTTTGGCTATATTGTACACATTAAGGGAGATCCTTACCTTGATCTCTATCTAGAGATTTGTCACTACTCCTTGGGTAGTATTATTCTTCTCAATTGTTTTAATTTTCCCACCATCTTGTTGATGAAAAGATTTCTCTTCAAAAGTTAAATGTATATGATATTTATTATTGTCATATTGAGGACTTTGGTTGAAGAGGAGTAGTCCTATTGTTGATTATAGATACATTCTCCATTAGGAAGAATTTCAAAGTATCCACATTCTTAACAAATTCTCATGTTGCCTTGGCCTCTTATCTTACTTGTTTCTCTTGTGGTGGTGGTGCTAGTGTTGTTGGTTATGTTTTCATGAGAAGCTTTTTCATCTCTCATATTTAAGGCCTTTGCATCTCACATCTAGGTCCACTAGCCAACGATATAATCTTGACCTTCAACGTCATGCTCCTTACCCTTCACCTCTCTCTCCCTTCCCCCTTCAATGCCATCAATAATTGTACCACATCCCATTTTGCTGATGATAACTACCTTGATTATGTTTCTTGACTTTCTTGCTTATATTTGGCTTCTACTCCATTCCACCCTCCACTACTAATGCCTTGTATGAGTTTATCTAATGCTTTTTGGGAGGTTTCCCTTGACTCTTTTTCCCACACAATTCATCACTCTATCCCATCCCATTTTCATGGTTTTGGCATATAAATTGTTGGTTTGACAATGAGTGCAAAGTCATGCATATTCTTGTAATTGATTATGTTAGATATCTTCTCTGATTGGGAGAATCTCAAAGTTTCCACATTCTTATAGGTTCTCCTGTTTTTGTGGCTCTCGTATATTTTGTTTCTTCCCTCATGGTAGTGGTCTTGGAGTTGTTGACTATGTTTTCACTAGAAGATCATACATCTCTCATATTTAGGACCTTCATATCTCACATCTTGCATCTAGCCCCATTGGCCAACTAGGTTGTTTTGAACTTCACTCATATCCTCCTCCCCTTGTTCCCCCACTCCCCTATCCCCTTCCCCCTTCAAGGCTATTAATACTTTCCATAACATGATCGATAACTCCCTTTATAGGCTTCTCAACTTTTCTATCTTATGTCCAGCTTCTACCTATGTTACACTAAGTTTTGGGGATGATGATAGAAAGAATAGGGGGACATGTTTTGGTGACCAAAATTTTTAGGTGCATTTTAGGGAATGGTAGGAGGGGATGACAAAGGAGATGATTATTAAAAACTAAGGAAATTTCAATCTTCATATAATAACATCGATAAGGCATTCATAATATACATTATAGATTCTTAATGCATAACAATAGAGTTGAATTGGGAGTTCAAATGAGAGTTGCACGAATTTACAAAATTTAATTAAATTCATTAGTCATTGACAATGTACATACAATATATATTATACAAAATTAAAAAATACAACAAAATGTCCAAAGGCTGCAAGTTTCAACTACAAAATAACAAAAACATAGAAAATATGGTCGACATGTGAGCTTGCAAATAACTTGTGCATTCAATGAGCCTATGTACCTTGTCTTAGGATTGTAGTGGTTGACAGTTGACTTTAGTGACAACAAGTTCCTGAATTCATATTGAGATAGGAAAGGACACCACTTCAATAAGACCACTATCCCAAAGTCTTCTTGCTAGTTTATTCCCTTTCCAAATGATTTATTCCAGCTATTTCAAGAACATTGACACATCCCAAATTGGTATCCTTCATGTAAGGATATTTGGACACTAGTTTGGAAGGAGATTCTACCGTTTGGAAAGGATGCTGCATTTTGATGAGAAACCTGCCTTTCTTTACTAATTTTACACTTTGAAAATTTGATGCTCCTAAAATCTGATAGAAAACTTATTCTTTTAGGACCAAACCAGCACCCTTTAGTGACTGAAAAATGATCTTTTTCCACTTTAATCCTAGCTGTTTTTGTTGATGAAAACTGTTTCCTTATGCTAACAAAAATTAGTTGATTGCCATTTGTGTTGAGAGCATTAAAATGGAAGCTCAAATACACATGAGAATTTGAAGAACCACTGTGTACTGTCCTTACTATTATTTAATAGAACTACTTCAAAATGTTCATCAAAAAACTATTTAATCAGCTGGTCCAATACCCAAGTAATATCCTCAATTGATATTAATATGTGACTAAACTAGGGTTCCCTCTTTTAACCAGAAATAAACATGTTTAACAACACATTAAATATATTGCAGCCACTATCAAATAAGGACCTTTCTGCAAAATTATATATCAAGGCAAATAAATTAAGGTTCAAATATATTATGAGCCTTTAAACCTCGATTTTCTTATTTCCTTCATGCAGTAACCTGTTGTGCGTTGCACACGCTCCCTGTCGCCAACAGGGTCCCCCTTCCCTTTTTCGAGCCTTTTGTCTTCGCCCTGTTGAGTTTCGCGTAGAGCATCTCGCGTCCTTTCGAGCGAGTCCGCGATCGGTCCTTGAAGTGATGATGTCAAAGGAAAGAGCCGATGATTCCATTAGGCTAGTCTAGCCCTCGGGCACAAATACCAAGAGTTTGTTCAAAATTGTGAAATCACCTTGGATAGGCGTAAGGTGATAGAAGTTCGCGAAGCCCACCAAGCAAAGAGCAGCGCGTCTGAAGGTCGCACAAGGACCCAAAGTTACCGTTTTTCGCATAAGAGCGACGAGATAGATTGCATGAGGTTTGTCTTTACGAAGTTTACAGGATCTGAATGAAGGATGATTTTCGCCTACTGGTGAAGGAGGAGCGAATTTCCTGGCAAAATGCCAAGGTTGACAAACTTGCCCAAGTGCCCAAGTTCGCGCTTCTCGAGGAGAAAGTTAAAATCGCCAAAATCGCTCTAAGGGCGAATTTCGGACTTTCACGCCAAATTAATTGAAATTTCAAAATTTGTTAAATTCCCAAAATGGGCCAAGGGTCTAAAAATGCCTTAAAATTCACAAAACCTCCAAAAAGTCCGAAATTGCGAAAACTGGTCCAAGGTCCAAAATTTCACTTAAGTTGCCAAAATTGCCTTATGGGCCGAATTTCGGACCCAGGGGCCGAAATTTTAAAAAAAGTTCAAAAGTTCACAAAACTGGCAAAAAGTCCGAAAATGCCTCCGAAATTTGCAAAAAGACCCCCAAGGTCTGAAATTTCACTTGAGTCATCTAAATTCGGACCCTGGGGCCGAAATTTAAAAATTCATAAGTTTGCAAATGCCTTAAGGTCCGAAAATTTGGATAATTTGCAAAAAACGTCTAAAACTCCGAAATTTGCAAAAAGCCTCCGAAGGCCCGAAATTCACTTGAGTCATCTAAATTCGGACCCTGGGGCCGAAATTTGAAAGTTTGAAAATTCACCAAAAAGCGTTGAAAACTCCGAAATTCCAAAATGGGCAAAAGGTCCAAAAAACTCCAAAGTGGCAAAATCGCAAAAGGTCCGAAAAACTCCAAAGTGGCAAAATCGCGAAAGCTCCGAAAATTGACAAGACGTTAAATGCTCCGAAGTTCTTTCAAAATCGCAAAAATGTGCCAAGCGTCCGAAGTTTATTTAAGTTGGCAAAAACGATGAATGGTCCAAAGTTCATTTAAGTTGCAAAAACGATGAATGGTTCGAAGTTTATTTCAAAATCGCAAAAATGTGCCAAGGCATCCGAAGTTCACACTTAGGGTTTAAAAGCATAGTTTAAGTTTGCAAAACCTCTCCAAGCTCCAAAATTCGCCATAGAGCCCAAAGTCGCAACGCGTAGGGCAAATAAGGAATTTGAAATTGGTAAAACCCCTCCATTCCTCCGAAGATCACAGTGCCATAGCTCCGAAGTTCACGATTTGGGAATGAAGCGTGAATTTTAGAAGTTTGCAAAACCCCTCCATACTGTCGAAGTTCGCGTAAGGGAGGATCGCGTTCGATTTTGAAAGGGAACCCAGAGAGTGTAAATTGCATTCAAGGTAAAACGCTAACATAAACCATTCCAAACATTCAAGTTCAAATTGTCATTTCGCCTAGAGTGAAAATCGCTTAGTCTAAGCCCGACATTACAAATTCTTTTCCAATCCAAACCGCGAAAATTAGAATTGAAGGATAACCGTTGAAATTCCAAAATTTGCAGAACTGTCCATTCGTCTTTGTGCAACAAGTCGGGCAATTTCTCGCCATCCATTCTCATCAGGTAAGCTCGCTTTGTCTCTCTTGATCATCTGAAATGTTTTTTAAATTGGATGCATGCCTATGCAAAATTGATTAAAGTGCTTAAGCCTTCAAAATTCACATCTTTTTCCGATTATGAAAGCGTCATTCGAAGCAGTCGAAAATTAGAATTTGCTCCTAAGATTTAACCAAAAATTGCATTTTTTTTAAACTTAGGAGAACTTTTCGAGCTTTGTCCCTTTTGAAAATTAATCCAAAAATGCTTAAGTATAAATTCGCGATCAAAGCTTTATGAATAAATGTTTTGCTCAATCAAGCTCTCAGCTAGCAATGTCACTCTGTTTCCAATCTAAATTTTGAATTAATCCCTGAATGCTAGCATATTCTCTATCTAACCCGCCTTACTTCTTTTGTATCGCCTCGTAATTCATGTCCGGCTGTGCAGGATAAATGCCTAAATCGGCGATAGAATCATCAAAGAAGCCCGCTATAGCCGAGACATCGCGAGCATCCAAATCAGATATCCCACGCAAAGTTGAAAGGATGAAGTACCAGTATCAAAGAGGAGGATTGAGGGAATGAAAAGTTCAGAGCGTCTGGGACAATGTCGGTGATACCGACCTAGGCCATATTGACATCTAGGACTTCAGGAATTGGGTTTTCTCCCCTAATGCATATGGCAAACCTAGACAGATGGTAGAAAGTGGCATCGCCCAAGCGGCGGGATTTCCTTCAGTAGTACAAAACTATGAGTTAGTGGTAGAGGCTGCCCAACATTATCAGCCAGGTTCCAGATTGGTGCTCCTCGAGAATATGACTCTCGCCAACTTCACTCCTAAGGCCATTGGCGACGCATTCGACATTCCCTTCCCAAACAATCCCACGGCCACGACTATAGATGAAGCACAGGGGGCATATGATATGAATCCGGCCAGATGTAGAACACTGATCAATGAAGAGTGGTACAAGGAGAGAAGGCTTCCAAGCGCCAGAATTGGGAAAAAGACCCCAAGAAGTGATTTTCATAATGAGCATGGGGATATGGTCACATTACTCAGCCGGGTTATGGGACTTCCTAAATCCAACTACTTTGAAGAGTGGATGTTTTATTTCACAGAGCAAGTCTTCGCTGGGAAGTCTAAGTTTGACTGGGCCCAAATCATAAGCGACAACATCCACACTCAGCTGATAGAGCTTGAAACAAAGAAATACTTCACTATGACCTCTTATTTGGTCTACATGTTCACCAAGAACCAGCCGTTGCCAGGTTTGATAATGAAAGGTGAAATCGGGAATGGGCCTGGTCAGGGAAAGGTCTATGACTGTTACCTGCAACTGCATTACCAAGATATAGCTCAGAGAGAAAAGAGCAGCCCAACTTATGCAGTTGGCCAATATGAGCGCGTTAATGACGCCTTCACAATGCGCCTGGTCAGGCTAATGCAGGGAGGATTACACATAAGGCTCTCAAAGCAAGCTACTATTCTAGTACAGAGATACGGAGCCTGGTTCATCTAGTTCCCAAGGTTCTCCTATATCCGAATAGTGGGCTTCGATGGTGCCCCTCTCCGACTTCCACGGTACCCAACTGACAACATAGTTCTTATGGAGGTCACAAGGCAGTCACGTCCGGCCGACATCTTACTCAGAGAGAGCAAGCAGGCTGGATTCACGTTCCCCATGATTATAGGCAACTAGGATGTCCATCTGAAGACCCCCACCCTAGCAGAGGAATCCCTCCCAGAGCTGGCCTCTTATGGCCTACAGGAGCATTTTCCGAGAATATTTCGATCACGACAATCTAGCAAAGAGAGCCTATGGTAAGCGGTACAGAGCAAAGGAATCAGTTGAAGACTATTGGAAAAATTGCTCTGATGACTATGAAGTCCGAAGGCGTGAATATTCTAGGCTGAGTGTGCAGCAAATGCGACTCTTTGAATACCACCGGGTCCTAGATCAACTCACAGATTCAGGGAATTGCCTCCAAGTCTAGGAATTTGAGGCAGTAAGGCATCTTTTGCCAGGCGTTGATTGGTCTCAGGACCCGATCATTGATTTTGAGGCAGTCATGGCAGCCCCAGCAAGATATACAGACCAATGGTTACATCAGTAGATTGAGAGGCTAATTCATGAGGGAGTCCAGTTCACTTACCACCTTATGGGCAGCCTCGATTCTCAGTCTTCCGAAGATGAAGGAACGTCCAGTGCATCCAGAGAAGAAATTGAGAAGCCTGAGAAGAGAAAGAAGGCTAAGGCTTGCAGAGGGACTTAGACGTCCAAGAGAACAAGAAGGGAAAAGATTCCTATAAGAAGACCAGAGGTCACTTCATCGTCAAAGGACCCCAGTTCGTCCGACGATGTAGTAGAATTAGATTATATACCTGCTCCGCCTTCTCAAAGTGACATTGATGCGTTTGGAACTGATGATCCTCCTGCACCCGACATGCTAGAAGCTGAGCTAAGGGCCATTGAATCAACCCAACCGGGTAACCAAATAGAGGAAGGAGAGATTCCATCCATTCAAGGGATCGAAGTGCATGAACCCACCCAATAGAGCCGCCATGAACTGCTGCTCCATAATACAACCAAAGATGACTCTACCGTTGAAGGAGAGCAAAGGGCAGAGGAGACCCGCGAGCTCGAAAGGACTGAAGAGCAACCATCACACGAAGGCGCCAGACAAGTGTTCAGTGAAATGGGAGAAAGTTCAGCTGCAAGTAAGGAACTTGGCACCTCCTCCACCCCTCTGGTAACAGAACAACTGCAAATCTGTGATGAGTCAGCTGAAAACCTGAAAGAACAGAATGTAGACTTAACCATATCATCAGCCCAGGCAGTACCTCAAGAATGGTTAATTGCCAGAGCCCAGCGCAAGGCCGCCACCAAAACCACCTATCGACCTCGAGGACATATTCTCACGCATAGACCAAGCCAAAGCTAAGGGGAAGAAAAAGCCCGAGGCATATTCCAGAATGACTAAAGATGAGCAAAGGAACCGTACTCTCCACATTGCCACCCCGCCTGTAGACAAGCCAGCGGATCAGATCACACTGGCAAATTATAGCATCACGACTGTCTCCATTGGACGAGCCACTAAGGAGCAAGGAAAAGAAGAATTCGGGGATTCAGTGCAGAACATACTCAAGCAACTTGAAGAGATAACAACTGCGAAGGATATGTATCGAGCTCGTGCTGAGCAGGTCGAAGGGTACATCGATCAACTCCTAAGATCATTACACAATGCCTCTGAATCCCACATTCCCCCGACAGCATTGGCACAGAGGACCACAACAGAATTTGAAGGAGAACGGGACACCGCAAGGGCCGTCAAGGAATGGATACAAGGCATCAGAAGAAGGGGAGAACGAATCCTTGAGGAAGTGAAGGAAATGGCTCACCACCGAGAAACCACTTTGGTTAAGTTATTAGAGGTAAAGAGGGAATCCCTCCACATCCAAGAAGTGGCTGCCACTACTCTTCCCCTCATGAACGCTCTTTTTTGGACCCAGGCATAGATCCCTACACTCTCCGACATCCTGCACCCTCATGGTATCGGCATTTTCAAAGAATGGTACTGGACTATCAACATGAAGAACGATGCGAAGGAAATCATCGATAGAGAACACAATGCATGCGAGGTAATTCTGAAAACCATGCAGGAACTTGGCAAGATAATCCTTTGATCAATGGTTTCGGGATGGGTAAATGACCAATCCGATGAAGTGATACCGCCAGACTGGGAGGAAAGATTGGGAACAAATAAGATCACTTATTCCACTAAGGACCTAGGCTTTGCCGGTCAATTCCACTCGGACATGTTGTGCTTTGAGCGTAATCGTTCCAGTTGGCAAGATGGTCTGAAGCAGGTAGACCAATACCTCGAGGGCATGCAATATAAAATTCGCCATCCTCCTATGCCTCCATTCAGTCTGCTTTTCCAATTATGTATCAGATTCCAAGTGTATGTTTGTGAGTAACATGCAGTAGGTCAAGATCTTTGGCGGGAATATTTGCATGAAGAAAGTCAATTTTTGATAAAAGGATTTGAAACTGGAAAAGAAAAAGTGCTTTCCTAAAAATGCACTTTTTTCCTTTTTGAAATTTTGAAAAGTGCACTTTTGGCCAAAAGGGTCATATTTGACTTTCAAGTCAACTAAAATGTAAAACTTTATGAATGCACCTTTTTGGATACTTTTGGATGAGTTTTAATTATCCTTTTTGGGTAGTTATTGCTCATTTTGGGGTGGTTGTTGATATTTGCCTCCCATTTATGGGTATGGGCAGCCATGTTTTATGGATGAATCTGGGCCACTTGTTTAGATTAGATCTTGGCCATTCATCCATTTTTGAAGCCTATTTAAGGGGACTGGTTTTCCCTCCTTTTGTAAGAAGTTCTTGAATTGTGGCAAAAGCTCTGGTGAAATTTACAGGATTTAATGCAAAGTTAAGACTGTTTCCAAATTTCCTTGTGAGTGCATGGTCTCCTTATTTAATTTAGAAATTTTTCAGTTATGTTTATTTCCTTTATATAGCATTTTCAAACAAACATCCAACAGAATCCTCGTAGTTCACACCATTAGGAAATGGCTGATTGCCTTTCTCTCTGCATGGTTAATCTGAACCTTTCACATGCTTAGTTTGGTTATTGAATACTCACTATGAATGTAAAAGTTCTAATGTTGTAGTTGATAACATGAAAATCCTATTTTCCTTTGAAGATCGCACTAGATTTATGCGAATATTGTGCTTAAGTAGCTGGTGATGCTTAGTCTAATTATTTGGAGGTGTCCGTCTGTTTACTGAATCTGCTATCTTAGTTAAAATTTATATTTCATGTATCTCTCTCTCCCTATCCTTCCCTCCTTTTCCCCTTTTTTTTATCAAGAGAATCCGCAGTCCCATTGAAAACAGTATCAACTCAACTGAAATCATTCGATAAGAAAGATCATAAAGATTCCAGGGAACTTATCTATCAATTGCCTATCTCACCGTAAGTCCCCCTTGTGTTTCCAGCATAAACACATCAAACCACTGAGTAATCTCGTAGTCAAGACCTGACAAACGAAACCTTGAGGTTGTCCCCTTTGATCAAACATAGAAAATAGCATTAGGGACTTCCTTATCTCAAGAGAGGGTAGGATACTCAGCTGGTTTATTCTATTCTGCGTTGGCCATATGGAGTTTGCAGCAATGCAATTCTAGACACGTCAACATAACCCTAACCCTAAATGTAATAGATAGAAAATAACTGGCAACTTGTTAGGTTCCAAAACTAGAGGTCCACAATCCTATAACATGCTTGTCACAACATCAAGGCTACATGCGTCTCTGGGAGGGTGAAACAAATGTTCATCAACAGTTTGAGAGTGGTTGAAGGCCTACAATGAGAGTGAATAAACTCTACTGCTCTTCAGGATTAGCTTAAGCCCAACAGGGTATTCCCAAAGGTCTCCTTAACAAGATTTTACATCAAGTAAAATATAATAATGAATAGAACAAACAACAGCCCCCAACTATACACCTGACCCATATTTCTTTCACTAAATCAATTATAATTGTCTGCAAAAAGACTTCTTTATAGCTGATCACACATCTTGCACATGCATCTATAGGTAATCAGCAGTTTTGTAATCCCTTAATATGGTTCTTGTTAATGTTTGCATACACATTGGAAATGGTTCTCTATGTAATATTTCCCTGGATTATACTGTTGAACCATTAACAATGTAATGTCCCCTACTAGGTTTAGGCCTGTTTTAACCATAATTAATCTATTTCAATATACTTATGACTTAAACTAAATTGATTAGGAGACAAATCTATCTTAACATGAATCAAATATCTTATATTCCATAGTTCAATTAATTTATCAACTATTGATAAGTAAATTGTTCATCTACCATACTAGATAATTAATTCTATCATGCTAAATAATTAATTTTATCATCCATAATTCTTAATGCAAAGTTCAATCCTTGTTACTCCTCCAGTTTTAAGGAAGAAGGACATGACTATGTTACAAATGCTTAGATACCAAACTCAATAGACTCCCTCAAAGCTTACAGATCCAAGCCCTTGCCCTATCTTGGGAATCATCCTATTAGCTGTATTTAGACTACCCCTCTTGAAAACAATTCAGTCCCTTCTTAGATACTGACAGAAATACCAAGAATTGGACTATAAAAATACTAACTTCTCATGTATTATGAATATATATGAAATTAAGTATGCCTGTCATAAATATTGCAGGCTATATTAATATTACTATTAAATTCTGCATAAAAACATTATCAGGCTTCATATATTAAGCAAATGCCCATGCATAGCACCAAGAACAAGGATGTTACTGCATGTAACTTAATGACAGTTCTGATCTGATCTGATCAATGGTGGTGTCCCTAGATGCTTTTGATTACATCCCTTTATATCTCTCAATGTGAGGGAGAGGTCACACCTCTTCATCATGTACATCCTTTGGCAAGAGACACACCCTTTCACCATTAGCACCCTTTGAAGAGTTCAACTCTTCATTCTTTCTGCCCTTTGAAAGGGACACAACCTTCCACAATGAGATTTGCACTTCTCATTTTCCAAATTCTCCCCAATTATATTTCAAAGTAGGGACATTACAAACAACATGCTCACGTACATATTGTTCAGCTTTAGGTTAGTTTTTATTTTATTGGGAGATTCCCATTCTAATTCAAGGAAAGGTTTTACCACACATCTATTATGTTTTTTGTATTGCACTAAAAGGTACGAAATAAATAATAACACTAGACAAAGATAAATTCATGTCATTTTTTTTCCATTTTGTCTGTCTCTGTGGTTTGATTCTCTTTAGGAGGCATCACTTCTCTATGAGTTGACTAGACAATGATAAGCCACTACATCCTCTTTTCTCTTTTGTCTCTTTTTTACATTTAAAAAGTCTCTTTTGGTGCATTCCACCTTACTGACTAGCTGCTGACTTGGCTGGCTTACTTTGTCTTTTCTTTGCTGATTGGATGCATTTACTCACCCTCTTGACATTGTCTGAATTTAATTTTACATTTGCTGGAACCGTTATCACCTTTAAAAAGAATGCTCTTGAGACTTATTTTCTTTTCTTGCATCCACCAATATGTTCTCTGGCAGCTACAAATTGTAGTCACCTTCATCTAGAGCTATCTCGTCTTGATGTTGAAACCTATGGATCACGATCAACCTATAAAACTTTGTTAGTCTAAAAAACTGGACCAAAAGAAAATTCCATTATCACTCACCAGAAATGATTATTAATACAGAGTCATCTTTGACACAGAATTGATTGATAGAATGACAACAGAAAATGAGTATCATGTAACACAATCAAGTTTCAGATTGTGTACAACAACTCTCTACTGCCTATATACCTGCAATAAGAACTGTAAATAACTCCTAATTCTGAGTGAAGGATATCCATAATGATACATTATTATACCAACCAGTTACAGTTTTGTTATGGTAATTTAACTTTACATCTAAAGAATCACCAGTGATTTAAGCATTATTATACAACTCAATTGAGCAAGAACCTGCTGATATTCCTCATAATGCAGAGAACTTGAATGAAGAAGAAGACTCAGCTGCAATATGTTCTCGTTCATACTTCACAGTTTACCATTTATCATAATGAGTGATCGTATCTCTGTTGTTTTTACTTTTGTACAACTATTATTAGTTATGTAACTCATGTGAGCACTTGCTTCTATAGTATGCAGCAAAGAGATTTACTTAGCATATAATAGATTTACCCAGTCCTCCCTTACATTTTGAGTTGTTTTTACTAAGCATTGACTTGCTCAGTACATAAACATTCCTAAACTAATAAAATGGCTTTCAACTTATACTGAAGAAAGAGAACTGCTACTGATTTATGCATCACGATTCAGCACACAACTCTGATAAACTAGGAATTTGATGAAACATTATATCCATAATTTTTTCAAGCTCAAAATTAATCTATTTTTTATTTCATTGCAATTTGTCCTTCCTTGTTCCCATTAGTGTATGTGGCAGAAAAGCAATTTTCAACCATGTGACAAACACCATTTCTTAGACTAGATAGTCAAGAGCTAACTTCAATAGCTTCGTCATTTAACTTGTGTGAGAGAAAGATGAATGTGATTGGATTCTACAACCTGATAAACTACTAATTTATTTTTAACAGAAGGTCTATATGATAAGTTACTATTTATTCATCATAATCCACTATGTGCAATTATTCATTTAGTTAACATTAAAAAAGGCTTACCAATCCAACTTGCTATTGACATCAAGAGAAAAGGTTGACTCAATAGGTGTCATAGCTTCCTCAGCAGTCTGCAGAGTTTTGTTTTAGCACTAAACGTGTTAGATAAAAAATCAATCATTAAACTATAGATGAAACTGGAATTCACCTAATGACTGGAAAATATTATGATAGTGTAAAAACATTTATTATTCAAATTGGATTCCACCTAATGACTATCAAGAATTGCAACATTGAAATCTGAAACAAAAGAATTGGAATCAAATTACATGCTTATAAATAGAGATTTAGTGTTATTGAAGTCAATGGTCAATAGGTAGCTTTTTAAGGATATCCCATGTACATAATCAATCTTACAATTCATTTATTTTTACATGCATTTTCTTTGATAAGTAGGAGATATTTTCCACAAGAAGTCAAATTATGATATAGCTGTCAGGATTCAACTGTGTAGTTTTCAAGTTAAACTCATTGATCCATGTTTCAAACATTGGCATGGTAAAGGTTGTTCAATCATACTTTCTCAAATTTGAAATAGGACTTGACAGGCCTTTGCATCATTTGAATATCCAGTAATACTGGAAAATGATCGAAGACGACCATTGGTGGAATCCAGAAATCATTGCTAAATGTGTCTACCAACCATTCCCGTCCAAGCAAGAATCTATCCAATCGTTCTAAGATATTAGCGAAGCCTTCTCTTCGATTCGTCCAGGTGTATTATTTGTTCTTAGGAATGCAATCAACTAATTCTGCATTTTCAATGAAGTTCCTAAAGTCCAAAATAACTTTGTTTATTTTGCCAGTCCCCCCACTTTTTTCACTAAGTCTAGGATCGCATTAAAGTGATGCAGAAGCATCCCCAGTTGATGAGAAATCTTGCATCAACCAAAAATATTTGTTTTTCAGTTTTGTTCTTATTAATCCTGTGTTGTAGTTTCTGTGATTCTTCCGGCATTCTTTGGTAGTTGTTCATTTTTCATTGCGGATCAGATTTTTGGCTTCCAGACTTCTTATTGTTTTCCTGATTTTCAGTTCATTTGGACTCTTTTCCGGCAAGTTATCGCTTATGGAATGTTTGTTTCTTGGTTCCCGGAGCAATTTGAGCTTATCGGCTAGTTCGAGATTTCTTCTCTTGTGGAGCGCTTTCTTGACTTGCGGATCTAATTGGCACCCCACATGATTTTCCTAGGCCCTTGGCCGGCCTTCCTTGGTGGTCTACACTTCATTCTTATTCTTGGCGGAGGAGATCTTCGCACTTTGGGTCCGACATATTTTACACGTTTCATTTTCCTGTCTTAGAGAATGTAATCTTTTGTGGCCGACCTAGATGTGTTCTGGATGCTATATATATTGTTGTATTTGATTCTTAGGAGCATAGTAGAAGGATATGAGGATATCAATTCTTGAATTGTAATTAGAACACCTCTTGGAGTTCCAAATGGATTGTAATCTAGAAAGTATTCCTTAACTAGGCTTGTAAGCCTGCATGTTGCCGAATAATTTATGATGAATCTATGATGTTGCAAATGTCGAATCGTGCATTTTCTCTATTTTGTGTTGGTGCTTCTGTGGCATTACTCTTGTTGCATGATCTGAACCGTTCTCTTTGAGGACCCTCCAGACCATGGCTGCATTAGATGGTATCAAAGCTGGTTGCGAGCCTTGAGGCATTCCTTTGCGTAAACAGATTGCTGATTTCAGGCAGGCTGCAAATGTGCTCAATAGACCACCGACCATGTGGCAATTGGAACTTTGCAGTCAGAACGCCGAGCTGAGACAGTTGCACTAGATCAAGGGAGGAGATTGCACTGAGAAGGATGAACCCTAGAAGGGTAGAGCAGATGATGGAGGATATTAGAACTGAGATGAGGAATGAGATCCAAAATGCGTTGGCTGGCTTGCGAAGGAATCCGGAATCAGAGGAAGAGTATGAAGAGGCATGGGAAGAGCATGAGGCCGATGAGGTTGAAGGACCAACAGATGAGGGAGAAGATAGATTTCTTAGAGCGGTGGCATAAGTGAGTAAAATTCATAAAGTTGAGGTTTCTAACTTTTCAAGTACATTGAACCCGAAAGACTTGATAGACTGGATTGGAGAGTTGGAAGACTACTTTGAGTTTGAAGATATTAAAGATCCGCAGAGGGTTAGGTTAGCACAAACTAAGTTAAAAGGGCATGCTGCTTTATGGTGGAGAGAGTTGCAGAGGGATGGAGTGGAGAGTGGTGAGATGAAAATCGCCCCGTAGAGACAAATGGTTGCAAGATTGAAAGATAAATTCAGTCCGGGAGACTATGAGTTACAATTGTTCAAGAAGTTGCAGAACTTGAAGTAGAGGGACATGAGTGTGAAAGAGTATACTGAGGAATTCTAAATGATGTCAGATCTGGACATCGAGAGATGGATAGGGAGAAGACGGCTAGATAAATAAATGGACTTGGATTTAACATTCAGGATGAGATGAGTATGCTAAAGATTTCTACAATTGAGGAGGCTTACCAATATGCTCTAAAGGCAGAAGGTGTAGTGAAAAGAAAACAACAGAATAACCTAAAGGGAAGAGAGAGATATGCAGTGAATAGAGGGTAGATGAGTGGCAATATGGAGAAGCAGACTACTGAAGAAGAATCAAAATCTAAATGGAGTAAACAATCGGATCAGAAGACACAAAGAAAAGGAAATAGTGGTAGCAGCAAGGAATTCTTGGGTAAATGTTTCAAATGTGGAGAAATCGGACATAGATCTTATGAGTGTTCTTAAGGAATTAGTAAGAAAGGAATGGCAAGGAGTTTCATGGCACATTGTTGTCCTCATTTTTGTTTTAAAAAATGAAGGACAATTACATGAATTTTTTGTCAAAAATGAAAATTTTACTCTATGACATGCTTCCCGAGGCAGAATTTCGCCTAATCCTTAAACTATCTTAATCCTCAGTCCATCCTCGAACCACGTTTCGAATTTCATCGCATTCTGGGTTCGTTTGCTATGTCTTTCCTTCAATTTTGGGTTTTTTCTCCTTGACTGCAGGTGAGATTTTTCCTTGAATTGCAAGTTTTAATGATTTCCTTTGTTTTGGTCTTTGTAGGGATTTTTTAGGCTAATTACAAGTGCACTTTATTGAAAAAAGAATTTGTAACTTACTTTTTATTTCCCCCTTGATGCTTTTTGGCTTTTTTTAGTTTTGATAGGGATATTTTGGATAAGTTACAAGTTAATTTTAAATTGCATATTTAAAAGTCACTTGTAATTCTTTTCTAAAACCCCTATTTTAATGTCTTTCGCTTGTAATAGGGATTTTATTCCCCTATTACATGTGTTAAGTTATTAAAACTTGTTGTAGGGATTTTATTTTCCCTTTACAAGTAATTTGTAACTTGCACATCTCTCTCCAAAAGCTGATTTTGCTTAGAAATGGAATAAAGTGACAATTTTAAACTTACTATTATGCCTAAAAAACCTGATTTTCTTCATAAAGTGCAAATTGGGGAATTTTAAACTTGTAATTGCATTTCTATAACCCGATTTTGCCTTGTTGAGGGAAAAGTAACATTTTAAAACTTGTTATATGGGAATTAAAACCCGATTTTCTCTTTTACATGAAAAATAAAACTTGCATTCCTTTTCCAAAAACCCAACCAGCTAAAAAAGGCGTTTTTGTTGCAAACTGGAAGCATTTTTTTGTGGAGATTTTTTGGGAGATGCAAGGCGTTTGGGATTCTTCCCTATTTTTATGCATTTGCAAACATCTATCACGCCATTTGGGGTTTATGTTTGCTGGTTTTTGATCTAAAATAGAAAACACGTGTTTGCCAAAACCCACGTTTTGGTGGATCCAAACTCCACGAAGCTTCAATCTCCTAAATCGTTTTTGCTTATTATGCTAAGGCGTTGAAGTTGGAGGTTTGACCACTTCTTGTGCCTTTAAGTTTGCTTTTGCTGCCACATTTTGCTGCCCAAGGCATTTAGGTAAAAACGTGGCTAGGGTTTTGGAATGCGGTTAATCTCTATTTAAGAGTTTTCCTCTCTTCTTTCAAAGATTGATCATCTTTTTGAAGAGGCATTTTCAGTTTGAAGCAAGGTATGATTTCTTTTCTTTCTTTGTTTCATTTTCTTGTTTTCTTGTCTTCTTGTTTTTCCTTTCTAGTTGTAAATTTGTGTATATGTTTATTTTGCCCCAAAAGTCGGTTTTGTGAGTGAAATTTTCCCATTTGTAAAGCAATTTTTGAATTGCATTGTTCTTCCCCATTTTCTCTCTTTACTTGTATTCGGGATTTTAAATCCCGATTACAAGTTGGATGAAAATAATTGTTCTTCCCTTATGGTTATAAGAGTTTAACCATCTTTTGTTGAAATTCCAAATTGCAAAAATGAAAAATACCCTTCCTTCCAAAATCGGGTTTTTAGAACCGGATTGCATGTCCAAAGTTCTTCTCATTTTCTTGGAAATGACATTCCCAAAATCTTCCCATTTTTATCCATCCATATTGCCTATATCCGTACTTTCCTTTCACATCATTTCCCGCAAGTCTAATTCTCATTTTTCACTCATTTCTCCATTTTTCGTTTTACAAGTATACTTGCATTCGGGTTTTAAAAATCCAATTGCATGTGCACTCTTCCCAACTTGTATAGTTGTAAAATTTTCCCCAAGATCCGAAATTGGTCAAAGTCAAATTTCCACCATTCCCATTTATTTCCCATCTTTCTCTCACAAAATCGTGAAGTGCAAGGGTTGGAGTTCTTCCCATTTGAAGAAGGAAAAATGTTAGGGGCAGCTGATTATGATGTTGCCTTAACACTTTTAAGTCTTCATCGCAGTATACCAGGTTGTCCTTCAATGTCAGATTTACCATCCTCTCCTATTCCAAAGAAGATGAAGTATAAATATGACAAGTACCAGAATGAAGTTTCACCTTCGCAAGTTTCCTCTCCTTTGGATTGCATAAAAGATATGGAGATAGGGCATGTGGACATGTCAGAATTTGTCAAGAGAGTGGAGGATCCGCATGATAGTAATATGCAGCAGTTGTTGAACAGCCACATCCATCACGCATCCTCTTTTCCAGTGGCTGCCCTAGAACCTGAATTTGTTCTTGCTTGCACCCATCGCTTTGACAAAGAGACAGGAACCATTAAAAATGATGATGGTGAAGCAATAATCTGCCTTGATGCAGATACAATTGAGAAAGTCTTCAGAATACCACCAACACCTGTTTATATGGAGATTTCAAAGGATAGTGCAGCCGAGTACTATGTCAAGAGGGAAAAAGATTGCAAACGTCATTTTAACAGGTGGATTCATGAGCCACGAGCCGCCTTCTCAAGCTGGGCTAAGTTGTACCGCTATGACTTTAAGTGGGAAATTGGAGACATCATAACTCTCCTCAACAAGATGATGGGTCTTGAATACTCCAATGTTTTTGAATCCTAGATGTATCAGTTTACCATGTTCATAAGGCAATCCCATCATATATCATGGGGAGAGATTATCACTGATGCTTTATGCGAGCAACTTGCAACAGTCCCTACCACCATGACTTTCTACATGAATTCATACTTAGTGTATTTGGCAACATCACTCAAACATTTCCCTGGTCTTTCTACCAAGGGTGACCGCTCGCTTATACCTGTATGGGAATATTATGATCAGCTGCCTTTGAGACCCAGCAGATTGCATTTCAGAAGAGTTCAAGATGCATTCTTTGGTTACTTCATGTGTTAGTTTGACAAGACTCTAAAGAACAGAAGGGTGTCAGATGAGGCATGGGAAAGAGTGAATGAGTATGGGCACTTGTTTCTTCAATTCTCGACCTTTACCTATATGAGAGTTGAATGCTATAGTGGCCAGCCATACATGCTTCCTAGATACCCGACCGATAAGATCATTCTTATGGAGTTGGGAAGACAAATCATGGATATGCACGCTCATCAGTCTATCAGACATAAGGTCGGAATGGGGATTTCTACAACAAACCCATTGAAAATTGACCGGTATTCTCTTGAAACATCCATCAAAGCCAAAGCTATGGAGACTAAGATGCAAGAGATTAAACTCAAAAGGTTTAAGTCCAGAGCAGATTTTGATTACTACGGTATGAAGGAAAAGATCATAAAGTCCTTCGTGCACGTGCATCGTATTGAGGATATCTGGGTAGATCTCCGTACAGAAATGGAGGTTCTCAAGATGGACTACTGCAGGCTTACTGTTGAGAAGGTTATTGATCTGAACTTGGTGGACATTCCGCAAGGAATGATCGATGATGGTCATGTGCTTGATCCAGAATATATTTCACGAAGGGTTGAGGAAGCTCCACTTCCTTTAATCCAATGGTCACACAAAGAGTTCACTTCCATTATTGAAAGGTTTCAGCCTATTCTTGCCAACACCATCACTTGGCTTAAAGGTAATGGTGTTAGACTCATCAAAATCAAGGTTGGAAAAGAAGATGACTCTACGGGACCTCTTGGATGTAAGTCTGAGATTCAGATTGACAATAAGGAAGGTACATCATCTTCAGGAACCAGGATCAAATTGCAAGTTAGTCAGACAGTAGTGCTTCCTCCTGAGGAGGCGACAATTCGTGGAAAGGAAAAGTCTCAGTTTCATGTTCATGTGATCGATCCTGATAATCTAGAAAAAGGACAACAATCTGATGATGCTCCTAAGTCTCTAGCTTCAGACTAACCTCATGAGATTCCTTCCTCAGTTTCCATTGAGACGCCTCTTTCTCCTCCTGACATAATAGTGGAAGAGTCTCCTCAAAATGTCGTTCCTATTTTAGCAGTTGAGCCGCCTCCTGATCATCAACAAGAGGGTTTGCTGGAAATTCCTGAGGATACTCCTGCTGAAGAGCACACGGTTATACTGAGAGGAGGGGGGGTGAATCAGTATAACAACAAATTTTACCAATTTAAACTCTTTCAACTTCAATCACAATTATATAGCTTATCTCATTAACATATTCATTGCATACCAACATTCATATGTGATCTAACTAATATGAACACAAGCAGAACACAAGATATATACGTGGAAACCCTTACGGGAGAAAACCACGACAATAAATGCTTTTATATAAATCTTCTTTTACAATGTTCGTAGGCACCAACCTACTAGAGGCACCAACCCCTAACTCTGTTTGTGAGCACCAACTCCCTAATCTGAATTCGTGAGCACCAACCCACTGGAAGCACCAACTCCCAAATCTGAATTAGTGAGCACCAACCCACTTCATATAAATCTGAATTCCCATCTTGACAATGTTGCTATCTCAACTGATGATGGATAGTTTAATCTTTTGCATATATTCTTTCTTCACAAGCATGTATTCTTCTTCATAAAGCACTATTATATTATCTTCCACAAGTCTGTTATGATCTCTTCATAAATCTGTCATAATTTTTCTTCAAAAATCTTCTATGAACTCCTTCACAATATCTTCTATAAGTTACTTATAGATCTACCACAATATCTTCTATGAAGTCCACACATTACCTTCAAAACTGCCAATAGTTTTTTTTCACAATTTAGTCCCAAGAATTACACAAATAATTCACTATATGTTCTGTAATCTTCTTCTATATATTCATCATTTGTGAGTTAATTTGTCTTGTATACTATCCTCTTTCAAATCTGCATATTTACATTCACATATCTTCTTGTGTATATGATTGACTTCACACACACCTTGCACACGCAGTCTCACTCTAATTATTCTTCCTTTTATATCTTTACCATGAAAGATGTATTATAAAGGACATTATCTTTCACTATAGACGTACCCTTCTATACTTTCTCATTTAGACAAACAAATCATACTTTTATTATTTGTATCTTTACACTATAATGAATTGCTTATTAACCAAAAGCATATTAATTATGCTTTTCACGGATCATAATCACACCATCTGAAATTCTTAATTCAGATCCAACGCTTTCTTTGTTTTGACAAGTCACCGAATTAACTTCTTATCAAAAAGTGGCTTTACACAAGATCGCACCCTTTCATAATCATACCTTCTCATCTTTTCAAACTAACCGTCTGGCAATTGATTAATCTTTTTCATTAATTCGCTGCTTTGTTGATTGCTGATCATAATATTATTCACGTATTTAATGAATCACCACTTCACGAAGTATTCAGTTTAGTCGCCTACCTTTTCTAATCAATTCTTCTTCAGTAATGTCGCTGCCATAGAGGAAGTCGACAATATTGTGACTCAACCCATGGCAAATCGATGTCCTCTAATTTTCATTCTTTACTAATCACTGACGCTGCATTATCTTAAGCAGAAGCACCACTCTTTAATCTGAGTCATATCTTAAAATATTAAGATATTCTAATAATAGCAATCACTATTCATATCCGACTAGCATGGTAAATCATATCATCTTCCGTATCTTCATAATCTTAATTGCTGCTTGATTTCTATACCATTTTGCCTCCATACAATTGCATTCCCATTTTTTTATAATCTTTCTCGCTGTTATAGCATAATCACTTTGTTTTTAACTTACCAACCGCTGTTCCATTATCGTCTTGCATATATATTGCATGTTGGACATAAACCTTTATTTCTAACTTCCACCGCTGTGCTTTAATATGTTGACCATATTATATTATTTCTCATTCTTTAAACAATGCATATCAATAAATGTCTGATCGCTGCTCATGCCACAATTTATTGGATCGATATCACAAATGAATATGCAAATCGATTTTCTTTAATATTGTTTTCTTTATGAAAACTTAATCGCTTGAATCGGCTGACACAAACAGGTAATGGAGACCGCTGCTCTTTAATCATCGACTTTGAATTATACGGATTGCACCACTCCAATTATCATCGCACTTCTTGCATATAATAATAGATTATATTTTTTTAGTTAATTCAGTCGCTGTCTTAAGAATCACTTCTCATTCTCCATTAAGTCCCTGTTATTAAATTGATTGCCACATGTTTAAAACTGAGCACACTTTTTCTATCATGAAGACATAAGAACGCTGACTATTGCATTGTCAATTAGTCACCATAGTCTAAAACATATTGCTTGCCATCTGTTGATCACTGCCTTTGTCACTTCCTTATTATCCTTTTACGTAAGATTATGTCTTTAGTGGGGGCTCTAACATTAAGAGGTGGGCCCCATAAATTTGTCTTCTAGTGGGGAGCTCTAACATGAGGAGGTGGGCCCATAAGTTTTGTCTTTTAATGCTTTTTTTAAATTTTATTCCAATAACTTTGTCTTATAACTTTGTCTTATGTGGTTTGCTGTCTTCCTTTTTGAATAAACTAACCAATCGCTGGTCTTTCACAATTTGTCTTTTCTTTAACAGATCAGCAAATTACTAACCAATCACTGGTCCTTTATTATATGTCATTGTATATTTACTGTTCTTTCACAGATATATATATATATACATTTGTTATCTTTGCATAATTCTGGGTACTATATCAAGAAAATATGAATATACCAAGTGCAGGCTGTAATATTCCAAGCTTCTGATATGCTGATGCTGTCATCTACTCTTCATATGTAAATCTGAATCAGAACTGAAATTACTCTTAGACTTTATTATCATATACCTCGGTTTCCACAAACTGCTGGACATTCAGTATCCATTGTTTGAATACTCCTCCTGTAGATATCGATCATACATATAAGTTAATACACCAATATGGATCATTGTTGTCGTTTAGACTATATTATAATCAAGCCATACACAGAAATACATAGTCACTGATACACAGTTTCTGAGAACATGGTGGCTTTATCATTGCACACAGTATAGATTCATTAAATAACCGATTGCTGCTGATAATAATCCTTTGTTTCTGCTGCATATTCATATCCTGAGAGGATGGCTTTATAGTATGAACAGACTATAAAGTATAAACCAATATGTAATGTACAACGTACTTAATTTGATATGTGTAAGTCATACTCAATTTGATCATCATCAACTGGCATAATAATTCAAACTTGTATAAGTTAACAATCATCTAAGCTTCATTCAATATGTTCATCATCCTCCAAATTCCTTTGACATCAATGACAACATTTCTATCACTTGCATGTATCCATTTGTCAGAGATTGATACCTCTACTTCTGGCTTTTAAGAATTTATGAGGCAATCTTCATGCCCATTGGTTACTGAGCAAACCATGGTCGCCATCCAAACAGATACTCCTCCCAGGGTGACGATGGTTGTTCAAACAGAAACTGCTTCTCCTTCGCTTTCAGCAGCTACTCAAGGAGAACTAGTTGTTTTACCTCCATGGCTTAGTTCTTTTACCGCAAAGAGGAAGAAGCAGGAAATCTCTCCTGATGTCTTTGACCATCAACAACTCAAACAGTCTAGGCCCAAGGTTGCTAAAAAGGCCAAGATAATCTCAAGAGTAACTGTTGATAACAATAAGATGAAAGTGGCAGAAATTGTGGAGCCCCTTGCAGATAAGCCACATGAGGAAATGCAAGCTGCTGATTATAGGGTTACAAGGATAGAATTGGGCAAACAAACGCATGAAGTGGTCAAACACAATGCCTAGCAATCTGTAGCCTCACTAGTGCAGCAGTATGGCAAACTTCTAGCAAAGAAAGACAAGCTAGAAGAGGAGAATCGACAACTTGTTGCAGTTGTTCATAAAATTACAACACCTGCTGGTGAAGGGAGTAATCCTACACGTTCTTCCGGTTCCCAAGAACCAATTCGTGGAGTTGAGAGAGCTGCCCAGAAAGTACAAGCATTGGATTCTTGGGTGGATCAACTTCATGATCTATGTGCACAAGTGCTGAAAGACATTTTCCAAATGATGTCTAAGTTGGAGGCCATTGAAGAGAAATTGAATCATATCTCAAACACTTTCACACAGAATCTGGAAAGGGTTGAAGATAGTTTGACTATCTGGCGCACCATGCCCCAACAACAGTTGAGTGTTCTTCAGGAGCATGCCATTATTTTTTCCAGGGTCATGTACTTGGAATTTGAAAAACTTCTGGAGAATAAAGCCCTTGTTCTCAAATCCCTCATTGAAGAGATTGATGGTGCAATGAGATTGCAAGGTGAAGTATCTCAAGGTATTGTTTCCCATTGTGAGAAGGCTTCTTGCAACATAATGAGTCAGAATGGACAGCTGATACTTGAAGAAGAAGTTCTTGCAGATCTACAGATGAAGATTCATAATGAATGGAGGACCGAACAATTCTCAGCTGCTTCAATTCAAGCTCTGATGAAACATCAAACCTTTTTGCATGAAATCCAGTCCATCTTGGAGAAGAAGAACTCTATGCTTCTTTGATGCCATGATACCATTGTGAAGACCATGGTTGTTGCCAAGAACACCCACGAACCGAATCCCGCTAAGCTACGAATGATCATCCAAAAGTTCGAAGGATTCATGTCTTTACATGCTGCAGCTTAAGTGTTTTTCAACACTTATGTTGTATTTTTCCAGATTTGTAATCTCTAAGTTGTAATTAAGTTTTGACAAGTTACATGTAAAAACCTTTTAAAAATTGTCAGTCAAGTCTTTACTTGCACTTTTGTAATTAGATGTAAGGCAACTACAGGTTGAGTTCAATTAGGACTGTAGTTGGAATAAGTCATAGTTAGTTATTGAATAAGTCTTGGTGGTTGAGAGAATTTCTCAAGTTAGTTGGGATCTTCCCACCTTTTTCTCAAGGCTCCTCTTCTATAAATACTTGAGGGGTCTATTGTAATCTTTATCTTTTTGAAAGCAAGCAAAAACTCTGCCAAATTTGCAGCAAAGAAGTCTTTGAGCTTTTATGTGTAAATTGAAGAATTGAAAGGAATAAAAGAAAATTGCTCAAGCTTTGAGTCTTTGTGCTACATTCTTGAGTTTGTGTTCCATATTACCTTTCTTGCAAGTGTTTCGTTGAGAACTTAATCGAATCTGATTTTCAGTCTTTGAACTGCAAGTATTGGAGATTAATTTAGTTAAAGTAGAAGTTCTATTGGGAAAAAGTTGTAAGACTTTGTGCTTACACTTGTTCTTAATAGAGTTTAGAAGTAAGTAGATTTTATGAGAAATAGTTGAGTCTTTGAGCTCACACTTGTTCTTGTTGTCTTGCGTAGAAAGAATAAGATATTTCAGTCTTTGTGTTGTTATAATTTGTTCTTAATAAAATTAGTATAGAAAATGGTAGATAGGACTTCACATAATCAAGACTTTGAGCCTGATATTGTTGTCCCGTCCCGAAGGAAGTGACGAAAGTCTTTGAGCTTTTAGGAAACTTCATTTCCTTTCTCTCATTTCATTTTGAAAGTTGTTACTATTGTTTTATATCAAACCGCTATCACTTTTCTGTGAAGAGAAAAGGATATTGCCTTTCTTGAAAGAAGAAGAAAGATTGTTGTCCCATCCCATTTTATTTTTAAGTTTTAGATAGATAGGGGGAGCCTTCCCTTAATTAGGAGAGTTTTACTCACACACTATGGTTGAAACCACAATTTTGTATATTGCCCCAAGTGTACAAATTTTTCAACCAACACACATGAGGATCAAGGAACTGGAGCTACAGATGAGAGTGTGGTAGAACCGGAGCAAGGGGAATTCCTTATGTATAGAAGAGTCTAGATGGAGCAGAGCAGGAAGGAGACCGAAGCTACACAAAAGAAGAATCTTTTTCCGACTGTATGCAAATCAGGGGATAAGTGTTGTAAGGTTATTGTGGATACTGGAAGTACTAATAATCTAGTATCTGAGAAAATGGTGGAGAAGCTTGGTTTGAAGAGGCTTGAGCATCCTTGTCCTTATAAGGTGAGTTGGTTGAAAGATGATCATGCGATAGAGGTGAAAGAGCAGTGTTGGGTGAATTTTAATATTGGACCTTACAAAGATGAAGTCTTGTGTGATGTTGTGTCTATGAGTGCTTGTCATGTTTTGCTAGGTAGACCTTGGTAGTTTGATAGAGGAGCCATTTATGATTGTAGAAGAAACCTAATCACTATTGAGAAGGATGGGCAGAAACTTTGGCTTCTTTGAAAGAGAAGGAGAAAGAGGTAAAGAATTTGAGTTTAGTGAAGAATTGTTGTGCTGAGAAGAAGGATGCAGAGGATGGCATGGATTTGAAGGACTTTGTTGATGGGTCTGATAGCAAGGTGGTACCGGATGGCAGTAGAGTAAGAGTTATGGTGGTAGATAAGATGAATTCCAATGGAAGAAGTAAATCAGATTTGCAAAAGGAGAGTGGAGGTAAGAGACAGTGTGCAAGTATGAAGCAAGGAAAGAGAGAAGAGAAGAAGAAATTGGAGGATCTAGTCGAGGTACCAGAAGAGGAAAGGAAAAAGAAATTTGCAGACAAAGAAGACAGTTGGATCAAAAATGAGCATGGGATCTATATCCCGAACCCTTTTTGATGTTCATGAGTTCCCTCTCATGAACATCTTTTCCTACTTGGGGTGTCTGATGCAAGAGCATCCCCGGTCGATGAGCAATCTTGCGACAACCAAAAATATTTGTTTTTCAGTTTTGCTCTTGTTCAGTTCTGTGTTGCAGTTTCTGTGATTCTTCCGACATTCTCCGGTAGTTGTTCATTTTTCGTTGCGGATCAGATTTTTGGCTTCCAGACTTGTTATTGTTCCTTTTTCTTGATTTTCAGTTCATTTGGAATCTTTTCCGGCAAGTTATCGCTTCTCGAGTGTCAGTTTCTTGGTTCCTGGAGCAGTTTGAGCTTGTCAGCTAGTTGGGGATTTCTTCTCTTGCGGAACGCTTTCTTGACTTGCTGATCTAATTGGCACCACACACGATGTTCCTAGATCCTTGGTCGACCTTCCTTGGTGGTCTGCACTTCATTCTTGTTCTTGGCGGAGGAGATCTTCACAGTTTGGGTCCGACCTATTTTACACGTTTGATTTTCTTGTCTTGGAGAATGTAATCTTTTGTGGCCGACCTAGATGTGTTCTGGATGCTATATATATTGTTGTATTTGATTCTTAGGAGCATAGTAGAAGGATATGAGGATATCAATTCTTGATTTGTAATTAAAACACCTCTTGGAGGTCCGGATGGATTGTAATCTGGAAAGTATTTTGTAACTAGGCTTGTAAGCCTACATGTTTGTCTGCATGTTGCAGGATAATTTATGATGAATCTATGATGTTGCGGATGTCTGATCGTGTAATTTCTCTATTTTGTGTTGGTGCTTCCGTGGCATTACTCTTGTTGCATGACCTAGACTGTTCTCTTTGAGGACCCTCCGGACCATGGCTACATCATAAAGTCTCCACCTAGAATGACCTGTTTGTTATCCAATTCCTTAATCTTATTAACAATGTTGTTCCATACAACTATTTTTTCTTCCATTCAAGTTGGGCCGTAAATATTAAACAAGGGGAATTCTATAACTAAATTGTGATATTTGACCATGCACAATATCCAATATTGATGAGCATCTATTACTTTAATGTCAACGATGTTTGTGAACCACATCACTCCCAAAACACCTGCAAAATCGCGAGCATCCAAAAAAGAGCTCAACCATTGCTCACAATCCCTGCTGAACCTCTTGCCTTTGTCAGAGCTTATTTTTGTTTCCTAAAGCATAATAATGTCCATCGTCATTTTTTCAATGTGGCGCTTCACCAAGCGCCATTTGTTAGGGGTCATAAGGCCCTTGATATTCCATGTCACGATCCTCATTGTCATTGTCCTCCAAGGGAGGTCATGGCTCCCTTGGATCTCAGCATATATTCCTTAATACTCTAGAAAACTTTCTTTGAGGCCTCTTCCCTCTTGTCTGTTCGTCTTCCTGCCTTTCCTTTTTTGGATTTTCCTAACACCTTCGAGGTCAATTGACTAATGCATCACGGGGCAATATCCCTAAGATCAAATGAATCAGAGAGATCACCTATACATACTGCTTTATCTGAGTCTAATTGCTCAACAATAGTCCTCGTCTCCATTCCAATACCCCTACCATATCGTGTCCTTGTTTGTTCTTGTTCTTCGTGGCATAAAAATCATTTTTTCTTTTCTCCTCCGTATCCTTACTAGAAATTTCCTTGCCCAATGAGTTTGGAATCTCACAACCCCCATTAGTGTCCCGTAGGGATCGCATTTCAATTACCTTCTCCATTTTTGTCCTTCCCATTTCCATTTGTGTCTTTTCCACAATCACCTCTTCCTTTGAGTGAATGTTGCCACTAGTAGATGTGTTATCTGAGGCTGAATCATTTGACAAATTGTTTGTCAGGATGTTCTCCGGTGTTTTATTTTGGACATAAACCATAGAAGGTGGTCAAGGGCATTTTTATTCAATTTCTATTGATTGTTCCTAGATTCCACCAAATGATAAGAGTCTAATAATTTTAAGTAATGGTCGGATATATAGATATTAATTTTATTCTTGTGTACATCATTCAAACTTACTCAAATAAGATTGTCCTTATTGGAGGGGATATCAATGCAATCTTAAGAGAGGAAGACAATAGAGGGGGCATAAAAAAGAAAGGACAATCACAAGTGAATTTTGAAAAATTTGTAGAAAACAATGGTCTCTCATAAATTCCTCTAAATAATGGCAATTTGACATGGACAAATAGGAGAATTGGGTTCAGTAACATTGTGGAAAAGCTAGACCATTTTTTTGAAAGGAAGCATAGATAGATAATTTCTTTGAATGTTTCTTTGTTCCTTTCTCGAAGTTAGATCACTATCCAATCCAATTGCAGATTGAGAAGGACAAAGCCCCCAAAAAATGTCCTTTCAAATTTGCGAACATGTGGATGAAGTTGGCTGATTTTATGGAAAACATAGAAAAATGGTGGAAAGAAGCAAAAACAAATTGGATTGAAACTGTTGACTTTATCTCTCAAGCTAAAACATCACAAGTGGAAATTGAAAAAGTAAAACAAAGAAAATTTCAAGAACATTTTGAAGAAAAGGGGAGAGTGGAAGCTGAGATGGCACTCCTTAATGAGCATATATTTAAGAGTGGTATGGATCAGGATAGTTACATAGAAGAAAAAGACTTTTAGGTCTTCATGTTGATATATTGGCAAAAGAAGAGATTTTTTGGAGACACAAATCAAGGGAGGTTTGGCCAAAAGATGGTGACAAGAACACAAAAATTTTCCATAGATCAATAAAACAAAGGAGAATGGTGAATAAGATACACCAAATCAAATTAGGGGAAGGCTTATAGCTAGAAGAAATTGATGACATTAATAAAGAATCAATATGTTTTTTCGAAGGTTTATTGAACAATGTGGAGGGATCAGACTTTAAACCTTCTAACAAATTTCTCAAGAACATTCCAAAGTCGGTGACTATAGACCAAAACGACTTACACAACCATTTTCAAAAGAAGAGATAAAAAATGTTGTGCTACAACTGCACCTAGACAAGGCACTAGGTCCTGAAGATTTTCTCGCCAGTTTTTTCCATAAATGTTGGTACATCATTGGAAATGATGTGTCGGAGGCCATTGAAGACTTGAAAATCTAGAATCTTGTTGAAAGATTTAATCAACACTTCCATTGCACTTATCACCAAAAAAGATAAGGTATGTGAAGAGCACACGAATATACTGAGGGAGAGGGGGTGAATCAGTATATTAATAAGTTTTTACTTCTTAAATATTGATTGAATATATTAGCAAAACTTTATGAAGCTTACTCAACACATATATAAGATTTAACAAATAGGAACACCAAAAACACAAAGTTTACGTGGAAACCCTAATGGGAAAAACCACGGCGATAAATGCTTCTATATGAATATCTTCTTTTACAATGTTTTAGGCACCAACCTCTAACTTTGTTTGTAAGAACCAACCCAATGGAAGCACCAACTCCCAATATGAGGCACCAATCTCACCAATATTAATTTTCACCTTGACAATGTTGATCCACAATTTAGCATAACTCTCTTCCTAATTTTGCTCAAAAATCTGTTCTCAAATCTGCCAAACTCTCTTCATAAATCTGATGTGAAGTTCTTATATCTGCTTTGAATCTTCCTTCAAATCTGCATATACTTCTTCAGATATTCCTTTCTTTACACATAAGACTACTGGTGTCTATGAGATACATCTTCTTTGTTACACACTTTAGCACACACCACTCTTTTTTACCACACACATCTCAATTCTAATTTGATGTTCCTTTTATATCTTCAGGTTTCTTTATGAAGGAAGACATCTCTTCATATTAATGTTTTCATAAGTCACGTCTTCTCTTTGCAAACTTAATCGCTCCATTATGTTTATTGCTGCTTTGTGTTCATTTTTAATGCTTAATCACTGCTAGATAATATTTGTTTGTCTTATGGTAGTCGACTATGAAACACAACTCTTTAAATCATAATCTTTGATTTGTGTAAATCTTTGTACTTGAAGATTTCAACCACTGCCTTCGATAATAGTTACTGTCCTTCAACAATGATCGATGATTTATCCTTCCATCACCAATACAGGCAATGACCCGCTTATCTGGAGTGGCTTGATTAAGCTTCATCACTTTCATCAACAAATACAAATTGACTTCCTCTCAACACTTTGACTGGGCAACAACTATCCCACAATACGAACATAGAAATCATTTGATTCTGCTATTGTCATAATCTTTGATGTCGTAGCATAGATGTCTTATTCTTTTGTCTTCTCTAGAACTATTTAATCTTCATCATTGTCCCTTTGGAAATTGTTTCTAACTATTAATCTTTGTTATCGCTTGCTAAGATGTAACTTAATTACTTGTTTAGAACATTGCATTCATTCATTCGTTGTTATTCTCTTAGCAAACTAGTCATTGCTCTATTGCCTTTATATTAGTCGACTAGACCAAGCATATAAATGGAATTGCCTTTAATACAGATTGCATTGCTAGTTAAAGATGAACTTAATAAATCGTCACTATTCCTTGTTAAAGAAATAAATCCTCATTATTTGTGTAAGTATTGTTGGTCAGTGCAAGTTTTTAATTAACTTAGTGATCTCTATCTCATCCATTTCATTCTAAGCGCTCTCATTAAAATATTTTACTTCTTCTTGTCGCTGCTTGTTTCATAGATGAATCACTATGATATTAATCACTCCAAAAGTGAAGTTTCTATACTGATCATGAAGTTGCCATCTTCCATTTAAGAAGCCGCTACCTTTACTTGTTAGTTTTAGTTGACTTTGTCAAACATAAAAGATGGATGAAGTCGTTCTCATCACTACTCCTTAATTTATATCTCTTGTCTTATGATCAATATCCACCGTTCTTTAAGGAAACTTAATCGCTACATATAAGAATCAAATATGTGCACAATCTTTATTTTCATAAGTCGTTTTGTTCTTTTGTCTTTAACCTTTGTGTCCTAAATCGCTGCTTTCCTCAGTAGACATCGATCCCTTACATGGAAAATATATTTATATATGCCTTCAACATGACTGGCCTTTATAACTTTTTGTTTTGGAAACTAATAAAAATGGCTAGCATAATCTTTTGTCTTCAATCATCTCTGACATCAATCCTTTGCATAAAATCAGAGCATGTAGCTTTCATTATAACATTGCCTGAAACAGATACGATGGCACACATGGCTGCTGCTACATCACGATCCATTGCCATATTCATCCTTTGACTCCGCTTTGAAGACAAGAGCAATAGACAACGGAATGCCGCAACCATTAGCTATTCTATTGCCATGATTTTGTACATCCAATATGTTCATCAATCTCCATGATTTTCTCCACACTTCTCATTAACTAAATACTCTCCTAATGCTGCCTTTTCATAAGCTGATCGCTGCATTATGACTTATTATCATTGATAGTAATCACTGTCACTGAACTGTTCATTTAATCATTGTACTTTTGTTTTATTGTCTTTTAGTCGGCCATGTCTAACCAATGTTTAAATCTTTAATTTAAACATTTTCTTCTCTATCAACCTTTTCTCAACAATTGATGCAATTTGCCTTAAAAATTCCACTAAATGATGATAACAATATTTACCTTTGACATCAACGACAATATTTCCAACAATCTCCCCTTTTGTCATTGATGGCAATATATTCTTTCTCATATCTTCGAACTCTCCCCCATTCTTTATTTCTCCTCCTCTGACATCAATGGTAAAGGGATGTAACCAACTTCTATCCTCCATGGTGTGATTCTTTCTTTGATGCTCCCCTTGTCTGTAAGGCTTCCCCTTCGTCTCTATGTAACTTGGGTGATATGCTTGTAATATCCCTGCTGTTATTAACTAAGATATCCAAAGGATATTGTCAAACAATGTACTGATTACCTTGCTGATCGAACTTCCTAACTGTATAACCTGTGTGTTATGCAGTTTTCTAGACCACTATGTGTTATGATATTTTGATTAATGTAGTACTTAAAACTAATTTTGACACTAAAAATTTTGGTTTTTCCAATACAGATGACTTGCAAACAAATAGGACAATAATCAAGGATGATAATGCAACTTGTATTATTTTGTTTTGATGTAATAGCATGAATAGATATGCGGAAACATGTAACTACAGCAGACTGTAATTTTGTCAAATAGTTGGCATGCAGCCCAAGGAATCACAGCATATGAATCAATCTTATTTCTTCTCATTTGATAACCATGTGCTCATTACATAGGCCGACTTAGATCAAATTCATGGACTAACAACAGTGACCACTTTCATATTTTCTGAAGACAGATGACAGCTATGGACTCAACAGTAACACACAGACTGGATTTACAATGGATTTTCAATGTCAAATGCACCTGGAATATAGCACCTTGAAGAAGCAAGCAATATCTTTGTTCTTGAAGCCTCCAATGACCAAAATCGACCCTCTTGCCAAATCGCCCCTGCTGCTGCTAAGGAGGTCTGAGAATAAATAAATTTGGAATGCTAAACCCCTCTCCACAATGCCAAAAGTAATCGCTATTCCTTCCCAAGAAGATCGCCAATGTCAAATATCCAAATCGATGCCACAATGGGAGCCAATGAACAAAGTTGTGAAAAAATTTCAGACTGGTACGATTGGTTCCGGAAATTAATGAACATCGAACTTCACCTTTTACTCCTCTAAAATACATCAAAATGAATCGCCTTTCCTCTTAGATGCTATCGCTGTCCTCAAAACCTTGAAATGATGCATCAACAATGGAATATGAGCAAAATCGTGGTAGATAAGGGTTTGATGCAATTTTGTCTCAGATCTGATATATCACCTGCAATCACCACAAAAACTCCTCCAAATGCCTCTGCCCAAATCGTCTCACTCCTCCTAGAATGCTGGTACAAAATATCATCATAATCCTATGAAATTGAAAGTGACTTCAGATTATTCACCATGGATAGTGCTGTAACTCGATGAGCTCCAATGTGAAAGACTGAGATATCCTTCACTCTCAAGCAACCCTTCGGAGGATCTCTCACCCCCTTAGTTATGCAATCAAAGGAAGGTATCGTTCCCAATGATTAATAATCTACAAAAACCCTAGGCTCCACAACCACAATGCAAGAGAAGATGTCAAATCCACCAATGCCATAACAATGAGCCACATTCCCTATTTATTCTTTTCCTCTCATGGATCGATCAGCTTCTAGAAACTTCTCCTTTTAATAAACTAATATTTTATATAAGTGACTTATTAATTATTTTTAATTTTGTACTTAGCCACTTTATTAATTTAATAACATATAAAGTCATCTGTAATGTCACCAAATTTTTGGTTAAATAAATTAATATTATTTTCCCTGTGTTATCCCAATATTCAAAAAATAAAATAATATCGAACTAAATGGGGAATAAATATTATAAATAAATTTAATTAAATTATTTTCTATCCAATAATAAGGTGCCGCCACTATTAATAATTCTATTACTAATTATTTGTGACTATATTAAAAGTCACTAAGCCAATTAAAGTTAAATTTCCTAATAGCCTTGGTGTTGGAGCTAAGCCAATTAAATAATTCATCCTCCAGCTATTGTGACTTTATAAAATAAATTGGTCGATTTATCCTTATTGGACTTAGGCGGCAGAAGAAAATATTTGTTTTGAGCCAATAAGAAGTTTATTCTCGTGAAGACTTCAGCATGCGTGAAATATTTCATTGCCAACTATAGAAAAACTGGGAAATATTTTATAATTGACCTATGAGAGGCCGAGTCTAGGATTCACGGCAATTGAGAGCTGCAGTCGACTCTCAGTCATGGACTTGGGGTGACTCTTTAATCAGAAGTTTTGGCGAGATTGCTGGAGATAAATTTTGATCGCATGATTTCTCAAGGGAAAGTCGATGGTAATAAGGGAAATTGACGGTAGTTAGAAGGGCATTCGAAATTAATTATTCTTGAATAATGGTCATTTTCAGCTCTCTTGTATTTCAGCGCATGCCTGGAATTGTTCTAAGGACGAAATCCCTTAGAAGTCTGTGAATTGGACGCTTCTCCAAGTTCACTGTAATGTCCCCTTCCTTGTGATGTTGCATTCAGTGGTCCATTGGCCTATTCCGGAGACCCGTAGGCTATGTGGAAAGATGAATTAAGGGTTCCCATGTTCCTTGGAGTTCCGACCAGACTTGTCAGGGGTGGAAGGTGAACTTACTATTTTTAGTAAGTTAGGATTTGGCTGTCAGGATGGTACAGAGTTGCTAAGCTCGCCAAGCTTTTTCTTTGGTTGCGAAGATAACGATTTTTGGAGCATTATTTCATGACTTACTATTTTTAGTAAGTAGCAGTTTGGGGTATTCTATTTTTGGCAGTCCTGGATTTGGTCCTGTCCCAACACAATTCAGTGATCCTCATTGTTCAGCCTCATCTGGATTCCGTTAATAATCAGTACTGGAACTATAAGCAATTTAATTAAATATTATTCCTTATCCTAAGGTTATTATTTAATTATTTTATCACTTATTGATGTTATGGGAAATTGTGCAAAATATAATATTTTTCCTAAGTCATGTCTAGGCGATTTATTTGGAGAATTAAAGGGAGACTTCATTCTTTATATTTTAAAGAATTTATAATGTCAAGAATCGTGGCCCCTCTCCTTGGCGTGATTTTGACTTGGGAAAGTGGGCGCCACTTTGGGTCCACCATGAAATGAAATGCAATTGGAATGAGGCGAAATTGGGAGGCAGTTTCATTTGAATTTCAGATTGGAAAAGCTATATAAACAGAGGTTGGGCTTCTCATTTGGTATCCAGAGAAAATATATCGTTATGCTGTTGGAATGACTCCAGACATTCTTCGAGGGTGAATACCTCCTAGATCCTTCCTTCCGGTTTCGAGTGTGATACATCACTCCTAGCTGTGGTGCGTAGTTGTGAGCTTCTTGGTGATTTTTTGGGTGTGTTGGTGAAGATTTGTGTGTGCTGCTGGTTTTTTGGTATTGTTGGTGTGTGCCAGCTGAAAGTGTATTTCGCTCGTAGCTGCATTTGTGTTAATTGCATCATTCTGGGTGAGGGCTCGTTGGAAGCGTATCGGAAAGACGATAAGTCTCCTATATTGGCGTGGCATTTGGAGAACTCTCCAATTTTTAGTTGCACATCGAACTTTTCAGCAAAAACGCCATTTCCAGAATTGCATTGGGATGCGTGCCTTGCTGTTGGTGCTCTTCATTTGCAGTTTCGAGGTATTGTTTTGTTTGCTTATGTCATATGCTTCATTTGCTTTTGATTTGGCATGATTCTATGGGGTTTTGAGTGAGTTACAAGCAATTTAGTGGGTTTCGGGATGGCTGGTTCTGCGTTTTCCTTGTATCTGATTTCAGAACAGCAAGTAGTATTATTGGTTAGAATGTGTTAGTGAATTCATAAGATATGTACTTCACTCTATCTCCTTTCACATTTCTATCATTGTAAGAATTGCTTCAGTTGTACTGACCAATTCATTCTATGTTGTATTTCCCGTTGAACGGAAGAGGATGGCTTAGCCGCCTGTATGTTTGTAATTCAGTTTTGTCGTCCCACTGAGCAAGTTGTTGAGTGATATCCAATTCATTCTATGTTGTATTTCCCGCTGAACAAGTGGAAGAGGATGGCTTAGCCGCCTGTATGTTTGTAATTCAGTTTTGTCCTCCCACTGAGCAAGTGGTTGAGTGATACTGTCCTCCCGCTGAGATATGCAGTTGAGTAATAGTTTCATTTAAAAGTCCTCCCACTGCATAAGCGGTAGAGTGATTTGGTTCTATTATGCTTTGTTGCCTTGGCTGGTTTACTGCCAAGTTTGTGTTCTTCATCCCGCTGAAAAGTGGAAGGGGTTGGCTTGCCGCCCAGTTTTGTAATTGCATTGTAATCTCCAGCGGATTAGAAAGCTAACGAACCCCTTGTCACCATATGCTCTCACCTTCCCACATTGGGCTTTTGGTGATCAGAAATTAGAAGGGTTACCTTTCAGCAGCGTTTGGTTTTCATTTCCTAACCATATCAAGTGTTGTGTTGAATGTAATTGTGGAAAAATTCAAAAAAAATAAGAGGGAACTTTACATTCACTCTATGGTAAATCCATACGGGATTTCCAACTATGCATTATTGGATCGAATTACAAGTTAAGAATCTTTAGTTCTTTCTCAGGTTGGGTGTCCAAGGTTTGCTGTACAAAAATCAGAGTCTGATCATTGACTTGGTCACCATATGAAGAATCATTCAAGCTGTAATTATTATTTCCAGGTTCAGCAGGTAATATCATAGGGCCCAACGATTCATTATTTGCAGGTGGCATTTGGATTGTGAATGCAAATTCAGGTTGTGAACTATTAAGATTACACCACCTGGAAGGGCGATTTGGATATAGACGTGAACAACCAGCAAGGGCTCATCTTCGAGGTGCATGCAGCAAACTGTAAGTAAAGCCACCATTCATAAGGCATCGACCATAAATTTATTATGTCTTCAATAAGTTCACTCAGTTGGAGCAACAGAGCGAACCACTGAAACAAGGGCATTTTCCGAATTCAAAGCTCAAATCAAATTTCCCGTAACATACAATTAATTGATTCTTACTGCTCTTTCCAATAACATACATAAACTGATATAAAACTCGAAATTCTGAATTATAAGGACAGCAACAGATAGAAGCAGATTTAACCATTAAAACACCAAACACAAATGTCATCATACCCGGGACATGCCAGCGATGCCTTATTGGATTTTATTGAAGAATGCAGATTGCAGATACAGAGTATTGCTACTAGACAGTTGCGGGAAATTTGATTTGAGCTTTGAATTCTGAAAATGCCCTTGTTTCAGTGGTTCGGTCTGTTGCTCCAACTGAGTGAACTTATTGAAGACAGAATAAATTTATGGTCGATGCCTTATGAATGGCAGCTTGACTTACAGTTTGCTGCATGCACCTCGAAGATGAGCCCTTGCTGGTTGATCACGTCTATATCCAAATCGCCCTTCCAGGTGGTGTAATCTTAATAGTTCACAACCTGAATTTGCATTCACAATCCAAATGCCACCTGCAAATAATGAATCGTTGGGCCCTATGATATTACTGCTGAACCTGCAAATAATAATTACAGCTTGAATGATTCTTCATATGGTGACCAAGTCAATGATCATACTCTGATTTTCGTACAGCAAACCCTAGACGCCCAACCTGAGAAAGAACTAAAGATTATTAACCTGTAATTCGATCCAATAATGCACAGTTGGAAATCCCGTATGGATTTCCCATAGAGTGAACTTGGAGAAGCGTCCAATTCACAGACTTCTAAGGGATTTCGTCCTTAGAACAATTCCAGGCATGCGCTGAAATACAAGAGAGCTGAAAATGACCATTATTCAAGAATAATTAATTTTGAATTCCCTTCTAACTGCTGTCAATTTCCCTTATTACCATCGACTTTTCCCTGAGAAATCATGCGATCAAAATTTATCTCCAGCAATCATGCCAAAACTTCTGATTAAAGAGTTGCCCCAAGTCCATGACTGAGCTTCGATTGCAGCTCTCAATTGTTGTGAATCCTAGACTCGGCCTCTCATAGGTCGATTATAAAATATTTCCTAGTTTTTCTATAGTTGGCAATGAAATATTTCACGCATGCTAAAGTCTTCACGAGAATAAACTTCTTATTGGCTCAAAACAAATATTTTCTTCTGCCGCCTAAGTCCAATAAGGATAAATCGGCCAATTTATTTTATAAAGTCACAATAGCTGGAGGATGAATTATTTAATTGGCTTTGCTCCAACACCAAGGCTATTTGGAAAGTTAACTTTAATTGGCTTAGTGACTTTTATTATAGTCACAAATAATTATTAATAGAATTATTAATAGTGGGGGTACCTTATTATTGAATAGCAAATAATTTAATTAAATTTATTTATAATATTTATTCCCCATTTAATCCGATATTATTTTATTTTTTGAATATTGGGATAACATAGGGAAAATAATATTAATTTATTTAACCAAAAATTTGGGAACATTACATCGTCTCACGTATGTTTTTAAATAACTATAATGAGACAACTTATATAATATTAAATTAAATAATTTCCCCTTATTTCTCCAGAAATCAAATACAAACAACTCCAAGCCAAAACGGGGACATTACAATGCTTCATCTTTTCATCAAGCTTAGTCTAGCTAACATCTCTGCTACCAGTTTTCCCCTTCAAGATGGAAGATAATGCCATCCTTAGCTCCCCCTAGATTCATGTTTTCCTTATGAACTAGAAGATGCAGTTTGAACTTGCATTGGTTTCTTCTTCTCTTGCTTCTATCTTCTTTTTCCAAACTTTAACAGGGTTTCCCTTTTGCTTGTTAGGAACATTCTCCTTCTTGCTTTGTCTTGGAGGCTCAACAAAGATAGTTCTAGAAAAACGTGATCTATGTCCAAAGTTGTTGCACTTGTAACAAATAATATCATAATCCATCAGAGGAGCAAATGAATTCATTGTTTTGTGACCAAATTTGTTGCATGAAAAACAATAGCCATTAAAGGAATGATGAAACCCAGTCATATATGGCTGTCTTTGATGAAGGGGCCTTCTCAAATTGTCCTTGTTGGAATTCTTGAGAGACTCAATGTAGCTTTTCATCTTTCCTTCATTATCCTTTTGTGATGAATTCATAACCTTAGAACTTGTAGCTTCCTTTTGTTGATTTTTAGATCAGAATGATAGCAATTAAACAAATTAACACAACTAACAAGGAGAACACCAAAATACCCTGGGAAAACCTTCCTCTTGAAGGTGAAAAACCCAGCAATCAAATCTCTGATTATATTTAGCAAATCTGAATGAATCTTTACAAGTTTGCTTCACCTATTGAAGCTATATGAACAAATTCAATCATAATATGCATCTGATCTGCACTAGGGCATTCAAACTATCTTCAATCTAATTCGCACATGCTGATGATGTGATCCTATCTGCTGAGGATGAGTTTGCTAGATTAAGAAATGTATTTGCTTGCCAAGGATTCGCTATGCTGGATGAATTCACTGATATGAGTATATTCGCTCTGTTGGAAGTGTGTTGTAATTCGCTGAATTAATTGATACTAATGAATGACATTTACACCTTGTATATATATGCAAGAGGCACCCTTTCATAGTGGGTCGGCCCTTAAGCAATATAGGATAAAAACAATAACAATAATATAATAGGGTTGGCCCTATAAGCAATATGACATTCCATTATAAGGTCGGCCAAATACAAGTTATATTTTAATCTTGCACATCCATCATGACTAAGGCCAATAGGCCAATTAGTCAGTCATACGCTAGGTCAGCCTTAGAAGGAATCCAACCTAGCTACAAACATCAACACCTATGCCTTTTCTTGATTTTCACCAAAACCAAGTCCAGTCTTGATACATGGTGATCTTGGCGAGTTGATAGGTTCATCTAATTTTCCAATGCGTTTATCAAATTTTAGGCATCGGTTCAATTGTTCCATTGATTTCTCTAACTCCTTTATTAACTTGACAACTTCTAGCTCTAGTTTATCACAATCCAATTCTTTTGTCTTGAGTTGATCTTCCATAACTTCCTTAGTACATTTGGCTTCTTCTAGTTGAATTTTTAGATCTTCAATAATATTGTTTGAATTTTCTAGGGTTTCAAAAACGTCTTGAAACTGCATCTTGTACTTCGTTATTTTCTTCGTGATTTTTGGGCCAACAACTAGAAAGGAAGCTAAGATCATCAAGGGAACTTTGGACGATTACTCCAAGGTGTCAAGGCAATGGGTAAATGCAAATAAATTAGATATTGATTTCTCTAACTCCTTTATTAACGTGACAACTTCTAGCTCTAGTTTATCACAATCCAATTCTTTTGTCTTGAGTTGATCTTCCATAACTTCCTTAGTACGTTTGGCTTCTTCTAGTTGAATTTTTAGATCTTCAATAATATTGTTTGACTTTTCTAGGGTTTCAAAAACGTCTTGAAACTGCATCTTGTACTTCGTTATTTTCTTCGTGATTTTTGGGCCAACAACTAGAAAGGAAGCTAAGATCATCAAAGGAACTTTGGACGATTACTCCAAGGTGTCAAGGCAATGGGTTAATGCAAATAAATTAGATATCTTCTTTTTGGGGGTCAATACTATGAAGCAAGCAGTAATTTCTAGAATCCTTGGATGCAAAATAAGAAATTTCTCATGCACTTATTTGAGACTTCCCAAGTCTAAAGAATTGAGGTCAACCAAACTATGGGATCCATTACTCACAAAGTGTTTTGCCAGAACCATGTCTTGGAAGGGAAGGTGGTTATCATGGGCGGGCAGAACTCCATTATTAAAAGTTGTTTTGTCTGCTTTGTTGATATATTTGATGTCTTGTCTGGCTATGCCTAAAGGAGTAGAATAAAAGTGGACCCAAAACATGTGGGCCTTTTTATGGAAAACCACATCTAAGCATAAGAAAAAAATTGTTATTACATGGGAGAAGATATGCGAAGAAAAAATCTGTAGGAGGGCCAGGGTTAAGGAATCAAGAGCGCAAAAAAAACCTTGTGAGCAAAATTGGTGTGGAAATTATACTCTTAGTCACAGAGAAAGTGGGCTAAATTTCTGAGACAAATATCTAGACAATCTAGAAAGAGAAAGTATTCACTATTCGCAAGGCTCCCTAAGGCTCAAGAAAATGGAATTTTATGATAGATTGCAGATGTCATGTAATTGAGAATTTGACTTGGGACATAAGGAATGAGAGAAATGCATTGTTTAGAGATGACTAGTGAGGAAAGAAACCTCCCATTTCCGCCATTGCTCAATTTCCACAAGCTAAAAGGTGGTTGTCAAATCTTTGGGGTACTAAAGTGGCTGATTATTTATCCATGGATGAAAATGCTCCCTTTCCAAAATGGAAAAGAAAAGATTAAAAAAAACTTAGATTTACCAAATGAAGAGGTCCAAGAGTTAACGAAAATTTTAAAAAATAGAAATGTCTGGCTGTTAGAAAGGGAGGATGTTATAAGATTGCACCCATTCAAAGATTGAGTTTATAGTGCAAAGGGTATCGTATAATGAAACAAGAGGAAGAAAAGACTACTCTTCTGATCTATCTCTGTTGGAACAAAAATTGTCTACCAAAGGCGAGGAGTCTTTGCATGGGCGACGCTTCAAAAGAAGATTTTGAATAGATTCACAAAGCTAGGTTACCTGGGCTCCTCCAAATGTGTAATGTGTAGATCAGAGTTTGAGAATGTCAACCATTTATTGGCCGGTTTTCGGTTTGCACAAGAATGCTAGCAATAGTTATGTGCAAAGCTCAGATGGATTGGAGTTCTACTAATCATAGAGGGGCAATTTATGAAATATTCCACCATGTTCTATACTTTTGAATTTGGGTTTTGGAATATTATCTGTCTCTTTTCTTTTTTCTACTTTTTTGCTTGTTTGCTTTTCATGCTTTTTTTACTTATTTTGTTTCCAAGTTTTTTGGGTTTTCTGATTTTTTGGTCTTTTTAGGTTTTTGAAAAAATAATACAATGCATGAAACAAGAGTAAATTCTGAAATAAAATACTAGAGTTTGTAAACTATTTTAACTTTTCAGATCCAAGTATTGAAATGCATTTATTGAAAATTTGGTACATACTTAATTTCCAACGCCCTTTCCAAACAACAGCAGCAAATAGAAATAGTACGGCTAGGATTGGGAAGAATACAGCTGCAAGAAAACTATTTTGAAGTCCTAGAAACCCATGCTAAACCCAAGAGATGGCATGGCCAGCAAAAGCAACCAATATGGCTGCAAATAACCCTTCCAAGACCTTGATCAGCTGCTGCAAATTAATTTTCTGATATGCTCGAATGAATGCAATAATAAGGACAAGTCTTCACCCAATAAATCAACTATGCTTCAGCAAGTTAACCCTTGGACAAATTCTTCCTTAAACTGATTTCAATCCGTGCACAAATACAAACTCTAAATGAGATTATCGATTAGAGTGCCCTCAGATGATCTCTCACACCTGTAGATACTGCTCCCTCTGAGAGTTCTTGTTCTCATAAAGCTTTTGTAGATTCAACAAAGCAAAATTTCACAAGTTGATTGAATAATGAATGAATGAACCTCAGTTATGCCTTATATATTTCTCCTCAAACCCACGCCCAAAGGAAATTAAATGCATTTAAATAGCATTTCATTTCATTTCACTTTATTATTTAATGAAGTTGGCATCCCAATAAGGCTTAATAAATGACTTTATACAATTAATATAATTTATGCAATAAAGTCCCTTATATCCCCTTATGATATAGTCATTAATTTAATTAATATTATTAAAGTTGAAACTTTAATAATTTAACTCCAATTAATGCCAATGTTGAGACATTTAATCAATTATGCCAACTACCCATTAATAGCCGGTGTACCCTCCAACCATCCAAAAGACTTACTATAAATAGTATGGGTCCAAAATGCTCAACAGACTTACTAAAATAGTAAGTATGCTCAATGGAGACTAAAAGACCTAAGGAAGGAAAACCAACAAAAAATTGAATCTCTTAGATGGAGAGTACTGAAATAAACAACCCAAGGGTCAGCTGAAAAGCCCTAGATCACCCACAAAGGCCCCCCTGTAATGTCCCCTACTAGGTTTAGGCTTGTTTTTTACCATAATTAATCTATTTCAATATACTTATGACTTAAACTACATTGATTAGGAGACAAAACCCTCTTAACATGAATCCCATCGATGATAACAATCTTTTTTCCTGATATTGGATTGATAATTCAATCTGATTTATAGTCTTAGATTTATTTGTTCCGATCAAAGCACTATTTCTATATATGTATAGATATAATTATATAGATATATAGTCCAAGGGGTTGAGCTTAACTGGTTAAAACACTGGGCTCTCGTTGTGGAGACCCAAGTTCAATTCCCAATAGGGACATCTAAAGTGGAATTCTAAGCTGTGACTCTTGGCCTTCCATAGGATGGGGAAGGTCTTGGGGTCAATCTAATCAAACATAATAATAATAATAATAATAATTCAAAGATATGTAATGGAGATGGGGCCCCCTACTGTGTCCCCACTGGTTCATAGCTCCAGTCAAAAGCTATTCAAGGCTTCAGCCAATTACCTATCCAAAAAAAAAAATTATATAGATATATATATATATACCTTAATCTATTCTCAGATATTATTAATATATATATTACTGCAGAGCAGTCACCCATATTGCAGAAAGTTATAATTATTATGTCATTATTAATATTCATAATATTATTAAATTCTACATAGCGCATCAGCAGTCTTCTATATTATACATACTAAACACGTCCCTATACATACCGCTAAGGACAAGGATGTTACTGCCTGTAACTTAATAACAGTTCAGTTCTGATCTGATCGATGGCACAGACCATATATAATAATTCCCAATCTATTTGATGTTGCCAATATTATCTCTCTTTCTTTCCTTTTGTATATTCCCTGGAATAATTAGGAAAGATCATTCCCCCCTGAATGAATGATTTGATTTGTCTTATATAACTCTTCACAATTGAATGGTTGCACTCTTTGAGAGCTAAAAAGCATGCTTCGTTAAGGGATCATGTCATTTCATTATTCCAATTGCATCTCTTGTTTACTATAGTTATCATATAATCCATTATCGGACTCCATTAAAATCGCATGATTAGTTGTTATGTTTAACGGATGATAATTAGTTATCACGAGGTCTTCTTATCATGAATCTCCTTGGTATTAATCTCCTTTGTTAACATAAAAATGATCTCTGTTAACGGTAATGCAGATTATCAAAGGTTTACGCCTTAGTCTGGAATGATTGTCTTCGATCATTATTTACCACGGGTATCTCTAGTTATTGATCCCATATATGATATCTTTGGATTGGGATGGATCCTTTCATATTGCTATCCAGTTATCGATTAGTCAATTCAATATTCTTGATGTTTATTTGCTATTAATAATACTTCAGCGATCTTGCACTTGACATGTCGATGAAGTCAGATAACCATTCTGCATATTTCTCTTAATTGCTCCACTCATATTATCACTCGGTACAATAAAGTATAAATATAATCGTGAGTGTTGTCCAAGGTTCGGTTTTGTCATATCAATGAATATCGGAAGAGTTGGCTTTCAATATTATCATCTATAAAGAAAATACAAGGAGCTTTCTCTTAGTTATTTAGCATTTGGATGGGGACGTCACAAAGAATTTTCAATATAAGGATTTGTTGCAATATTAATTTATCTTTATTTGAATATTTCAAGAATATTAGATTAGTAATAAATATTAATAATATTATATAATAAATAAATAAATTTCAAATAATTATTTATTGGTAATTATATTAATAATAATAATTGTTTTATTTAGGATATATATATAACAATCAAGGAGGGGTCATGACACCCCCTAACCACCACATTAGCCTACGAAGACCACTGATAATAGGCTAACCTCTGAAAACGATTAATGCTTAGGAAGGCACTAAAATGGGGACATTACAGTATAATAAAGCACACTGCTGTTAAGCTCATGTTTGTACTTCAGGTTGCCGGTCAATTAACTCTATTGTCCAAAATTTGCTTCAAGATGATGTAGTTGCAGTTCATCACTTCTATGCTTAGTTTAGGCCTTTTTAAGGAATTTAGAAAATGTCTTCTAAGTTGTTAACAATTGCATATGGAATTTCTAGCATGAAATTCATCACAAATGAAATCCACTTAACATAATTTATACCAGTCTAGAGAAAAATTATTTCTATCTAGGATATATCATCCTAGTGAAGCTTCCCAAAACTAACTACTTCTATGGCACTCCTAAGATTATATTTCACCATTGAAAGTTTCATATTGATCTTTGTTTAAGGTGATTGCTATTCGTCCTCAGATACAGGGAAGGGATTTGTAAGACCATGAAAGGGGGAATGGTTGAAGATAAATAAATCATTAGATTCCAGCAGATCTGAAATATGATTTCCACATGCAATAGTTGGGCCCATGATATATATGGAAATTTTTTAAAGTCTAGAGAAACAAAGCTCATTCTTTAGTGACATCATGAATAGAGACCTCTTAATTTCTAGTAGAATTATAAATGAGTAATGCATCTGTCACTTGTCTACACCATAGAGTTCTGTACACATTTTTCACAAAGTTTTTTGAAGAAACCACATGGCTGGAAACTTCATATGTGGCCGTAGGAACTCCTATCAACCATTAAATTTTGAAGCAAGGCTGTATCTCCCATCATCTAAAGCTCATACTCACAAACCAGATGTACAGAAATTTTGTCATGCAACCATAAAAAGGATCTATCCATTTTTTGCATGTGTCTATTTCATTCATTTATATAAGTATATTGATGAAATATGGTGACCAAGTGGTAGTCCTTATTGACTGTTGTGTCCCTTTAAAGGTTGAGCACAGTTCAATATCTCTTTTTGTTCTATAATAAATGTAGATTGCTACAATAAAGGGGAAATATAATGAAATATGATTATCCTCTAGCTTAACAACATCAGCACCAAGTGCACTAAGTTTCAAATGAATATGGTGCTACAAAGACCTCTTTTTAGATTTGATTTAGTGCAACGTGATTCTCTCATCTCTCTGAAAAGACTACTACTCTCTGATGTGATTATAAAATTGAGGTCTAATTATTCTACAATAAAAAAGGTTTAAATATTAAATCCCTTTGTCTTTACATTCAAAGCACAATGCATATAGATGCATTCATCTCAAGGTATATGATGTTCCAACTCAATACTTGGTCAAGGAAAAGGACTCAACATAATCTGAAGATTGAACATTGGTTTATATTCAAAGCTTTATCAAATAAAAATTGTCATATAGGTTTTATAGGTCAAAAACATAGCCCTGTGAATTGTCAACTAATAGAGCTGCTTCAAACACTCCATAACAGGAAAAGAGGTCAAATAGATGATGGTTGCCGTTGAATCTTTAAAGTCTTTAGCAATCTTCCAGAGATGGAAAGTAAATATAGACCATAATATAATAAAACATGCAGACATTGGTTATTGAAATGTCAATTGCCATTTGGAAACCTAACCTTCTCAGTAAGATCAAGTGCTCCACTTATGATAGTTGTCTCATCACGTGTAAGCTCCCCTCCTTTACCTGCCTAGAATCAACATAATGAAGTTGACAAATAAGCAAAAGATTATAAAATAAACTACATAAGCCTATATAATAACTAGTGGGTAGAACTTTTTATATTCAAGAAGACGTTTAGCTGATTGCTACTTGTATTAATCATAGGGATAATGCCTTGTGAAACCTTATATTATAGAACTCTCGTATGATTAAACATCCATCTTTATAACACACTATCACGTCATCCATACATAGAAATCTATATTAGTAGAATTCGGTTGGCAAAAAATACCCTTCAAATATCAGATTACCTCTTGCCCATGAATTGAAACAAGAGCCTTCAACTGTGCACGCCTAAATAATGCTGATTCATGTTGACCAATTACACAATCAAGAACCTAAAAGCAGAAGATGTCCAACATGTTATATACATCCATGATTACTTTTCCTCAAAAGACACTAAAATTGTATTCAAGATGAGCTGTGCAGCAATTATAACAAAAAAGTGTGTAATTACAAACAAAACCTGTCCAAAGTAGTATGTTCATTTGATTTGAATTAAGCTGGTAATTTAAGAGACAGCACTAGTTCACAGACATACTATGAGCAACAATTGAACGAAATCAAGCACAGAATTGACAGTACTGAATAGCTGAGTAAAATAATCTTTAACTCAGTGTATACAAAATGGGAAAAATCTGTAGGAGAGATGCATGCCTTCTACTCTGATTACATACTTCAAATTTAAGTATTATGTAGCTTTACAATACCAAAAACTGGGAACTACTAAATATATTAAATTTGGGTTCTTGGTGTAAACCAAAGAGTCACCGCACTTGATAGTGGCAGATTCCCTTCTTGTAAGTTGAAATGGACTGTAATGTCTCCATATTTTATGTCTTAGGAAATAGGGACATTTATCTTGCAATGATCAATTGCAAGAGACTTCTTTCCTTCAAGTATCAAATATCACTATGAATTACAATATATGATACCACTTATAAACTTATTTAATGGATAAGATATAAATAATGATAATGTTAGTTCAAGGAATAAGGTATATATTGAATATAGATAACTGCTATATCTGATATAAACTGATATAATGATACAAAGATGATCGTGATAGCTTTCTTTGTTCTAACAATGGAGGGTGTACTATAATGTTGTTTCATAATCGCTTATAGTGATTGAATTACTGTCTCTAATACAATCTTTTAATGCATTTAATTGATTCCACTTATTGCTTATAGCAATAATTGCTATATCTATAATGTTGATATGCTTGTGCAATCCTGAATAATGCTATTATGTCTGATATTAATCCTTTGATATATGCAACCAGGTGCTGTCTCTGATCTTGCATTATAAGTATGCAACCGGTCTTGACACGAGGCCAAAATATGCTCTAATGAGCAGATCCAATCAAGGATACAAAAAAGGTTCCAAAATTCATCCTACTGGTTGAAGTGCAATGGATAGTTCGATTTGCAACCAAAAAATGGTGTTTTGCTGAATAGTTCGATTTGCAACCAAAAAATGGAGAGTTCTCCAAATGCCACGCCAATATAGGGGAACTATTGTCTCTCCAGTACGCTTCCAACAAGCCCTCACCCAGAACGATGCACTCAACACCCCGGCAGCTACGAGCAAAATCCACTTAACAACCAACACACCAGCACACCCAAAAAACCAGCAACACACAACTTCTTCACCAACACACCCAAAAATCACCAAAAAGCTCACAACTACGCACCACAGCTAGGAGTGATGTCTCACACTTGAAACCGGAAGGAAGGATCTAGGAGGTATTCACCCTCGAAGAATGTCTAGAGGTATTCACCTGCTTATATAGCTTTTCCATTCTGAAATTCAAATGAAACTGCCTCCCAAATTCGCCTCATTCAAATTGCATTTCATTTCAAGAGGTTGACCCAAAGTGGCGTCCACTTTCCTAAGTAAAAATCATGCCAAGGAGAGGGGGCCAGGATTTTGGCATTATAAAACTTTTTTTTAAAATAGAAAGAATAAAGTCTCCTTTTAATCTCCAAATAAATCGCCCAGGCATGACTTAGAAAAATTATCATAGTTTGCACAATTTCCCATAGCATCAATCAATAATAAATTAAATAATAACCTTAGGATAAGGAATAATATTTAATTAAATCGCTTATAGCCAGACTGATTATCAACGGAATCCGAATGAGGTTGAGCAATGAGGATCATTGAATTGTGCTAGATCAGGACCAAATCTAGGATTGCCAAAAATAGGAAGCCCCAAACTGCCACTTACTAAAAATAGTAAGTCATGAAATAATGCTCCAAAAATCGTTATCTTCGCAACCAGAGAAAGAGCTTGGCAAGCTTAGCAACTCTGTACCATCCCAACGGCCAAACCCTAACTTACTAAAAATAGTAAGTTCACATTCCACCTCTGACAAGTCTAGTCGGAACTCCAAGGAACATGGGAACCCTTAATTCACCTTTCCAAATAGCCTACAATTCTCCGGAATAGGCCAATGGACCACTGAATGCAACGTCACAAGGAAGGGGATATTACAATCCACCCCTCCCAAAATTGCATGTCCTCAAGCAATCGCAAGCCATGATGCTGTAAAAAATCCTCATTCTACCATGTAGCATCCTCCACCGGTAAGTTCTTCCACTTAACCAAATATTCTCGGATGGTCCTCCTTGTAATATCCCTTGGCTAATCTGACCCTGTTTCGCTTATTTGAACCCCAAGGAATATTGTCAAACACTTGGCATACAATGTTTGAAGCCGCTGTAGTGAATTCTTTATTTGTCTTCTTTGGGTTTGTAGGCTGCAAATGAAGTTATGGAAAGCTTCTAACAATGCAAAGTTGTTATAGAAATGATATACTAGCTGTTTTAGACCTTTCCACACATATGTAATGACTGAAATTAACTAGTACAGCTAGTTGACATTAAGACAAACACTTGTCATGCATCCCAATGTATACCTACAACCATTAGGCATTTAAGCAAACAATTGGCATGAAAGCTAAGTGGCTGATCAATGTTGAATGTTACCATGAATGTGGAATATGCAAATTATATCTCCATTAAACATATGCAACCTCCAAGTATTTCATGATATAATCATAATAGAAAATGATGCAATGAAGTAATGAAGTAATGATTTTCTAATACAATGACCATAGATAGAAAACCTGGTATTTCAATGGCTGCCTTGATATATTGGTTTGATTCTCCTCATATGCAAATCCCTTGTCAAATATATATAGCTGTTCAACCTTTCTAAATCCCCTTCTATAGAACTCAAACTACTGTAGCGCACTATTCACGGCACTGTAGCACACTGTTCACGGCACTGTAGCGCACTATTCACAGCACTGTTCATGCGCACTGTTCACGGCACTGTAGCAGCAAGAACAAATTTGCAATCTGCTCTTAAAACCTTGAATAATTTGTTGATAATCTCTCCCAACAAGAATGATATAACTCCATGTGCCAAAGAAGGATGATTCACAACCAATTATAAATGTTCTTCAACAATAAACTTCAAACCCTTGTAGAAAACTTCACCAATTTGCACAAATGAAAGAACTGAAGTATTCTTTCCCACAACTGCAATAATTCAGATGTTATTTCACACCTTCAAAATTGCTATCAATAGGAAATTTTCGTTTCGTATGATCAAAGAAGAAAATTGCGAAAGTCCTAGGCTCCACAATGAAAATCAATCAAAATACTATTCATCAACTGGATGCCGAGAATGAACTCCTGCCTTTCCTTTTATTCTTTCCTTAAGAGAGCTCAAACACCTTCCTGGCCAATGTGGGATAAAAGATTTATTCCCACATTAAATTATTCACTTAACGCACTTTATTATATTAAAGTGACTTTATTATTATAAAGTTACTTTAGAACTTTATAATAATATTAAAATATTAAATAAATCACTTAAGTCACTTAAACTTTAATATCTCTTGATGTACTTGTCTGATTGCTAAGCCGTCTGAGCCAGGAGTCGACTCTCCCTGTTCTCCATGTGATTGGATGCCTGTCTAAAAATAGAAACCTTGAATAGTGACTTACTATAAATAGTAAGTATGTGGAACTGAGTCTAGAAATAGCTGCAAAGGCCCAATCAAGGTCGATACTGCCAATAAGCTCTGCTCAAGTGTCTTTCTATTAATAGGAACCCTGACTCTCCCAAAATAGTAAGTGTGCCAATCTGAGTCAAAAAACCTGTGCAAAGGCCAAAACCTGAATCCAGCTGAAGAGTAATGTCTCTAATCACCAAGTAACTGCCACACGAGGCCCTCTATCAATAATTGTTAGCCTACGAGGGTCAAATGATAGGCTAATTCTTACAAACTCTGATGCTCGCAAAATGGGGACATTACACTCCTCCTCAACAATCGTTCCCTGACATCAAGGATGGCCTCGGGAACTAGCACCAACTCTCCCTCTTCATCCAAGGGAGGCAAATCAGAAGAGACTACCACATTGTGCCCAAGCGCCTTTTTGAGGCGTGACACATGGAAGACATTATGTACTCGGCTACTCACTGGTAGCTCCAACTCGTAAGCCAAAACTCCCACTCTCCTAATGACCCTGAAAGGCCCATAAAAATGTGGCTTGAGTTTTTCTGCTCCACTCTTCTTGAGAGTAGATTGTCTGAAGGGCTAAAGTCTGAGGTAGACCATATCATCCACCTCAAATGAGGACTCAATACGTTGCTGATCAGCATACAACTTCTGTCGATTCTGAGCAATCTGGAGGTTGTCCTTCAATGCCTTCAGAATATCCTGACACTGCTGAACCATATCCCTAGCCTGAGGTGCTCTACTATCTCCAAACACAAAATCAGCAAAGCTAGGGGCCTCATAACCGTAAAGTGCCATGAAAGGAGACATCCTAATGGACATGTGATGAGTGGAATTGTAGTAGTATTCACCAAGATTTAGCCATCTTACCCAAGCCTTCTGCTGTTCTGAAACGTAATTCCTCAAGTAACCCTCCAACCATTTATTTACTATTTATGTTTGTCCATCTGTCTGGGGATGGTAACCACATAATCTGAAAATCTCTTACCAGAAGGAGCTTAGGAACTTGCTGTCCCTATCACTCGCAATATTTTTAGGCAGCCCATGTAGCCTAAACACCTCACGAAAGAACAAATCAGCAACCAGAGCTGCTGTAAATGAGCTAGCGATGGCAAAAAAAATGAGCAAATTTCGTCAATCTATCCACCACCACATAGATACAATCCTTCCCACTAGCCTTTGGCAACCCACTGATGAAATCCATAGAGACACTTTCCCATTTTTGACTGGGAATTGGCAATGGTTGCAATAAACCAATGGGCGCTGTGTGTTCATCCTTGTTCTTCTGACCAGTATGGCATTCCCTAACGTACTTAAAGACATCTCTCTTCAACCCTTTCCAAGAGAATCTCTCTGGGATCTACTTGTAAGTCTTGAAAAAACCTTGGTGGCCAGCAAGGGGAATGTCGTGAAAAGTCTGCAATACCTTCTCCTTCAACTTCAATTCAGGTAGAAGAAGGATTCTTCCCTTATACAAAATCAATCCATCAACCAAACTATACTTTTCATCATGAGAAGTGCCCTCAACAATGCTGGTTGCAAACTGATTTTTGGCATAATCAGCAAGCAATAGGTCCCTCCAATCAGCAGTAAGCTCACATATAGAGCTTAGATGGGGTCTCCAAGAAAGGGCATCGGCCACTATGTTGTTCTTCCCCTTCACATACTCAATGTCGAAGTCATAAGCCTGGAGCTTACTAACCCACTTCTGCTGCCTTTCATTCAAATCTTTTTGGTGCATGAAAAGCTTAAGACTATTATGATCAGTCTTAACAACGAACCTACTTCCCACCAGGTACTGCCTGAATTTCGCAAGGGCATGCATTATGGAAAGAATATCCTTGTCATAGACTGAATATAGCCTTTCAAGCCCTCTCAGCTTTCTGCTTTCAAACACAATAGGGTGCTTGTCTTGCATAAGAACTACACCAACACCTTCCCCTGACGCATCACATTGCCATTCAAAAGGCTTGGTGAAATCTAGTAAGGCCAAAACCAGGCATGAGCTCATGATTTCCTTAAACTGATCAAACACTGTGTGTGCCTTTGCGGACCACTCAAAGGCTCCTTTCTTAATGAGATCTGTGAGGGGGGCAGCCAACTAGGAATAACCCTTCACAAACCTTCTATAAAAACCACATAGACCCAAGAATCCTTTCAAATGAGTTATGTTCTCAGGTTGTGGCCAATCAAGGATAGCTCTAATCTTTTCGGGATCCACCTTCACACCCTTTGCACTGATGATGTGCCCCAGGTAGAGCAACTCCCTCATTCCAAACTCGCACTTAGATTATTTGGCAAACAACGATTCAGACTCCAGAATGCTAAGAATTCCATCTAAGTGTTGTAAGTGCTCCTTCCAAGTCTTGTTGAAGATGAGAATGTCACCGAAAAATATGAGCACAAACTTCCTCAACTGCTTCTGAAAGATTTTGTTCATACAAGATTGAAATGTGGCTGGAGCATTAGTCAAACCAAAAGGCATGACTAGAAATTCGAAATGCCCAAAGTGGCATCTGAAAGCAATCTTCTCCACATCAGAAGCCCTCATTCTGATTTGATGGTAGCCCGATCTGAGATCTATCTTGGAGAAGTACACGACACCATGCAGCTCATCAATGAGCTCATCAATCCTCGGAATGGGGTAGCGATTCTTGATGGTTTTCTGATTTAAGGCTCGGTAATCCACGCACATACGCATGGCCCCATCCTTCTTCACCAATACAACAACCGAGCAAAGGGGCTCTTTCTTGGCCTAATGTAACCCATGTCTAGAAGCTCCTTAATGGCTTTCTCAATCTCATCCTTTTGCTTCTTTGGGTAACGGTAAGGAGTAATCATGATAGGCTTAGTACCCTCTTCCAACTCAATGATGTGTTCAGTACCGCGCTCAGGCGGCCTACCTGGGGGTGGAGTCTCAAACACCTTGCTCCTCTTCGAAATCAAAGCCTGAATGTCTTCAGGATAGCTTCTCCTTTCTTCAAATGAGTGGGATGGCATGAACATATACTCAGGAGATCTTCTAAGTGGTGGATTTCCAAAGACCTTGCTCTTGTCTGTGATTAAAGCTTGAATATCAGTAGTGTAGCTGCCCTTGTCTTCTAATGGGTTTGATGGCATTAACACACATTCTGCTGCCCACTCTACTTGGTTATGACAGATCAGCCTCTCCATCCTCTTCAAGGATACAATCCGAGGACCCCCATTTGACATTCCTCGCAAAACCACCTTCTTCCCTTCAGTCATGAACTTTAATTCCATGGTTTGCAAGTTAAGAGTGATCTCACCAAAAGATCGCAGCCACTGAATGCCTAGGACCACATCATCGGTCCCTCCAATATTGACAACATAGAAGTCATCCTTGACTTCATAATTACCAAGCTTCATTGAAATGTTTGACACCATCCGTTTACAACAAATTGTTGATTCATCAGCCACCATGACCTTGAAGTCTTCAACATCATTAGTGATAAGACCTCTCTTGGCAACAATCCTAGCATCAATGAAGTTGTGAGTTGCTCCTGTATCAATTAGAGCAACAAGACGGTGCTCTCCCAATGCTCCTCCAACTCTGAATGATTCATTCTTGTGGGAGCTAGAGAGTTGGGCAACTATACCCTTATCATCTTGATCACTTTCAGGCCCTTCTGGAGCCTCTTCATACTCACTTTCCTCCGAATCAAGCTGCTGTTCTGAATTTTCAGAATCTGATCCATCAGCTGAATATGCTTCCATTTGCCGAGCATTACCCTTTCCATGGTATCTATGACCCGGAACCCAAGGTTCCTTGCATGAGTAACACAAATTCTTCCTCTAAAGTTCTTGGCGGAGCTCATCATCCATCCAGGGAGGGAACTTCTTAGGCTGATTAGAAAATTTCTTCTTGTCTTTACGAAAAGGGAAAGGCTTTGACTGAAATTTAGACTTAGGGGCAGCCAACTCCATGCTTCTAGCCTTCTTGATTGCATCAGCCAAGGTGGGCAGGTCAAAGGCTTTTACCCAACCTCTCAATGGTTCTTCAAGTCCTTCAGTGAACAGGACCACCAGTCTTTTCTCCGAGATACTACTAACCATAACTAAAAGACTCTAAAATTCAGTTATGAAGGTGTCCACGAAACCCTGTTGTTTGAGTTGTGCTAGCTCTCTAAACTTCACCTCCAGATCCTTGGTATCAAATCTTTCTATCAACTAGTTGGTGAATTCAGCATAGGTATGGATCAAGTTGTGACCGAGGGTGATATACCCATGGTACCACCATTCATGAGCAGCTCCATCTAGGTGCAAGGTAGCGAACTTGATGGCCTCTTCTTCGGGCATGGGTCTCAAGGACAAGTAGTTGTCCAACTTCTGCACCCAAGCTCTAGCCGTGCTCACACTGCTTCCATCGAAGTGTGCTAGAGTGACCTTCCCAAGGGCCTGTTGAAAATCCCTGGAAGTGGTGTAACGATTATCATATCTCCCTTCCCTTCTCTTCTGTTGATTCATGTATTGGTCAAGAGACATAGCATTTCAAATCTCTTGGGGAAATGTTGCATACTCCACAAAGCTGGCCCAAATCTCTTCAGCTACAGGAACTTCCACTTCAGGAGGCAGTGTTTCCCTTGGAGGGAAAACAGGTTGCAATGGCCTAGTCACCGATCCAACAGGCATTCCATTACCATGGCTGCCATTGTTGCTGCCATTTCCATTACCACTGGAGTTGTTGGAAGTACTACCATTATTACCACGCATATTCTGATTTGGATCTTGATTATGCCCTTCTCCAGCACTCTGCCTAAAGGTGGCTATCATCTAGGACATCATGTCCATCATAGTGTCAAATTTCTTCTCTATTTTCTCTACAACCATAGCTGTTTCAATCTGTCCAAAAAGTCTTTCCCCCATTGAATCTGCTCAATCCACTGAATCAACTTCCTTATCTCTGTTTCTCAAGACTTCTGAAAAAGTCTCTTCAAAAGGCACTGCAGGAATCTGATACTGCTAGTGTCTTTGTTCTCTGTTGTAGTAGCAGACGTCTCTGTCACTCATGGAGAACTCTGATTACCCTGACTTCACAGGCTGGCAAGAAAAACCAGCTCTGATACCACTGTAATATTCCCACTTATTGTTTTTGGTTTTCAAGCACAACAATATTACAATGCACCCGTTAAAGTTAGGAAATATAATTCCAATGCTACTGAAAAGTAACCCTTCCACTTTCTGATCACCAAGAGCCCAATGTGGGAAGGTGAGAGCATACGGTGTCAAGGGGTTCGTTAGCTCACTAAACTGCTGGAAATTACAATGCAAATACAAAACTGGGCGGCAAGCCAGCCCCTTCCACTTTTCAGCGGGATGAAGAACACTAACTTGGCGGTAAACCAGCCAAGGCAACAAAAGCATAACAGAACCAAATCACTCTACCGCTTATGCAGCGGGAGGACTTTTAAATAAAACTATCACTCAACCGCATATCTCAGCGGGAGGACAATATCACTCAACCACTTGCTCAGTGGGAGGACAAACTGAATTACAAACATACAGGCGGCTAAGCCATCCTCTTCCACTTGTTCAGCGGGAAATGCAGCATAGAATGAATTGGTCAGTACTACTGAGGCAATTCTTACAATGATAGAAATGTGAAAGAAGATAGAGTGAAGTACATATCCTACTTGCTCTAAAATCAGATACAAGGAAAACGCAGAACCACCCATCCCGAAACGCACTAAATTGCTCGTAACTCTCTCAAAACCCAATAGAATCATGTCAAACCAGTCATGACATAAGCAAACAAAACAATACCTTAAAACTGCAACTGGAGAGCATCAACAACAATGCACACAACCCAAGGCCATTCTTGAAATGGCATTTTGCTGAATAGTTCGATTTGCAACCAAAAAATGGAGAGTTCTCCAAATGCCACGCCAATATAGGGGAACTATCGTCTCTCTGGTACGCTTCCAACAAGCCCTCACCCATAACAGTGCACTCAATACCCCGGCAGCTACGAGCAAAATGCACTTCCAGCCAACACACCAGCACACCCAAAAAACTAGCAACACACAACTTCTTCACCAACACACCCAAAAATCACCAAAAAGCTCACAACTACACACCATAGCTAGGAGTGATGTCTCACACTCGAAACCGGAAGGAAGGATCTAGGAGGTATTCACCCTCGAAGAATGTCTGGAGTCATTCCGACAGCATAACGATATATTTTCTCTGGATAACCAAATGAGGAGCCCAACACCTGCTTTTATAGCTTTTCCATTCTGAAATACAAATGAAACTGCCTCCCAAATTTGCCTCATTCAAATTGCATTTCATCTCAAGAGGTCGACCCAAAGTGGCGCCTGTTGCCGAGAATAATCGGTATGTTATGTTGTCGTCAGTAATAATGAGATACGGCAGTCAGTTAGTTAGTCGTCCCGAAGGCCAGTTGGACGTGACGGTTGGTCGCACCCCTTCGGGTATTATATATTGCATACCATTCCTTCTTAGTATCATCATGATAGTTGTATCTCGGTTTAATGTTATAAGCACTTGATGTACATGGACTGTTGAATTAATACAAAGACTGGTTATTTAATATATTTCCATTATGTTATGTGCATTTACTTTCTGCATTTAATTGTTTACCTGTATGTGGCAAACATTTGGCGTCGTTGCCTAGACATACTCGGGAAAGGAAGGAGCGGATGGCGTACGGACACGATGGGCCTACCCGTCGGTGAGATTAACCCAGAGGTCGACGACGCGCAAACGAAACAATCGTCGTGGGACGCAGAGCGTGATGGCAAGAGGCGAAGGGGAAATTGAACCCTGTAATAATCCCAACACACTGTTGATATAAATCATGGCCGAAAGGCAATATAAAAAAATAAAAAATAAAAAAGTCTTTTTTTTTTTGTGTACATGGTGTGTGCTTGCTATGTATGGAAGTGATTTATGCCAAATATACTAAATAAGGACAAAAATAAAAAGATACAAAGTGACGAATGGGAAGTGGCACAAAGAGCGTTGAATCTTAGATAGCAAATAGAACGAAGGCGTAGGCTAAGGCAGCTTGCCGAAGGACGACCGGCCGAAGGGTTGCTCAAAGGGAACCCAGGAGGTGTCACGGAGGTTGCGGAGGCAGAGATAGATGGAGAGAATTACACTCTCTACATTGTCGTAGGGTTGCCCGAAGGGAAGCTAGGAGTCACGGAGGGTGCCGAAGGAGAACTCTACAGTTTGCCAGAATACCACCGTAGGGTAAGAAGTCGTGAAGAGTTGGTGGAACAAACAAGGCGGAGTCTAAACCTGATCGACGCTACCAGAGACCTACTAAAGAACTTGTCCATTTTGGAGGACAACCGGAGGGAGACGACCGAAGGTGACGGTACGGCCGACGGTGCTGATGGAGCACAAGGGTACCGTACGGGAGGTAATTTGTTCGGTTCGGGGTCAACAACCTTCTCCGGAGGACCCACGAGTGGAGGGTTAGGTGCAGGAGGCGGAAGTGGAGGATCACCAGGTACAAGCACACAAGGCACCAGAGGAGCGAGACCCAGCGGTGGGATGGCAAGTAAGCAGAAGTTGCCGAAGTTCAATGGCGATGGGAAGGAAGATCCTGTCCACCATTGCCGCACTTGCGAAACCATATGGTCAACGAACGGTGTTACCGACCAGGACGAATGGGTAACACAATTTCCAGCAACCTTAAGGGGACTGGCCATCGACTGGTACTCAGATATGGATAAGGCCAAAGTCGGCACATGGCCCGACCTAAAGGAGTTCGGGATAGAGTTCTGCCTCCTTAGAGACGACAATGAAATAGTAGCCGAAATCTATGGCACAAAGCAGAACAAAAACGAGACTGTTCGAGCCTATAGTCGGCAGCTCAAGGAACTATTGGGGAAAATGGAGAGTCAACCAGTGGATGGGTTGAAAAAGAGATGGTTCGTGGAGGTACTGAATCACTCCATCCGGAAGAAGATGAAAATTGTTCCACCAACCTCATAAGAAGATGCATATAATAGAGCGATGGATCTCAAGAGCGAGACCAAGACATCCAAGAAGAAAAAGAAGAAGGATAGCTCGTCCGAGGATGATGACTCTTCCGAGGGAAGCAGCAGCGATGGCGAGTCCGGCAAAAAGGTGCAAGCCGTGCAGAAGGACATGCTGAGGATGATGAAAGAGCTGAAGGTTATGAAGGGAGGTCCGAGCAAAATTGACAAAAGGGAGCTTTGATATATGCCAGTTGATTGGGTGCACGGAATGTAAGACGGACGGCCACACGAAAGGCTCCTGCCAAAAGAAGGCCTATTGTGATATATGCCAGTTGATGGGGCATCCCACCAGGGAATGCCCCTACAACATGAAAACACGAAACCAACGAGTATTGCTTACGCAGGAACAACCAACTACGTCAGGCGGTACCGGCAGCTCCCAGGCGAACAACAATGCAACATCGGGAGGCTACCGAGATAACCGGTGGGGAGGACGAAACAACAATAACAATACAAGGAGCCGGATCCAATACGACTCCAAAGGTCGACCGATGGTACAATGCAGAGTGTGCAACCAATGGGGGCACTTTGCCCGAGACTGCCCGAAGGGAGAGACCACACAATATTTGTGCAAATGGTGTGGACCGAGAGACCACGAAGACGCCACCTGCCCGAAGTCCAGCGTCAACTTGCTCAATATCGAGGAAACCAAAGAAGAGGAAGTGTTGGCCGTAACCCGCGCCCAAGCTAGACATGCAATGTGCCCAGACCCGGAGATGAAGAAGCGAAGGGTACGGGAAGCACGGGAAGAAATTGAGAAAAAGATATGAGAAAGAGCGAAGGCGAAGGGTATGGCAGGTACTTCCAACTGACCGGAGGCTGAGGATGCTATACTAAATCAAATTTTAAAATTAAAACTAGAGGTGCCTGTGAAGGTACACGACCTCCTCCAGATGATGCCTCAATTACGAACGGCGTTGCTGAATAATCTCTCCCAACCACGCACCAATACCAACCACCGCACAGATGTTCCTGGGGGGTCTGCAATAGACCCCATGCTGCTGGCAGTTAACACTTATTTGGCATCAGAACCTACTCTAGCCTATGCTAATCAAAATAGAAGCTGCAACTAATCTATTTGTGCAGCAGCACTTATTTGGCATCAGAACCTACTCTAGCCTATGCTAATCAAAATATCAAAACTCTTAAACAAAACCATTTACAGGCTGGTTGAAATAGCTACCCATTCTTCTCAACTTACAATGTCCAGCATGTTCACGAACAGCCAAGAAGAGATGAATCTTGGACAGAATACTAACAAAGAGCTGAAATATGTCTCCAAGATAATAAACAAGTTTACTTACCTCACAAATTTGAGCATCAAAAATCTTGCTTTGAAGTGAACAAGTGGGCTGGGTCAGCTCTTCTTTAGTAGCAACCTCATGCTTATCTGAAAGCATGATTACCTTTTCTATTTTAGCCTCCATCCTGGCTAGATGCCCGATAGGGCATCCTTGTGACAAAACACACTTTGAGCTCCCTTTGCTGGTCTCCAACTAATTGACTAGTTCATGGACATCATCTTGCCGATTGAAATGATTTGGCTCATGCGATGGAAGTAGAAGCATGACTGCCTCCACATCTTGCCCATGCTGCTCATGATTTTCCAACTTAGGATATGTTGGTTTTGTATCTAAACTTACACAAAACACTTCCAACTCTTCCCAAAAATTATCTTCTTCAAAAACCTCCTTGCTTTTTTGCATGAGAGGTCCAATTTTGTCCTTGTAATGATTCTCCTCAAGTCCTCTTGATTCTCCTTGCTGCTCCAAAACTTCTGTTGGAGATGGCATTGACATGCTTTTTTCATTTTGATCAAGGAAACAAGGAAGCCCATCAAACCAAACTGTATCATCCTCTTGATCACCAGCCTGTTCGCAATCATTCACCTCTTGCTGGTCCCAGACTTGCACTAACGTCAATAGTTGGATGTCCTCTTCATCCTTGCCATCAAAACAGGGCAGTTCATTAAAAACAAAAGTGAGGTCTTGAGGCTCATGACCTCCACTTTGCTCAATATCCTCCTGTCCTAAATCAGTTAGTAAGTTGGAAAACTGTGTGTTCTCTTCATCTTGTTCAACAAAAATAGGTAGTTGTTCAAACAAAGAGACCATTTTTTCCTCCTCATATATATTACGCTCATATTTAGCTAGGGAAGAGATACAAACAGTAGCAACTTCCTGCTGATCTTTTTGGTCTTGGACTAGTATATGTGGGATAATCTTGTTAAGGTTTGGCATTTTAAAATTAGGATGCTTAGTCCAAGAAGGCTTCCATAGCTGCTCAGTACTTTGATTATTTGGTTCAGGATTTTGACATGACTGAGTATAAGGATTAGTGAATTGGTTTGGTTGACTTTGCTCATTCATGGGCTCATGTAGGGGTTGTTCTTTAACATTTATAGGACTGTTACCCCTATAACATGGAATCTCAAACCTAGAAGACTTACTTGGAGATTGAGTAGAAACATCTAACCTGAAACTTGGAATTTTAAACTTGGGAACTTCTTCATTCAAAGAATGATTCATCATCACAGGAAAAGTTGAACTAAAACTAGGAATGCGAGGATCTGCCTGGGTCTCATACCTTTGTACCTGTGCAAGCAAGTGCTTTAATTGTTCTTCTTTGGCTGCAACTTGTTTAGCAAGGAACTCTTGCTCATACCTTTGAGCCTCTACTCCCTGTTGACGAATATAAGCTTGATCGGCAAGCTCTTCTTGCTGCATGTTATACTCCTGCCCTCTATCAATACCTGCCCACTGCTCTTGAAAATTTGACAGTATGCCTTTTATACTTATATTCCCTACATGCTGGGACTAATTATGAGAAATTTCATGATGGCCTGGAACAAAATGACTTTTTGGGGGCTGCCTGGGAGATTGAGCAGGGGTGGGTGGGTGGCAAACATGTGAAGGATGTTGATAACTGGCTGTAGCAAATGTATTTGGGTTAAAACCAGTAGCATAGCTGTTTTGAGATGGCTGATAAGGAGATACATAAGCAACATTCTCATGGAAAGGAGAATGATAATACATGCTTTCATAAGGAAAGGACATATTGGAGTATGTCTATAAGCTGGAAAAACTTTGCAATATTGTAAAACCAAAAGTGATAAGGTCTGATTTTTCTACATACCAGCACCTAATCTGCCTGAAACTTGTAGACCTAACCTTCCAGAGTCGCCAGGTGTGTGCCAAAAATTGCCTCCAAAGGCAAAAAGCACTGCTGTACACACCAAACAGCAGTACTGCATATTACAAAAGAGACTGAGAATCAGCTCTTTGTCCCACCGGCCGTGCCAAAAACTGTTATCAATGAAGCCTGCACCCTCTGCTAAAGCTGTGAACTTCAGCTGCCTATTGAAACATGGGAACACTTTGAGGTTGTGGGTAACCTGAAGACAGAAGTGGACCTCCAGAGTAAGCTCGTTCTTTTCGAATTTTTCACCTAAACTAACAATTTCTTCAGGAAAAGAGTGAGGAGGAAGACATGAAATTAAAATTTAACCCTAAGGTGATTGCACCAGATGATATGTTGAAATTCAACTAAGCAAAAGATACACAGTATAACAGTGATAATGAAGCTCTTTTACACTAACCAACAACCCAATAATCTTTGTATCAATACTTCATAAGAAGGCTGGATAATCACAGTCCTAAGAGGAAAAACTCCTTTCAAAACCTAAGACTGATAATTACTGAAAAACACAACTTATGACCTGCAAGAGTATATGTATTTCTGTATAAGGCATCAACAGAAAGTGCAACTTTAAGGGGGGCAAAAGCCAACCACAAAGAACTGCCTAACACTAAAGACACAATAACAAAAAAAATGAGAAGTAGAGAGGTAAGTCAAGCTATTATCTCTGCCAAAAAGGTATCACCAAGCTTTATTATTCCTGAAAATGTGTTACAAAAACATTCCTTCTTGCAGAGAGAACTCAGAAATTACAGTCTGCTAAAAAGATGAATGAAGAAGAACCCCTACAAAAGTGAAGTCTTGTGGTATATATGCCTTCTAAAAGAAAGATAATAAATACAAAATTCCACCTCCTCTTGGGCGAGCAGAACCAAAAAATTCACCTTTCAGGCCCTCAAACAGGTCTGAAAAGGAACACACTTGAACCAAAGTCAAACCAACCCATATGCTACCATAAAAAGCTCTTAATTGCATCATAAATGGTCCTAAAATATCTCCTGACAGGCCTGCAAGCCCTTATTAATGCCAAAAATGTCTCTTTGACCTTAAAATAAATGAAAATAAATATCTGTTAAAGTGATGTTTTAAAAATATCATTACTTAATTTGAACATTTGTTTAATTTTATTTTTATATTTAAAGTCAAAATTTATTAATATGAGAATAATAAGATTATTTATTAAAGTGATTAAATTCACCTTAACAAATAATTTATCATTTCTTATTTATTAAAATTTTATAAATGTTATAAGAAAACACATTTAATAAAGTGATGAAATTTGCCACTTTAGTAAATAACCTTTTTCTTACTCTATTTATAAAATTTTTGACTTTAAATATATAAATAAAATAAAACAAAAGCATTAAATAATAAACTTTAAATCATTTTAATAGATATTTGTTTTATTTATTGTAAAAACCTATGCCTAGACTGTTCATAAAAAAGAAATTTTATTAAGTGAATTATAAATGTCACTTAATAAATATTAATTTTATGAAAAAATAAATTATTAAGTGACATTTATAATTCACTTAACAAATTTTCTTACAAGGGATCATATAAGTCATTTAAATGACTTCCCAAGGCATTTCACAAGGCCACTAGAGATGGAGAAAGAAAAATAAAACAAAGGCAAAAAGATGCCAATGTAATCATCGATGTATATAGGGTAATTGAAACCCTAAAACTATTCATTCCTCTCCATTCGATACTTTCACATCCTCTGCTGGAAACTGAAGAGGCTGCCATGAGGGTTTGGAGGTTGAAATGAAGGGCATTTGTGACGATTTCCTGTAGATTTCCGCCATTAATGGGTGTCAACGTGTCTCTTTTCTTCACCTTTGCTGATTCTGGGCACATACTGGGCTAATCATGGACTGATTTTCGCACATCCCTTCGCCATTAGCAAAAATTGGGCGTGAATTTTGTTGGTTTTTTTGCTGCTGGGCGCGATTTTCTGAGAATTGTCTGGCCGCCATGGGGTTTTGCCACATTCCGAGGCTTTTTCGAAATTGTAGAAAAGGTTTGCAGATTTCAAGTGCATACTTTACTTTGATTCTGAAAGTCGACTCTATTAACAGAATTTCCTTTTCTGAAAGCTACCTCTGAAAATATTGGACTGCTATGACTGAAATATATTTCAATTTATTTTGCAAAAAAATTGCTCCTTTCTGAAAGTGATTTTTCGAAAATTCGTCCATAAAACTAAAAAGAAATAAGATCTCTTGCACTAAAAGATCTCTCTGATTACCCCCAATCTGGAACCATATAAATGAATCTGCACGCCATAATGCGTAGTCATATTCTGGCGATTTTGTTATGAATTTAAAGTTGAAACCCCTGCATTTTCCTTTTTCCTTCTTAGCAAAACTCAGAACCATGAATGAAAAGGATAATTCCTCTACGACTGTATTTGGTTTTTCAATTGCATACTGTTGGGCGCTGCTTTTTTGATTTACCTTTTTGGCCGCCAGGGGGTTTCATGGTTCAAATTTCCGGAAATGATTGGAAGTCCTTTGACATTTTTTTATTTTTTTTGCTGGCCGCTATGGGTGCACATTTCTCAGAATTGTTTACATAGCAGTTCAATTTTTGAACAATTATGAGAACATGAAAATGGTGGAAAAAAATATAAACCCTCCCTTTGCTTTTCTAAACTCGTACTATGCCTGAAACTGCTTACAAAACCATTCATCTTCTGAAAACTGGGCAGATTTCTGGGGATACTTCACATATTTACCTCTAAATCGGCTGCCTCAAGTTTGCTTCATCACTATATTACAAACAAAAATCGATTTCTGCATTCTGAAAATTGAATGTCATTAGTCTGTTCTCTTTCTGGACTGCTGCAAATCTGCAAACTGATCACTGTTTTGATTTGAGACAAGGCTCTACGAATGAGGGACTTTTGTCAATGCAAAACAGGTTGTGTGTTTAGAATATCTCAGTTGATGACACTCTTATCATTGCTTTTCTTGAAAATGGATTCATCTCTTGACTGAAACATTATCACTATTTGGCTTTTCATACGTCAGCATGCTGAGCTCAACCCTTGTGGGAGCCCATTTTACCCCACATGCTTAAATAATTACATTGAAACCTGTAGCTGCACATGAAGCAAAAATATTAGAAATTATATGCCTATGAATGATGATTTTATTGATTCCCTTGGACACCTAAAAAAAATGCATCTCCTTTAAGTGCACATCAAGACTGACTTATTCATGTATAAGTGAATGCTCATGTATAGTGTATGCCCTTTCATTGCTGAGAACATAGTTCTAACTCATTGCCTATCGAATCATGCAGGAGACAGGAGTACTGAGGACCTGGGAAGCAAGGAGGAGCAAGACAACACCAGCAGATTTAAGGATCAGCCAACGGGCGTCAGTCATTCAGGCAATGACTGGTCACCCTCTAGACATGCATTCTTAGCATTTATTTATTCATGTATAATTTAGCTTTCATGTGCATCATGCATATTGAATGAACATGGTCAGTCTCACGGCTTATTGTGTGAGACGTGCATTCTATCATTTTAATAAAGATTACATTCTTTCCGAAAGACTTGCCTAATCTTACTATGCTTCGTACATTTATATCAATGAAATGCTTTTACTTTGCAATCTTTGCTTTCTGCATTCATTTGAGGTTATTTCATTTGTAATGAAATGCAACATAGAGAGGCCATTAAATACCACTTGCTCAAAAACTTAGTGGCTCTACCTGATTGAGCCTGTAGGTGAAAATCTAGTAACAAGCACTAATGGTGAAATACACACTTGAGCATCGGATGGTAGCAGAAAAGGGTTTTCAAGCGAGGACGCAGCAGGTGTATGAGTTCCACGCTCGCCTAATGTTCGCAATAACTGCAGTTCTCTACCTTGGTTTTGTTTAATGTCATCTCTATTTTGTATTAAGTCGTCTGGAGATGACTTCTTTTCTTGGGGGGGATGATGTTGCCGGGAATAATCATTATGTTATGTTGTTGTCGGTAATAATGAGTTACGGCAGTAGTTAGTTAGTCGTCTCAAAGGGTAGTTGGACGCAACGGTTGGTCGCATCCCTTCGGGTATTATATATTGCATACCATTCCTTCTTAGTATCATCATGATAGTCGTATCTCGGTTTAATGTTATAAGCACTTGATGTACATGGACTGTTGAATTAATACAAAGACTGGTTATTTAATATATTTCCATTATGTTCTGTGCATTTACTTTCTGCATTTAATCGTTTACACGTATGTGGCAAACAGCGCCCACTTTCCTAAGTCAAAATCACGCCAAGGAGAGGGGCCATGATTTTGGCATTATAAATCTTTTTTTAAAATTATAAAGAATAAAGTCTCCTTTTAATCTCCAAATAAATCGCCGAAGCATGGCTTAGGAAAATTGTCATATTTTGCACAATTTCCCATAGCATCAATCAGTAATAAAAATAATTAAATAATAACCTTAGGATAAGGAATAATATTTAATTAAATCGCTTATAGTTCCAGTATTGATTATCAACGGAATACGAATGAGGTTGAGCGATGGGGATCACTGAATTGTGCTGGATCAGGACCAAATCTAGGATAGCCAAAAATAGGATGCCCCAAACTACCACTTGCTAAAACTATTAAGTCATGAAATAATGCTCCAAAAATCGTTATCTTTGCAACCAGAAAAAGAGCTTGGCGAGCTTAGCAACTTTGTACCATCCTGATGGCCAAACCCTAACTTACTAAAAATAGTAAGTTCACATTCCACCTCTGACAAGTCTGGTCGGAACTCCAAGGAACATGGGAACCCTTAATTCACCTTTCCACATAGCCACGGGTCTCCAGAATAGGCCAATGGACCATTGAATGCAACGTCACAAGGAAGGGGATATTACAATATTTTCTAAGACTAATCCATATATTTTAGTCTCTAGCCATCTTGCTCCTCTGATCTTGAACAATCGGACCATTATGCTCATTATTTGGTCAATGTTGGATGATCGATCTATTCTAATTATTGGTAGCATATCTTTTTGTGACGTCCATTATGATTGATGTTGATCAACTTCGTAATTGGTTGATCACTATGTTCTTCTTTATTGGATACATATGATTGATCTATTTATTCATAATAGTTTATCATCTATTTGTTGTGTTATAATCATCTTTGGTCATGCATGTACTTCATATCTTGGATCGTTATACATTAGTCTTCACCCATGTATGATCTATATGTTAACATATTGATATTTATTTATATCAATGTTTGGTCTTTGTATATAATCGAGATGCGTGATGATTGTTGGTGGCTTACAAGAATAAGTTTAAATCTTTAATTAAAACTTATTTAATTGTATATCATGTCTTGTTGGCTTCAGGTCTTGAGTGGGGACATTATATGGACAGCAAGATAAAGAAAAACTTATCAGAAAATTGAAAATGATGGTTGAAGTTATTTAATTTGGTGCCCTGCTATCAAGATCAAAATTACTAGTACTAACCCAAAAATCAAAATTCAAACTTGTATAGGCATTGCCAAATTAATTAATCCAATTTGATTGATGCATTGCCAATTTCCACTCTAGAGGGTGTATACCCAAAAAATAGATATTTGGGAATTTTCAGACTTCTTTTTGAAATTACACTGAGATGACTCAAGATGTTCTCTATATCATTCATTCCTCCTTGAGAACAAATGGGCCCCATTACTCCTAGTTCTTGCACTAGATGAGGAAACATTTGATGAATTTGGTCCAGAATAGATTATTTAAATTTTTCATAATGAGGAAATTCCCTTTCCTTCACTAGTCAATAGAGTAGAACCTATTGATTCACCTCTTTGAATTGTATGATAATATGATTTGATTTGTAGGAACTAGAGTGGTAGTACTAGGCTTCAATTATATGCTCTTCAACAACTTAACACCATTTAATTTGTCCATCAATGAAGGAAAGTATGGCTAGAGCAATTATACTTCAAACACTAGATGCAACATGAGATAGTGAAATATCCTAGACTAGGATATTGCTTCAAATCTGATATGGGTTTTCGTTTTTGCTCATGTTTTGTTTCATTATAATGTAATATTGTGACATGCAAACATGCAGATTGAACATGCAAGATGAACAATATAGATTTTCAAAGAAATCAATCAATGTAATACAAAGAATCTAAACAAGCCAATGGTATTCTTTAATACAGACATGTATTGCTGTTTACAACACATACTGCTGTTACAAATCAGAAGATGCCTAATGCCATCAAGTAACACATACTCAGAATGCCTCCATACATAAAATAGCATACCCTCTGAAAATCTGGAAGATACATCATCGAATCTCCATGAAAACTGATCAATGATGTGCAACTATGAATTCTAAGATGAATTCACTGAGTGGGCTGATCTGGGTTTCCGTCCAAACAGCCTAAACCTCTGAAGTTTACTAAACTTGCAAACTAAAGCTCTCAAGGAAAAGTTTCTTTGAAAATAACAACTCAAGAATGAATCCTCATTTCACTTTTTCCTCCTTTTATAATGCTTTTTCTTTTCAAGGTAATACTTTATTTTATTTCTTTCTTTTATTTACTTTTCCCTCCAAAAGTGACTTTACTTTATAATTTGTCATTGACATTATCATAAAGTCACTTTATAAAATAAAGTATGACCAACTGCTAATTAATTAAATATAAATAATCCCTAGGACTTGGACATTTTAACATTAAATTAATTAATTTATTCCCTTGCATCAATCTAATTAGCCCACGGGAATAAAATAGGCTACTAATCTCCTCAAGGTGATCACTCGGAGAAAGGGGACATTACAGTCCTCCCTTCCTGAAGATTGCTTGCCCACGAGCAATTGCAAACCTGCATAATCTAAAGTATCATCCAGTGGCAAGTATTCTTCAACATCAATATGAAGAATGACATACAAATCCAAGTCTATGAAGCATGACCACCTTTACCCAAACTTCCGCTGCTCCACTCTAATGTGAGTCTCATGTTGATGATCAGCCATCTCCCATCTTTACATGGTTTCATTCATCTTCTTGTTATGCAAGAACATGTGAAAAGAATTGAAGAATCACATTGCATGCAAGGTTTGACATTATGCCTTTGTTTCATAACAATATCATTCCTTGATCACACTTTGAGAGTATATTTGGTAAATGAAGACATCATGGAGCATGTAGAGGACAATAGCACTTCATGTTCAGACCTTTGAGTTTTGAGTTACATCACAAGGATAGAGGGCTGTTCTACATATCTGAGCATGGAATTTTCAGCCATAGTTCATTGGGTTAGAGTTCTCACAATGGTGATAGATGGTTGTTTCACACTATTGATCACAAAGAGTTCAATTTGGTCCCTAAGGACAACAACTGGTTGAAGGATTTGGAAAGATCAGGATCATCTTTATTTGATGGAGGTTGGTATAGTGATGAGATTCCATCATCCTTTGTCATTAGAGGTACTTGCTGCATCAATACTTATCAAAGTGGAGCGGAGGAAGCTTGAAGGAGATACGCAGGGGAAGATATACCAAGGTCCTAAATTAATTTGGGATCCAGGTATTGGTTGAGCTTAATGCAGATTTGATACATGTGATTGCTTGAGGACAAGCAACCTTGGGGTGGGAGAATTGTAATGTCCCCTTTCTCTAAGTGATCACCTAGAAGAGATTATTAGCCTATTTTATTCTCGTGGGCTAATTAGATTGATGCAAGGGAATAAATTAATTAATTAAATGTTAAATAGTCTTAAGTCCTTGGGATTATTTATATTTAATTAATTAGCTGTTGGTCATACTCTATTTTATAAAACGACTTTATGATAATGTCAATGACAAATTATAAAATAAAGTATTACTTTTGAAAAGGAAGAGCATTATAAAAGGAGGAAAAAGTGAAGTGAAGATTCTTTCTTGAGTTGTTATTTTCAAAGAAACTTTTCCTTGAGAGCTTGAGAGCTTTAGCTTCCATGTTCCATAAACACTAGAGATTTTGGCTATTTGGAAGGAAACCTAGATCAGCCCACTTGGTGAATTCATCTCAGGATTCACAGTTGCACATCATAGATCAGTTTTCATGGAGATTTGATGATCTATCTCGCAGATTTTCAGAGGGTTTGTTATTTTATGGATGGAGGCATTCTAGGTATGTGTTATCTAATGGCATTAGGCATTTTTAGATTTGTAACAACAACATGTGTTTGTAAACAACAATACATTTCTATATCAAAATAATACCATTGGCTTATTTAGATTCATTGTATTACATGTCAATCTGCATGTTTGCATGTCGCAATATTACATTATGATGAAACAAAACATTAGTAAAAATGAAAATCCATACCAGATTTAAAGCAATATTTGAGTCTGGAATATTTCAAAGGTATCAGAGTTGGTTTTCTTGCCACCCTGTTGGGTTTGTCATTGCATGTCAGAGATTCTAGTTGCATGTGAGCTAGCCACTCTTACATGTCAGTTTGGAGGTGACCCAGGCTCTTGCATGTCAATTTGGAGGTGACCCAAGATCTTGCATGTTGTTTCCTATCAATGCATGTCTTCTATTTAGACACCTAGATAGTTGCATGGCAGTTTAGATTAGTTTTATGAAGTGGGTTTCTTTGAATGCCATTTTCAGGCAGTACAAATTTGTGGGTTTGATTGCTTGGCAATTTTGATTGGTTCCAAAAGGTGGGTTTACTTTGCATGTTAGATTTGAGATTACCCAAATGCTTGCATGTCATTTTGGAGTCTTGCATGTTAGTGGGTTAGAGTTGCATGCCGGTATTTTGAATCATGCATGATAATGAAAGAACTCAAATGTATATTGTTGCTAAACATCGCACTACAGGCATGGGTGATAGGCATGATGGTAGTCATAGTCCACGACAGGATAAGTTGGATGGTTGTGAGGTTTTGAGAACTTTAGCTACTACTCAGTAGTTGATTATTCAGTCTTTGGATTGTTTAGTTGGTTCTCTTGACAAGTTGGCTTTGGATAGGCCAACAGACATGCATATTGCTTCAAATTTGATATGGGTTTTCATTTTTGCTCATGTTTTGTTTCATCATAATGGAATATTGTGACATGCAAACATGCAAATCTCTCACTACACTTGATTAACTGATCTTTACCAAATTATCAAAGTTGATATGACACATCCTCCAGTGCCAAAGCCAACTATCATTGAACTGAGATAACAAACAATGTCTTGTAGCTCTTAGCAGATACATGTTTCAACTAGTCTTTTTCGCTACTGCAATAACAGTTCCGGATCTCTTCCGAATCTCACAACTACCATCTTGAAAGACAACATTGTAACCATTTTCACACATTTGCCCAACACTCAAGAGATTTTGATGCAAATCCTTCACATAATAATCATTATCAGTATTATGTTTTCTATCAAAAATAATAGAACCAATTCCGATAATTTGTGATGTTTGATCATCTCCGAACCTAATAGAACCTCCATCATATTTCTCAAGTTTTATGAACATACTCTTTTCACCAGTCATATGATTTGAACATCCATTATCAATCAGCCATTCATTTCTATCTCTCCTAGATGGTAAGGCAGTAGCAACAGTCTTAGAAATATCAATCTTAGGTACATCCTTTTTTACCAAAAACAAACAATCACCATCTTCATCGTCTAATTCATCATCTGAGATTCCAACATCATCTTTAACATAATAGGCTTTCTTATTAAACTTCCCTTTATTTTCCCTGAATTTTTGTCTTGATACTTTTCTCGGACATCTAGTAGCTATATGACCAATCTTTCCACATCTAAAGCATTTAAGAGGTAACATACCTTTATATTTGTTGGTGTCTTTCTTCAATTTCCTTACAAAGTTCACTTCCATCTCATCCGAGCTTTCATCATTCGAGTCTTCCTTCGAGGTTTTAAAAGCTATCTCAGATTAAGCTTTGTCTTTTCCAAACTTCCTTATCTCAAATGCAGACAAAATGCCATATAGTTGTTCCCCAGTAAACTTCTTTAGATCATAAGTTTCTACAATAGTAGAGATATTATAACTGTAGCTTTTTGGTAGAGACATCAGAATCTTCTCAATGATGTCTTCATCTGTCAGGGTGCTACCAAGTTCTCTAATTTCACTTACTACATTGTCAACCTTTTGAAATTAGTTTGTTATATCTTCTCCTTCTTCCATTTTCAAGTTCTCATATCTGCAATTAGCTTGCTTTTTCATTTTCTTCATAGGCTTGAATCTCATCTGGAGTGGTAAGACAATTTGCCGGTTGAACATACTTAGTTTCCACTGCTTGCCAAGTGTTGTAGCACAAGGAGATCAGATAACCTCTTATCTTTACTTTCCAGAAGCTATAGTCGGATCCCTCAAAGATAGGATTGGATAATTTATGTGCCATTGGATCAGGATATACCTCAAGTGGATAAGCTCTTTTGCAAGGAACCAAAGCTCTAATACCAATTGTTAAATATCCAGGCAAAAATAAGATCAAACAATGAACACTAGATATGACATGGAAAACCCAAGAAGGGAAAAACCACGAAAAATGTTAGTTCTCCATGTATAACACTGGTTAAGGTGATTTTTACAAAAGGGTGGTTCACTGCCAAAATGCTCATTGCAAGAGGACTCATTGCCCAGAAAGGCTTACTGCCGAAAGAAGAAAGAAGAAAAGAGAAGCCACCACTGAGACATAATCTACAATACTAGAATTGCTTCTGGTGCCCCTTAGCAACACATTTCATACATCAACATCAGTCGGATTTTTCTTTTCAGTCTTGCACACCTTCCATATATCTATTACCTATATTCATTCAGATCATCCATTTATTTATATTGATTTCTAGACAACATCATCTTCTAAGTCGACCAAACAAAGATTTGAAATAGGTCAGCACTAAACATTCCTCTGGTGGAAGGGAATGAGAAGTGGACCATACCACAATGCACTTCATTGGACAAATCAACATGTTACATCCATTACAAATACCGGACACAAAACATGACTCATACGCCACACAAATGTCATTAATCATTCTCCAATTCCGGATCGAACCATACCCAAAATAGCACTACTCACCTCGGCAAAAAAATAGGAATGGAATCAAGATACTCAGGAATACAATCAATCAATACCATATCTCGTAAATAGAGAAATCCAGATCACTATCATCACAATCACTGAATATCAACGGTAGCACATCTCTTGGATCACCAAACATCACTGAATATCAATTGTAGCACATCTTTCGGACCACCAAACATCATTGAATATCAACTGTAGCACATCTTCCGGATAACCAACTTAAGGAACCAATCCCAAAACAATATGTTGACATCAATGACAAGCATCAACATCACATTTGCAACATCCTATAGCAACAAGTTAATAGACAACACATTCAAAGCAAATGAAAACAAAAAAAAAGACATAGCTTGTTTAATTTTTTAGGCATGGTGAAACATTTGTAGAAGAATGAAAGGAAACAAAAAAGTTGAAAACAAAACAAGAGTTCATTTGTAAAACAAAAATGTAGGGAAAATAAACTTACCTCTTTTCAAATTTATTATTCTATAATCTTCTTGGAAGCAAATGGAATCTTGCACACACATAGGAATAGCAATGCAATCACTTTGCAACCTTCAATGATCAATCTTCAGTTATATTTGTGTAATGACAAGCAAGAATAAAAGTTTAGTGAAAATAGAATGGTTTTTTGTTGTTTGCAATCAATGAAGTAAAATTAACTTGTTTTAATGTTTTAGATGGCAATTTAAGAGTTAGGAATTCATTTTGATGTCTCATAGGTAAAGTCGAATGTGAAATTATTAATAACAAAAAAATATTAAAAAGCATCAAAATCAAAAGGATTTGTCTTGGATTTTGCACAATTCTATGTGGTTTGTTCAAGGTTCACTCGAGTTCATCCAAGACGAACCCACAATTGATAAATATGTCTGTTGGTGTACATTTTATCATATACCAAACATTAGAATAAAATACCACAAGGATACTCTATCCTCTCCTGAACAAAATCACTACTTGTGCCAAGATTGCAAGAAGACCATAAGGCGAATCCAAGGTCTATATGTGCGAACAAGCAACTTTAGTGGGGTAGCTTCTTGGGTAGTGTATGCTGAAATACAAGGGGTAGTTACGCTTGGCTCGTTCAATTCACAATGGAGATTTATCGTTTGGGTTTTGGATCATGGATTTCAAGAAAACTGAAAAGGAGATAGGGGTTTAGAAATTCTAATCTATTCCTAAGAATTCAAGAGACGATATTGACTAGGTGACTTCAATAAACAACACTTTGCTTCGCCACGCTTAGGACAACTATACAAAGTGAGTACAATCTTCAAGGGATGTGCTTATGATTTTCATACTTATGAATAATACCAACAATTGAACAATATTACTCAGAGTAGAAGTTAAACCATCACAAAATAAGCTCAGACTAACTTTACACAATGAACAAAAATCATTTGTTCATCAAAAGTATGAGCGGAAATTCAACATAAATCAATACTTATCAAATCTTGCGTTCTTCTAACATACATGAGATAAAATCTAAACTGTGATGAGAGATGAGAATCATGCCAACTCCAAAATAAAAGAGGTAATCACCATCAATTTGAACAATGCATTACTTATTACTTTGGCAATTGTATGCAACAATTTACTTATCTCAACATGTTTTGCAACATGCTCCCATAATTTACAAATGAGGGTTGAGCTCAATTTATAGGCTCCCCAATTACAATTCAATGGCCAGGATTGATTTCCAATCAACGGCCAAGATTTAAACAACCTAACCCTAATCAAAGTTTCCCAAAATAGATCAAATATCCGTCGGATGAGAGACAAGTGACACAAGATGCTATTTTTTAGGATTGCACCCCCTTCTTCTGCTGAGAGGTAGTGTGTTCAATGAACCTAGACGTGTTGACTTGAATTCCCCAATTTGTGCCAAAAAATTTGCCTAAGTATGGAAATTTGTCTGGAATACTCTTCTTGCCACCAATTTATTTTACGCGTGGGAGCTTGTCTTTGACTCTTCAGAAATGAAATCCTTCAAGAAATCTGGAATTTCTTTCCATACTTTCGCCAAGTCTGAAGACTTTTCCTTCTTGATGCCTGGAGACTCTTTTAGGTGCCTTGAATTTGGAGAATAATTTGATTCATGTGCTTGTCTTGTCAAATTTATTTCTTCCTGGCATGGCAGACTTGGATGAAGTCCAGCCAACCTTTGTTTATGCTTTAATCTTTCTTCCATGCCTTGGCATGCTTCGTGTCAATTTGTTTGCCCTTGGACTTGGAATGTTCTTGGACAATCATCCTTCAATTTGCCTTAATCAATTTTATGCATTGGAAAGAGTTCAGATAATCATCTCCTTGTGTTTGGTGGATTTGGAAAAGTTTGGACAGTCATGAGCCTTCTTGTCTTTGGCAGATTTGGAAATATGATACCACTGAAAGATACCCACCACTGAATGGATTGCTGATTTGTTTGTTTAATTCAGTTTTTTGGCCAGCGTATGTGTTTTTTTGGATTTTTGAGGTTAATGCTTGAAGCTTGACAATGTAGAATGAATACAAATGCAATACATAAAGAAATACTGACTGGAATCAAATTTTCAGACTTCTGATTTATTTATCAGCAATGAATAATTTCAAAGAATAGTTAAATGCTATCATTCAAAGCCAAACTAACATACCAAGTGTCCTAAGCTTGCCTGGTAAGACTTATTCTACTGCCTGAACTAAAGAATATGATGAAACTGGAGCTTCCACAATGAGACAACAGCTCCAAAATGTTTTATTGACCCTAACATGAATTATCAAAAACAATTGACGAAGAATTATGCAGACCCGGATGGAATTCCAACTTCTTGCCAGGAGAAGCTCCAATTTGGTGTGCTCTTTACCCACTTATTTGCTCCTATAGCTCCAGTATGAATCAATTTTCCCAAACAAACACTGGAATTCTTCTTATTAGCCCCTAACAATGATTTTTGTAACAAAAATTCTAGTTAAAACCCTCCAATTCATTTCTTTGGTGTCCCAGGCTGTCTCCAAATGGTACGATTCAGCTGGAGGATGAATAGCTGAACCAAATTAATAAAAGAGTCTGAAATGACTTCTAAACCTATTGTGATCTGAAAATCAGATTGTCGCCTTGCTGTAGCAGTTGCAAAACTCAGAAAATTGGCCCTTTTTGGCAAGATATGAGCTTCCCAGACAAATAAATGTAGTGTAGATGAGGGGGATTCCATCCTCTCACCCAAGATCTGAAGGTTTCCGTCTCCAAATCCCAAAACCAACCCTGCAAGAAATGTTACAAACCTGCAATTACCAATGCTCTCCAAAAAACAACTTCAATAATAATTGAAATGCTTCAAACCCTAATTCGATTTTGGGGATGGGGTTGTACTTTTGGCATCATAAAACATGTTAAATTGTTTCTTTTTATTAAATAAATACTTCCCTTAAGTGGTTTGACCCATTGAGGGTCTAATTCCTCATTAAAAGTGGCCATATATTTAAGTTATAACTTCTAGGAAAATGTGCCAAGGGGCCACTTTATTAATATAAAGTGATTGTATTATTTCACTTTATTATTATTTATTTAATCCAACTTAGGAAATATTTTAATATTTCTTAATTTATTCATAACATAAAATCCGCGACTCAAATTTGAATTTCGTCTGAAGCACTGTGATCACTGATGTTGTCTGAGTCCTATAGGACAAGTGACAGTTCCTCCTAAAAGGTAGGGACTCGCCCTAAAAAGTAGGAACCTCTCTCCAAACACCTGTAACTGCTCAAAAGGATCTTGCTCTACTCCTTGGTCCCCCAGGTGGTCATTCAGTCAACTGACAGTTCTCCCTAAAAAATAGGAGACGTCGTCTGAAGGTCCAAAATGGCTTGCCCCTGCAAAGCTCCATGACCCTCAGAATGAGTCCCCTAACAATGTCGTTGACGTACGGGAACTCAAATGGTAGGTCAACCCTTGCTCATCTCATGTCACCTAGAAAAAGGGACATTACACTAATAGACCCTCTAGTCATCTTACAACCACCAAACACAAATGTTACCTGGACTCCAACATCATTCAGCTTGCTTACGAAAAGTACGTTTCTTGTCAAACCTGGCATGTGCAAAACTCCATTGATTCCCTTTATTCTCCCATCAGGAAATTGGATTTTAATTCTTCCTCTCCCAACAATCTCCGATGTTGAATCACTTGCTAAGTACACCTTCCCACCAGCATACAGTTCATACTTTGAGAACCACTCCTTGTGAGATGTCATATGGAAAGATGCCCCTAAGTCAATCAACCACACATTGTCAGAAGCAGGCACTGCCAGAGCTACTACAAAGGCGTTTGCATCACTATGAGAAGATTCATTATCAAAAGAGTTCTTTCTCTTCTTCTCCTCTTTGCAGTCCTTTCGAATATGACCCTTTTGTCCACAGTTCCAACATTTCACCTTAGACTTCTTTTCAGGAGACTTGGACCTCTCTTGAGACTTGGACTTGGACTTCTTTCCTTTCTTTTTGTCTTTGTCCTTTGGTCTGCCTCGAACAGAGAGTGCATCTTTTGTTGTCTCAAAAGACTTCTTTCTCATTTCTTCTGACAAAAGAGTATTGACCACAGTATCCATCTTGAACTGGGTGGTAGTACTGCCAATGGCCATCGCCAAATGTTCCCAAGAATCTAGCAATGAGCATAGCAGCAACATGCAACGTTCTTCTTCTTGAATAGCTATACCAACTGATGTCAATTGAGCAAGAACCATGTTAAACGCATTCAAATGATCTGCCAAGGGTGTTCCTGCATCCATTTTCAGAGAATATAACTTCTTTCTAAGGAAGAGTTTATTCACCAAGGTTTTTCCCTGATAGATGTCTCCTAACTCCTTCCACAAATCATTGGCAGTCTTCTCCTCATGTACGTTCAACAATACTGAGTCTGCAAGGCTTAGTCTTATGAGTCCTCTGGCTTTCCGGTCTGCTAAGTCCCAATCTTCTTGCCTCATGCCTGAAGGTTTCTGTCCACTTACTGCAATCCAAAAATCTCGGTCAACCAACAGGTCCTCAATTTTAAGTTTCCATAACTCAAAATTGGAGCCATTGAACTTCTCAATATCCATTCTTCCAGAAGTGCTTATCTTAATCTGTAAACAAGTCGACACACTAACAGACTCCCACTGAAACAAATTAACTGTAATGGTTACCCCAAAATCCACTTCTAAAGGAAATCACAACTATAAAGTAATTCTGTCAAACACTTTGCTTGCAATCCCTAATTTCTCTGTTTTTTGTGTTACAACCCTTATGACTCCGGAATGGTTTGTTGTATTGTTTTTTTTTGTGCCCTTTTAACAAGGATCTATGCATGTAACATGAATATGAAAATGAAAGCATAAACACACAACTGAAATAACCAGCACACTGTATTTATAATGATTTTCAGATTAAGTACAATATTGGCAATGAAACAACTCACTAAATACTCCAGCAATAGAATGGCATGAATATTGTTTTCAAAGAGTGATAGCCTGGGCCATAGCATTAGGCTGCTGCTAACAAGATGCTACAGTACGCAGCTGCTACAGTGACGTTGCTACAGTACGCGGTTGCTACAGTGACGCGGTTGCTACAGTGACGCGGCTGCTACAGTAATATTTTATCTTCAATCAGTCCAATGTCTTCATATATCATCCCCTCAAAGTGGCATAAGCATCGGACAAATGGAGAAGAAGTTATCAGCAAGACATCCAATCTGCCTGTAGCTAGAAACATGCCCAAACTGCCTGATAATGAAGCTAGTAGCAATGGATTCCAAAGGCCAAACCCCCCAAGGGAATGACGTCTAGAATGTCACAAGAGAGGATAGACGTCCTCTGATGCCAAGAACGTGTCTGCAACTCATACACCAATTTCTTCTCATATTCAACATATCTAATGAAGCCACAAACGCTTTCTTTTATTCTTTTTCCAAGGGTCGACTCAACTCTCATCGGCAATGTGGGATAAAAGATGAGCAATATAAAACATATATTAAAATATTCACTTATGTCTTCCTTGGGTATAGATCCCCATAAAATAAATATTAGAGTAACACTTTAATATTTTACAATTAAATTAAATGTTACTTTAATAAAACTTCAGGCATTAAAATGTATTAGCAATCGGACTCCGAATAATGCGAGTGATAGCTCGTCGGAAAGCTCTCACCAAGGAGTATCAAATCCAAACACCAAAACTGGCCTCCACTATGTCCTGCTGACTTACTAAAAATAGTAAGTATGCCTGAAACTGAGTAAATCAACTTCGTTTTGGCCCAAACTGGAAATGACTAGGCCAAAACACTCCAGGATCTCCTTAAACCCTTCGTTAGCCCTCGGGACCATGTATAACAAGGCTAACGCACACACACTTGGTCAACTGCTAAAGTGGGGACATTACATTAACACAAAAAACCAACCCTACCCAACAAGGATAACACAACTGGCCAGGCTCTGATACCACTTGTAAGGAAAGCACAGTGCAGAAAAACACTTCCCTAATGTCAATTTGCAGGGGAAACAAGACTAGTGTGTTTTAAAACTTTACAGAATACTAAGATTAGCATATACGAAAAAAAGACAATGTCAGAATTCAAACACACAGAGATAAACACCATGAATTTACATGGGAAACCCTTTCGGGAAAAAAAACCCACCACCGACAACAAGAGCACTTTATTCTCAACAGAGAATCTTTACAATAAAGTCTGTTATCACAACACAGATGTTCACTCTGATCACTTCGGCTACACACCACAGTATACGGCTTATCATCAGAACAACAGCTTTGTTTGAGTTTCCTCTTGGCTTCATATACATTTTCATGGCAACCGTTCAACTGTCAGTTTTCACCAATCGATTAGACATCTAACTGTCTGCATCGGTCTGCATTCGTGAGAAAACAACTATCCCACATGTATCCAAAAGTCGAACCAGTTCGTATTCAAATACACCAGTCCAAACGAGTCAACTCCATCAGTATCGACGTAACTTCAAAACTACATCTCCAATGGCTAATGACAGACCCGATCGCCGAAGGCGATTCCATCGGGTCATCGGCAAGACGAACTATCATCTATCCCGATCGTTCGATCTACTCGATCTCCTTTGTCGGGTCCCACCTTGGTCGCCAAGTCGCATAAGATAAACCTCGTGCATCTTGCCATAGCGGTATAGCGACAATCGTCCGATCATTCCAGACTTGCTCACCCATTAACCTGTCTAAGTTGCTCTTTCTGTCGGGCCCCACCATGGTCGCCAAGTCGCATAGGATAAACCTCGTGCATCTTGCCATAGCGGTATAGCGACAATCGTCCAATCATTCCGGGCTTGCTCACCCGTTAACCTGTCTAAGTTGCTCTTTCTGTCGGGCCCCACCATGGTCACCAAGTCGCATAGGATAAACCTCGTGCATCTTGCATAGCGGTATAGCGACAATTGTCTGATCAGGATCTAAATTGCACGCCTTTTATCCTTTCTTCCATCTGATAACCAATGCCACTTCGATGACTGAAAATGACCTCGTCGAGTATCGGCATAACACGGAACAAGTCTACCCGATAGCCGATAGCGCTTCGATGACCCAAGGAGGGTATCGCCATAGCACCGAACAAGTCTATCTGATAGCCGATAGCACTCCCAATGACCAAAGACGACTTCGTCGGGTCATTGGGATGACTTCAAACCTGCTACTCCGAGCTCCGATATGTCAAGTTCATCGGCAAAAGTTATACTAATAGAGTTCACAGATTTCCTTCACATCGTTTCATCGGCCAGAGTTAACCCAATCAGTATGAACAAGGGTCAAGTGAATTGGAGGCACATTTCCAACAGTAATAATATGGCATGAAGATCAAAACCCTATTCTCAGTTAAAAGAAAAAATTTCAAACCCTTGCTTTTTATACTTAGGAGCAAAAAATTTTGAATCTGAAGACATGGGCAGGACTGATATGACCTAAAGAACAAAACCCTAGTCTCAGAAAAAAGAAAAAAAATTGAAGCCATGCTTTTTATACCTAGAGACAAGATTTTCAAATTTCGACAACATGGGTAGAGATGAAATGATTTGAGGAACAAAACCCAGATTCTACTTTCAAAAAAGCAGAAAAAGCAAAAATTTCTAAAAATAGAAAGTTGTCAGAAATGACTCAAAGCAATTGCGATCCTCGTCCTTCAAACCTTCTAGACACTTTGACAACATTCATACATGATTTTGAGCATGATTTCTCAACTTGGGTTGGGATGGATTCTGAAAATCTCTAACTCCTCATTTGCAAAAAGGATTGGTGATTAGCAGTTGCGACGCCAAAGCAAAACCCTAAAAAGCAAAAAAAAGGAGGGGTCCCCATTTGCAATGGGGTGATGTATGAAAAAGGTCACAACAATGCCCTCCAAGAATTTGACACTATTCCAACCAACACTGCAAATCCAGTTCAAACAAACCCAATCCAGGGATAGATGCCATCAAACTAGAACATAGTTCACAATATTTATTTTTTTCAGTTTGATAAAGATTGCCAAAAGAAGAATAGATGTCACAATGTCTTCCATGTGTAAATTGTCCTTACCTACTGTTGACGTGTCTAAAGTCGCATTGCTGCAAACTGCATACGGCCAATGCAGAATAGAATGTACTCGCAAAGTATCCTATCCTCTCTTGAGATAATGAAATCCCTAATGTTGTTTCTCACGTTTGATCAAAGGGGACGACCTCAAGGTTTTGTTTGTCAGGTCTTGACTACAGGATTACTCAGTGTTTTGATGTATTTTTGCTGGAAACACAAGGGGACTTACGGTAAAATAGGCAATTGCTGGATGAATTCCCAAAACTTTAACAGTCTCGTTTATCGAATGGTTTCAGTTGGGTTGATACTGTTTTCAACAGAACTGCGGATTCTTCTTGATAAAAAAAAAGGAAAACAAAGGGATAGAGAGAGAGGTACAAAGAATCTAAGTTATTTAACTAGGATAGCATATTAAGAAAACAGACAGACACCTCCAAATAACTAGACTAAGCATTACCAGCCATTTAAGCACAATACTTGCATCAATCTAATGCGATCTTCAAGGGAAAATTGAGTTTTCATGTTACTAAATACAACATCAGAATTTTAACATTCATTCTGTGAGCATTCCATAACCGAACTAAGCATATGAAAGGTTCAGATTAACCATACAGAAGGAAAGACAATCAGTCATCCCCTAATGGTATGAACAACGAGGATTCTATCGGATGTTTATCTAGAAAATGCTATATAAAGGAAAGAAACATAACTGAAAATTCTAAATTAATGAAGAAGGAGACCATGCACTCACAAGGAAACTTGAAACAGTCTTAACTTTGCATTAAATCCTGTAAATTTCGCCAGAGCTTCAACAACAATCCATGAACATCTTACAAAATGAGGGAAAACCAGTCCCCTTAAATAGGCCAAGATCTAATCTAAACAAGTGGCTCAAATTCATCCCTTACAAAAGAGTACCCATACCCATAAATGGAGGGTAAATATCAACAACTACCCCAAAGGGAGTAATAACTACCCAAAAAGGTAATTAAAACTTATCCAAAATAATCCAAAAAGGTGCACACACACATAAAGTTTAAATTTAGTTGACTTGGAAGTCAAATATGACCCTTTGGCCAAAAAGTGCACTTTTCAGAATTCAAAAGAAAAAAAAACTTTAGGAGAGCACTTTTTCTTTTCCAGCTCTAGATTCCTCGGTGATGAATTCGACTTCGCCATGCAAATATTCTCCCCAGATATCCCGATCAGCTGCACGCTCTACCCGAACGTAGTCCTGAAATCTCAAGCATAACTTGAACAATTCGGTTGATGGCGGCATAGGTGGATTGAACATTTTGTAATGGATACCTAGTAGGAGGCCATCTAAATTCTCCAGTTCCTCTCTCCAGTATGACTTGTGATTCTCTAAACATGATATGTCTGCTTGAAGCTCAGAAGAAAAATCTAGATCCTCTATATAGTATGCGACCTTGGGATTGAGCCAGTCCTCCCACTGCAGTTGCACCTCACTGTCCTCCATACCGTTCTTCCAACTAGGAACCATGGACTTGAGGATCTTCTCACCAAGGTTGATAAAGTGTCATCACACTTATCATGCATTTTGTTGATACTATCCCTCATGTCGTCCTTCATGTTGAGGGTCCAATACCAGTCTTTGAAGGTACTGACGCTATAAGGATTTAGGATAGCATCAGCAGCAGGGATCTGAGAACATGTCCAGAATAGAGCCCTAACGAGGGGCAAGGTCTTGGCCATCGCCTCATGAATGTTATAGCACTCTTTCTTTAGTTTACACATTTTGATAACAATAGCTTCCCTATGGAGGGCCATTTCGCGCAGATCCTTGAAGATTTGCTCCCCTCCTTCTTTAATGCCCTGCATCCATTCCTTGACGGCCCTTGCAGTATCCCGTATCCTTTCAAATTTTGTCGTGGTTCTTTGTGCCAATGCCGTTGAGAGAATGTGGGTTTCGGAAGCATTGTGTAATGGTCTCAGGAGTTGATCAATGTACCCCTCGGCCGGCTCAGCACAAGCTCGATACATGTTCTTTTCAGTTGTTATTTCTTCAAGTTGCTTGAGTATGTTCTGCACTGAATCCTTGAATTCCTCCTTTTACTGTTCCTTAGTGGCTCGTCCGATGGGGACAGTCGTGATGCTATAATCTGCCAGTGTAATCTGATCTCTGGCTTGTCTACAGGCGGGGTGGCGATGTGAAGAGTACGGTTCCTTCGTTCATCCTTGGTAATTCTAGAATATGCCTTGGGCTTTTTCTTCCCCTTGGCTTTAGCTTGGTCTATGTGTGAGAAGATGTCCTCCAAATCGATGGGTGGCTTGGTGGCGGCCTTGCGCTAGGCTCGGGCAATTAACCATTCTTTAAGTACAATCTGGGTTGATGCTATGGTCAAATTTGCACTCTGCTCTTTGATGTATTCAACCGTCTCATCAGAAATTTGCAGTTGTTTCGTTACCGGAGTAGTGGAGGAGGTGTCAAGTTCTTTGCTTGCAAGCAGAGTTTTCTCCCACTTCACTGAACAATTGTCTGGTGCCTTCGTGTGATGGTTGCTCTTCAATCTTTTCGAGCTCGCGGGTCTCCCTTGTCCTTTGCCCTCCTTCAACGGTAGAGTTGGGAGGGTTCATGCAATGCAATCCCCTGAATGGATGGAATTTCTCCTTCCTCTATTTGGTTACCCAATTCGGCTGATTCAATGGCTCTTAGCTCGGATTCCAGCATGTCGGGTGCAGGAGGATCATCAAGTCCAAATGCATCAATATCACTTTGGGAAGGCGGAGCAGGTATATAATCTAGTTCTACTACATCATCGGACGAACTAGGGTCCTTTGATGATGAAGTGACCTCTGGTCTCCTAATGGGGATCTTTTCCCTTCTTGTTCTTTTGGATGTCCGAGTTCCTCTGCTGGCCTTAGCCTTCTTCCTTTCTCAGGTTTTTCAATCTCTTCCTTAGGTGCACTGGAAGTTCCCTCATCTTCGGAGGACTGAGAATCAAGGCTACCCATTAAGTGGTAAGTGAACTGGACTCCATGAATTAGTCGCTCAATCTGCTGATGCAACCATTGGTCTGTATATCTTCTTGGGGCTGCCATGATTGCCTCAAAATCAGTGATCGGGTCTTGTGACCAATCAACACCTGGTAAAAGATGCCTTACTGCCTCAAATTCTTGGACTTGCAGACAATTTCCCGAATCTGTGAGTTGATCTGGGACCCGACGGTGTTCGAAGAGTCGCATCTGCTGCACACTCAGCCTTGAATATTCGCGCCTACGGACCTCATAGTCATCAGAGCAGTTTTTCCAATAATCTTCAACTGATTATTTTGCTCTGTATCGCCTGCCATAGGCTCTCTTTGCCAGATTGTCGTGATCAAAGCATTTCCTTGGAAAATGCTCCTGCGGGCCGTAGGAGGCTATCTCTGCAAAGGATTCCTCCGCCTGAGATGGGGTTTTTAGATGGACATCCTAGTTGCCTATAATCATGGGGAATGCGAATCCAGCCTACTTCCTATCCCTGAGTAAGCTGCCTGCCGGACGTGACTGCCTTGCGACCTCCATAAGAACTATCTTGTCGGTTGGGTACCGTGGAAGTCGGAGAGGGGCATGATCAAAGCCAGCTATCCAGATGTAGGAGAACCTTGGGAACTGGATGAACCAGGCTCCATATCCCTGTACTAGAATAGTAGCTTGCTCTGAGAGCCTTATGTGTAATCCTCCCTGCATTAGCCTGACCAAGCGCATTGTGAAGGCGTCATTGACGTGCTCATATTGACCAACCGCATAGGTCGGGCTGTTCTTTTCTCTTTGAGCTATATTTAGATAGTGTAGTTGTGGGTAACAATCATATACTTTCACCTAATCAGGTCCATTCCCAATTTCACCTTTCATTATTAAACCGGGCAGTGGCTGGTTCCTAGCGAACATGTAGACCAAATAGGAGGTCATAGTAAAGTACTTCTTTGTCTCAAGTTCGATCAGCTAAGTATGGATGTTGTCGCTTATGATCTGGGCCCAGTCAAACTTGGATTTCCCAGCGAAGACCTGTTCTGTGAAGTAAAACATCCATTCCTCAAAGTAGTTGGATTGGGGAAGTCCCATAATCCTGCTGAGCAATGTGACCATGTCCCCATGCTCATTGTGAAAGTCGCTTTTAGGGGTCTTTTTCCCAATCCTGACGCTTGGAGGTCTCCTCTCCTTGTACCACTCTTCATTCATTAGTGTTCTGCGCCTGGCGGGATTCATATCATACACCCCCTGCGCTTCGTCAATAATTGTTGTTATAGGGTTGTTTGGGAAGGGAATGTCAAATGCATCGCCAATAGCCTCAGGAGTGAAGTTAGCGAGGACCATGTCCTCGAGGAGCACCAATCTGGAACCTCGCTGGTAATGTCGGGCAGCCTCTACTACTAACTCATAGTTTTGTACTGTCGGGGGAAATCCTACCGCTTGGGCGATGCCACTTTCCATCATCTGTCTAGGCCTACCATAGGCATTAAGGGAGAAGACTCGGTTCTTGAAATCTTGGATATCAATATGGCCCAGGCCAGTATCACCGACACTGTCCCAGACACTCTGAACTTTTGACTCCCTCAATCCCCCTCTTTGGTATTGATACTTCATCCTTTCGACTTTGTGAGGGATATCTGATTTGGATGCTCGCGATGTCTCGGCTGTAGCAGGCGTCTTTGATGATTCTACCGCCGATTTAGGCATTTATCCTGCATAGCCGGACACAGATTACGAGGAGATATAGGGGAAGTAAAGCGGGTCAGATAAAGAATATGCCAACATACATGGATCAATTCAAAAACCGAATTGAAAGGACAGCATGATATCGCTAGCTAAAAGCTTGATTGACTTAAACATAAATATTTACGAAGCTTTCGATTGCGGATTTATACTTAGGCACTTTAGGATCAATTTTCAAAATGGACAAAGCTTGAGAAATTTTCCTAAGTCTGAAAATGCATTTTCTGGTTAATTCCGAGACTCTGTTTTCAATTGCTTTGCATGACGTCTTACAAACGGAAAAAGATGCGTTTTTCAAGACTTAATCATTTTAATCAATGTTTTGCACACACATCTATCCAATTTGCAAATATTTCAAATGATCGAGAGAGGTGAAGTACACTTACTTGGCGAAAATGAATGATGCGAATCCGCACAACTTGCAAATTTGAATGGAAGAGTTCTGCAATTTTTTTGAATTTTAACGGTTAACTTCCTATTCAAATTTTCAACGCCTATGGTTTGAAAAGAACTTGCAATTTTACACTCAGACAGCAATTTTGTTACCTTGGTGATTTTGGCAATTTACTTCAGCGATTTTTTACCTTGTGCGTTTTCTCTTTTACGGCTTCAAACTTGGGCGATTTTACTTTATGCGAACTTTTAGCAAACGGAGGGGGTTTTCAAATTATGAAGATTCTTCTGCAACTAACCCCTAAATCGCGGTTTTCGGTGCCTCGTGCGTTCTTGAACTTTGAAGGAAAATCGTGCCTTCCAAATCCGCGGTTCTTCCCTTTTGCTTGGACAGCGAACTTCGGTAATTTGAAGGGTTTTTACAAGTTTGCATGGACTTAAGCCTTCGCCACTTCTCCCACAACACGATTTTTGGCAGAATGGGGAAATTCTGCAGACTTCAAACACTTCTCACTTACTCTTATTGTGTGAACTTCGGTGTTTTCCGGGGTTTTGAAAACTTCATCTTTTGCGCCTTTCTTTCATAACGCGATTTTCGGACCTTTGGGGCATTTTGTCAACTTAAAAAAAACTTTGCAGGGTTTCACATTTCGCGATTTTCGCACTTCATCTGGACTTCAGCGAATTGAGGTTATTTCTCAACCTTTAAGCACTTCACATTTACCCTTGGTCACGCGAAGTTTGGCGTTTGGGCGTGGTTTGAAAAGAACTTCGACATTTCCTCTTACCTTGCAAACTTCGGACCTTTTGAACGTTTTGCCAACTTTGCCTTTTCTCACATTTTCACTTAAAGGTTTGAATTTCGACCTTTTGAGGCATTTTGCCAACTTTCAGTTTTTCTAACATTTTGGCTTAAAGGTCCGAATTTCAGCCCTTTGGGGCATTTTGCCAACTTTCAATTTTTCTAACATTTTGGCTTAAAGGTCCAAATTTCAACCCTTTGAGGCATTTTGCCAACTTTCACTTTTTCTACTGCGTTTTCACTAAAAAATGCGAGTTTCGGCACTTGGGTGAGTTTAAGGCTTTCGCCCCCCTTCCACCTTTCAGCTGGCGGAAATCGACATTCATACAAATCCCACAAACCTCTAAAAACATCATGTAATCCCTCTCATTATTCTTATGCGAAAAATCGGCGTCTTTGGGTCCTCATGCGACCTTCAGATGCTTTATCCTTTACTTGACGGATTTCGCCAATCTCTATCATCACACTCCTATCTAAGGCGATTTTACAAGCTTAGACAATCTCTTGGAATTCGTGCTCAAGGGCTCAACTGACCTCATGGAATCACAGACTCCTCCGTTGAACATCATCATCTTACGGACTGATCGCGGGCTCGCTCGAAAGGACACAAGACACCCCGCGCGGAACTCAACAGGGCGAAGACGGAAAAGGCCCTCAAAAAGGAAAGGGGACCCTATCGGCGACAGGGAGCGTGTGCAACGCACAACACCTACCTATTCAAAAAGAGATCTAGAAAAGAGGCTTCAATCTTAGGAAATGAGATGATAAAGCATGAATGTAGCAAAAAAGTTAAAGATTTGGGGAAATAAGATAAATGAAGATAAATATATTTAAAAAAGAAAAAGCGTTGGACTGCCCAGATTTCACCCTTGACACAGCAGTTTGCTAACATGTGTGAACAATCATTGGGGCAGATTGTAAACATAAAATTAAATTCTATTGCAATCCTATTCATTGACGTAAACCAATAGCCAAGGGCATCAATAGCATTTAATATGTTCCAAACACTAACTAAAATTGTTATACCCACAGCCACATTGAAGATTAGCATGGTAGAATTGTTTATGGATTAAAAAATGGTGGAGAAGTAAGGCATATAGCTAACAGAAAAAACATCAAGGATTAGCCAAAAAAATAGACAAAAAAATCAGATTAGCCAAAATATGTATGTAATAATTATAAATTTTATATTCATCTTCAAACTTAGGTCAAATACATATTTTGAAGGGAAAACTATCATTACACATTCAGTAAGTTTTGCTTACCAATCTGTGGTTCTAAAATAATTTCCTTCCTCAAATTTTGCCTACGCAGAAAGTAACATTTGAGGTGTTTCTAAAGTAAATTTGGTTATTGAATAACCTATGCAGATAGAGAAATAATTTCCTTCCTCAAATTTTGCCTACGCAGAAAGTAACATTTGAGGTGTTTCTAAAGTAAATTTGGTTATGAATAACCTATACAGATAGAGACAGTTGAATCTGATCCTCCATGAAATGACCACTTTCAAAAACTAACCAGAGATTTAGTAATAAGGCAGATAAAGCAGTGAAAGAGATGAGGGACCTCTAACATATGATTGATAAAATGGAACATCAATGTAGAAAGAAGATTCAGTTTCTTATTGATTCTATTAGTGAACCGTAGGAGCAATTTTAGAGAGTGCAAATATTCTCGTTCACGTAGGACTTGGATAAAGGGAAAAAAACATGAAGATGATATATAAGTGAGGTCGCGTTATTTGAGGGCTGTGCAGGTTAACCCTTATCTGGGGTCATTTTCCCTTGGAAGAGCTATAAAAGCAGTCCAACATTCCCATAAATGTACCTAAAACATAACAGCAGGATCAACTGACCTGCAAGTATCAAGAACAATCTAAAATATATGCAGAAGTGGAGAAAATAGACATCTAGAAGTGTCTCCCACCAAATTTTGACCATGGGGCCAAGTCGTTATACCAAGGAATCTAGTTGTTAGCAGTTTAGCAGAATTGAAATCGTGTTTTTTTGTCACTATTAATGTAGTTGGAAAGATTTTCTGCAATTGAAATGATTGCAATATCTCCATGTACCTTTTTGCCCCACTTCCAACCAATCAACTTATACATAGCATTTAGAGCAACCAACTTATGCATATGATTAATTAGCTTGATTATAAACATACCATGCAATTATTGGCCCCTGCAGCCAATTACATGGTTGCGCCCTTCTGCGTGCCTTCTTCCCAGTAGCAATGCTCTTTTTAATGTATCCTATAAACAACTAATGTAACACACTAATTGAGCTATGTAATTTCCAAGAGTTGTAACACCCAAGGCAAAAGATAAATAAATTCATACATATAAAAATGAGTTCAACTGGATCTATAGTTAACTACAATAATTCTAGTCCCAAAATTACAAATATACTCTCAAAATATTCTAGAGCGTAAATATTCAGCATCTTAATGTTCTAAAACCTGATATGATTATATAGTTGACTTATTTAACTAGCATTATGTAATAATGAGAAATACTGATTATTTGGTTGCAGTAAAAATTGCACAAAGATTTTACTAGAATTAATTCGGTAAAGCTGATATTGAAATAAAACTGAGACGACACCTTTGTGCCAAAAAACATATCCTTCAAGGTATAAATAGCATCTGAAGTTTGAAGCATAGAAATTCTCAGGAAGCAAAATTATTTATTACTTTACAAGAAGTTGTATGAAGCTAAATTAAATAATAGAAAAAGTGAAAGCCAAAACAATAAGTCAGTATGTCTTTTCTAGAGAAAATGTATTACCAAATGGATCTTCCAAATCCACTCTCTTTCAGCTAAAGTACAATCGTTATGTAGCTTACCTTGCCTATTGGATAGGCAATAGGATAGCAAATAATCATAAGGAATCGCACAAGCCAAACCAAATTTGCACCAATAGCAAGTCCATACTGTGAACATAATGCTTGTGGTATAACCTGCATAATAAGACAAGTGCACCTTGTTGTATGTCCCAAAATAACTGAGTACAGAACACACTAAATAGATTAAGTGTCTACTACAATCTTAACAACATGAATAAAGCAACAAAGAATACACTCAAGATCAAGTTGTCCAATCAATTTGAACAATTTAGACAAGCTAGAAATGTGTTTCACCTCCCCAAAAGCTAGGACAAAAGTCACTGAAAGTATTACAGCAAGTACAGTGCTGAAGATCTTATCCAGATAAATCGGAAGAGCCTGCCAAACAAGAACAAATGCATCACCATGCCTAACATGCCCTCGACTAAAAGTTGAAAGATAACTTAGAAACAAATAATCGCATAATTTATAACAAAACAAACACTCAAAAAGTTGAAATTGATTTTACCCTACATGAGGAATCCAAAAATATCAAGAAAGCCAAACTAATTACAATTTATTGATATAAAAATCTATATGCTTTGTATTATTGAAAAGGGACAAATATAGGAACATTGATGAAATAAGTTTAATCACATCAGAAATCACCAGCATTAACCTCGATGAGTTGAATTTATCTCATTTCAATTCATCCATTAAAGAATTATCTTTGTCCAAGAAATTTTTTTATAGTTCTCTATATTCTTTGTTTGCATCTGTAATGTCCCCATTTTGAACAGAATTGATTTGTGAGCATTTAGCTCAGTTTTCGAGTTTTCTTGCAAGCTTCTTGGTGAGTTGGGGAAAACTCCAAAATTCTTGGAAGGCTTTGGGTTGGTTAGTAGTGACTTTGGTTGTTAGAAATGAGCTCAGTAGGCAGTGTGGATCAGTATAACACTTAAAAAACAAATTCTGACTTTTGGTGGCTTCTCCAAACTTCTTGGAGATGCATCACCATGCCTAACATGCCCTCGACTAAAAGTTGAAAGATAACTTAGAAACAAATAATCGCATAATTTATAACAAAACAAACACTCAAAAAGTTGAAATTGATTTTACCCTACATGAGGAATCCAAAAATATCAAGAAAGCCAAACTAATTACAATTTATTGATATAAAAATCTATATGCTTTGTATTATTGAAAAGGGACAAATATAGGAACATTGATGAAATAAGTTTAATCACATCAGAAATCACCAGCATTAACCTCGATGAGTTGAATTTATCTCATTTCAATTCATCCATTAAAGAATTATCTTTGTCCAAGAAATTTTTTTATAGTTCTCTATATTCTTTGTTTGCATCTGTAATGTCCCCATTTTGAACAGAATTGATTTGTGAGCATTTAGCTCAGTTTTCGAGTTTTCTTGCAAGCTTCTTGGTGAGTTGGGGAAAACTCCAAAATTCTTGGAAGGCTTTGGGTTGGTTAGTAGTGACTTTGGTTGTTAGAAATGAGCTCAGTAGGCAGTGTGGATCAGTATAACACTTATAAAACAAATTCTGACTTTTGGTGGCTTCTCCAAACTTCTTGGAGAAGCAATCTATTTTTAGCAAGTCACTCAATTGGCTCCAATTATCATCCTATACCTTCAGTATCATCTTGATGTGATCAGAGTTTGATTCCAATGTCATTTCAGTGCTTTCTACAACTTGGGTAAAATAATTAAAATGTCCACTTAAGTTTATAATGTTAAATATTTAAATGACAACTTAAGTGAAATATCTTGTTAAAAATGTGATAAAATAATTCATAAGTGGACGCACAGGAGAGATAAGGGAGCCTTTGCACATTAAATATTATTATTTCAAAAAAAAAATTGAGTGGAAACTGAATTATTATAATTTTCAATTGTATAATTCCCTCCAAAAAGCTATATAAGGAGGTCTTGGGGCTCATTTTGAGATTGATTGGTGTGTATGATTTTGTTATACTGCTAGAATGAACTTTGAGTTCTTCTAAATCTGTTGAAGATGAAAACCCTCTCAGAATTACTAGTTTCCAGGACAAAAACCCTTTAGCTTGTCAGTGTGGTTCCATCTAAGGATCACCATCGTTACAAATCAAAGTTTTGGTTTTGATTGGTTGCAGAGATGGATATTTTTTATATATACTGAGTTGCAGATTTGATGTTAGTTTGCATAACTTCCCTAAAGCTTTGAAGAGTTATTCAAGGTGATTCTTGGGGTTTTCCTTGTTGGTCGTACAGCTTCAGGCAGTGTAAAATCCCTTGCCTATTCGCAATAGATTTTTACTATTTTTCCTCATGGCAATTTGTCACACAATTTGTCTTCTGAAAATGATATAGCTTCAATTGCAATGTATGCTCAAGTTATAATTTTAATTCCATAATGACATGTCATAAATGAAAAGACCACAATATCTCAATTGCAAACACATAAGTACTACTGTGTTGTTCAAGCCTTCGGAACTTGATATTATAATTATGTTGCACTTGTTTATATTCAGCCTAGCACCCTTTTCAGATTTAAGATATATTTCTTTATATGACCAAACTGAAATACATTATTTTAAATGTTGTTCAAAAAAAAATTACAATTTGGAGATGTGAATTCTGACCTTATTTTATCGCTGCCGATGTATAAACTTCAATCATCTATATGCAGATCTGTATTCTGCTATGGATTGTCTACCAATCAAAGGATTTGGGCCTGAATAATGGCACTCTTATTACTGAATGTAATAATTAAGATTGTTCTAAACAAGAAAACTTCTATACCCCGTGCTTTTCTCAAAGGCTTGCACACACAGGCATCCAGAGTCGCCAAAATGGAAGTCTAAATCTTGCTCACCAAATAGCCCGAACTGGAAGTATAAATTTACTCACCAACTATCAAGCCAAAATTTTGATCAGAAATTATATCGGCATAGCAATAGTGTCTCCTCTCCCACTGTGTTACGTCTCAGTCTAAGGAATGATGTTTTCTCCTTCTCATATGTTGTGATTCAAACATCGGGACAGACCAAATTTTAAAAAATCATTGCAAATCGAAGCTGATTAAATTGAACTTTTTTGGGGAAAATCTTTTTAGCCTAAGATTTTTTAAAAATCATGAAAATCAAGATTTTTTGAGGAATTTAGCTCTTCTATAAATACCTATTACTTTTAATTTAAGGCAATTGCAACATTGTTACTACCTTTTATGTCCTTAAGTTCAAACTTGAAACAATCATTTTTAATTTATGTGCATTGAGTGAGGCATAGTTTCTTGTTTGTTACAACAAATGTCTTCAAAGTGTAATACTATATATGATTTGATAAATATTACATAACAAACTTAACATGCCCATAAAATGCTACAAATAATAATCAATAATGACTGAAGATTTGATCAAATACACAATTTAGCAAGCAAAAAACCAACAAAGCTTGTATGGACAAACTGCATTAAAGATTTAATTTGACAAACAAAAAGTCACAATCAATTTACATTTAAATCCATCATATAGCACTTCATAGTGAATGAAAATTATCCATATGTATTGAATTCAAAAAGTACCTCCATTGCAATGGCATTACAAAGAAGCAATGTCACGAGAAGCCGATGTTGCTTTTGTACGACAGGTAAAATGACAGCTACAAAAAAACATCAAAGAAATAATTGTTCAATTATGACTAATAATTCGAATTGCAGGAAAAATGCATAGCATACAATTCTAACATGCATGAAATCTCTCTCTCTCTAAACTTCCACCTTACCCTTCCCCTCACTCTCTTCCTTTCCCCCTCCCTCCCCCCTTAATGCATCCACATGTGCAAGTGAGCATGTGTGTGTATATTCATTTGTGTGTATGTTCCATTAGTATTTGGTAAACCTAATATAGCAACAATTAAAATCTAATCTCTAACAACTAATATTCACCAAACATCTGACACAAGATGCAAAATAAAGAATGTTAATACCTTAAACAATGACTTGACTTCATTTAATCAATTGAAAACCCCACAATTAGTTGAATATCAACAGTCAGTTTTCAACCAATATATCATTTTTCCCTCATGCACTAGTTGAAAAATAAATAAGGATCAATTTGATATACTAATTATTAGAGACTCTAGAGAAGAAATCATGGCTTGGAGATTCAAAGACCTAAGTATCCAATCCACAAACTGCCAATTCTTATCTTATTCAAATCACAAGCTCTAATAATTAATTCTCACCATATATTCAACACAAGATACAAATATAAGTAATGTTCATGCCATTGATCTAATGCCTCTCCCATTTGCAGCTTGGAGATGTGGATAGGTATGTTGCGACATTGTTTCTACAGATGTTGAGTTGTGCATGTGTGCATTGCTCTTTAGTGTTTATTTTATATCCTACTCTTGTATGTATTTGGTGCTATTAATGTCTGGACCACCACATGATGGTCATTGTTGGGGTGTTGCATTGAGATGTATGCATATATATATATATATATATTCTTGTGCCAACTTACTTGTGGGAACTTAATGTATACTCTACTGATGATATTTCATGACATTAATCGTTAGTGATGTTTACCTGATTATATTATGTTAATATTAATGATGCTGGTATATTGATTAATTTTAAATTAAATGTGATTGTGACATTAAATATATGTAGAGGTAAGATAATAATGTGATTTGGATTTATTGTGTTTTGAAATATCAAAATTGATGTGAAAATTAAATGATGATGTATTTAGACAAGTCAAATGCAATAAAGTTATTTACTTGATATCTTAGTATGTGCTTCGGCTATATATGTATGGATGTACATGCATACATATATGTGTGTGTGTGTGTATAAGCTACCCTTGATGTGTGTTGAGTGGTTGTAGGTACTAGGTATCGACTACACCTAGCTGATAGTTTTTGTGTCTCAGACCAGCGATCAGACTTTCAGTATTTAATTTCAGATTAACATTAAGTAAATGATAAAGTAAACGAAAGAGAGAAACCAAGTGCACAAGAGACCAACTCAATTACCCTGGAAAAACCTCCAAGGAGGAAAAACCCAGCACTAAAGACCCACAGGTCAGATTATGTATTCAATTTTGAATTGTAACAATACAATACTTAGCTCAAGTCATGTGACTCAAATCTGGGATCTTCAAACTGCACACTTGAATGAATCAGATCTGCCCTTTTAATACATTGTTGTGACCATTTCACACATCGCCCCATTGGAATGGGGACCCCCTCTTTTTGCCTTAGGTTTTGTTTTCTCTTTGTTTGTTTTTCTCTCTGCTTTTAGGGTTTTGAGTGAGTGAGTGGTCTGCCTGGGCTAGCTAGATTAGGGCTAAGCTTTGGAAGCTCGTTTTAGGGTTTCCTTCAAGCTAAGTCTAGTCTGGTTTAGGAGGTTGTTAGTCGTCTGCCTGAAGCCTCAAGATTGCCAGAATGAAGCATGCCTTTCAGGAGAATCAAGTTGGTTAGATCAAGGAACAGGGAGAATGGGTCTCAAGTCAGGATAGGTCTAGATTAAGGGTTTTCTTGTCAGAGTCCTGCTTGTTTCCCTGTCTGAGTCAGTTGAGCGGAGTCAGTGAAGAAAAGAAGAAGGTTTGATCAAGTTTGATGGAGGATGAAGCAAATTAAGGTAAGACTTGGCCTGAAAGGGAAATTTCGCCCCTAACCCTTCCAAAGGGTCCAAGGCGAAAATCATTGTAAAGCTCTTTTTCTCCTCACTTTGTGACTAAGTGATACTTTCTAAAGCATGTTTGGAGGTGAATTGATATGTTTTGCCCGGAGATGGAATTAATGGATTTTTGAAAAGCAAGATGATGCCTGAAAAAGGATTTTCGCTCTTAACCCTTCCAGAGGATCCAGAGCGAATTTCATCCTAAAAACTCTTTCTTGCCTTAGATGGAATTGCAAACTTGTTCCTAGCTTGGAAAAGGACCTGACTTTGCCTTGTGAAGTAGTTTAAAACATGAAAATTGAGCAATTTGGCTTGGAATGGAGATTTCGCCCCTGACCCTTCCAGAGGGTCCAGAGCGAAAATCTTATAAGAGCTTATTTTTCACTAACTTTGGCTAACTTTTCATGTGCAGGATCTCTTGGAATGAAGATTGGACATCATTTGATACATTTGAAGATTTGGAAGCGTGCAAAATGAAGATTTTTGGACAAGTAAGGTGAATTTCGCTCCTGACCCTTCGAAAGGGTCCAGAGGGAAATTCTCAATAGCTCCCATGTTGCAATGAAAAAGGTCAAGTTTTGGGCATGAGTGAAACAAGAACAACTCCCTTTTGCCTCCTGAAGAAGTTTCAACTTTGAAGAATGAAGGATTTTGCTTAAAATCTAATTTTCGCTCCTGACCCTTCCAGAGGGTCCAGGGCGAAAATCTTTATAGGAGACATTTATTGCCTTGTTTGATCAAATTGAGGAGCCTAAGGCATCATGAAAGGAAGAATGAGCATATTCAAACCCTTAGGTATGTTAGAAGTCATGAAGAAATGAAGGATTTTGCCCTAAATTAAGGAATTCGCTCCTGACCCTTCCAAAGGGTCCAGGGCGAAAATTTTCAAATCCTTCTATTTTTCTTGCAAAAAATCTAGTCAAGCTTGGCATAGATGAAAGAGGAGTAGTGTCTTTTTTTTGAAAGGTGAAATCAACTTGAAATGATGATTGAATTGAGCCTAAATTGACGAATTCGCTCCTGACCCTTCCAAAGGGTCCAGGGCGAAAAACTTTATAGGAGGCATTTCTTGCTTGGTTTGGTTGAATTGAAGTGTCAAAGGCGTGATGAAAGGAAGAGTGAGCATGTTGGAACCCTTAGGCGTGTTTAGAAGTGATGAAAAATGAAGGATTTTAGCCAAGAAGGTGAATTTTGCTCCTGACCCTTCCAAAGGGTCTAGAGCGAAATTCCTTGCAAGCCTATTCTTTTAACCTTGTTTTGGCTTAAGACCTTATCCATTGGGTGAAGGATGTTGTTTAGTTACCTCTTGAGGTGATTTTGAGTTGGAAAAAGGAAGAATCAAGCCCAAATCATGATATTCGCTCCTAACCCTTCCAGAGGGTCCAGAGCGAAAATCCTCCTAGACCTCATTTCCTTCCTTACTTGACCAAATTTTGATGCCCAAAGCATGTTGAAAAGAGGAATGGACATGATCTTGCTTTGAGAAGTGTTCGATAGCATTGAGGGATGGAGATTTTGGCCAAGAAAGGCAATTTCGCTCCTGACCCTTCCAGAGGGTCCAAAGCGAAATTCCTTATAAACACATTTTTAGCCCTTCTTGGACATGAAATCCTATTCCTAGCACAGTGCAAGATGAAATCCCACTTAGCAAAGAAGTTTCAAGGTAGAAAATGAAAGATTTTGGTCAAAATGGTGAAAATCGCTCCTGACCCTTCCAGAGGGTCCAGAGCGAATTTTCTCAAAAACACTCTTTACTATCAAATTTTGCTAAGTCAAATAAGGGATAAGATGAGACATAGAAGGAACTGCCCCTGGGAATATGTTGAGGTTGGAAAAAATTATCAAGAGGTGAAGGAATTGAGCACAATTGTGAATTTCGCTCCTGACCCTTCGAGAGGGTCCAGGGCGAAATTCCTAAAAAACACCTTTTTCTTACAAGATCAAAACAATCTTTTTGGTTTTTATGGTTTGAACGAATGTGAGGAAGTATGTTTTGTCCTTTGAAGATAATTGAGATAGTCAAGAGGAAGCAACCAAGCCTAGATAAGGATTTTCGCTCCTGACCCTTCCAGATGGTCCAGGGCGAAAATCCTAAAAACTATCTTTTCCTCCAAAAGATTGGACTAGACCAAGCTTAGACATGGGTTTGACAAGACGTTTGAATTGCCTTGAAGTTGAATTGGATTGCTAAGGATGCAAATTTTGAAGCCAAGAAGGAAATTCGCTCTTGACCCTTCCAAAGGGTCCAGAGCGAAATTTCCAAGTCCTCCTATTTTCCTTGCATTTCAAGATAAAATTTTGGTTTTCAGGACTTGGATGGGAGAGAGGCGTGATGTTCTATGCCTTAGAAGTGATTTGAAGTTAAAAAGCATGAAGGAATAGGCCTAAAACTCAAAATTCGCTCCTAACCCTTCCAGAGGGTCTAGGGTGAAAATCATAAAATCAACATATTCCTTTTAAGATTGTGCTAAGGCAAGGATACACCAAGGTAGAAATGACCTTTAAGACCATTGATGAGTAATTGTTTGTTTCAAAAGTTGATGATTCTAGGTCAGAGAAGGAAAATCGCTCCTGACCCTTCCAGAGGGTCCAGGGCGAAAATCTAAAAAACCCCTATTTTACCTTGCAAGAACAAGCAAAACTTGGGTGGAGTGAATGAAGAGGATCATTGCCTAACCTTGTGAGGTGGATTGGAGTTAAAATGATGAAGGAGTAAGCCTAAATGAGAAAAATCGCTCCTGACCCTTCCAGAGGATCCAGGGCGAAAAACCCTAAATCCACCTTTTTCTCCAAGATTTGAGTGAAACTAAGCCTGGACCTCAGTGAAAGATGCCATTTGGAATGCCTTGGTAAGGTTTTGGACTTATAATAATGAGAATTTTGAGCTCAGGAAAGAATTTCGCTCCTGACCCTTCCAGAGGGTCCAGGGCGAAATTCTTGAAAATGCAATATTTCCTTCAAAATTTTGATGAGCTAACCTAGTGATGGAGAGAAATGAACTCTGGAGGTTACCTTGGAGGAGGTCAACGATCAAATTAAGGTGAATTTTGACCTAATAAGCAAAAATCGCTCCTGACCCTTTCAGAGGGTCCAGGGCGAAATTTACATTTTCACCTAATTGCTCATAAGAAATGATAAAAAATTGAAATGCAACAACTTGATTAGGTCAAGACACATATGAACTCACCTTCCAAGAGATTTTGGAGTCAAGGAATGGGATATTCGGGACCAAATTGAAAAAATCGCTCCTGACCCTTCCAAAGGGTCCAGGGCGAAATCATCAGGAAGCTTCATTAAGCCTCAATCAAGCCTTGATATTCCCCAATTTGCACTAAATTACCCAAATTCAAGACATTTGGGAGGTTGAATTAAATTCGCATTAATTAAGGCATTGGCAATTTAATTAATTAATTTTTAGGCCTTGAAATAATTGAAAATCCACCTTGAAGGCATCAAAATTAATTTTAAAATTTAAAATATAAAGGTGAGCGCTCAAAACATATTTACTTGCCTTTACAAGCAAGTCGGCCTCCTTTTTAGTGGTTTTTATTTTATTTTTTGCCTTATTTGCTAGGTTGGCCTTATGCTTAATTAGGGTGAGCGCCCTATATAATGGGGGAGTGTTGTAACATTTTCAAAATCATTCATTCATTCCTTCTTATGCGAATTTGAGGAGCAGATCATAGGAGCGAATTTCTTAGCGAGTTGGGGGATAATTTCCAGATTTTGAAGTTGTTTGAAGGATAATTTCCAGATTTTGAAAAGCTAGTGGAGGGTGAAGCTCTTTTGAAGGTTAATTAAGACATAATTCATCCAAGGCCAGCAATTCAATCCTTATCCAGCAAAGTCTGATCTTTCTTCATTTTTCCAAGGTTGATAGTTAAGCTTTCAAAGAAGGAGGTATGAAGAATTAAATTTTTGAAGTTTATATTCAAGACTTGTTTTGATCTCATAGCAATCCTTTGAAAATCTAAGTCTTGTGCAATCTGATTTTCATTCATAATTTGAAAATTCATAATTCTTGAGTTATCATGTCATTTTCAAATTAATGTTTTGAACTATTCCCTTGAAAGGTCTTAAGTTCCATGCTTTAAGGTATGATGCTCAAAGACTAACTTTAATCTTTTGTGTAGGCATCAAATGACGACCCCCAAAGCCGAAGGATCTACTAGCCTGCAGGCTCTCATCAAGGAAGATCAGAGAAGCGACGAATTGGAGACCAGAATCGTGTCCAAGTGGAGTAATATTGGAGACACCAACTTAGGAAACTTCAATGTGAAGAAGTTTCGAGAGGTCCCCTACATTGGCAAGCCATCACCTGTTGCAAGGAGGATAATCGAGAGAGGCATCATCAAGGCGGCAGGTTTCCCTCCCGCAATCAAGTGTCATGAGCTGATGATCGAGTGTGCCCGCCACTATGACTCACAATCAAGGACGATTGTAACCAAAGACGGGAACATCTTAGCCTACCTTTCAAAGGAAGCTATAGGCGAAGCTCTTCATCTTCCGGACCATAAAGACATGATTTACAAAAGCTTAGAAGGAGCAAGGTCGATCTATGAAGATGATCCTGAGTCCTGTTTGAACTTCATTAATAAGAATTGGTTGCTCAAAAGTCGGCCTCGTCTGAACAAGATTCCCAATACACCACATAGGATCGACTTTCAAGAGGAATACAGAGACTTGATAACTTTGCTCAATCGAGTTACAGGTGCTTCTCAAGCCTTCTTCTTCGAAAAGTGGATGTTCTTCTTCATACAAGTGATAGTTCAAGGAAAAGGAATGCTTCATTGGGCCAGAATCATTAGCAATTGTCTGGACGTATAGTTAAGAAGGCTAAGACCCACCAAATCATTCCACATGAGCTCATATGTTATATATGCCTTGATCAGGAGTTTCAAATATGCAGGGCTACCTCACAGAGGAGTGATTGGAAGAGGACCCAGAGAAATAAGGGTTTGTGATTCTTACGTTCATCTGCATCATCTGCCTAGAAGTGACTACAAGTTAGTCAATGACACCTTCACGATGAACATTACCAGGATATTGCAAGGAAGAATTCACAATCGACTGTCTCTGGATGCACAAGAGCTTGTGAAGAAGTATGGCGCATGGTTCATCCAGTTTCAAAAGTTCACATACATCAGAGTTCATGGGTGTCCTTCACCACCTTACATGTTGCCAAGATATCCAACAGATAGGATAGTACTACTTGAGGTGACTAGACAGTTGGCAGCTTATGCGAAGGCATCCAGACACAAGCATGGAAATGGAATTCTCGTGCCCATCATACTAGGGAATTCAGTTGAGGTGTGTCCTAACACTCAAGCCGTGGAAGATGCAGAGAAAGAATTATCCTTATACTCATTCACATCCTTTGCCTCGCGAGAGAATTTTGATCCTCATGGTTATATGGAGGAGACAGTCGATAGAAAGTACAAGCATGAGTTTCAGGTGGAGGACTTTTGGATGAATCTCCCAAGTGATTTAGAGGCTAAAAGAAAGATGCATTCCAAGCTACCCTTAGATCTTATCAGGAAATGCAAAGTTTATAGAGTAGCCGATCAAGCCTAGGATAATGGTAGATACCTCCAGTCGTCCTATGAGAAAGAGGACAAAGAAGTGAAGATAGATTGGAATGAGTCCGAGGTTTTAGACTTGAGAGCTTTGATGGCTCCCGTTTTATCCTGCACTTGCAGATGGGTGGATGTACAGCATCAAAAGTTGAAGGAGCAGAATGTATCAATGACATTTACTTTGGAGGCAAGACCAGAAGAAGGAGAAGCAAGCGTGAGTGAGAATACTTCTCATTCCAAAGGCTAAAAGAGGAAAGAAGGACCTGAGAAGAAAGAACCTTCCAAGAAGAAGCAGATAACAAACCCTGATCACCCACCAAGCACATCTTCCAAGCATGAAAAGGAGGCGAGTCAAGGGGAAGATCAGAGGCAGATAGTATATAAAGTTGATGAGTCTATGGAATCCATGGTACAGAATGATAAGCAAGAGAAAGGACAGACGCCTCAACATTCATCAAGTCAATCTCCCCAAGTTGATGCTAATGAGCAACACGAAGAAAAAAACGATGATGAAGCAACATCTCCTTTCCGGGAAGACAGGCCACTACCTAAAGAAATACAAGTGAGGGAAACAAGATCTGCCATTCCTGATTGGCTGAAAGAGAGACTGACAAGGGTAGTTGTGGTTGAAGAGGAAGAAGATGTGTTTGACTTGGAAAGCCTTATAGGAAATTCTCATGAGGTAATGGAGAAGAAGAAAGCCACAAAGGTGTCTAAGGTAATTAGAGATGAGACAGGATCCAGGAAAGTACAGGTAGCTACACCAGTGGTGGACAAATATGAGGATGAGATTCTTGCAGATGAGTATGACCTAGAAACATTTGAGCTTGGTCCACTTACCTCTGAACAAGCGATGGAAGAAGCAACTGATTCATTTGAAGCACTTAAAGATAAACTCAAAGAAGAAATGGAAAAGAATAAGAAGCTTGAAAGGGAGGTCAGTGCTTGGAGGAACTATTTTAGTCACCTTAATCAGCCCTTGAGACGTCAGGATCCAGCAATATCTCCTTTACAAGCACTCCCTCTTAAATCAGTAAGCGAGGCAGAAAGGGTGAAGAGCTTGGTTCAGCTTATGAGCTCTTGGATTGATAAATCCCACTCGGTAGCCATTGAATTTGCAACAAGAATGATGAAGACAGTTCATCGAGCTATCCAGGTCCTTGAGATTATCCATAATCTAATGATAACTGTAGCTGCATTCACTCACACTAGAGATGTTATCATTCCTGTCTTACAAGTGATAAGACAAATACCAAGACGGATTCTGGCACAAGAAAAGATAATGGATGGAGGAACCCATAACCTCCTACAGTGGTCAGCTCTGCTCCAGATGAAAGAGGTCCTTTTTGAAGACATCAACACCAGATGCAGTCGAGTTGAAGGTATCATTCATCCAATTCAAGATAAGGTGTTTGAGGTATTGTGTACCATTCTTGACAGGCGGATCGAAATTGAGACAGATGTGGACATCCAAGAGTTGGAGGAGAGAGTCAAGGTCATCTTTTGCAAAGAGAACATCATCACAGATAAGCAACGAGATCAGATGTACACTACTATGTTCCTGATTGAGAAGACCAAAGAACTTGAACCTGGATGGGAGACAGCTCTTCTCACTGCTTTTGATCAAGTCCTTCACTTGGAAGAACGAATGAAGAATCTTCTTGAGATTCCCATTGCTGAGATTGAGGGAATTGTGTCCAGATTCATTGAATATGCTAAGAAAGAGCATAGGAAAGGAAACAACATTCTAGATGAAAAGTTGTTATAAGATGATGTGGCAGCTTAATTCCTATTGGTCTATGTCTAGTCGGTTTTTGTGCCAATTCTTTATTGGCTATGGATTAGTGATGTTTATCTAAATGGGGACTTTTTTGTAACAAACCCTAATTAGGGTTTAGGTGTCAAAATCTCAGCCATTGATCTTCTTTTGATCTGGGCCATTCATTGTATTTGAGGATGCTATATATACCCTCACTCATTTCAGTTAGAAAAGTTAGAAAAGTTAGAGAAGAGAGAGAGCTTAGAGAGAAGAAAGTTAGAAAGTTATTGTTGTAGCACGATTGAGTAGTGAAGAAAGAATTTTGAACAATTGTTGTCTATTTGGCTATGAGATCAATAAAATATTGAAGTTATGGTGTTTTTATTGCAATACTTGTGGCTATCTTTATGATTGTTTATCTTCTTGAATCACTCTCAGTTGAAGTAGCATTTAAGTTTTAAGTTTGAAAGACGAAGTGTTGTGCTTGATCTTTGATAAGATTCATATTCCAAACCACTAGCTTCTTACTGATTGTAAGGATGCCTTGTGTGGTCAACTAGAAACCTTGAGATTGATTAAGAATTCAATCATTCCTGGAAGTATTGATATGTATCTCTATGATAGTATCTATATCCCTGATGATTTGAAAAACTATTGAATCCCCTTAGAAGATCGCATCAATTCCAGTAGAGTTGTAATTTCTTGGCGAAACTAAAATTGGTAGAATCTTATCAAGTCTAGTCTTCATTGAGTCATTCTTAGGAATAGTTTAAGCATCTCTTCCTTGAAACCCTTACTTTTTGACATTTTTTGAAAATCCGTTAGTGTTAGGAGAATCCTGTTCCTGCATTTGGAAAGAAAGTAACGTGGACAAGCTTTCTCTGAAAGTACGTAAGGCCCCTTGAAGAAACAGCATATACAACGACCACTGGTACTTATCCACACGTAGAGATCCTACAACAAAGAACCTTGAAGTCATCCCGATTGATCCTTTTCACGACATCTTCAGCATTCGGAGACTTTAATCAAGAGAGGATAAGGTACCTCTAGGTATTTTATTCTGTGTTTGGTCGTGTACAAAATACACATCAACATACACCAGGTCTGCACTTCTATATTCACCAAGTTTGCACCATCTAACAGTAATAAGGAACACCAAAATTGCTTTGTCTTCCTTGAATAAGTTCACCCAGTTCACCTCTTATTTTTGCATACCAAGGAGTAGATGGATTTCGCTGATTGCATGAATGAATTAAGTGATTTGAACTTGGCAAATGATCTTTATTTATATGTGCATATAACCTTTAAGTCGGCCTTAACTAAATATATATGTTTGGCGCCAAAATGGTTTAGTGTGGCGTGTTCATTATAGGGTTGGCCCTGTTTAGGAGCATGCTACCCTCTTTGGCGTGAAGGGTCCAGCCCTACACGTTATGCTTTGGTAAAAGGGGGCCCAGTCCTTTAGGGATTCGGATGTTGCCTTAGGCAATCCGAATCCCCTTTTCTGAGCCTAATTACAAACAATACTCCCTCTTAACTAGGGAAGAAAAGAATACATAATCTGAACCTTTAGAGTTCCATCTAGCACACAAGCATAGAATTACATCTTCCACCTAGCACACCAGCATAGGATGGTTCTACCACACAAGCATAGAATGGAACCTTCCATTCTTGCACACAAGCGAAGAATGGACAAACCCTACAGTTGAGAATCACTGAGATTGAAACTCCCTCTCAACCAGAGTTTCATTTTCCACAATAACAAGTTTGTCTCTGAAGTATTCAAACTTCACTCTGGATAAGGGTTTGGTAAGAATATCTGCAACCTGTTCATCTGTGCTAATATACTTCAGTTGAATGGTGCCTCTTTGCACCATATCCCGAATGAAGTGATAATGAGTTTCCACATGCTTGGACCTGTCATGGAACACGGGATTTACTGACATCTTTATACAGCTTTGATTATCACAATGAATAGTGGTAAGACCACTAGGTTGACCAAATAGTCCAACAAGAAGTTTGCGAAGCCACGCTGCTTCTCTAGATGCAACAGATGCTGCAATGTACTCAGCTTTTGCACTACTCAATGCTACTGAAGATTGCTTTCTACAAGCCCAAGAGATTACTGCAGAACCCAAGCTGAAGTAGATACCCGAAGTACTTTTCTTGTCCTTGACACTTCCTGCCCAATCTAAATCTGAATAGCCTTCCAAGGAGATTGAGGTATTAAGTGAATACTTCAGCCCATAACCAATAGTGCCTCGCAGGTATCTCAGAATGTGCTTGGCTGCAACCAGGTGAACAAGTTTAGGCATGCTCATGAACTGACTGAGAGCATTCACAGCATAACAGATATTTGGTCTAGTATTGACTAGATACATCAAGGATCCAATCAACTGCCTGTATGTTAAGATATAGCCCTCGTGAATCTAACTGATGGTAAATCGGTTATTATCTGGAGAGTGATATATTAACAAAGCATACAGTTTGGAAATTAAACATAAACAAACTAATTGTTATGAACGGTTGCCTCCGTAGGGACATGTCCATACGTGGCAACTGCCACGTATGGGCATGTTCCTACATAGGCAATCTTTCCTTTTGTATTTAAACCGGATTCAATGATGGAGACGATCAATAACTCACGACAATCAGTCTTCCAGAATCGCTGTCATTATTCTTCGATCAATATTTCACAACATGGTATCAGAGCCAGCATATTAAGAGAATAAATTAGACAGCCATATTACTCATAAGCATTTATCGGAAGTAAATAACAAATCAACGCAGAGGCTATATACGCAGAGGATATATCCGACTAAGAAAATATTCAAAATGTCAAGTAATATGAGAGTGGAAGATAGACTCGAAGGAGCCTCCAACTTCGTTTCCTGGAAGATACGAATCATTGCCATTCTTGAAGAACTAGAATTAGAGTCTTACATAGAAGAAAATCTAGACATGCCAAATGATGAACCAGAGAAATCTACCTGGAAAAGGCGTAATAATAAAGCAAAGAAAATAATTATTGACTCAGTCAAAGATCATATTCTTCCATCTATAGCCAGACTGCCTAAAGCATATGAAGTATTTAAAACCATTAAAAATACATATGAAGTTAACAATGCGAGTCGAATGTTAACCTTGAAACAACAACTTTTAAACATAAAGATGAATAAAGATGATACAATATCTACATACTTTTCAAGGATATCTGAAGTAAAAGACCAATTACAAACTATTGGAAATGAGGTAGATGATCAAGAAATCTCTCTCATAGCCCTAAGAGGATTACCAATTTCATGGGAATCCTACATTCAATGTATTAGCAGAAAGCCCCCCTTACCCAAATTTGAACAACTTAAGAATGAGTGCATTCAAGAGGAATCTCGACTAATCTCAAGAGGATTAGGGACAAATAAAGAAGAAGAAATCCAAGCACTTAATACAAATACCTTCAACAAAAACAAAAAGTTCTCCAAACGGAAGAGAGGAAATAAAAACCATCAGAAAAGAGATATGTCTAAAATTCAGTGTTACAAATGCGACAAATATGGGCCCACTCACAAGAATTGTCCACAAAGGAAGAAAACACAAGCTACTCTAGCCGAAGTCAAAGGAGAAAACTCACTTTTCTTCTTAGCCCTATCAAGTGAAATAAATACAAATAAAAACACTTGGATCGTAGACAGTGGAGCATCAAGGCATATAACTGGATTCAGAAATCAGTTTGAAACACTTAACGGGCACTCAAGTGAAGAGGTTACTATTGGAGATAACTCCACATATCCTGTGAAAGGAATTGGGACCTGTACTATCAAACTAAGAAATGAAGTATCTCTACAATCAAAGGATGTTCTGTTTGTACCTGGAATAAAAAGAAATCTAGTCTCAATCTCAAGCCTAGCTGATCAAGGATATCGGGTTACCTTCAATGAAGATAAAGTTCTACTCTGGCCTAAAAATACAAATATCAAAAATGCCATAACAGTAGGTTCAAGAGATGGTAGCCTATACAAACTATGCAGTGATAAAAGGAAGCACTAAATCTTGAAGTTTCAAATAATAATGAATTATGGCACAAAAGATTAGGACACCTAAGATATAGTGCTCTATCCAACATAAAGAAGATTACTTCAGGACTGCCCCAACTAAAATCTGAACACACGGGCATTTGCAAAGGATGTGCCTTGGGAAAGAATGTGAAAGTTTCTTTTCCCTCAAGTGAGCACAAATCAAAAGTTATTTTAGAACTAATTCACTCAGACCTATGCGGTCCCATTTCAACACCATCCCTAACTGGATCCTTATACTACATAATCTTTGTTGACGACTACTCTCGAAAAACATGGATATATTTTCTAAAGTGCAAAGACTCAAATGAAGTACTATCTAAGTTCAAAGAATTCAAGGCACTAGTAGAAAACCAGTCAGGGAAGAAAATTAAGGTGTTAAGATCCGACAATGGGGGAGAATATACATCTAACAACTTCAAAGACTTTTGTAATTCTGTTGGGATTAAGAGGGAGTATACTGTACCATATAATCCACAACATAATGGAGTAGCAGATAGAAAGAACAAAACCATAATTGAAGCAGCAAAAGCCATGATGCATGACCAAAACTTACACACTTCATTCTGGGCAGAAGCTTCAAATACAGCAGTATACATTCAAAACAGATGTCCGCACTCAGTTCTAGAAAACATAACTCCTGAAGAAGCTTTTACAGGGAACAAACCAAACTTAAGTCATTTAAGGATATTTGGCTGTCCCGTATATATACATGTTCCTAAAGAAAAGAGGACAAAACTAGAACCATCCGGAAAAAGAGGTATCTTCATTGGCTATAGTGAAAATACTAAAGGATATCGCATTTACATTCCAGGGAAAAAATCTGTTGAGATAAGTAGAGATGTAAAGTTTGAAGAAAACACTACACTCAAAGAACCTGAGGATGATAACATTACTAAAGAAGAAGAAGATCACATAACTGAGATTGAGAGGGAGAATATCATAGAAAATTCCAAACCTTCAGACACTGAGAGGGAGGACATCATAAGAGCTTCTGAACCTCTTGTTGATGAAAATATTGAAACACTCAATAACAAGAAAAGACCTCTATGGGCAAGGAAAATGATTGAAGAGAATAATGTAGAACCAAATGAAATTTCCAAAGAAAATAAGAGAACAAGAACTCTAAAATGTTATGCTGCAGTTCTAACCGAACTCACAAATTCTGAACCAACAAATTTCAGAGAAGCCTTATCAAAACAGGCTTGGAAAAATGCTATGGTTGAAGAATATCAATCTATACTAAAGAATGATGTTTGGGATATAGTGCCTAGACCAAAAGACAAATCAGTTGTCTCATCCAAGTGGTTCTTCAAGATCAAATATGCATCTGATGGCAGCATTGAAAAACATAAAGCTCGCTTTGTGGCCAGGGGATTCTCTCAAAAAGCAGGAATTGATTATGAAGAGACATTTGCCCCAGTTGCTCGGTATACGTCGGTAAGAACAATCATTGCAATTGCAGCATCCAAAGGATGGAAAATTCACGAAATGGACGTAAAGACTGCCTTCCTAAATGGTTCAATTGAAGAAGAAGTATATATAGAACAACCAGAAGGATTCACCATACGTGATAAAAATTGCTATGTTTGTAAACTAAAGAAAGCTCTCTATGGGTTAAAACAAGCACCTAGGGCCTGGTATGCAAGGATGGACAACTATCTCTCCAAACTAGGGTACTCCAAGAACCTAGCAAATCCCAACATCTACTTCAAGGCTTCAAATGGCAATGTGATTATATTGGTCCTTTACGTGGATGATCTTTTGATAACAGGAGAGGATAATCTCATTGAGAAATGTAAGAAAGCTCTGGCAGCAGAATTCGATATGAAGGATCTAGGGCTTCTACATTATTTTCTGGGATTAGAAGTATGGCAGAAGAAAAACTACATCTTCCTAAATCAAGGAAAGTACACCACAGATATTCTAACTAGATTTGAGATGATGGAGTGTAAGCCATTAGCTACACCAATGGAAACTAATTTGCACAAGCTGAAAATTGAAGCAGAAGATTCAGAACCTACAGATCCCACACTCTACAGACAAATCGTCGGTTCACTCATGTATTTGGTAAATACTCATCCTAATATCTGCTATGCTACAAATGTATTAAGCCACTTCATGTGTGAACCTAAGAAGATACATCTAATGGCTGCTAAACACATTCTAAGATATTTACGAGGCACAATCGGACTTGGCTTAAAGTATGAAAATGTTGAGATTCAACTTGAAGGATATTTTGATTCTGATTGGACCGGAAGTACCACTGACCGGAAAAGTACTATAGGGTGTTGCTTCAGTCTTGGTTCTGCTATGATATCTTGGTTCAGCAAAAAACAATCAGTAGTTGCACAAAGCTCCACCGAAGCAAAATATATGGCAGCCTCCATGGGAGCTCGTGAAGCGGTATGGCTAAGAAAGTTATTATTTGGATTATTTGGAAAAACTTTGAATTCAACAATAATTCACTGTGATAATCAGAGCTGTATCAAGCTCTCAGTAAATCCAGTTTTTCACAATCGATCCAAACATATTGAGATCCCTTATCACTACATAAGAGATATGGTAGATCGAAACGTCATAAAACTAGTGTACATCAGTACTGAAGAACAAAATGCTGATATCTTCACCAAGCAACTTGCAAGATTGAAGATAGAATACTTCAGAAGTAAACTTGGTATGACTAGATTATAACTGAGATTATTAGGATGAAATTCCTACCATGTGTAATTTGTTCATGAATAAATAAATAAAATGTATATTGCAATATTCTAACTGTGTTCAAGAAGATGACGATCTTCTTATGTTTAAGGTTACTATTTCAAGGTGACGATCTTGACAATAGTTGACCAAGTGTCAAGATTGACTACATTAAGTTGTTGTCCCGGACTGTGCCGGATATCTTGATCCTAAAGTATGTGATCATCTCATGATTGACTTCTTAAGTGATTGTCCCGGACTGAGCCGGATATCATGATATTGAGTTTATTGTCATGACAAGACTATATTAAATGTTGTCCCGAATTGTGTCGGAAGTCATGACAGAATATGCTCCCAATAAAATTACTTAGATCCACTCCTGCTAAGAGGGAGGACATGTCCCTACGGAGGCAACCGTTCATAACAATTAGTTTGTTTATGTTTAATTTCCAAACTGTATGCTCTGTTAATATATCACTCTCCAGATAATAACCGATTTACCATCAGTTAGATTCACGAGGGCTATATCTTAACACTCCCTCTTAGCAGGAGGCAACTGCCACATATGAACATGTCCCTACGTAGGCAACCTTTCCTCTTGTATTTAAACCGGATTCAATGATGGAGACGATCAATAACTCACGGCAATCAGTCTTCCAGAATTGTTGTCATTATTCTTCGATCCATATTTCACAACACTGTACTCAGATGGATCTGCGAAATCAAAGTTAGTTGCAGAAACACTCAACTTCTTGAAGTTAGATTCCATAGGAGTAGACATAGGTTTACCGTCCATCATTCTAAATCTTTTCAAAATATCAAGTGTACTTTCCTTGACTTAGAAAAATTTCATTGGATTTTTGCCATACTTCTAACCCTAGGAAGTAATGCATTAGACCTAGATCCTTCATTTCAAATTATGAGGCTAATTCTTTCTTACATCCCATGATCAGTTTATTTTCACCAGTGAGAAATAAATCATCCACATATAAAACCAGAATTACCATATCATTATTACATATTTTCAAGTAAAGGTTAGCATCAGCATCATTCTTACGAAATCCTAAGCTTAGTAAGTACTTATCAATTACCAAGCACAAGGAGCTTGTTTGAACCCATATAAGGCTTTCTTCAACCTACAAACATGAGAGTCTCTTTTATGGATTACATAACCTTCTGGTTGCTCAATATAAACTTTTTCAATAACACCATTAAGGAAGGTTGTCTTAACATCCATTTGATGTAGCTCCCAACCTTTAGCTACAACAATAGCTATTATAGATCTAATAGAAGTATATCTAGCAACAGGAGCGAATGTTTCCTCATAATCTATTCTTTCCTTTTGAGAAAAACCACGAGCTACAAATCTAGCTTTATATTTCTCAATACTACCATTAGCATTATGCTTAATTTTAAATAACCATTTAGAGGAAACAACAGACTTACCTTTGGGTCTGGGTACAATGTCCCAAACATCATTCTTGATGATAGACTCATACTCTTCATCCATGGCTGACTTCCAAGCATGATGAGTCATAGCTTCTTCGACATCGTGAGGTTCAGACTTGATGTTGCACATTACAAAAATGTAGTTGGCATGATTTTGAGGTCTCTTGCTATCTCTGAAGGTTACTCTGGGAGGAGCAAATCCTTTAGCATCTTGAATGGTGTTTCTAACCCAAAGTGGCCTCTTCTTGTTGACCACAATATCCTTAGGTATATCTATAGAGTCCATGGGTTCTGTTGGATCATCCTGAACTTCCTAATCTGGGAGGTCAATAGACTCCTTCTGTATCTCAGGGTTAGTATCAACATTTGATTCTTGATTTTCAGCCACAATATCATCATTATCAGATAATGAACCTTTAGATCTTTTGAATGCAATATCTTCTTCAAAAGTTACATCTCTACTTACCTCAACATACCTTTGACCTGAAATGTAGATCCTGAAGGCTTTGGAGGATTCACTGTATCCTACTAAGATGCCTTTCTTTCCAGAGGGATCCAACTTGGTTCGTTTTTCCTTAGGCACATGAACATACAAAGGGTTCCCGAAGATCCTTAAATGGCTGATGTCAGATTTGATTCCTATAAAGGCTTCTTCAGTGGTTACATTCTTTAGAGCACAATGAGGACATCTATTCTGAATGTAAATTGTTGTTTTGGATGCCTCTGCCCATAGGAAGGGTTGCAGGTCTTGATCATGAATCATGGCTCTTGCAGCTTCAACAATGGTCTTGTTCTTTCTTTCAGCAACTCCATTTTGTTGAGGATTGTAGGGAACACAGAACTCCCTCTTAATTCCTGTCTCAACACAGAAATCATGAAAACTACCTGAGGTGTACTCACCTCCATTGTCAAACCTTAAACATTTAATTCGTTTTCCAGAAGTATTTTCAACCAAGGCTTTGAATTCTTTAAATCTATTTAAGACTTCGTCAGACTCTTTAGATTTAAGAAAGTAAATCCATGTTTTCCTAGAAAAATCATCTATGAAGATAACATAATAAAGGAAACCCCTAGGAGATGCTACAGACATAGGACCACAGATCTGAATGAATAAGCTCTAACTTTTCTTTAGCCCTACTATCACTTTTATGAAATGGGCTCTTCACATTCTTACCCATTGCACAGCCTTTACAAGCATCATCATGAGATAAACTAAGTTTAGGCATACCTTTAACCATTTTACCAAGAGTGGGGAGAGCTTGAAAATGCAGATGTCCAAGTCTTCTATGCCATAGCTCGCATGATTTAGGAGCCTCATGAATGAGAGCTTGAATTGGGTTAGTTGCAAGCGTATACAAACTATCACATCTATTTCCAATAACACGAGCAGATTTGAAACTAGATTTCTTAGACCAAACAAATACTTTACCTTCAGAAAATGCTATTTGCAAACCCTTATCTTCTAAAGAAGAAATGGAAATAAGATTTCTTTTAATTCCAGGTACAAAAAAAATATCACTGAGTTGTAAGGAAATACCAGAATCTAGTTTTAAAGAAGTAGTACCAGAACCTTTTACCAAATATCGAGCATCATCATCGATTACCACATGAAGGTTGGTATCCTTTTCTATCAGATCTGAAAGATGCTCACGGTAACCTGAGATGTGTCTAGAGGCTCCACTGTCAATTATCCAAGTATCACTGTCTGTAGGAACGTTGCTCGATAGAACAGAGATAAGAAGATAGTCCTCATTTTGTTCAGCGATTTCATTTAAATCGGCTCCCCTTTCATTTGGATCATTCTGACAATCTCTAGCATAGTGACCATACTTATCACATTTGAAACAACGAATGTGGGAGGAATCTCTTGACTTCTTTCTTGGATCATAGGAAGAGGGTCTAAAATCTTTGCTTCTCTTTTCTTTCTTCCAATGCCCACCTTTCCTAGACTTAGCTGTGAGAACATGATTATCATCTTTGTGAGAGTTCTTGAGTTTTCCTCTTACCTCAATTCGAGATTCCTCTTCAATGCAATCAGATCGAAGATGCTCAAAGTTGGGTCGTTCAACTCTTCCACCAATGCTACGAATGAATGGTTCCCATTCATTAGGTAGACCATTTAATGCAATCATAACAAGATCTTTATCTAAAATTTGGCAATCAAGAGTACTTAGCTTATCCTTCAGTTCATTGATCTTCATGAAGTAGGCCATGATTGAGTCTTCTTCTTTCATTTTGATGTGGAGTAGCTGCTGCCTTAGAGCAAGAGCCCTGCTAAGGTTGTTAACTTCATACATTCCTTCCAAGTGTTTGATCATTTCCCTGGGAAAAACAAATTTTGATATGACGGTGACAAGATGATTCTTGACTGATTCAATTATGATCTTCCTCGCCTTGAGAGAGTCTTTCTTGAACTGCTTCAGTTCTTCAGCATCTTCAAGAGGGGACAGCCTTTCTTCTTCTACGAATTTAAGCAGTTCATTCTCTTCAAGAATCAATAGAATACGGACTTTCCAAGCAGCAAAGTCAAGGGCTCCATCGAGTCTATCTTCAACCCTTAAACCTGACATTTTAATCTGAAAACAAACAGCAACTAGTGTTGATTATAATTAGGGATGGCGGATTCCAATTGCCATGGGCAACATTGGAATCCGCCCAAACGGGCCAGCCCTTCCCCAACGTGTAGGGTTGGGCCCTATACCTCACGGGCATCAAATGAAGATCCCACGCTACACTCAAGCCAACACGCCACCATGTATTGGGCCAACCCTATCCTAATGATTTTGGTTAAATAAATAAATTAAAGTCATTGAATCATAATGCAAGCCGACATGATTAAGATTATTATTCCCCATATAAATAAACTCCAACTTCACTCTATCATTCACTCATTCAGTTTTTCCATCCATGCGAAATATATGTGCCTACCAATGTGAATTCAAGAGGAAGACTACATCTGCAATTAAAGGGATTTATCCCTGTCATATCAGCGAACTACACATGCTAGTTGTGGTGCGAAATTCACGAATGAAGAGAGCAAACTAAGGGATAAGGTTGCTGTCCATCAAAGAGCAGACTTCATACATTACCAACCTAGGGTTTGGACCTGATTGCTAATGTGACTACTTGATACTTGTGAAAGTCCAGTTTTGTGGAAGACATTATCAGTCCTAAGTACACACACCTTCAAGTACTTGAGATAAGTGTTGTAACCCTCATATGAACATAATTCATAATCAGATCTGAGGATCTATTTGGCTGGGTTTTTCCTCCTAGGGGGTTTTCCCAGGGTAACCGTGTCTTGTTCTTATTTTGTTCATTTCTTTGTTATGCCTAAATCTGGAAAACTATAAATCTTTCATCTAATCAATTTAGTTAGAAACTAAATTCTGGTTTTCTGAGTTTATATTAATCTGAAAGTGTTAAAATTTAACAACTATATGCAACCAAATAATTTACTGAAATCTGAAGTTAGTAAAACCTTCGCTCTCATACCATGATAGTTTTTGTGTCTCGGACCAGCGATCAGACTTTCAGTATTTAATTTCAGATTAACATTAAGTAAATGATAAGCAAGTAAACGAAAGAGAGAAACCAAGTGCACAAGAGACCAACTCAATTACTTTGGGAAAACCTCCAAGGAGGAAAAACCCAGCACTAAAGACCCACAGGTCAGATTATGTATTCAATTCTGAATTGTAACAATACAATACTTAGCTCAAGTCATGTGACTCAGATCTGGGATCTTCAAACTGCACACTTGAATGAATCAGATCTGCCCTTTTAATACACCAGATCTGCACTTCTATATTCACCAAGTCTGCACCATCTAACAGTAATAAGGAACACCAAAATTGCTTTGTCTTCCTTGAATAAGTTCGCCCAGTTCACCTCTTATTTTCGCACACCAAGGAGCAGATGGATTTCGCTGATTGCATAAATGAATTAAGTGATTTGAACTTGGCAAATGATCTTTATTTATATGTGCATATAACCTTTAAGTCGGCCTTAACTAAAAATATATGTTCGGCACCAAAATGGTTTAGTGTGGCGTGTTCATTATAGGGCTGGCCCTGTTTAGAAGCACGCTACCCTCTTTGGCGTGAAGGCCCCAGCCCTACACGTTATGCTTTGGTAAAAGGGGGCCCAGTCCTTTAGGGATTCGGATGTTGCCTTAGGCAATCCGAATCCCCTTTACTGAGCCTAGTTACAAACAATATAGCTCCATAAGTCTGTGCATACCCTCCTTGATGGTGGTTAACAGGAGATAGCACACTAGCCAAATTCCCTTATACTTTAATCATCATACTTAATTGATAAGATTTCCTGTGTGTTTACTAATTATACCTTGCCTACCACAATCGTTAATGCTCGAAAAACCTTATTATCCCCTTGTGGTGAACCAATAAAGAGTGTTTGTGCATGTGTTTATTTGCATTTTCTCAACAATTTTAATATGGAAATGAATTTTATGCTTTTTATGCAATTTAATAAATTAGGAAAAAAATGTGTCTCGTGTATTCGTTTTAATGGCAATTGCATAATTAGGACATTGGGTGAAATTGGGTATTAGAAATAAAATTTAATTTACTATTATTTTATTAATTCTCAAAAAGGAAAAATGCTAATGGGTTTTAATATGGAAAAAGAGTTTATTTTTTAAGGCTTAGTTAATTTTTAAATGTGGAGGACTCAAAAACCCTCCTACACTTGGATTTTGAAAAGGAGATTCAAAGGGAAGATTGTGAGAGAATCTTTATGGGCGATCATGCATTAGATTAGGAATGTGCCTAAGATCTTTCTGTTCCATGGATTTGAGATTTCATTGTGAGTTTTTGGAGATTTTTATCTTTTCATTTTTGGTGCAAATTTGAGGTAAGAACCTCATAACTCTCTATTTGATTAATAGTTTCAATTTTGGTTGTTTGCATTTGAATCCTTGAGTCAAAAGAAACATTTTCCTTATACAAACCCAATCATTTCATTGCATAATTAATAAGTGAAAATTAATGACACCTAATTAAAATGAACCAAGAGAAAGTGGATGACCCTCTCATGCCTTGAGTGCTCATAAAGGCTAAGGATGAGTTAGGAAGGCCTCACCAATCGTGGAGTGTTTATCTAGCATGATCAAGTCTCATCGTCTATATGAGAGGACTACTTAGTTTTGTGTGAGCCATCCCTTCGAGCTAGGTGATGACACTCCCTGCTCTTGCTCTCTAACATCTAACCCTATATTTTTGAGTAAGCACCTAGAAGATGTTCTTGCCTTCCCTATTGGTGTGGAATAAGTGAGTATCATGTGATTGCCATGTATGATTGTCTTTGTATGTTATATGTCACGTTGTGTTTGGATGATGAGTGGTTTCATACTATTGTGACCATTTCACACATCGCCCCATTGCAAATGGGGACCCCCTCGTTTTGCTTTAGTTTTAGGTTTTCGATAGGTTTGGTAGTAGTCAGATCCTTGAGATAAGATGAAGTTGAATGGATTTGCTCATGAACGCCTTGGCTATGAACGACTTATGATGATCATTCCATTTGATCATCATCATCTAAGATAGAGACAATGGAAGCAAGCATGGGGATTATCATGAGATTGAGATTATTGATGCAATATGGAGACTTAGATTGTGTAAGAAGGATTTAACAACGACTAAGGACCCTTTGTGTTGACAAGATGAGTACTTCTGCTCAAAATTTGGCTAAGTTAAGTCACACTCAGTGACCCCTCAAAAGTCCGAACTTTTCCTGTCAGTGCCTCCTCCAAAGTCCGATCTCTCCCTTGCTCAATCAGTGACCCCTCCAAAGTCCAATCTAAGATGAACATGCTTTTGTTAAGCGAAATGGACATTTTGAGGATGAATGATTGATGTTTGATGTTTGATGAAGTGGAAGTGATTGAGTGAGGTTAGCTACTTTTGAGCATAGTCAATACCCTACCAAAAGCTCGATCTTCCTCAGTCAGTGCCAAGTGAAAACCCCAGCCCAAGGATGGAATAAAATGTTGAAGTTAATGATCAAGCAAATGATGAAAAGAAGATCAATCAAAGGCATTAAACATGAAATGAAGATTAAGGAAGATCAACATGTCTGGAGACTCGGTCGATGACCCCCTAGAAGTTCGAACTTCCTCAATCAGTGACCCCAGAAAGTCTGAACTTTTCCAGTCAGTGGGGTACCAAAAGTCCAAATTTTATTTTCTCTCAGTCAATGCCTCACCAAAAGTCCAATCTACCTTAGCCTTAGTATCTTAGTCAGTGACACCTTGGAAACCCAATCCATCTTAGTTAATACACATGTAAAAGTCCAAACTTTTACAAGATCAAATGTGTGAATGGCCTATCGACCTTACACATTTGATGAACCAATAAACTTATATTAATCTATTAATAGCCTTATTAGATCATATGTGCATCATCTGGTTTGATGTTTAAATGTGCCTTATTGATTTGTTAATAAGTTGATTATCAAAGGGGCCGACTTTTGCCAAAAGACCGCCACCCCTTAATGGAAGTTCACGTTGCATCATATGAGGAGGTGCCTCAAATTGAAGGGAGCCGACTTCTCTTGTGATTTCATTGGGCTAGATAAATAGGAGTTCGGATCTCCTCTCTTTGAGAGAAGGGAAAAGACAATATCAGTTCGGTATCCTTTTGCAGATCGACAATCATCCTTCAGTAGACTGTATTTCTTCATCTGCAGATCATGCATTAAATTCATATCAGGTTGAAGATTATAGAACATTCCTTGACAGGCTGAATACGTCACAGCAGTTCATGAACCATCAAAGGAGATCGATATCACATAGCAGATCTATAGATTGAGAAGAGATGTGCTCGGGGGTGACAATATCAGTTTATCATCTATGGTTGGGAGGGCTACAATGATCTGAGTCATTGCCCGCGGTTAAACGAGCACCCAATTATTATGTCTGATTGCTTACATCTTTGATCATCAAAAATCAACAAAATTAAGGGTTGAAGGAGAATATCAAGGTAGAACTTTTTATGGGGATTTCATATCCATTTATAGAGCGCTCCATATCCATTTATAGAGTGCTCCGGTTGAGCAGCAGTCTCATTGTGATTAGGGTAGATCAGGCCAGCATTCATATAAGTCAGAAGGTCTTACCAGACCCCAAGCAAGTTCATCATTGATAGAAGTAAAGCCACACTAGCTAATGTTGATTGACCAATAAGTAGTATATCGCAATTTCACAAGGCACATAAGCAGTTGGGTTGATCAAAGGGAGCCCTTTGCATCTTTATGTGGCACTATTGGGAACAGCATTACTCTTGATCAGATAAGGATCAGTATATTTCAGAGATACCATTCTTATATTTTTTTAGTCTATATTAGATCGATATACAGCTATTGATGTAATCTCTTAACATTGCATAGTCTAAAATTCTTATAAAAGAAGTGAATCCTTATACATCAAACTCATTGAACAAAGGAACCAATCGTCAGTATACAAGTTAGTGGTCATTATAATTCTCGCACAAATTTAGCTAATTCACTTATATTGGCAAAGGTTAATGGAAAGGAAACCCTTGCACTTGAATTATAAGTTGATTGTCCCTATTTCCTAAGTACCAACAGGTGGGGACATTACAATTTGGTGATTTCCCTTTTAAAAAGTTAACTGAATATTTGCCTATGTAATCAGCAATATGAATATAAACAACAAAAATCTATTCTCTCTATATCTCTATGCAATGGAAATGCTCTTAAGTTTTAAAAAAAAAAAAAAGTTTGTATCTATTTTTCTACAATTTTTTATGATTTTTTTAAATCCAAATTTTTACCCCTTTTTTCAAAAAATTGCATACATTTGGTTTGCCGATTTTTTCCCCAATTGATCTGTGAGATTTTTCCAAGAACAAGAGCTCAATGAAAAGTACAAAATAGATGATAGGAATAAACTGTGTTCTATCAAGAGCAAATACTGATCAACTGGATCATCAAAAGTTACATACAATGTAGATGAGCCTGCTTATAAAGGCAAGGCTGAGAGACAAGAGAGCACACAATGATAACATGTGGCTCAATGAGATGCAAGGGTAGGTAGGGGTAGGTAGGGGTAGGTAGGAGAAATAGTAAAATATTCCACATGAGGTGGATCACTCACCGAAGATGGAATTATCACTCCACAATAAGTAGATATGATAGAGTAGTAACAAGATCACACCATAAAATGTAGAAATTCTCCTACATACACACTCCCAATGCAGCACATCTCCCTAAGTGTCTCATATGCAAACTACTATGATATGCATGTACCTAAGTAAACTTAAGTAAGGTGTAATAATATCCAACATGAATAATTAATTACACCAACATGATTTTTGCTACTATAATATAAAGCATTGCAATTGTGGAATATGATTTGATAAGCTTTCTAAAATATTGAATTAACCCTACAAAACTCCTTGCCTCAATCACAATGAAATTCTTGGATCACTTCAAAATGGCTTTCAAGTTTACTAAATTCCGAATAGTAGCTGGATTGTTGTCTGGTAGGTTTTGATCTCAGCTACTTCATGGACTTAGCTAATATTTGATCTCAGACATAGACAACTATTTGGTGTATTTGGTGACTGCCCTCTTAAAAAGTCAACTAAATATTTGCCTATGTAATCAGCAATATGAATATAAACAACAAAAATATATTTTCTAGAATTCATGGGTTAAACTCTATTTTATTTGCTCTCTATGTCTCTATGCTATGGAAATGCCCTTAAGTTTTTTTTTAAATTAGTTTTTGTCTCTTTTTTACAATTTTTTATATTTTTTTCCCCAAACAATTTTTGCTGATTTTTTCCCCAAACAATTTTTGCTGCTTTACTAAAATCTATGCTTGTATGATTCTCATTTTGTTTATAATGATTAATATCCTAAGATCCTAATTTCTAACCAAACATCACAATATAAAACTCATCAAATATGAGTTTACACTCTTCTCCAAGTGATTGAACACAATGCTTTTAACTTAGATTTCCAACTGATATTGGCATCCATGATGTTGTCATGTGGGCTAACTTGAGCTGTCTGACCCATCTCACTTTAAAGAGTTTTCCATCATTCATCTTGATTCTGTCATTCCATATAATTAACAATTATTTGTCAAGAACAGTTTTATAATTGTTAAAATCAGCACTAAATGAAAGATCCAAAGTTACTACACAACTTTGAAAGTCTAGAAAGTGAAGCATGGGGTTGAAATGTTATGTACTCAATATCACAAAATTTAAAGTACAAAGAATAAACAAGACACTAAAAAGAGTTCATGCAACCATGAGTTAAAAGGCTATGAATGAAGAATAACATCTCTTGTTGAGAATGAGACATGGTCCTTGACGACTGCTCCATCTAGGAAAGTCATGGCATGCAAGCAGATGTTCGAGAATAAGTACAAGCCAAATAGTTATGTTGATCACCATAGAGCTTGATTGATGGCAAAAGGGTATAACCAAATCAAATGCATAGATCATTAGAATAGCTTTTTTCCTAGTTGTGAATGTAACATCAATCTGGATGTTATTGGCAATAACAACAGTATAAGGGATGCATGCTCTTTAATTTGATGTTAAGATAACAACGTAGAATTCTTAAACGGGGGCTCAAAGGTGCAAGGAACATTTAGCATGCAAAATGCACAAAGAATCATGTTGACTCAAGCAGAACCCAAGAGCACTACATCTTTTACTAACATATAAATGGATTCCTTTGAGTGAAAGATTCATAGAATTACAGATTTGTTTAAATGTTGTGAAAGGAAAGAAAGTGGTTCTTTGCTGAGGAAGTTAAGAAGGAATTGTTGGAAGAAGATATCTTCAGCTCACTGCTTCCTTATTATTCCGATTGGGAGTTCATGCAAGAATGACAATGAAATAACCCACTAAATTAAACCGAGAATTGCCAACAGTCAATCTCTAAACAGGTATTTCGGCAATTCAGAATCAGAAGTAGATAGGTTGGTGCATCAAATGGAGAAATCAGAAAAAAAGTGGAATTTTTGCACAGAGATGGTGGAGCAGGGAGCACATCTACAAAGATATTGTGAAACCAATTGGGAAAATGGAAGGCATTGTCAATCAAGCTGAGGACAGAATGGCAAGGCCAATAGAAAGCCATGAAGCACAACCCAGAATTATTTATGCTGACATGACTGAAGGCCGTCTTGCTCCAAAAAACAAGCTATATTCTTTCATGGAGAAAGTAGTAGCAAATCCAGTGAACAAAAGAAATTCAAAAGCTTCAAGAAAAGAAGTTTATAATTTAGCATAATCCATCCATGAGCAGTTCCATGTAGATGAGGAAATCGTCATCTCAGACTAAGATTGATGGATCGGAAGATTTTCATTTTGAATTTAAGTTTTAATTTATGTTTACAGACCACTACATCGTTTTCCCAAAGCTAGTCACTGTTCACATTATACACAGGGTGAATCGATTGTAATTTCAGCCTTGTGTGTGGATGCTGCAACTTTCGTGAGTAATGAGATGAATTTTTTGAACTTGTGCATATCAAAGCAAATGCAGAAGTCTTATAAGCTTAAAAGTTAAAACACACAAAAATTCAACATCGCTTGAGCATCCCAGTGGTGAGGGATACGAAAGTCTGTCTCAGTCACGAAATTTTGCATAGAATGTGTACTAAAGAGGTTTTGATGGTTGCATGAAAGCTAGTTAGTAAACCAATGGAAGGAAATCAGGAAAAGTCTACACAGACATGTCTGCAAATTCAAAACAATGTGGATATTATAAAGACAGTTCCATATCAGAATGTATTTTTTAGTTCACACATGCAATGGTCTCCACTTAACCAGATATTACATTAAGATGATATTTTAGTAGTCCAAAGCCACAAAGTTGGTCAAAAGTGGTAAATTATATATCTTTCTAGAATTGTAGATTACCGAATTACATTTAGTGAGAGTTCAGAAGAAGAATTGCATCTTTTTGGCAATTGCAGTGCAGACGGAGAAATTTTAATAGAAGTAAATTAAGATCTGGACATGCTTCATGTTATCAAATGCATAGTTTTATGTCCCAGTATCTCAAGTGGTAGATCAGCCAATAGGCTCAAGGCAAAGGAATGGGTGGTCCTGGGTGATCTAGGTCTCAATGTCACAAACTTTGGTTGCTTCCTTTTTACTAGTGAAGATTTTGGAAATGGGATAGGCTTAAGACCTGATGTCTTGTTCTTAATGGACAAGGATTAGCGCTCCTCATCGCCTTGTTCTGTTTATAGCTCCATATTCTTTGTACTTCCTCTGGAACTAGACTGTGAGGGTGCTATTGTCTCCTCGTCGTTTCTTCTGCAGGAAAAAACTGATTTAAATCTCGTCTTTTTCTCCATTATTATCTGCTATGTAATTGTCTGGTGTGTCTTCCTCCATGAGTGGAAGTGTCCACCCCTAGGACCTAAAATGGATTAATGATGAAGGACAGAAATGGTCATTGTTATCTGAAGTTTTATATTCTATGGTCTTATACCCCTGCTCTCTAGTAGTTGCAGACCTCAATTTAGATCCTTTCATTTCCCCCTTCTTGAAAACCCCTCCAGCTTCTACTTTTGCACTCAGGCTTTTCAGATTGTTATGCTCCAAATGACCAAACCAAATTTGAAATATAATATTCAATTGCATGTGATGTTCTTATAGTCCTGTTGCAATCAGGCAGAGTAAAGAGCTGAAGCTTAATTAAAGTTGCTAATGGTTTCTTTAATTATAGAGAAAAACATTTTTTGTCCATCAACTCCCTCACATTGTTAAGACTGGTCATCATAAGTGTATCCTTAGAGATCATCAAACAGGTGGCCAATGACTCCTTTATTTGCTTATGCGCTTTTTTCTAGCAAAACTCCAATGGTGAAGCTGACAGCCATAACCACAATAAAAGTGCAACTGAAAATGTGGGTATCTTTTATGGGCTATGTTTGTTAATTGGCTATTTTTTGATAATTACAAATCTTCCAAGTAATATATTGACTAATTAGCACATTTTTAAAATATCAGTTGCCAATTTTTCCTACAAAATGTACACAAAGTTGTCAGATTCTCCAAAATAGACATATATTTGTAGTAAATTGCACGATTTTCCTGAAAATCCACCTATAATACAGATATTTAATATTTTGCATTCTTTGAGCCACAAACATTCACCTCCCATTCTATACTTACGAAAAGAAAAAAAATGCATTTCTTAAGGGTTTTCCTTGATAACATCTCCTTCAAAGGAATATAATCACTATTTATGACATGTTCACTGTCAAAAATATTTCTAGCATCCACAGTGCCATTTCACAGGATGGTTATGTAGAAATGAGAGTGTATGCTAGTTTGAAGGTGAAAGGACTCCAACATTTAAGGCCCCGGTTACCCCATTAAAGATTATTATTATATAAACCAAAATTGCAAATTATGAAATATCCCAATTAAAAATAGGAACACCTACTGCTCAGTGAGATGTTTGCTGCTGCCAAAGAGAGAGCTGACGGTACGCAGCAGCAGCATAAAAGTTTTTATTTCCACATGGCATCATTAAAAAAAACCGTATACAATGTACCATGGCTCAGCTAATATTCTTAATCCTAAAGTATGGAATTCTGGAAACCATTTCAGAACAGGGCTTCTAATTTTTCTCGAAATTTAAGGGAGGGCCATCCATCAGGACTCGTGTACTGTTATAGGCTTGAAGGAGAGATGAAATAAACCAAGAATTCAATCATATCTGAGGCCAGGTTCATTAATTGTGTACAGAATTCCTGAGTCCTTGTTGGAAGAAAACAAGCCAATTCCTGAACTACAAAGGCGCAAGTATTTAAGTGGCAGAGCACCCTATCATGTCTTGCATGGTCATGGGCATGCCTTAGGTTTGAGTCGTAGGTGATCTATAGGGAATTAAAAGGTACTAGTTGTTCAAGTAGGAGGGCATCCTTTAGTGCATTGTCATGATAAGGCCCTAAATCTGAGTCCTAACTCATCTATACAAAATTAGGTTTGTTCCAGGCATCATTTTGAGCGAGATTTAACTTTATAGGACTCTTCAGCGGATAATTCTAACAGTTTTGCTCAGCAATTTTTATAGAAAGTTGTAAAGACGAACTCTGATATAATTCATTCAAAATAAAAATAGATCCGGCATGATCACAAAATTTTAAAAAAATCCAGGCGAATTTGCAGTTGCATACATAGCTCAAAACTTAATTTAATGAGCCTTCATTTCAGTGAGATTGAACCAGCCAACATGGGCATGGGCATTACTTTGTTAAGGATGAGAACAAGATGTACATTGAATTGTTGTAATTTTGGGAATGGAAGTATAAATTGTAAATACCTGCTTGTTTTTTCTGGGAGGAAGTGCCACTGGTTTGAAGAACCTCCAAGTCGACCAAGCCCAAAGACATTAAGCCGAGAGTGAGTCCCGACATAATGCCTCCAAACATAACCAGGAGAGCTGAAATGCCCGCATATGCCCACCACCAAAACGATCCGAAACTAATGTCGTTCAATACGGATGCATCGGCCATCAGATTCATTAAGTGATCAAAAGCTGAATACAGATGATACTATGTTGAAGAGGTCACCCGGTGCTGAATGCCATTGGAAATACAGAGGCCTCTGCTTCATCAACCATTACAGGTTGCACCTACCCTTCTTCCAAGAGTCAGCAACTTAAAATAGCGTCAACAGTCAAAATCTAACGGTCTTCATTCCGCAGGAGGACTCTTAACCTTTTTATAGTTGCAGTTCTTCTAATTTGAAACAGACCACCCATGTTAAATCTTGGCACAATATGGTCGATATGTGGGCTGTTTTTGCGGGGATTGTTAAAAATTCAAATATATCATTAATTTTAAATTCGATAGTAAATTTGTTTATCTAAAAATTTAAATTTTGGCACAATATGATCAATATGTAGATTTTTTTTGTAGGGATTGTTAAATATTCAAATATATCATTAATTTTAAATTTGATGATTAATTTATTTATCTAAAAATCTTGGTACAATATAGTCAATATGTGGGCTATGAGTTTGTCTTACTGTTTTTAGAGATTGTTAAAAATCATTAATTTTTAACATTAATTTTAATTTGATAGTTAATATTGTAATTGATTATATATATATATATAGTAATTATGAAATGATAGGTTGTTTTTAAATATCTTTGTTTTTATTTTATATTTATATAATATCTAATTGATTATATATATATATATATATAGTAATTATGAAATGATAGGTTGTTTTTAAATATCTTTGTTTTTATTTTATATTTATATAATATCTAAAAGTTATAATTTTGATGAGGGTATATTTTATTTTAAATGGTATTTATTTTAAAAATATTAAGTTTATAATTAATATTAATATTTTGATATGTGATTGGCTGTCAAATTTAAGGTAAATGATCAAAGTTAACATTATAGAATGTCCCTCAACATTAATTGATTGTGTGTAGATTTTTGCATCAAAATTATAAGTTTTAAATAAATATTCATATAAATTAAAAATGAAGAATGTATAAAAATAACCACTATTTCATAATTACAATATTTTTTTAAAATATATTTTATAAATTTTTATTTTTGATAAAAAAAAAATTAACAATAATAAGAATTTTAAAATTTAAATATGAAAAAATGTAGATACAATAAAATTTTAATATTTTTGTATGTAATAAATATAATTTAAAATGAAATAAAATAATTTCAAGCTAAATAAAATAGTAAAATAAAAATATAATGATATGATAATATGATAATGCAAAAATAATAATTGAGCATATAATTTTTTTGCTTTTGTAAAGAGTTTAATAAAAATATAATAATAATAATTTAATTTCAAAAATATATTTTTGTAAATAATTTAATAGAAATATAAAAATATAATAATAAGAATGTATTAAAATATAATAACATAATTATATATAATAATAATTTAGTAATAATTACAATATAATAATATAATAATGATTTAATACTAATTATAATATAATAATATTATACTTTTTTAAGTGGAATAATGAATAAATATAATATATATTAGCTTCTTTTACATAAATCTTTCAAAATATAGGTATGGTAGTTATATAAACTAAGTATAAATATCTTAAATACATTATATCTACTACATACAAGATCATTTAAATTTTATTATATGTACATTTATTTTTAGAAATAATAGATTTTTAGGTTTTTTTTGGATTTCTTTCTATTTTAAAAATTGAAATATCTATTATAATGTTTGTTTGTTTTTTAGATAATACCTATTTCAATAAGTGCGTGGTTCAATTCATATAGGAATGCTTTTGTGTAAAAATGTGCATTTTAATATTATTTATTAGAAAAAGAATATGCATAAAAAAAATCTATATTTTATTATTATCTACTTTTAGTCAAAATATCTCTTAATATTATTTTTTTATTAGAATATTCTATCTTTTCTAAGTTTCAAAAAAAATAAAAGAAAAAATATTGAAAAAGAAAGAAACAACTTTATTGTTACTTGTCATAGGCAATACTATTGCATTTTAAAAAAATTGGTGTTATAGGAGTAAATTTTTAGGGATGATAGATTTTTTAGGTTTTTTTTGGATTTCTTTGTATTTTAAAACTTGAAATGTCTATTTTAAATTGTTTTTTCATTTTTTATCATTTATAATATTGTAAATAAAATATTTTTTCTTTAAAATAAACATATAAATTTTAATAATTATTTTTTATCTCAAAATATAGATAATAAAACCAATTATAAGGATTTCATTTAGTTTAAATTAAATTAAATACAGATATTTATATTAAAAAATAAACCTAATTATTGGAGCAAAATTTAAGAAGTTTGATGAATGGCAAAAATGGCTCTGCAATTCTTCGAACAGCTCAATCATTAGGATAGGGGTTTTATGATGTAGGGTTTCCTTCAACAGCCGGTAGGGCTCCCCCTTCGCAGAACAACCATGGCAAATGGTAAAAAGCAGGCGAGCCGTTAAAGCCGAAAGAAGAAGGGAGGCTAGGGCTTCGATGGACTTGTCTAATGTCTGGGTGTTCCCCATTACATCACGAATCCCAAGTTGTGCTACAAAGGCAAATCGCATCCCCTTGGGAACTAGGGTTGTTGCTTATGGCCTGTGTCAACCCCTTCAAAGGCCCTTGTGCAATTTCCAACCACGTTTAAATCATGCAGAGGGTTTCATAAAACCTACCGGTGTTGGAGGATCGACCCTGTCACACCGACGCCATAAACTAAGGAATATCGACCCTACTCTGGTGGTTAGGAGCTCTCTTAATCCTGTGAATAATTTTGCCTCTAAGGCAAGAATTAGTCAGTGTGCCCTTAAGTCTGTAACACCCAACCTGGAATGTATAAAAATCTATACTCCCATTACCGCCCTGGAGTTGAGGAATTATTGCGTGGAGCATGGGTTTTTTGCAAAATGGTGTGGCAATGGCAAACCCCTTGCAGAGATTGCTAATTGGTGGAAAGATGCATTCCAAAGCCAGGTAAGTATCACTGCCCTAACTAACAATTTTATGTATATCGAATGCTATAAGAAATCGTTGAAAACTAAGCTTTTGTATGAGGAGTATGTTTTTTACAATGGAGTAAATTTTAAATTCATTGACTGGCATTCTAAATTCGATGCAAACAAGTTTGAATTTAAATCAACTTCTAAATGGATTGAAATTCCCAATGTTCCTATTGAGTTAATGCATGCCAAATTCCTCATAGAAATCGGGGATAAATTGGGTAAATTCATTGTCCTAGAAGTAAATTGGTCGAAAAAATCCGATATCAAAATTTTAATAGAAGTAGATAATAACATGAACAATTTAAAAAACATATCCCTAGATACAGTAGATGGAAATTATATCTTATCTTTGGTATGGTATCATGGTCCGATCTCTGAGAATTTATCCTTTTGTAAAAGGGTTAACCCTAGCACACAAAAACCCCAAGCCCCAAAACCGGATAGGCATAAAGAGTCATTCAACAAAGTCAATATCCAATTCAACAACGATATTGGTGGATTCATCATTAATTTTGACCCTCAAAAGGAAAATAACCATGTAACCCCCCCCCCCCCCTCTGATCTATGCGTCGGAAATAATCCAAACAAGACAGATCATAATAATGATCCCCTTGAGTGTAGGCATGAGGATCAAATTCAAAAGGAATTTAACAACGTCATTGATAACTTAATGGGAAAACTAGCAGAAGAATTTGTAGAGGAGTTCTACAACAATTCTCTGGTAGACATTGCAACCAATATCACCAATCTCAATTTAGATTATGAACAAACTCCCCCCAGAGCCCAAACATTGGGTAATAACTCAACCCAGGTTGCACGTGAGGAGAACGCCTTAAACTCCCCTAATATGGATGACTCTTCTCCTGTTGTGGAAGGGTTGAATGAAGATGAAGAAACAAAATTCATAATCAAAGAACTGATCACTATGCAGGAGGAGGAAAATAATATGGTATTGAACAACAACCAAAGCAATGTGGACAACAGAGGCATCCTCCAGATGGAAGGCAATAAATTAACTCCAAACTGTGGCAAATCCACTGCCAACAAGAGAGGACGAAAGCCTTTTTTAGACAAGATAAAAATGGATGGAGAAGCGGAGGGGCAAACCAAAATCACAACTTTGTTGGGTCTGGGAAAGTCCCCCCCACTCCTCGTAAAGGAATAAACATACTGACATGAAATGTTAGGGGCCTGGGGGCCCCTAACAAACAACGCTTAATCAAGCACAGTATAATGAAATTTGTTATGGATCTAGTAATTCTACAAGAAACAAAATTGGGAAAGGCTAACATGATCAATTTCAGTAGAAAATTCACCCAGTGGCAGGTGGATTCTATAGGGGCTTCGGGTGGGCTGACAATAATATGGAAAAAGAATTCAATCACGTTCACATGCTATGCCAAAATGCAGAATTGGATGGTTGGAAAAGTAAGATCCCTTAGCCTAAACCTTGAGTTTATCATCTTGAATGTTTATCCAGTCCAATCCCAACAGACAAGAAAATACTAGTTTGGCAAGAAATAGAGCACTTCCTAATGAATCGGGAAGCACATCACATCATCATAGGAGGTGATTTTAACACCATTCTACATCAAATAGACAAAAGTGGTGGGATAAGGTCCATTAGACATCCCCAAAAAGACTTCACTAATTGGATAACTGACAACAGCCTCTTGGAAATTAGGACTGAGATGGGGTTCCACACATGGAATAACAGAAGAAAGGGATTTTGCAACATTGCTGAAACTCTAGACATTTTTTTCTTCAAAGGAAACTTGACTGACTTTAATCTGAGTTAAAAGCCACTATATTGCCATGGTCAGGTTCTGACCACTACCCGGTGCTATTAGAGTAACTAATGGGGGAAACAAAGACAACTAAGTGTCCATTCAAGTTCGAACTAATGTGGTTCAAACATGAGGAGTTCCTCCCTAATATCCAAAAATGGTGGAATGAAGGAGTCTGTGTTGGATCTAAAATGTATTGTCTTGTCTCAAAGTTGAAAGAGATTAAACATAAACTGCTAGACTCGAACAAAAAAAAAATTAAAAACATCTTCAAGGAAAAGATAAGAGTTGAAAAGGAACTGGAAATAGTGAATAACGATGTTATGCAACATGGGATGACCCAAACAACATACAAGGCAGAGAAAAGGCTTCTATGTGAGTATGAGGATATTTTAGCCAAGGAACAGATATTCTGGAAACAAAAATCTAGAGAAACTTGGCTAGAGGATGGAGACAGAAACACTAATTTTTTCCACAACAGTGGCAAACTGAAAAGGGCAATAAATAGAATCACTCATATCATCAGCGACAGTGGCCAAACCATTAAGGAATAGAATCTAATTGCGGAGGATGCAACCCAGTACTTTAAAAATATCCTCAATAACTGGGAGCACTCTGATCTCCTTAACAGTAGGGCCTTATTTAAAAACACACCTAAACTAATAACAAATGACGATAATCATATGTTGAATTCCAAAATCACCCATGAAGAAGTTAAAACTGCCATATCTCAATTCCAAGGGGATAAGGCCCCTAGGCCGGATGGATTCCCTTCCATTTTTTATCAGAAATGTTGGCACATTTTAGGAGACGAGGTCATCAATGCCCTGGGATCTGCCCGAAATGCAAGGAAATTCTTGAGAGAAATTAATAACACTTTCCTAGCCTTACTCCCGAAGAAGGAGAACCCCTCAAAATGGGAAGAGTTCAAGCCCATCCCTTACTGCAACATGACTTATAAATTATTATCAAAGGTCATGGCCAATAGGTTGAAAAATCTATTGCCAACCATTATCTCAGAAGAGAAAATGTACCCAATAGATCAATTTTAGATGGGATAGTCATAGTCCAAGAAGTTATTCACTCCATTCGGGCTCAAGGTCAACCAAATATGATGATAAAACTAGATATTAAGAAGGCATATAACAAAGTGGACTGGTATTTCTTCTATAGTTGCATGAGAGCCTTTGGCTTTAACAAACAATGGGTAAATTGGATCCACTTCTGCATCTCAAACACAAGGTTCTCAATCCTATTGAATGGGAAGCCGGAAGAGTTTTTTGAAGCAACTAGGGGCCTAAGGAAATGAGACCCACTCTCCCCATTTTTATTTATTATTGTCTGAAGCCCTAGGAAGATGCTTTGATGCATCACAAAGAGTTGGAAGGCTAGTTGGTATACAAATTACAAGAGGTGTGGACCCGTGTACACACCAACAGTTCGCAGATGACACAATGATACTAGGAAAAGGGAAGTTGAATGAAGCCAAGGAAATCAAGAGAATCTTGCACTCTTATGGGTTGGCATCCGGGCAAAAGGTCAATGGGGAAAAATCTAAAATATTCTTTTTTAACATGACAGCACAGGAGGAATCTAGAATTGCAAAAAATTTAGGTTACATAATTAGTCATCTACCATGTACATATCTAGGAATGCCCTTGGATAAAGGTGTCGAGACCAATAAACTTTGGGATCCTCTGAATGAGAAGGTTAGGAAAAAGTTGTCATATTGGAAAGGATTATGGTTGATAGAGGTAGGAAGATTAATACTTATTAAGATAGTCTTAGCGGTGATGCCCATCTACCTCCTATCATGTATCCCACTTTCAATAGGGGCCTACAAGAAATTGACTCAAACAATCAAAAACTTCTACTGGAAAGGCACAAAGAACAGGAACAAACTAGAACTAATATCATGGGACAAAATATGTAGAGACAGATGTGATGGTGGTATGGCGATTAGGAAACTTCTATGGCAAAATAAGGCCTTAGGGGCAAAACTAGTTTGCAGAATATAAACCTCCTCAGAAGCCAAATGGGCTAGAATTCTCAGGAACAAATATCTGACGAATAATCATAGGGAGGCAATATTCAGGGATATGGACCCGCCCAAAGGATCCAGAATCTGGAATTTCATAAAAGATTGTCGCATACTCATCTCCAACCACCTATCCTAGGACATTTACGATGGCAAATTTGTCTTGTTCTAGGAAGACTCTTGGGGGGGACATCCTCCGATAGACAAACTTATGGATACTACTAGTATAAACGAACAATTGAAAGTCCTATGGGACAATTATGTAAGGGAATATATAATAATGGAACCAAACTCGGCGGTTGGATGGAAATGGACAGACATGCATCCTTTCATGGTGGATAATAAATTTCAAGAACCACATCAAATACTTAGATGTAGGATGATGTTAACGCGTCATTTTACCTTCGTAATGGGGACAATTTCCTTTTTAAAATTCCTTTCGGAGTCCTAGTCTTTCTTGTAATACCTCGGTTTAAGCCTTTAGTCCGTTGTAAATCATCTTTCAATAAAAAAATGCCGAGTTTTAGTAATAGCTTGAACCCTGTGAACACTTTGAACCGTCTTGAACTGGGTTCAATAGGTACATTTAGGTTCCACAGGTTCCTAGTTGTCCAAGGGATTTTTCATACTAACATTTTCTTAAGTGTTTTGCAACGGCTCTCTAAGGATTTTTGTTCGGTGACGTTTTATGTCATCTCTCTCCTAGCGTTGAACTCATTGAACCAAGTTCAAAAGGTTCAAACATGTTCAACATAGCACAAATTGTCAGCAGCTAGACATAATTAATATTCTCGGCAAAGATTTTCCCTGAGCGCGGCGTACACCTTGAACTACTTGAACTCCAATGAAGTCTGTTCAGGATGTTCATATGTGTTCGAAGTTAGTGGGTCCCGTGGGTTAAATGATTTGATGGTGCATTCATTGCCAAATATAAGGAAGGTGAACCATGTCTTAAGTGACGTCAATCCTTGGCTTTTCGAAGCAAGTAATCATTTCGGGAACTGGTGGTTACTTTAAAAACACCGCCATGCATTTAATGCATGCGTACGATGTCCAATCCACAAATTTAACACACTCAAACTAACAATTGGAATTATTGCACTTAATAGTTCCATATCATTTCCCTCACTATAAGGTATGAAGGTTTAATTCTCTGAAAATTTGTTCCTTGTTGTTGCGGTGTTATTTTTCCTGGATAGAAGTATTAATCGCCAATAGTCGTCTGGTTGCTCAACTATGAAGGTGAGTCCCTTTCTTGTTCTCTCCAGTAATTTTTGCTTGTATTTCTTCTCTCGTAGTAGGGTTGCTATCACAAAATAAGGCTTATCACTTTGCATTATGAAGTCCACACTGCACTTGTTCGGGAATGTCTCTAGCCTAGCATGTACAAAGCCCATAGTTAGCGATACCGACCTTAAAGGGGAAAATCTTGAAGTTCTAAAAGAAAGGGTATTCAAGGGGATTGATGATTCTTTTGGTGTGGAAATTTTGAGTAGTGGTCTAATAGAGGCAACAACTTTTCCCCCAGCTATCCCGTGCCCAGAATTGGTTAGGGAATGTATCGCTAGGTATGATCCAGTCTCTGAGACCATTAAAAGAGATGATGGAGAAACCCTTCTTGCTATAAACCGTGAAGTAATTTCCTCTATCTTCAAGATACCTGATTACCAGTTCTCCAATTTTTCCCCTGCTCAGTCAATCGCCGAGTTCAACGCGGACAGAACCGGACACCAAAATAATGTAGCAAAATATTGGCTGAAGGTTCCTCAAAGGGGTGGTTCAAGGTTGCCCAAGAATCCCAATAAGAACCACATGTTGCCTCACATTCACGATGTCATGCTTTTGTTGCACCGAGTCAAAGGCTCTACAGAGGCCTACAATTTTGATGACTGGATTATTGCTAAGTGCAGCTAGTGATAGAGGGGAAGCAGTACCTTGATTGGGCGAAACTAATTGTTGATTCAATGAGGGAGCAACTGAGTATGGCTAAACAATTTAACCAGAATTTCTTCATGTCTTCGTATCTTGTATAGTATTTGGCATGTGTTAAGGATTTAGTTGGAATACCAAGACAGCTCACTGAGGAGGATGTTCCCGTGTATGATTTCTACCCCATGCTGCAAAAGGATAATGCCTTGCAGGATTTTAGAAGAGTACATAATGCTTTTCTGGGTGATTTGTGTCATGAATTGAAAAATGTGAAAACCAAAAGGATCTCTGAGGATGCGCAGATGTTGATAAAGAGGTTTGGCAGTTTCTTTATCCAGTTTCCTCGTTTCTGCTATATAAGAATAGGTGGCTTTGAAGAGGAACCCTTCAAACTTCCTCATTATTGTTCAGATTGCTTTGTTTTAGCAGAGATATGTAGGCAGCTGACCTCTGTGGTTAAAAAAGAACAACCCAGCGATAAATGGGAAGGTCATTTTCCCATCCAATTAGGTGTGTTGTCCTGTAGTTCAATGTCGGACACCTTGAGCATTGGAGCAAATCTTAAGAACTTCAATTTTCCCCTGTATCCTGAGAGAAAAGGTTTCGACAATAAGGGTTTTTCTTGAAGTCTTGGTCTAATGCCGCAGTTAGAAGACTTTTGGGAGGATTGTATCGATGAACTCGAGGTGTTCAAAAGGGAAAAAATGAGGATGGTATTAGAACAAGTTATTTCACTTCAGGTAAAGCTGGACCTTAAAGGGCTCGAAGAGGACTATCTAGAACTATTTGAACCCGGATACTTAGCCCATGTAGAAACTGAGATGCCTTCAATTAACTAGAATGAGGAAGAGGAAGATGATATACAACTAAGAACCAAAGGAGTTTTGGAGAGAATCGCGACGTGGGTTGCTAGGAAGAAAGCAGTGAAATTAGGCGTCAAGTCTAATTCTGCGAGAAGTAATGAGGTTCCTCTACGTTCACCAAAGCATTTTTCTAATAATGCTTCTATGCCTGTTCATGCAGGTAAAGATAAAAAGCCGCCTCAGGTTAGACACAAGTCTAATTCAGCTTTGGATTTTTGTACTCCTTGACATACCCGATCACAAAGTGCTGCTCAGAGAAGAATGGATCGAGCTAAGGACACAGAGGTGAAGGATACGATTCTTGATACTCAAATATTTGAAGTTGAAGACCTGGATAGCGATGTGGCAAATGCCCTGGACTCCCATATGGTAACCGTAGCTATGACACCACCTTCCAAAGCCATCAAAGGAACAACCAGTTCCAGTGCAACTCCCAAGTGGTTAACCACTTCGATAAACAAAAAGCGGAATTTCCTTCTTGTGACTTACATTTTAGGAGATGGTCGTGAAATATACTGAGAAGGGGCCCAAGCCAAAAAAGTTCAAAATAGCTACTCGTCGGGACAATGATGAAAGAACCGAAAAATGGGTTGCTGAAATTGCCTCATACAAACCCAAGGATGAAAACAAGGAGGCTAGTGCAGATGATTTTGAGATCACTAAGGTGGAGCTCAGAAATATGAGTAGGGACTCGGACAATCATTTCTTCTAGGTATCGGCAAAGAAAATGCTCACCAGATTGGAGAAGGATGGGCGAGAAAAAAGAGGGTTAAAGCGACACATAAACATTCTTGCCCAGTTCATCAACAACATTGGTTGTTTTGGGGCACTCCCTATATCTCATGCCATGAAGAACTTTGGCCCGAATTCACCAGAAAATAAGAAGTTAATGAGCCAGGTTCAAAGGGCCAAGAGTATTGCAGAGGCTATGGAGAAATGGGTTGAAGGAATAGTCAAGGATGGAGAGAAGTATATCACTGACTCCCGGAAGTTATGTGATGAAATACAGAGCCTCATCGCAAAAGTTCAAAATCAGATTTCACCTTGGGCGAAAGAGGAACACAAATGGGAGAGCGTCTTGTCGTTGTTCACAAAAATAGAAGAGTATGGAGTTACCCGATTCCTGACAGAGCATTCAATCAAATTGGTGACAAATGAATGCCAGCTCTTCGTGCTGAAGAAGATCATAATGTGGCGGGTGCTTACTTTCAAATCTGTGATCTCTGAGGCTAAGACTTCTATGTATGAACTCCAAGATCTCTAATGTAGTATTGTTAATGACAACAAGGTGGTTAACCCCGACCACGATTGGTAGTTGGGAATTTGCAGGCTGAACATGCAGGATACGATAAATTTTTTCCGAATATACATGGAGAAAATCAAAGCCAAGGGTAATTTCACTCCGAAGGATATAACACGGGTTGCTCGGATTGAGTCTATGACCTTTATTAGTAGTGATCAGTTACCAAAACATGTCGAAAATATGGTGAAGCACCGATGGAACGAGGAAGTGACAAAGGCAAAGCTCAATGCGATTAAAGTTCTGAACCAATCTATAATCCAGGAATTCACGATCGCTCACGATGCCTAGGAAGGTGAAGAAGAAGATAATGATGGGAAAGTGGCATAATGTGTTGACCTAGGCTCCGTTTTTGTTTATCTAATCTTCATGTTTATGCAAAGACTTCGAAACATCTGTTCCAAATATATCTTGTTAGTTTTATAACTGTTTTAGGGAGAGGTCGAGTTTTTAGGTAGACCTCCCCTGTTCTAAAAACTATAAATTAAAGGAGGATAGAGAGAATAGGGGTTAGATTTTGTGAAGAATTTTAGTTAGTTTTTTTTTTTTTTTTTTTTCTATTGTTTTGTAAAAGAATCCGGTGGGAAGGAAGCATCAGATTTGTTTTTGAAATCTGGAATTGGAAAGGATTTATAGATGTATTATCATGCCTTTGTCGATTAATATATATATATATATATATAAACGATCATACTGTTTTTGGAAGAAGGAAAATCTGTGGGTTTTGAACCTGTGTAGACACATATCTTTGCATATGCTTATCTAATCAAACAATAGTAATGGCCTTTCTATTGCAGTAAACTATTATTTGTCTGGTACTCCTTCCTATGAGTGTTTGTTTTTAGGAAAGGATTTTTGCTTGAGAATAGATTCGGTTTCTCTTATCTATTCGTTTCTTATTTGAATTGTGGAAATGGTATTTTGAACTTTGTTTTAGTTACTTCCATATCTTGTATTGAAAAGATTGGAAAGATAGTTTTTCTCAAAAATATGTGTGAAATATTGGCCTCTCATCCAAGAATGAAGTAGGCAGCCTTACATGCTTTCAGGTTAAAAGCTACTACTCAAATAAAATTAATTAGATTATTCCTTGAATAACTAAAATAGGGAGTTGTACCTATGGAAAATTCAGAGGGAAATGGTTTATATAACACTTACCGAACTGTTTAGTTGAACACTTGTCTTTAAAAGAAGGCGTCAGAGTTTAAAATTGATCATTTTAAGAAAGGACAAATTTGTTCACTAACATATTTTTGGCGACTCTGATGGGGAAACGACAAAACAAGTAGAACATTCAATAGACGAGCATGCTTTGAGTTTGTAAGAGTTGTATTAAAAAATAACAATACACACAGGCTTGCCTTTGCTAAAACAGATTCCCCAAGTACAGGAATATTGTTGGGTTTAAAGGAGTTGTTGAAGACCTGAGAACCCTAGGGGTAACAACACTAGATTCTAATCCTTATATCAGATCACAGAGGAGGGAGGGAATAATTGATAATTGTTTTGAATAATTGCAAGGGTTGTCATTGGCCACAAACTTTACTCCCAAAAGAAGCGCTAAAAGTAGGCCTTCCTCTCCTGTCAGAATTACTCCTATACCTTCTTCTTCAAACCCTTGGCAAGCACTAACGCTTACTAAAGTTCAAGCCCCTCCTCTAGTAACCATTTATCTTGTGTTCATTATGGCCCAACCATGGGGTGCCGTTGTTGGACCTCTTGCTCTCGGAGCTTGTAATCTGCTTCCAAAAGGGGCGAGGGATGTCCTACCTAAATATAATGGAGACGGAAAAGTCTCAGTTGAAGAGCACTTGAATTCTTTCAATGTAGCCACTAGGATTCTGGCAGTCCAATATGAAGATGTGGCTGTTAGGCTTTTTGCTCAAACTCTTACTGAGGGGGTAGTAGATTGGTTCAATCATCTACGAGCAGGATCCATAACTGACTGGCAAACAATGAAAACTGCTTTTGAGAAAAGGTTCAAAAGTGCTAATGATGAACATTCTTTACTGGCTCAACTCACACAAATGAAAAAATAAATTCATGAGCCAATGAGGGACTATGTAGCCAGGTATAATAAGATTATCCATAAAATTCCTCTAGCCAAAAGACCAACCGCTGATAATCAACAATGTTTCTTCATAAATTCCATGCCTCCTGATCTAGGTTTTCACCTTAGAAGAAATAGGTCGGCTAATCTTGAGACTGCACAAAATGAAGCTATACAACTTGAAGATGATCTAATAACAGTCGAGAAATGGAGAAAAGATGTACAAACTCCTCAAGGTCAACCTCAGACATCTACCTCTTCCACTGACCCAATTGTTCAACGGCTTGTCAATGATATGATTGCTTTGAAGAGGCAGATACCAAAGCTTGGAAATTCCTATCCACAACCTTATCAGGATATAAGAAAAAAAACTCCAAATCAGTATAACTATGGATGATCGTTGCAATTGCCTGCTGCTCCACAAAGATTGCAAATAGAGGCACCTCCTGACAAGGGTGCCATGTGTTCATTCCATCTTACCACAGATCACGATGGGGGTTCTTGTCCTGATATGATAAGACATGTTCAAATGCAAAACACAAAGGATGAATTAGGTGAGTTCACTGAAGCAAAGAAAATTTAAGAGGTACCTGGCGACTCTAGATCATTCTACCTCGAATATGAGTTAGATTCGGAAAGAGGTAGTAATATTTTGGCAACCCTTGAAGATCATGCATGTGCGATCCTAACAAGGAATCAACAAACTTCCTAGTCTTCTCCTTTTGTGAACCCTTCTGGAGGTAATTTCAAAGGTAAAGATCTCCCAAATAATAGCTTTTCCTCTCATTCAAAGACTCCTGAGGTTAGGATTTTGCAAAGGAATCATGAATATAACAATAGCTCTTCTTCCTCCTCCTCCTTTGACATCATTGAATTTTGTAAATCTTCTACTGTTTAACTTTCCACTACTGAGTATTTGAAACTGAACCCAAAAGAACTAGATAGGTTGGTCAAATATGTTAAAGGAGACTCTTCTTTGGAGTCCTCAGTGCATGGATGTGTGGAGAATAGTGATTTGATTGTTGCTGAAAAATCTTCATCTATTTCATGCCCATTAGCTAACTTGGCTGATCCCTATGCTTTTCATGATGCTGAAAATGGGCTTGAGGTTGAGGTTCTGAAACTTGAACCTTTCTACATATCCCTTCTCCTAAATGGTCAAAAGCTTAGCAATTGCATAATAGATTCAGGGGCATCAGACAACATAATGCCTTCACCTGTTGCTAGGTCTTTAGGTTTAACTCTCATGAAAATATTTGGGAGATGCTATTAGATGGATGGGAAATAGGTTCCTCTTATTGGATAGGTAAAGGACGTCCAGGCAGTGCTAGCAGCATGCCCTGATAAAAGAGTAAAATTGACTATCCTGGTTGCTGACATTCCCGCAAGTTACGGGATGCTCTTGAATAGAACTTTTTGTAAGGACCTTGGAGGTGAAATCAAGATGGACTGGTCTGAAGCTATTATTCCTCTTGGAAAACAGAAAATCAAGCTTGAACTTGAGCCAAAAAATAAGTACACTGTCTTTCCTTCAGATAACCCTAAAGCCCAGATTATGTTTCAAGAATGCGAGTTCGGAAACTATCTCATCCTTGCACCTAGCGAAAGGGAACCTGAAGAAGCAGTTGACGAACTTGGTGGGTTGTGGCAGATGGAATTCGATGGAAGTTGCGCCAACTCTGGCTCTGGAGCAGGGGTATTTTTACTATCACCTAATGGTAATATTTTCCCTTTTTCTTTCAAGTTGGATTTTAAGAATACTAATAATACTGCGGAGTATGAGGCATTATTGTTAGGATTAAATGAGGCTAGATGTAAAGGTATCAAATTGCTCAAAGTGAAAGGTGACGCAGAGTTGATTGTCAGACAGGTGAGGAATGTCTATACAGTTAAGAATGACAAATTGAGACATTATAGAAACAGGGTTTGGGATGAGTTAGAATTCTTTGATGCTTTCTCGATTGAAGCCATACCGAGGGATCAAAATAGTAGGGCAAATTCGTTGGCCATTTCAGCTTCTCTTTTGTTACCACATCCAGACTTTAAGGATAATTCATATAGGATTGAAATGATTTATAGGCCTAGTGTCCCTGATAATGTAAATCATTGACAAGTATTCGATGCAGATGCTCAGATCAAAGACTTTCTGGAATGTGTTCAGTCATTCTCCCAATCATATTTTGAAGGTTCTAAAAATAACTGCAAGGAGTTTAGTCCAGACCTGGATGTTGATCCCACAAATAGTTTTATTCAGCTCAAAGGCAACAAAATTCCGAAAGGGCTAGTGACTCTGGAGAGGTTTTTCACCCGAGATGATGCGTTCATAGGCAAGAAAGTCCCCAAGGATGATGGGAAAGGAAGTTGCGAGAAAATAAATCTGGGCGATGAGTCCAACCCAAAAGAAGTAACAATTGGAAAGTGTTGTTCTCCGGAGGAAAAACGAATACTTGGCACACTACTGAAACAATACATTGATGTATTCGCTTGGTCCTATGATGATCTGAAGAAGTTTAGAGATGGGCATTTTCAGCATCAGATTCCATTGAAGCCAAGCATCTCTCCCTTTAGACAAAAATTGAGAAATTTCAACCCCATAATGGCGGATGCAATTTTTAAAGAGGTTGATAAAATGCTTAAGGCCAAAATCATATATCCAATTCATCACTCTACCTGGGTAGCCAACATTGTGCCCATAAGGAAGAAGAATGGGGAAATTCGTATTTGTGTGGATTTCCGTAATTTGAAACAGACAAGTCTTAAGGACAACTACGCTTTACCCAATATGGATCATATTCTGCAGACGGTATCCGGGTCAGAAATGATGTCGATGTTAGACGGTTTTTCTGGTTACAATCAAATTAGTGTTGCAGAGGATGAACAACACAAGACGACATTCATCACTCAGTGGGGAACTTTTGCATATAACCGTATGCCCTTTGGTTTAATAAATGTTGGAGCTACCTTTCAAAGGGCTATGGATTCCTCTTTTAAGGATTTTTGAGATAGAATTATTGTTGTTTACCTCGATGACCTAACAGTGTTTTCTAAAAAGAGGGAGAACCATCTCAAGGATTTGAGGGTAGTTCTGTAGCGTTGTCGAGAGCATGGAATCTCCCTGAACCCAAAGAAGTCAGTTTTCTGTGTCACGGAGGGCAAATTACTAGGACATATTGTTTCAAAGGAAGGAGTCAAGATTGATCCTGAGAGAGTTAATGCAATTCAACGTCTCAGTTTACCTTCAAACCGGACTGGAGTAAGGTCTTTCTTTGGTCAAGTGAATTTCTTAAGGAGATTCGTTCCGGATTTTGCAGAAACTACAAAACACATCATCAGCTTGTTGAGCGAACAACATCCTTTCAAATGGACTGAAGAGGCCAAAGAAGCTTTTGAAAGAATCAAGGTTTCTGTTGCTAATGCACCAACTCTCATCAACCTGAATTTCAAAAAGAATTTCATTATATATTGCTATGCCTCAGAACACACGATGTCTGGAATTCTGTTGCAAATGGATGAGTCTGGGGCTGAAGCACCTATAGTGTTCATGAGTGTTCCACTCAAGAAGCATGAGCTTAAGTATTCACTCTTGGAGAAACATGTATTTGTTGCGGTCAAGGCAGTGAAACAATTTTGATATTACATTCTGCACTCTCACTCCTTGGTTTTTGTTCCAGACTCCGCAGTGAAAAGCATTTTAACTCAGCAGGAGGTTGGACTCAATAAAAGAGCAACTTGGGTAACAAAAATCCAGGAATATGATCTAGACATTAGCCCTACAAAGACAATCAAAGGACAAGGCTTATGCAGGTTAATAGCAGAAAATGAGATGGAAACAAAAGCAGAATTACCATTAACTCTTTTTGTTGGATTGCAGGATACCTAGTTCTCTGATGTGGCCTATTATTTGACTTATGGAAGCTTCCCAAGTCATTTGTCAGCAAAGGAACAAAGGAATCTTAAGTTAAAGGCCGCTAAGTATGTTATTTGGCAGGATGTTTTGTACAAAAAAGGCTTGGATGGAACATACTTAAGGTGTGTGGATAAACTTCAACAACAAAAACTTCTAGAAGTCTATCATGGTGAAGCCTGTGGCGGACACTTCTCATCCTCTATCACTACTTTCAAAATTTTGAGGAATTGCTTTTATTGGCTTGGCATGTTTCGAGATGCGTATATTTATGTTAAAGAATGTGGGAAATGCCAACTCTTTTCCGAGAAGCCACATTTAGCGGCTCTGCCTTTAAGGCCTGTGGTAATTGATGAACCTTTTAGATAGTGGGGTATTGATTTCATTGGGCCGATAAACCCTCATTCTAGTGTTGGTCATATGTATATTTTGACAGCAACTGACTATTTTACCAAGTGGGTGGAGTCCATTCCCACTAAAAAGGCAAACTCAGAGGTTGTGTGTAACTTTTTCAAAGATTGCATCTTAGTCCGTTTCGGGGTTCCTCAAAAGATTGTTGTAGATAATGCATCATATTTCTCTTCTGAGGAATTAACCATGTTTTCTTATGAACATCAAATTACTCTCTCACATTCCTTTGATTACTTTCCACAGGGGAATGGACTGGCAGAATCAAGCAACAAGAACCTGGTTGCAATTATGAAGAAGCTGGTGGATGAAAATGCTCATAATTGGCATAAGAAGGTTTATGAAGCTTTGTGGGCAGATAGAATCACACCTAAAAGAGCCATTGGAGTGGCACCTTTTGAGCTTGTGTATGGAATTGGTGCAAAACCTTCTTTACCCCTAGAATTGTCAGCAGCCAAGCTACAGACAGTAGTAGAGGATTCCTTCTTTCAGAATGCTTTAGAAAAAAGGATTATGTATCTAATGAAGTTGGAAGAAGAAAGAGAGATGTTGGTAGACAGAATTACAGAACATTAGAGCAGGGTGAAGAACATTTTTGAAATGAGAGCTCATCCAAGAGGTTTCCTTGAAGGAGATGAGGTACTGTTATGGGATAAACGGAAGGAACCAAAGGGTGCACATGGTAAATTTGACTCATTATGGAAGGGCCCATTCAGAATCTGTGAAGTGGTGGGACAAAATGCTTTTAGACTTAGCTATTCTGATGGAACGCTTATGCCCTACACCTATAATGGGCAAGATCTCAAGCTTTACAAACAGTGAGTCCTGTGGTCAAAATTCTTTGTATATAGTAGATTGGGTGTTTTGTTTTCAGTGTCTGTGTCTGTTTCGGTGTGAGTTTCCTTTATACCCCTATTTGCCTTTGGTCCTGCGAAACTAAAGATCCAGAGTTCTTTGCATTTTTCTTCGCAAATTGTAATCCCCAGTCAAAGCCAATGTTACTGCGTCATTTTTCCTTCGTAATGGGGACAATTTCCTTTTTAAAATTCCTTTCAGAGTCTTAGTCTTTCTTGTAATACCTTGGTTTAAGCCTTTAGTCTGTTGTAAATCATCTTTCAATCAAAAATGTTGATTTTTAGTAATAGGTTGAACCCTGTAAACACTTTGAACCGTCTTGAACTGGGTTCAACAGGTACATTTAGGTTCCACGGGTTCCTAGTTGTCCAAGGGATTTTTCATACTAATATTTTCTTAAGTGTTTTGCAATGGCTCTCTAATGGTTTTTGTTTGGTGACGTTTTATGTCATCTCTCTCCTAGCATTGAACTCATTGAACCAAGTTCAAAAGGTTCAAACGTGTTCAACATAGCACAAATTGTCAGCAGCTAGACATAATTAATATTCTCGGCAAATATTTTCCCTGAGTGCGACGTACACCTTGAACTACTTGAACTCCAATGAAGTCTGTTCAGGCTGTTCATATGTGTTTGAAGTTAGTGGGTCTCGCGGGTTAAATGATTTGATGGTGCATTCATTGCCAAATATGAGGAAGGTGAACCATGTCTTAAGGACGTCAATCCTTGGCTTTTCGAAGTAAGTAATCATTTTGGGAAGTGGTGGTTACTTTAAAAACACCGCCATGCATTTAATGCATGCGTGCGATGTCCAATCCACAAATTTAACACAATCAAACTAACAATTGGAATTATTGCACTTAATAGTTCCGTATCATTACCCTCGCTATAAGGTATGAAGGTTTAATTCTTTGAAAGTTTGTTCCTTGCTGTTGCGGTGTTATTTTTCCTGGATAGAAGTATTAATCACTAATAGTCGTCTGGTTGCTCAACTGTGAAGGTGAGTCCCTTTCTTGTTCTCTCCAGTAATTTTTGCTTGTATTTCTTCTCTCATAGTAGGGTTGCTATCACAAAATAAGGCTTATCACTTTGCATTATGAAGTCCACACTGCACTTGTTTGAGAATGTTTTTATCCTAGCATGTACATAGCCCATAGTTAGCGATACCGACCTTAAAGGGGAAAATATTGAAGTTCTAAAAGAAAGGGCATTCAAGGGGATTGATGGTTCTTTTGGTGTGGAAATTTTGAGTAGTGGTCTAATAGAGGCAACAACTTTTCCCCCAGCTATCCCGTGCCCAGAATTGGTTAGGGAATGTATCACTAGGTATGATCCAGTCTCTGAGACCATTAAAAGAGATGATGGAGAAACCCTTCTTGCTATAAACCGTGAAGTAATTTCCTCTGTCTTCAAGATACTTGATTACCAGTTCTCCAATTTTTCCCCTGCTCGGTCAATCACCGAGTTGAACGTGGACAGAACCGGACACCGAAATAATGTAGCAAAATACTGGCTGAAGGTTCCTCAAAGGGGTGGTTCCAGGTTGCCCAAGAATCCCAATAAGAACCACATGCTGCCTCACATTCATGATGTCATGCTTTTGTTGCACTAAGTCAGAGGCTCTGTAGAGGCCTACAGTTTTGATGACTGAATTTATTGCTATGTACAGCTAGTGCTAGAGGGGAAGCAGTACCTTGATTGGGCGGAACTGATTGCTGATTCAATGAGGGAGCAACTGAGTATGGCCAAACAATTTAACCATAATTTCTTTATGTCTTCGTATCTTGTATACTGTTTGGCGTGTGTTAAGGATTTAGTTGGAATACCAAGACAACTCACTGAGGAGGACGTTCCCGTGTATGATTTCTACCCCATGCTGCAAAAGGATAATGCCTTGCAAGATTTCAGAAGAGTACACAATGCTTTTCTGGGTGATTTGTGTCATGAATTGAAAAATGTGAAAACCAAAAGGATCTCTGAGGATGTGCAGATGTTGATAAAGAGGTTTGGCAGTTTCTTTATCCAGTTTCCTCATTTCTGCTATATAAGAATATGTGGCTTTGAAGAGGAACCCTTCAAACTTCCTCATTATTGTTCAGATTGCTTTGTTTTAGCGGAGATATGTAGGCAGCTGACCTCTGTGGTTAAAAAAGAACAACCCAGGGATAAATGGGAAGGTCATTTTCCCATCCAATTAGGTGTGTTGTCTTGTAGTTCAATGTCGGATGCCTTGAGCATTGGAGCAAATCTTAAGAACTTCAATTTTCCCCTATATCCCGAGAGAAAAGGTTTCGACAATAAGGGTTTTTTCTCAAAGTCTTGGTCTAATGCCATATCTGCTAATGCCACAGTTAGAAGACTTCTGGGAGGATTGTACTGATGAACTCAAGGTGTTCAAAAGGGGAAAAATGAGGATGGTATTAGAACAAGTTATTTCACTTCAGGTAAAGCTGAACATTAAAGGGCTCGAAGAGGACTATCTAGAACTATTTGAACCCGGATACTTAGCCCATGCAGAAATTGAGATGCCTTCAATTAACTGGAACGAGGAAGAGGAAGATGATATACAACTAAGAACCAAAGTAGTTTTGGAGAGAACCGCGACATGGGTTGCTAGGAAGAAAGCACTGAAATTAGGCGTCAAGTCTAATTCTGCGAGAAGTAATGAGGTTCCTCTGTGTTCACCAAAGCATTTTTCTAATAATGCTTCTATGCCTGTTCATGTAGGTAAAGATAAAAATCCACCTCATGTTAGACACAAGTCTAATTCAACTTTGGATTTCTGTACTCCTCGACATACCCGGTCACGAAGTGCTGCTCAGAGAAGAATGCATCAAGCTAAGGACACAGAGGTGAAGGATACGATTCTTGATACTCAAATATTTGAAGTTGAAGACCTAGATAGCGATGTGGCAAATGCCCTGGACTCCCATACGGTAACCATAGCTATGACACCACCTTCCAAAGCCATCGAAGGAACAACCAGTTCCAATGCAACTCCGAAGTTGTTAACCACTTTGGTAAACAAAAAGCAAAATTCCATTCTTGTGACTATTACAATTCAGGAGATGGTCATGAAATATACTCAGAAGGGGCCCAAGCCGAAAAATGGGTCGCTAAAATTGCCTCATACAAACCCAAGGATGAAAACAAGGAGGCCAGTGCAGATGATTTTGAGATCACTAAGGTGGAGCTGGGAAATATGAGTAGCTGCTTGTCTGGATAATGATGAAAGAACCAAAAAATGGGTCGCTGAAATTGCCTCATACAAACCCAAGGATGAAAACAAGGAGGCCAGTGCAGATGATTTTGAGATCACTAAGGTGGAGCTAGGAAATATGAGTAGGGACTCATACAATCATTTCTTCCAGGTATCGACAAAGAAAATGCTCACCAGATCGAAGAAGGACAGGCGAGAAAAAAGAGTGTTAAAGTGACACATAAACATTCTTGCCCAGTTCATCGACAACATTGGTTGTTTTGGGGCACTCCCTATATCTCATGCCACGGAGAACTTTGACCCGACTTCACCAGAAAATAAGAAGCTAATGAGCCAGGTTCAAAGGGCCAAGAGTATTGCAGAGGCTGTGGAGAAATGGGTTGAAGGAATAGTCAAGGATGGAGAGAAGTATATCACTGACTCCCAGAAGTTATGTGATGAAATACAGAGCCTCATCGCAGAAGTTCATAATCAGATTTCACCTTGGGTGAAAGAGGAACACAAATGGGAGAGCGTCTTGTCGTTGTTCACAAAAATAGAAGAGTATGGAGTTACCCGATTCCTGACAGAGCATTCAATCAAATTGGTGACAGATGAATGCCAACTCTTCATGCTGAAGAAGACCATAATGTGGCGGGTGCTTACTTTCAAATCTATGATCTCCGAGGCTAAGACTTTTGTGTATGAACTCCAAGATCTCCAATGCAGTATTGTTAATGACAACAAGGTGGTTAACCTTGACCAGTATTGGCAGTTGGGAATTTGCGGGATGAACACGCAGGATGCGATAAAAGTTTTCCGAATATACATGGAGAAAATCAAAGCCAAGGGTAATTTCACTCTGAAGGATATAACAAGGGTTGCTCGGATTGAGTCTATGACCTTTATTGGTAATGATCAGTTACCAAAACATGCCGAAAAGATGGTGAAGCACCAATGGAACAAGGAAGCGGCAAAGGCAAAGCTCAATGCAATTAAAGTTCTGAACCAATCTATAATCTAGGAACTCACGACCGCTCACAACGCCCAGGAAAGCGAAGAAGAAGATAATGATGGGAAAGTGGCATAATGTGTTGACCTAGGCTCCGTTTTTGTTTATGTAATATTCATGTTTATGCAAAGACTTCGGAACATCTATTCCAAATATATCTTGTTAGTTTTATAACTATTTTGGGGAGAGGTCGAGTTTTCAAGGAGACCTCCCCCGTTCTAAAAACTATAAATTAAAGGAGGATAGAGAGAATAGGGGTTAGATTTTGTGAAGAATTTTAGTTATTTTTTTTTATTTTTTCTATTGTTTTGTAAAAGAATCCGGTGGGAAGGAAGCATCAAATTTGTTTTTGAAATCTGGAATTGGAAAGGATTTATAGATGTATTATCTTGCCTTTGTCGTATAATAAATATATAAACGATCATACTATTTTTGGGAGAAGGAAAATCTATGGGTTTTGTACCTGTGTAGACACATATCTTTGCATATGCTTATCTAATCAAAGAACAGTAGTGACCTTTCTATTGCAGTAAACTATTATTTGTCTGGTACTCCTTCCTATGAGTGTTTGTTTTTAGGAAAGGATTTTCGCTTGAGAATAGATTCGGTTCTCTTATCTGTTCGTTTCTTATTTGAATTGTGGAAATGATGTTCTAAACTTTGTTTCAGTTACTTCCATCTCTTGTATTGAAAAGATTAGAAAGATAGTTTTTCTTAGAAATATGTGTGAAATATTGGCCTCTCATCCAAGAATGAAGTAGGCAGCCCTACATGCTTTCAGGTTAAAAGCTACTGCTCAAATAAAATTAATTATATTATTCCTTGAATAACTAAAATAGGGATCTGTACCTATGGAAAATTCAGAGGGAAGTGGTTTATATAACACTTACCGAACTGTTTAGTTGAAAACTTGTCTTTAAAAGAAGGCGACATAGTTTAAAATTGATCATTTTAAGAAAGGACAAAATTGTTCACTAACAGATGATAATCTTCAAACATGGGTCAGATAAACTGATATGATCTAAATCTAAGTATGGGCAGTACAACTGTAAAGACGACTTTAGAACTATATATGATGAGGCAAAGATCTGCAAGGATTACATCCTGACTAAACTATGCTGGGACAAATTTTGTCTCCCAAAAGTTGGCTTCTTTGTCTGGGATGCAATTTAAGGAAGGGTTCTCATAGCAAAACAATTTAAACTTAGAGGATACGAAGGGCCATCAATCTGCCTCTTATTTAAGGAGAACGAGGAAATGAATGACCACATCTTTACAACCTATAATTGCTCACATAAATGCTGGTACTAGTTGATGGCCCAACTAGGATGGTCAGGTGCTCTTATTCCCTCCTTGATAGAGTGGTTCAAAGGATGACCAATCATCAAAAGAAATAGTGTGTTCCACAACTTATGGATTTGCAATCCAGCTATAGTCATCTGGGAAATATGGAAGGAGAGGAATGGGAGAATATTTAAGGATACATAAATGCAGGTGGAAAATCTCATAGAAAAGATAGAAGCCTTTATCACTGAAATAACCAACAACAAGAATTTAACTATCCCACAACATGACAAGATATTTACAGACTGGGATAACTTTATCAGAAAGCAGTGGAATGGAATTAAGATCCCTGCCTTCGTTGGGAAGGAAGGCATAGATAAAATTGTTGTGAGGAAAGCATGCAAATGGCAACCCCCGAGGAATGGGTTGTATAAACTCAACTTCGATGGAGAATCCAGAGGAAACCTAGGGTTGGCAGGGGCAAGTTGTATAATACATTCGGACAATGGGAAAAGTGATGTTGGACACCCTTCTAATAGTAGGGCCGAATACCACGATGATCCTCCTTTTTCGACCCATGCTTGGGACTTATATATATATATATATATATATATATATATATATAGTTGATGGCCCAACTAGGATGGTCAGGTGCTCTTATTCCCTCCCTGATAGAGTGGTTCAAAGGATGACCAATCATCAAAAGAAATAGTGTGTTCCACAACTTATGGATTTGCAATCCAGCTATAGTCATCTGGGAGATATGGAAGAAGAGGAATGGGAGAATATTTAAGGATACATAAATGCAGGTGGAGAATCTCATAGAAAAGATAGAAGCCTTTATCACTGAAATAACCAACAACAAGAATTTGACTATCCCACAACATGACAAGATATTTACAGACTGGGATAACTTTATCAGAAAGTAGTGGAATGGAATTAAGATCCCTGCCTTCATTGGGAAGGAAGGCATAGATAAAATTGTTGTGAGGAAAGCATGCAAATGGCAACCCCCGAGGAATGGGTTGTATAAACTCAACTTCGATGGAGAATCCAAAGGAAACCTAGGGTTGGCAGGGGCAAGTTGTATAATACATTCGGACAATGGGAAAAGCGATGCTGGACACCCTTCTAATAGTAGGGCCGAATACCACAATGATCCTCCTTTTTCGACCCATGCTTGGGACTTTATATATATGTGTGTGTGTGTGTGTGTGTGTGTGTGTGTGTGTGTGTGTGTGTGTGTGTGTGTACATATATACACATATACACATATATACATATGTATATGTATATGTATATGTATATATACATGTACATGTATATGTATATATGTATATGTATATATACATGTACATGTATATGTATATATATACACATGTACATATATATATACATATACATATACATGTGCATGTACATGTATATGTATATGTATATGTATATGTATATGTATATGTATATGTATATATGTATGTATATATATGATGGACTTGTAAAGAACTAAGAGGGGGGGTGAATCAATGACACCAAAAACAATACTACTTTAAACACTGATCGGTAGATAAACTTAACAAGTTTGTTAAACAATATGCATGTGATCCAAAATGATATAACAACATCCACAATATGTAAAACATCCACCATAACACAAGTGCTTATACGTGGAAAACTCAAATAGGTAAAAACCACGGTCAGATGGGACTCACAAGTTAACTATTTGCAGTAATAGATAATTGACCAGTTAAGGTCTACAAAGTGCTCTGCTAAGAGTGAATCCTATTAAAGATCCCAAAGCTTAGTTAAAAGCTATATCCTGTAAAAGGTAGTACCCTGTAAGGAGTAACCTTGATAGAGGATTTCTGAATCCAAACTAATGGATCACCTAGTTAGAGGATTTGAACAATGAAGCTTGTTAGAGCTTACCCAGTTAGGGGATTTGACTGTTACAGTGATTAGAAAATAACAAGTGGGGTGATCTAGTGGTAGCACAACTTGCTTGTATAGATCCTCTTCTACGCACTCAACACTTCTTTACCAACATACTCTGTAACTTAACACTTCTACCTTCACACATAACATATCACTTTCACTCATACAAAATAATTCATTGTGATGTCAATATATAGACATTTAGATTTCATGTCGGCCTCTAGAAATCATAACACAATTTCCTAGGGGTAGTGTATCTGGTCAAACAATCATAACTCATCACAAAAATACCGCTAAAAATTGTCGGTAAGGATAACTCATCACGACTAGTGATAACTCGTCACATAATCAATGAATACCAATTGGAACAACAATACCAGTTGGAGTTAAACATATAAACCATTTATCCTTTGATGGTCATGTGATAATCTCTGCTGGATCTTCATGTTGATGTGGAGTTATGTATATCCACTAGTTGTCTCTATGCATATACCGGTTGTCACCATGTACCGGTTAGATACAAATCTCTAGTATACCGGTTGTAGTATAAACAACTTTGAGGTCACACTGGTAGACAATATGAACATATGTGTGTGTATGTGTTTCATCAATGACAACATATAATGAAGTTATGCATTACAATCGTCATCAAGCCAACAATCTCCCCCTTTGGCATTGATGGCAACACTTAGAAAATTTTACAATAATACTACTAAGTGTGCTTAAAAAAAATTATACACATATGTCTATACTCCCCCTTACTACATACAACATACAAAATTTTCACAACACACATACATATTTCTACTCCCCCTTTGACAATAATGCCAAATTCAAAAACAAAATATATATATATATATATATATATATATATATATATATATATATATATATATATATATATATATATATATATATATATATATATATATATATATATATATATATATATATATATATATATATAATTTGTATCAAAATGTTTTACATATACAAAAAAAACTTGGAAAACTGGATCAAGAGTCATGCATTCACAAGCCTCATAAAAATGTCATTAAAGTTCCTCTTCAACTGAGATAAAGCATGTTCCCATGTCTCCAACAAGTTCTCAATGTACTCAAGTGTAGACATAATCTGAGTATGGAACTCTTCTATGGAATCAAGTGTACAGGTTACTGGAGTAGCTAAAATAGCTTCTGCATTCTTGTAGGCTCGTTGCAGTATGTCCACTTGGGAGGTGAGTAGACTCTTCAATTCCTTCAGTGATCAGAGTCTTTTTGCTTTCTCAAGATCATAGGTATCTAACCTATTTTGCAAATCATCCACAAATTTTCTAAAAGCAAAAATAGAATCTTGAAGTGGTACATATGCATTGCATATCTTCTCTAGCTCGTGCTCTATTTCAATTCGCCTATTATTGATATTAGAATAAAAGAATTAAACATTAGAAGTAGATGCAAGATAAGATTTCCTGTATCAATCTCTTTCATAAGCTACTCTCCAAGCTTCTTCATGTAACTCTTCTCAGCATAAATTTGTGCTACTTCTTCAAGGGACTTAATTTGGTCAAATGCATCAGCAACCAATTGACCAAGTTTGCTAATAGGCGTTGTTAGATTCTCTGTAGCAGTTTTCGGTAGTAGATTTGTCTGAATATCCATAGCATTCTGAATGGTTTCTTCTTCCATTATTTGTTCTTTAAGTCTCTTATTGTGTGCCCTAGATTGCATGGCAGTTGCAATCTTCAACATTTCATATGCACTCATATTATCAACAATTATAGGCTCTGAAATGCCTAATGAGTCATCATCATCTTCATCAGTCTGTTGTATGACTAATGATGTTATCGGTTCATAAGATGTTACCTTAACAATCTCTTCTTTCTCTTGTTCCTTCTTTGTTTCCTGTTCAGAAATATATGTATCAACTTTTGCATCGGATTCATTCTAAATGTCCTGTGAAATCGATGGCAGTTGGGGTTTCACTGGTTGTTCCTTTGTTGGTGGAATATCCACTCCTGGTTGAGTTGTCGGCTTCTCAACTGAAGTAACCTGTGAGTCAGTGATTTCAAGTGGCTGCATATTTGGTACAATAATTTTTCTAGATAGATCAATTATATCCTGAATATCATCAACAAGTATGACTCATTGGACAATAGTGTCATCCTTATCCTTGACAGGATAGACAACATCAATTTGCACAATTTCTTCCTCATCCATTTCAGGTACATCAATAGTATCTTGCTCATCCTTAGAAGAATGTATAAGCTCTTTCATCTGTTTACAAGAAATCTGATGAGTCTAAGTCTCAACAGTTTGCACCTTTCCACTTAGTAGATTCAATCTTCTTACCTTGAAAGAAAATTGAACTTTGTACTTATCAAGCAATTCATTTAGTTCATCCTTTGACAAATTAAGAAAATATTGTACAAATACATCATCTATAATTTCTTTTTCCTTCTTCCCATTTATTCAAAAGAATGGTATATAAGGAATTAGAGATATCCTTCACAAGATCACGAGGTAATCTATTGTAATGGCACAAATAATTGATTACCTGTTGAATAATTTGTTCCTTTTCATCTTCATTGAATGAATCAAAATGATCTTTGACATTATCAAATATGTTTCTTCCTAATGTCTTCATTGTTCTCTCAAAGTTAGTCTCAGGCTTGTAAGTTAAGACATTAATAGGCACAGTTGCCTTTGGCACTTCCTTCACTGGTTTGGTTGTTTGACCAGTTGCTTTCATCTTCTCGGGTTCCTCCTCAATATTAATACCTTTCAGATTCTTCTTGGAGAATTACTTTTCGACCTCTTTTCTTTGATGCAGTCTCCTTCTTTGCATATACTTTGGGTTTTGGTTCCTTTTTGGTTTGGACACTTCGTGTCACTCTTGTACTTTTTATCACCGGAGGTGCTTGCTCAACCTTCTTCTTCTTACCTTTACCACTTATGGTAGGAATGCTACTAGTTTTAGCTTGTGCAGTCTAAACTTCAACTATATCCAATTTTGGTTTCTTTTTATCCAATAGAGATGCCAACAAGTTATTGGCATAACCGATCAATAAGTCATAGTTGACTTCATAGCTCATGTCTTCCATTTCTTCTTCCCTAGGATCAATAGCCACCATCAAACAAAAATCAATGGTAACTGTGAAAATAATGTCCTTAGTAAAGTGTTTTACCACATCCTCAGGCAATCTTACTCTCATACTCATTTTCTTCTGAAATTCATTGAAATATTTATTCATTGCAGCAGAGAAGGTGTTCTTCACAACCTTGATGTTGTTCTTAATCTGGGTAGATTCTGGTAGATCCTTAGACCATTCAAGATCACTAATTCCCGATAAGAAATTTTGGAAATAAAAGAATAGACCGATCAACAATTGTCCAAATTTAAACTTTTGACTGATATCCTTCTTGATAGACTGAAGATTCAACAATAATTGTCTCCTTATGGCCTCACATATGTCATAATTAGCATTTTCAACTATCATTTTGTAAGCAGTATGCACCGCTATAGATGGAACACTATTAAATTAGCTAGAATAGAATACACGGTAGCCTATAACCATAGCTGCCAACTTTACCACTGGGTCCTTGATGTCATTGATAGAAAAAGAATGCCCATTAGAGGTTGATCTGGTTAGAGTGTTTACTGTCTCTTTTGAAATATGCCTCAGCTTAGGTACTTCACCGGTTGAGTAAAAACCAGTTACAGCTTGAATAGCTTCCTTGGTTATAGTATGAGTCTTTTCCAAATACATATTTTCCCCATGAGCACAACTCAAAATAATTTGGATATGTTCATCTTCAAAATATTCAAGAAAGTAAGCTGCATTATGAAAATATTTCTCATAAACCCTAATATATTCTGTTTGAATCTTTCCATTTTCATCACAAAGGGATTTCAACTGAGAATATATCAACAATGATCCTAAATCCTCAATCTTGCAATCAATGTAGCTGGACAAATCTCCTTTCACTATAACACCACTAGGAACTTGTGATAAAGCTTTATAAGACACAATTCGTTTTGCCTTTACAACTTCCATAGGTTCAGATGTAATCATCAATTTCTCTACTGGTTTAGAAGATGATACCATTCCAGATAAATTGGATTCGAAGCAGGATTTTTCAAAGAAATACCTTATTTCACGCGTGCTGCCTCATTTACCGGTTGAATAGTCAAGTGCGCACTAGTTTAATCTTCACCAACCTTCAAATTAGCTTGATCACTCAAATCATGATACAAATTCGACTAAAATCAACTAACAATCCTTTCCTAGCTCTGCAAGCGTAAAAAAAAAAAAACTTTCTTGTATGCATTAGGGTAAAAATAACAAAATGAAAAATTGCTTTTATCCTTTTTACCTACTGCATTAAATGTTCGCCTGTTAGGGTTACAAACCCTAATTACACTGTTTAATGATGCATAGATGTAAAACCGGTTGATAACCGATTGACAAAAGGTTATCAAAGTTTTATGCATTCAAATTCTCTTACCACTCATTCATTTCAAGGGGTCCGGAGGTAGTTTTATCGTTATGCTCCCCTTAGCCATATAGAAATGGCTTAATTCATCGATGCAGGATTCTCCACACTTGGTGAGGAATAGTTTCTTCTCCAGGTGAATCATCACTCTTCTTCTTCTTCCATATTTGATTAATTTCTTCTTTGGTTTCTTCAGCATTAACCTTCTGCTTGCCTTTCTGATCTTTAAAAGGGCTAACCGGTTTGCTCTTTCAGGATCTACAAAATTTTGCCATGTGTCTTGGTTTATGATAATGATAGCAGGACATACCAGATGATCTCTAAGGTCCTGCATTACCTCTCCCAGTTCTTCTTTTGAAATTCATAGCCACATGACCAGAGTTGTTACAGATGGTGCAAATGACATTTGTTACCTTTTCCATCTCAAATGGACTAAACCGGTTGACATAGGGTCTTTGCCAGTTCATGTTGACCCGGTTGTCAAAACCTGTCATCCAGTTGCCATTTGGTCTTGGATGCATATGCGGTACTGGATTATTTTCTCCATATCTGCATTCAACTGATCTATGTCCATACATTTTGCATGTGAAGCAATGAACTTCAAATTTCTTGGACACATACCTAGCATTAGTATTGTAGCTTGCATTTCCATTAGGTTTGTCTCTACAAATATTTGTAGTGTGACTAGGTTTATGGCAAACAAAACAAACAGGTTTAAAGACCTTCTTACCAGTAGGCTTTTTGGCCTTAGGAGCAGATTTGTTCTTATGAGTGTTGCTCTTGGTACCAAAGGATTCTCCTTTTTCAGATGTGTGAAAACCAAGTACAGAGGTATCACCATTCATCCTTTGTGATTGAATTTTCTCTTCTAGCAAGATAGAACTTCTGTTGAACTTTTACAATTTCCCATTTGCTTCAGTGAGCTACTTGGTGAGATATTCATTATGTTTTGATAGGTTCTCTCTCAGAGATGATGCTAATTCAAGATCTAGTTGTAAGTTCTCTTCTTCTTCTCTTTTTGAATTCAAATGCTCATGCAAAGTAGCATTCTCTTGCTTGATCTTGGAAATCTCATGATCTCTTTCCTTGATGCGATCTTCAATAGTTCTCCTGGCTTCCAGTTCCTGACTCATGCAGATAGTAAGACCTTCTATCTCTCTCCTCAGATTTAGCTTTTCACTATTTAGTTTTTCAACTTCCTTAGCTAAAGCATCAATATTGACCTCATTTGAAGAATTATTATCAGATATTTCTGACAGTTGTTCATTTAGCTCTCTTCTTTTGAATTGAGAAGCTTTTAGTTTGACCCTTAGGGTTTCAAGCTCATTCCTACTAGCCTCAAGCTCTCTAGCCATCTCAAAGTAGCTCATATCCCCCATGGTAGCTTTAGGGTTTCCTTCCAAGCGATTATACTTTAAAGAAGTTAGGCTCTAATACCAATTGATGGACTTGTAAAAAACTAAGAGGGGGGGTGAATCAATGACACCAAAATAATACTACTTTAAACACTAACTTGTAGATAAACTTAACAAGTTTGTTAAACAATATGCATGTAATCCAAAATGATATAACAACATCCACAATAAGTAAAACATCCACCATAACACAAGTGTTTATACATGGAAAACCCAAATAGGTAAAAACCATGGTGAGATGGGACTTACAAGTTAACTATCTACAATAATAGATATTTGACCGGTTAAGGTCTACAAAGTGCTCTACTAGGAGTGAATCTTGTTAAAGATCCCAAAGCTTAGTTAAAAGCTATACCCTGTAAAAGGTAGTACCCTATAAGGAGTAACCTCGATAGAGGATTTTTGAATCCAAACTAATGGATCACCTAGTTAGAGGATTTGAACAATGAAGCTTGTTAGAGCTTACTCGGTTAGGGGATTTGACTATTGTAGTGATTAGAAAACAACAGGTGGGGTGATCTAGTAGTAGCACAACTTGCTTGTATAGATCCTCTTCTGCGCACTCAACACTTCTTTACCAACATACTTTGCAACTTAACACTTATGCCTTCACACATAACATATCACTTTCACTCATACAAAATAATTCATTGTGATGTCAATATATAGACATTCAGATTTCATGTCGACCTCTATAAATCATAACATAATTTCCTAGGTGCAGTGTATCTAGTCAAACAATCATAACTCATCACAAAAATACCACTAAAAATTGTCAGTAAGGATAACTCATCAGGACTAGTGATAACTCATCACATAATCAATGAATACCGGTTGGAACAACAATACTAGTTGGAGTTAAACATATAAACCGTTTATCCTTTGATGCTCCTGTGATAATCTCCATTGGATCTTCCTGTTGATGCTGAGTTATGTATATCCACTGGTTGTCTCTATGCATATACTGATTGTCACCATGTACCGGTTAGATACAAATCTCTAGTATAACGGTTGTAGTATAAACAACTTTGAAGTCATACCAGTAG